>NW_028270137.1:3614897-4297295 GCF_056152115.1 Neolamprologus brichardi | reverse complement strand
AAGCTGTTTCTGTGCTGTGATGAGCTCTGAAACCTGACTGAAACTCTTCAAATAAACCATTCCTCTGCAGATGATCTGTTAGCTGTTTGACAACTACTCTTTCAAGGATTTTTGATATGAAAGGAAGGTTGGAGATTGGCCTATAATTAGCTAAGACTGCTGGGTCTAGAGATGGCTTTTTGAGTAAAGGTTTAACTGCAGCCACCTTGAAGGCCTGTGGTACATAGCCGATTATTAGAGATAGGTTGATCATATATAAGATCGAAGAATTAATCAATGGCAGAACTTCTTTGAGCAGTTTTGTAGGAATGGGGTCTAAAAGACACGTTGATGGTTTGGAGGAAGTAATTATTGACGTTAACTCAGAAAGATCGATTGGAAAAAAAGAGTCTAACTTAACATCAATGGAACTACAAGTAGCTGTAGATAATATTACATCTGTGGGATGATTATTGGTAATTTTTTCTCTAATGATAAAAATTTTATTTGTGAAGAAGTTCATGAAGTCATCACTAGTTAACGTTAAAGGGATGGTTGGCTCAAAAGAGCTCTGGCTTTTTGTCAGCCTGGCTACAGTGCTGAAGAGAAACCTGGGGTTGTTCTTATTTTCTTCAATCAGTGACGAATAGTAAGCTGTTCTGGCTTTGCGGAGGGCTTTCTTATAAAGCAACAAACTATTTCTCCAGGCTAAATGATGATCCTCTAAATTTGTGACACGCCATTTCCTCTCCAGATTACGAGTCGTCTGCTTGAGGGTACGTGTTTGAGAATTATACCACGGGGTCATGTACTTCTGATTAGAGACCTTAGTTTTCACTGGAGCTACAGTATCCAGAGTCGTACGTAGTGAGGAGGTGAAATTATTAACAAGATAATCGACCTCTGTTGGGGTAGCGTTCAGATAGCTGCTCTGCTCTGTGTTGGTACAGGGCATTGACGATGATAACAGTGGCTGGATTATATTCTTAAACTTAGTTACAGCGCTTTCAGAAAGACATCTACTTTGATAAAGTCCACCCTCCACTGCTGCGTAATCAATTATTGTAAATGTAAATGTTATCAAGAAATGATCAGACAGGAGAGGGTTTTCAGGAAACACTGTTAAATGTTCAGTTTCTATGCCATATGTTAAAACCAGATCTAGAGTGTGATTAAAGTGGTGGGTGGGTTCTTTTACATTTTGAGAGAAACCAATTGAGTCTAACAACAGATTGAATGCCATGTTGAGGCTGTCATTTTTAGCATCTACATGGATGTTAAAATCACCCACAATAATTATTTTATCTGAGCTCAGAACTAAATCAGATATAAAGTCTGAGAAATCAGACAGAAACTCTGTGTAAGGCCCAGGTGGACGATAGATGATAACAAGTAAGACTGGTTTCTGAGTTACACAGCTGGGGTGGATAATGTTAAGCATCAGGCTTTCAAATGAATTAAAAGTCTGTCTTGGTCTTTCATTAATTAATAGACTGGTGTGAAAAATTGCTGCCACACCGCCCCCTCGACCTGTGCTTCGAGATTTCTGGTAGTTAGAATGACTCGGGGGTGTTGATTCATTTAAGCTAACATAATCATCCTGCTGCAACCAGGTTTCTGTAAGGCAGAGTAAATCAATTTGTTGATCATTTATTAAGTCATGTACTAACAGAGACTTGGAAGAGAGAGACCTAATATTTAATAATCCACATTTCACTGTTTTACTCTTTGGTTCAGATGTGGATACTGTATTGTTCTTTCTTTGTAAATGTTTAAGTTGTTTGTTGCTGGTTTTTAGTTTGTTTTTTGTCTTTTTGGAAGCAGACACAGTCTCTATGGAGATGGGTTTTTGGGGGGGTAGCAGGAGGAGAGAAGCTGCAGAGAGGCGTGTAAGACTGCAACTCTGCTTCCTGGTCCCAACTCTGGATAGTCATGTTTTGAGGGGTTTAATAAATTTGTCCATATTTCTAGAAATGAGAGCTGCTCCATCCAAAGTGGGATGGATGCCATCTCTCCTAACAAGACCAGGTTTCCTCCAGAAGGTTTGCCAATTATCTATGAAGCCCACATCGTTTCTGGGACACCACTCAGACAGCCAGCAATTTAAGGAGAACATGCGGCTAAACATGTCACTCCTGGTCTGATTGGGGAGGGGACCAGAGAAAACTACAGAGTCCGACATTGTTTTGGCAAAGTTGCACACCGATTCAATATTGATTTTAGTGACCTCCGATTGGCGTAACCGGGTGTCATTACTGCCGACGTGAATTATGATTTTATTGAATTTACGTTTACCCTTAGCCAGCAGTTTTAAATTTCCTTCAATGTCGCCTGCTCTGGCCCCTGGAAGACAATTGACTATGGTTGCCGGTGTCTCTAGCTTCACATGTCTGAGAACAGAATCACCAATTACCAGAGTTTGACCCCCAGCGGGTGTGTCACCGAGTGGGGAAAAACGGTTAGACACATGAACGGGTTGGTGGTGTACCTGGGGCTTCTGTTTAGGACTACGCTTCCTCCTCACCGTTACCCAGCCTTTCCCCAGCTGCTTGGGGTCTGCCGGGGAACAGCTAGCGGGGCCTACGCTATCTTCGGCTGCACCAGCTACAGGGGCCTGGCTAGCTAAGGGTGAGTGCAAGGTGCGAAGCCGAGTCTCCAGATCAGTAATCCTGGCCTCCAGAGCTGCAAATATGCTACATTTGTTACAGATATCATTACCGCTAAAGGAGGCCGAGGAGTAACTAAACATCTGACACAATGAGCAAGAAAGTGCAGAAGGGACAGGTGAAGTAGCCATGGTGCTAACGGGTCGGCTACGAGCTAAGCTAGCGAAACAGTACAGAGACAGTGAGTGAATACTTTGGCTATAAATTAGGTAGTGAGTACACAGAAAGTGTGCTTCGGATGAAGCACGTGAAGATTATACTGTGAAAAAAGAATGTATTTAGAAGTTGTTTAATTAAACTGCTAAGCAAATAAGCTACTCAGAAACACCACTGTGTTTGAGCAGGAACAGGAAGTGATACTATACCACAGAGCGAGCGAACACCAAGTGACAGCGCCACGAGGTGATTAGGGAATGTGAAACAGGAGGAGAGCACAGCTGGGACTCATCAGACATGACAAGACAAGGGGAGGCAAAACTCAACACATTGACATTGACAGTGCCACGTATTGGAGAAGCAAGATGGCGCCTGTGTTTGGCTGTGCCGCTGCCTCCGTCCATGTGTTTGTTTACTTTATATGTGATGCAAGTGTTCTTGCTACAGTTTTGTCCGGTGTCATCTCCCTTCGGATTTATGATCGCCATGCGTTACTGGCGATCAAATCTGCTATGGATAACTTTCAGAGTCAACAATACGACGTTGTTTTCCCACCGCCGCTTGAGCGTGACGCAGCACCTGGTTCACCTGCACTCTTGCCGGTCAGCTCAATTTTGCTTCAGAGGCCTCGTCGGAGGAAGCGGGGGAAGAGAGCCGGCTTTCTTATCCTGCTCCGTCGTCTTCGGGGGCTTTATTCCTGGGCTGCTAGCGGTAAGATCCGCCTGAGACTTGTCGGAGCTGGATTAATCCCCACAACCCACTGTGTTTACCACCCAAGCTCCCACCTAAAAGCATGGAAAGCAATGCCTCATCGCAGCAGGAACCCTGTTTTGCTGCGCAGCTTACCGCATATAGTACGAACTCTGTTCCTGGAAACTCTACCCCTGTCTACCCCTGGGTCGCAGCGTTAAATGGATGTTAATTAATGCAAGTCATTTAAGATATAAGACTTGTTGCCAGCAAGTCTTATATCTTAAATGACTTGTTCTGTACGGAGAAGCTTGATTTTATGTTTATCTCTGAGACGTGGCAGCATTAGAATGAAGTCTCACATCTTTTAGAGCTGTGTCCCGCTGACTGTTCATTTCTCTGTGCACCTCGGATTTCTGGTCAAGGGGGTGGAACAGCGGTAATTTTCAAAAAGACATTCTTATGCCAGATGATCTCCTCAAGCTGTTACAACTCTTTTGAGATGATTATGATAAAAATTGGACGAGAACAGCCCATATACGGCATTTTAATTTATTGTCCACCTGGGTCTGCTGCATCTTTTCTGTCAGACCTACAAGAATTTTTAACTTCCACGATTAAACTGGGCAAGGTCATCATTGTTGGTGACTTCAACATTCATGCAGAGGACTCATCAAATAGTACCACTAAGGAGTTCCTGAGCATTCTGGACTCTTTCAATTTTGTTCAACATGTATCAGGTCCTACTCACACAGCTGGGCATACTCTGGACTTGGTCTTCACCTGTGGTGTTTCCCTTGACCACATGAACTTAAATGATGTTTCTTTTAGCAATCATAAGTCAGTCTTTTTTAATGTATCGTTCAATTCAGAGTCTCTTCCCCAAAGTTTTATTAGGCGTAGGCGCTTTATTGATGACTCTGTCATTTTAAAGTTTTCTTCTCTTTTTAATTTTAAACCTTCTTCTGACGAGGTTGACATCCTTATTAATTCTTTTAATGAACACTGTCTTGCCATTCTTAATCAGGTTGCTCCTTTCAAAACTAGTCATTGCACTGTTAGTTCCTGCACACCATGGTTAAATAATCAAACCCGTGGTCTTCGACGCTTCTGTCGAAAAGCAGAGCGCCTCTGGAAGTCCACTGGGCTGGTTGTCCATCGGGAACACTTCAAAGAACTTCTTCACTTATATAATAAGTCAGTTAAAGAGGCCAGATCCTCTTACTTCAATAATCTCATAAATCGTCATAAAAATAACCCAAGAATTCTATTTCAATAGTAGAGGCAGTTTCAATAGTATTGTTTCTCCTCCAACTCAGCATGCTGTGTTACTTTCTGACGAAGACTGTAGCACTCAATTACTTTGTAAATAAGGTGATGGACTTGAGATCCAAAATCTCCTCAAGTGCCTCCCCTTATGAAGATGCCCCTTGTTGTCCTGGGTCATTTACTTCTTTTTCTCCAATCACACTCAATGACTTAATTGTAGTAATAGGTAAAATGAAATCCTCATCATGCTCCTTAGATATATTACCTCCCTCTGTCCTGTCTGGGACTCTCACCAGCATTGGTCCCACATTACTATCCATCATCAACAATTCACTGAGGCAAGGCTGTGTTCCGTCCTATTTTAAACATGTTGAGTTAACCCCTCTGTTAAAAAAACAGAATTTGATCCTACCTCCCCAATAGTTATCGTCCTATTTCAAGATTGCCATTTATAAGTAAATTACTAGAAAAAATTGTAGAAAATCAGTTCAGGTCCTTACTATGCCGATTGCAGATTTTTGACCCTTTTCAGTCTGGCTTTCAAAAGCAGCACTCTATGGACACCGCTCTCTTAAGGGTCTATAATGATCTACTAATGGCATCTGATGCAGGAAATTGTTCCGTGATCATTTTGCTAGATCTTAGCGCAGCCTTCGATACCATCGACCACAAAATCCTACTCAACAGGCTGAAGGTTCTGGCTGGTATATCTAGCACCGCCTTAGACTGGTTTTCTTCCTACTTATCAGACAGGACTTTTTCTGTTAAGACTGATAGGTACTCCTCTAACACTGCTGCCCTAACCTGCGGGGTTCCACAGGGTTCAGTTTTGGGTCGATTATTATTTTCTTTTTATATGCTTCCTTTAGCTGGCATTATTCAGTCTTTTAGTGACCTGTCTTATCATTTCTATGCCGATGACATTCAGCTGTGTATGTCCTTTAAGCCTCATCAGCTGGATAGGCTGTCCACCCTAGTCCAGGCTTTAACTCAAATCTCTGATTGGCTTTCTAACAATTACCTTGTTTCAAACATGAACAAGACAGAGACCATGATCATAGCTCCTCCTGATCTATATTCTAAAATCAGTCAGGTTCTTGCCCCTTTCTGTTCTTCTGCTTAGCCAAATATTCGAAATCTTGGAGTAATATTTGACTCTTCTTTGAGCCTTGACTCACACGTAAAATCTCTGTCTCCTTCCTGTTTCTTTCATTTAAGGAATATTTCTAAACTGCGACATATGGTCTCCTTAGCTGAACTGGAAAAAATTGTCCATGCATTTGTGTCATCGCGTTTAGATTATTGTAATTCCCTGTTTACCAGCTTGGATAAATCATCTCTTTCTCGCCTCCAAGCTATACAAAACGCAGCAGCCAGACTACTAACTCGTTCTAGCAAGCGAGCTCACATCACTCCTATTTTATGTTCTTTACATTGGCTCCCAATAGATTTTAAAATTCATTTTAAAATTATTGCTTTAACGTACAGAGCACTAAATGGCCAAGCCCCAGATTATTTATCCAAGATTCTCACAAAATACACTCCTGCTCGCCGTCTCCGCTCACAGACTCAGAGTTTGTTGGTTGCTCCCAGAACACGTCTGAAGACGAAAGGGGGCGGAGCCTTTCAGTCTGTGGCACCAAGGCTGTGGAACAGTCTACCTCTACAACTACGTTTGGTGGACTCTGTGGAATCCTTTAAAAAACAGTTAAAAACTTTACTGTTTAAACAAGCTTTCTGTTTACCAATGCTTTTTACATTTTTATATTTTAATTTACATTTAAACTCTATATTGTGTATATTGTGCATTTTGCTATTTATCGTACTGTTTATTTTAATCTCTGTGTGCAGCGCTTTGTGACTACCTGTCTATGAAAAGCGGGTAATAAATAAACTTTACTTACTTACTTACATAGTACACAGACTTTCAAAGTAAAACAGGAAACTGAACAGACGTGGACTAAACTAGGGGATACAGTGACAGAGAACAAGAGACACACTGACAGAAATGACTGTATACTAACAGAAGTAAAACAGAACCACGACCTAAGAACGAGAACACAAGAAATTCCAAGGAACTAGGGAGTTAGGAATACTAGCGACAGAAATCAAAACCAAGAGAATCAAAACACATCATGAAATCAAGGATAACTAATACAACAGAAAAACACTGAGTCCACAGACTCAGGACCGCGACAGAAACTTTCAGAGATTTCAGGCCTGGATTTAGCCCCAGTGTTTTAAGATCCTAGCAACGCTGGTATTTATGGCCACATTTTTCAAAGACACGAGCTTTCTGGGTGCTGACCAGTAGCGGTTTTAGATACGAGCGACACAGGCGGTTGCCCGGGGCGGCATCGTGGTGGGGGGCGGCATCACGGCAAGCCTGTGACATAGTGGGAATGTCACAGGCACCGATCGGTTTTCTATCGCCCATTTGCTGGGAGTAAGGGCGCCCTCCGCTTGCGAGGTGCGCCTGCTGCTTGCAGCACAGGGAGGAGAGGGCGGGGCGGCGGGGGATTCTCTGGTGGCTGGAGCAGCATCTAATAACCAACTCGCAAAATAAAACAAAATAAAAACAAAACAAACAAACACGAAAACACCAGACATCATGATACAGACTTATAATTTGCACCGATGTTTTTTCGAAATTCTGTATGCGAAAAGTGAGCGCGAGAGCCCTCGGTGCGCCTGCTCGCTGCTGAAGTCAAAGTAAACTTTATTGTCATCTCCACTACATACAGTCCAGTATATAGAGAGACGAGACGACGAGGCTCCAGTTACAGCAGTGCAAGTAAACAGACAATAAATATAAGAAGAGTAAGAAAATAAATATACACTTTAGGACTCGGGGTATGTGACACAGGACCCACCAGTGTTGGTCAAGTTTGTGTGTGTGTGTGTGTGTGTGTACAACAGCTTTATGTTAATGTACAATCCTTAATATGTTTTGTGTGTGTGTGTGTGTGTGTGTGTGTGTGTGTGTGTGTGTGTGGAGGGCGCCAGAGGGAGTGTTCGCCCGGGGTGCCAAACAGGCTACGACCGCCACTGGTGCTGACTCAGGGGGACCACTTTAGTTCATTGAAACTTTAATGCCAGTTTAGTTTAAGACATTAAACTGGTCGCGTTTTGAATCCAATTGATAATAACAGAGCTATACTGAACATAAACAACTGTGTTAGTGTGACGCCCTGCATAATTGAAGGATTACAATAAACTTCAGTTCTTACTGAATCTGTAACATTGCCTTGATCTGCCTACATCATTTTAAAATGCATTTTTTAAATAGTTTGTGTTGTTAAATGAGTTTTGTGTCACTGTGCACAGTGAAAAACTCACCTGATGTAGTGGTAAGGCCATGTTCACCACTAGATGGTGACAACCTGGCACAGGTATTTTCTATACACACTAAATTTCACACTGAAAAGCCTTGGTGGGAATTTTTGTTTGCATAGAAAGTCAAGGAAAAAATGTCTTGAGGTTTTCCAGTGTTTTCAAAATTGTGTTTTTCAGATACACATCAAAACTTCACACAGACAAACACACACACAAAACAACAAAATATGTCAAATTCCATAAGATAAGATAACCTTTATTAGTCCCACACGTGGGAAATTTGTTTTGTTACAGCGGTGGACAGTGCAAAGTTACATGGAGAATTAGAAAAACATCTCATTTGTAAAAAAATAAACCAAAACCATCCTTCAGCTGCTTTCAATCACATCTCCGAGTCTCTGTGAGCAGACGCAGCTCGTGCTCGTCTTCAGGGTGAAGCTTGACGTGCTAATACAAGAAAACATGTTTGCAGCTCAATTTCAAAACACTGTGTGGGTTTCTCTGGTTCATTTGTGCAACTGTTTCTTGGTAAATTATACAAGAACAGGAAACATAAAAATGGCTGTTGTCATCCAACATGCCCATAAAAGGCTTCATGATATACTGCTGCTGTTCACCTGCTTGTCTTACTCTGCTGGACTTTTCAGAAGTCGACTGTTTCACATATAAAGTGCTGTTTCTTATTATTTTAATGTGCTGAATCCAAACCCGACAATTAAAATATCTGATTAGCTGCTGTCTCCAAGACATTTATTTTTACACTACATGTTGTTTAGATGAGTTTTTCATATGTGTTTGGTAATATCTGACCTTTCTTCATTATGAAACAATAATCAGAGAAAGGTCAACACAGATTAGTCTTAATATGAAACATTAGAAAGCACAGCAGGGTTATTGCAGCCCCGCCCTCACATTGTGAGCAATGCTGTGACGTTTCTCAGTTACAATAATGTGACATAACTTCTGCCAAGCAGCTTCTGTGTTTGGTAGCGTTGGTGTCACTGTGTCTGTAAACATGATAACTGGAAACAGGCATGTAGAGTGGCCCAGTGTTAACAATCCATTCAGAAGTTGCCTGGCGTCCACTGAGGTCATCAAAGTCCGTCCACCTTCTTCCACTTATCAGGGTCGTGGGGGGCTGGAGCCTATCACAGCTGTCATAGGGCGAGAGGCGGGGTCAACCCTGGACAGGTCGCCAGCCCGTGGCAGGGCTAACACACAGACAACCATTCACACCAGTCGCCACTAACTGCATGTCTTTAGACTGTGTGAGGAAGCTGGAGAGAACATGCAGACTCCACACAAAGACCCCGGCCTGATGGGGTTAGGGTCCTGAGCTTGATACCCTAAACTGAACGCAGGACAGAGGAAGGGATGGGTGATGTTCATGTGTGCCCAGGTGTATGATGTGGCTCTTTGCGGTGACACAGTAAAAAATGTGGCTGTTTGTCTGTGACTGGTTGGCTGCCCCAGCCCTGGCCCTTCATGTATTTCAGTAATGTCTTTTTCTCCCGTCTCCTCCTCTCGTTTACATGTTTTGCCCTTGTGACCCATTCCTTCTGTCACGTGTGTTTTCCCCCCAGCCATCATGTTCTGTTTGTGCTTAGTTATGTCCATGTCTCACCTCTAGTCCTCTTTTCCCTCTGTATGTATTCACAGTGTACGTGTTCCTCGTCGGTTCGTCATGCTAAGTCTGCGTGTCTTATTCCGTCATGTGTCATGTATCACTCCAAATCTCACTGACTTTAACTAATAATAACTGTTTGCTGAGTGTTATGTCTAAAAGGTATTGCACAATCGCCTCTAGTAGAGGATCAGGTTTGTTTTCCACTGATAATGGATTTTAACATGACTGACCAATGATTGTGGAGCACGTCCATGTAGGATCTTATAAATACAACGAGCAAACTTAAATGTTTTAAAATGTTCAAAACTTAATATATTATATTTCTGAAGTATGACGGAAGGAAAAAGTTTCATATTTAAAAAGAATCCAATTTCATATGATCAAATTTATGTCAAAAAGTTCATATTTATTCCTCCTATGTCATGTGTGAGTACTGTACTGTAAATGTCATAAATATCAGATGATACTGATAACCTAATGCTAATAACTATGCAGAGGTCTCTAGGCCTCGACTTTTATGGAGCATGTGAAGTTTGGGGCAGAGTGGACAAAGAAAAGTTTCTCAGCAGGTTCAACAGGTTGCTACAACACAGGCCGATGAAGTATTGCACTCACTCATCCAAACTGGCAAACATGTAACATACACCCTAAGACTGATCCTGCTTTTTACTCCTTTGCTATGATTTAATTTGATATTATGTAGCCTTGGAGACAGTTTGCATAGATTAGAATGTTAGATTCCTGTGATGTCATCAATGCCCGATGTTTTGTTTTAATGTCTTGTGATAGTTCTAAGTGCAGACAAAGTCAGAGTTCAAGTGAGTTTAGTCCAATTTTGATCCAGTTTCTGACATGTGGTCAAAATCTTGGCCGACCTTTACCACACCACGTGCTGTGGGTGTGCGTAAATATCTAGGTGAGTAAAGTCTCCTTTACCTGTTAAATTAAATTTGTTTTGTCTCTCTGTAGAGGACTGTTACGTCCCCACATAGAATCTAGGCGATGAGGATGGGGGGCAGTAACAGTTGGATCCGGGTTGAAATGAAAAGAACACCAGGCAGAGGTAGTTAACACAAAATATATCTTTATTACAATCAATTACCTCAATAATCATATAAATAGTAACAACAAAAAGAGACAGCACCGCTGCTTTAATGATAAATCAGACAGGTCAACCCAAAGAGATAGTGACCACTTCAACAAAGAAAACAACTATAAGGCTTCAACAGAAAAAGACAGCAACGCTGCTATTAACAATAACCAGGCAGGCCAAACAAAATAATGGAGGCCGCCGTCACTTAAGGGAAACCACCGCTCAGTTAAGAACTACTCACAAAGAGCCACACAAAGTGGGGCTGGTTACACACAGCAGGCCTTTTCCACACCTAGACCAGACTCACACACTGACCAGCACAGCGCAAATCCACCAGAAGCCTCTCCCACCTCCACACTGCTCTTCTCCAGCTTATATCACCTCTGAGGGTAATTGGTGGTAAACGAGGGCAGATGAGCAGCATGTGTGCCCTAAAAGGAGAAGGCAGGGGCAGAGAGAGACAGGGGAGGGGCAATAAAGAAGGAGGAGGAGAGGGAGAGGACAACACCACACCCACACACTCCCACAGCCTCACAGGATGTAACATTCCCCCCACCCTATATTCACACTATACAAAACACAGAATAAACTCATCACTAAGCGCTGCGTGAGAGTGCATCAGCCACCAGATTTTCAGACCCTTTCTTGTGCTGGATAACCAGATCATAATCCTGCACCAGCAATGCCCAGCGCATTAGTCGCTGGTTGTGGTTGTACATGCGTTGGAGGAAAGTAAGGGGATTGTGATCTGTATACACCGTTACTGGAAAGGAGCTAGAGCCCACATACACAGTGAAGTGCTGCAAGGCCATCAGCAGCGCTAGAGCTTCTTTCTCTATGGTGGAATAGTTTAGCTGATGGCGCTTGAACTTTACAGAGTAGTAGCAGACTGGGTGACACACACCCTCCCCGTCGTCCTGCAACAGCACCGCACCAGCTCTGGTGGCACTGGCGTCGACTTCCAGTTTGAAAGGCTGAGAGAAGTTGGGAGCAGCCAGAACTGGGGCGCTGCAAAGGAGGGACTTGAATGCATGCTGGCATTCCCCCGACCACTCAAAAGGGATTTTGGGGCTACATAGCTTTGTCAAAGGGGCCACAACTACCGCAAAGTTCTTGCAAAAACAGCGATAGTATCCAGTCATGCCCAGGAACTGCTTTAACTCCCGCCTAGTGGCTGGGGCCGGGTAGCTGAGGACAGCCTCGACTTTTGCCTCTACCGGGCGAACCTGCCCGAAACCCACCTGTTTTCCCAGGTACGTGACTGTCGCTCTGGCAAACTCACACTTAGCGAGATTTAGAGTTAACGAGGCGTCGGCCAATCGCTGAAACACTGATTGTAGGATGGCCACATGCTCTTCCCATGTGGCCGTGTATATCACTACATCATCCAAGTATACATTACACCGAGGCACATCCCCCAACACCAGCTGCATTAAACGCTGAAATGTGGCCGGAGCGTTTTTCATGCCAAACGCCATCACGGTGTACTGCATGAAATGGTCGGGTGTAACAAATGCAGAAATGTCGGAGGCTCTGGGGGTCAAAGGCACCTGCCAATACCCTTTAAGAAGGTCCAGTTTGGAAATGAATGTGGCAGGACCTATATTATCAATGCAATCCTCCATACGAGGAAGTGGAAAAGAATCGGAGACGGTCACTGCATTTACCTTCCGGTAGTCGGTGCAGAAACGTGGGGTGCCATCAGACTTGGGCGTAAGCAAACAAGGGGAGCTCCAAGGGCTGTGGCTCGGTTGTGCCAAACCATTCTCTTCTAAATAACTGACTTCCTTCTTCATCACCTCGCGCTTTCCCATGGGGCAGCGGTACGTGTGCTGTTTGATTGGGGTTGCGTCACCAACATTGATATCATGTTCACAAACACTAGTACGCGAGGGCACATCACCAAAGAGAGAAGGATAAGAGTGCAGTAGGCTAAGCACGTCTTCGCGTTGTGAAGGGGACAGATGAGACAAGTGGGCCGTTACCTCGGCTAAGTAAGCTGAATTTGCCAACCGCCCACACTGTTGTCCCTCAGAAAGCATATGCAGATCGTTGTCAGCACTGGCCTCTACGCTCACCACGGTGGCAGAGACAGAGCTGGAGATTACTGCGCTGGCAACAGTCTCATGGGTTTCCCTATCATGGTAGGGTTTTAACATGTTAATGTGGCACAGACGTGTTTTCCTCCTGCGTACTGGGGTACTGAGGACATAATCTGTCTCAGACACCTTCCTCACTATAACATACAGTCCCGCAAAACGGGCCGAAAGAGCAGAACCAGGCACCGGTAGCAACACTAAAACTTTGTCTCCAGCCTGAAAATGTCTTTTCACAGCCTTTCTGTCGTACCACTTCTTCATGCTTGCCTGGGAAGTACACAGGGCCTCTTTTGCTAATGAGGTAGCACGCTGCCAGCGATCCCTACACGTCTTCACAAAATCTGCCACGTTGGTTTTTGGAACACCCCCGCTAAGGAACCTCTCTTTCAACATCTTTAGCGGGCCCCGCACCTCGCGGCCAAACACAACGGTAGCTGGGCTGAACCCTAAGGACTCCTGCTTAACATTGCGTATGGCAAACAGTACAAAGGAGACACCCTCATCCCACTTCTGTCCGTGTCAGGGCAGTACTTTTTCAACATGGCCTTAAGTGTTTGGTGCCAACGCTCAAGTGCACCCTGCGACTCTGGGTGGTAAGCACTGGACACAGAATGAGAAATGCCAAGGGAGATTAAAGTCTGTCTAAATGCTCGGGATAAGAAGTTAGTTCCCTGGTCTGTTTGCACTGTTTTTGGGAGACCAAAGGTGGTAAAAAATTTGATTAGCGCCTTAGTAATGTTTGCAGTGGTGATCCTCCGCAGAGGAATTGCTTCGGGGAACCGCGTGGACAAGCACATTATGGTCAATAAAAACTGATTACCTGCCCGTGTTCTTGGCAACGGACCAACACAATCGACCAAAACATGCTCAAATGGCTCACCAACAGCAGGTATTGGACATAGTGGGGCGGGGGGCACAGTTTGGTTTGGTTTGCCCACCAGTTGACACGTGTGACAAGTATTACAATACTTTGCAACATCTGCCTTCATTGCCGGCCAGAAGAAGTGCTGCAGAACACGGTCATATGTTTTAGTTATCCCCAAATGTCCTGACCATGAATGGTCATGGGGCTAATTGTAGCACGTGCTGACGCAAACTCCACCTGCGCATTAACAGTCCATCACAGACAACAAATGTCTGCTTCCTGTCTCCTGTCGGACCATCGCTCTCATCTACGGCGGCAAAACATTTGGCTAACGACGGGTCCTCTTTCTGAGTGATCATAAGGGCCTCCCGTGTGAGGAGAGGGGGGGCTGTGGGTTCAGGAGCAGGCTCAGCTACTTCTTGAGCCAGTTCCTTGGCGTCAGGACCCACCTCCTCCTGGGAGGGCATCACATCCTTTTCCAAAATAGAGCCGACCACTGACTCTGACAAGTCAATCACTTCTCCCTGCCGATGGGTGTGTGACCGGGTAAGAACACCTACAGGAAATACATCCGGGTGTTGCCGGCTTAAAACATCTGACAAAGGACTTGGGTCAGGAGTCTTTGTGACCTCTGGGGTAGGATAAACCTTCCCGCCTGCAATGTCATTGTCCATTATGAAATCCACGCCATCAATTGGGAAGCAAGGACACACAGCTACAGGAAAAATACCACTTACTAGGTCACTCTGCACCCAAACTCGATGGAGGGGGGCGGGCACATAAGTCATTCCAACGCCTCTAACAATAACATCAATGCCGCTGGCAGTCTTTTCATCAAAGGCAAGTGCACTGGCCACTATGAGGGACTGTGAGCCACCTGTGTCATGTAAAATGGTCACAGTACGCTCATCTTCAGGCTCACCAGAGAGCGACACTGCTCCTTTGAAAATGAAGGGTTTAAAACATTCATCAGGAGTCTCAGTGCTAAGGGGTCTGTTAACAGGAGAAGCGATTTTAATCAGCCCTATCCCTTTTGGCTTACGTGGTGTTGAAGCTGGCTGTCTTCGCCTGTAGGCCTCGCAGTCCGCTATTAAATGGCCAGATTTAAAACAGTAGAAACATTTCCAGTCTGACTTGGGACGAGGCACAGGTACCTCTCCCCTTGTGTCTTGCTCACCACTAGCACCGCTATAGCCTTCGCTAGGGTGTCGCGTCGCTCATGCTTAATGACACTGGCTTTATGGACGAGTGCGAACTCGTCAGACAGTGTCGTGGCCTGCTGCAACGAGGAAACCTTCTGTTCATTCAGATATACTGCCATCCGCTCAGAGATGCAGTTTTTAAATTCCTGTAAACTCCCGTACTGAAACTAGGTCCACAGCTTTACAGGCCATACACCATCGGTCAAAGAGGACACTCTTTTTCCTCGCGAAATCCAGGAAGGATTGACCCTGCACCTTTTTCAACCCCCGAAATCGCTGCCTGTAAGCCTCGGGGACTAGTTCGTAGGCTAACAGGATTGCACTTTTCAGTTTGTCGTAGTCCAAACTGCATTCAGCGGACAACGAGGAACAAACTTCCTGTGCCTTGCCCACCAGCTTGCACTGCAGCAAGATGGCCCATGCATCCCGCGGCCAACGCAAGGCTGTCGCTATCCGCTCAAATGATTCAAAATAAATAAATCTCCACCTCAGTGTCACGAAATACAGGGACCAGACGGCTATTCCTTCCTACATCAGACTGTATCTCTGTCTGTGACAGCGAAGCCGCCACAGGAGGGGAGGAGGCCTGCTGGAGTTCCAGCTGTCGCAGCTTGACCTTAGTCTCCTCCTCCACCTTCATCAGCTCAACCTCCCTAGCCCTAGCCAGCTCCGCGTCCAAACGCCTAAGCTCTATCTCCCTTTTCAGCTGGAACTCTCTCTCACGCTGCTCCTTTTCCAGCTGGAGACGAGCCAGATGGACTTTGAGCCTAGCATCCTGCTTAGAACCCTGATGACTGGGTGGAGAGCGGATCAAAATGGGGCAGCGTCATTGGCCCGCCCTCAGGCAGCCCCTGGCCCACAGGTGGCCTGGCTTGTAACCTGAGGCAGTGCACTTGGTCCAGCTGGACCGGGTATGCTCGGGGGTTCTCGCCTTACAACCACCCCCTTCTCCAACAACCCAGACACCAGAGCGGCCTTCAGCTCCGCTTTGCGTAGGCCAGTGGAGACACTGATCCCGTAATATGTTGCCACCTCATGCAGATCCCTCTTCCTACAAACATCAAGCAGGGCAAGTGACGGCTCTGCCGTAAATCCAGAAATATCAAAAGTGGCCATGAAAACTCAAAACGGCCTGCAAAACACCAGCTAACCAAAAAAGGGCCACACAACACCTTCACTACACAACCAAAAACAGGCAAAATAAAATGTGTTGTATCAAGTCAACCATTAACTAAAATTCTGCCCACACTCTCCCCAGTCCTGCCTACTCAAAATTTAGCCTGACCTAGCTTCTGGAGCGTACCAGGCTCGAGGCCACTTTAAAGGCAAATCATCAAGTGCCAAAGGCACCGAAAAGCCTACCTCCAATAGAGAATTAATCCCCACCCGGCTTTGCTCCGAAAATAACGAAGGAAAAACAAAAAACGAATATCCGAAGGAAGAGCAAATGCTCAGCTAGACACTCCCCTGTGCTAGCCGGGGAGAGCAGCAGCTAGTCAAATGACCCTCACACAACACACAAACATCTATTCACACTCGTAAACAACTCAATTCCTTTCATTCCGATCCCGGACGAGCCCCCACTTTGTTACGTCCTCACATAAAATCTAGGCGATGAGGATGGGGGGCAGTAACAGTTGGATCCGGGTTGAAATGAAAAGAACACAAAGCAGAGGTAGTTAAAAATTGTTAAAAATGTTTTTGCTCATTATTGCCAAGTGCCCTCACCTTTTCTTTCAGTGTCTGTCTGGCTCTCATCAACAGATTTTAAGCAGAGGCTTTTAAGGTTGCTGTTTGGGGCTATTGAAACAAGCTTCGCTGCCAACTTACTGAATCCTCGGATTACTTTTTTGTCCACATCAGTTTTAAGTAACATGGAAGCCTCTTGAAGAAGCTAAAATAAAGGATAAACATATACATATTAGCTTTGTACCATAATATATACAATTATATAGCAAACCAGAACAATCATTATTTCACACATCAATTATCATTAGAGAACAAATTATAATTTTGCATTTATTTACTTTAATTCTCAAGTACACATTGCTGTGCAAAAGGGATGTTTAGACTATTCTTCCCAAAAAAAACTATCATTGGCATCAGATTGGTCCAAAATTATCCTGTAGCATGAAAATAAAACCAAAGAGAAAGACATAGTCAATGTGGCAATTTCTGTTAGTGTTCTGTTAGTGTACTTTTATTACTCATGAAATAAATCTGCTGATTCAGTCACTTTGCCTGTCCTGTAGGTACGTGATTATTAGAAGTCTGTATAAATGTGCAGCACATCAGTACATATTTGTGTTTTTGCCGTGCACTATTGTTATTGTTGTTTTTTGCTGCAGTTCTTGATAAAACACTCACCACAACAGGGATAGTGAGACATGGGAATTCTCGTAGAACCTCTTCAGTAGTATGCTGAAGAATGTAGTGTGTTCTGTACTTCTGTATTTTCCTGAGGTGCGTTCGAATGACATCCACATTTGGCCTAGTTTTTTGGCTTAATCACTGATACATGTTGGTCGGTGCTCCTTTCATCCTCCCCATTGTCAAGAGGATTGATATCCTGGTTATTAAAAAGTTTAGCAAATATTGAGAGAAAAAAAACCCCAAAACAATACTTTTAACTTTTATGTACAATTTAAAATGGCAAACAAACATTGAGCATATTTAACTTGCCTTGGTTTTTTCAAAAGGATACAGGGCTGGATATCTGATGATCTTTTTCTTCCTGGATTTGGAACTGAGTATTTCTGTGTCATTTTTTCAATTTCCTCTACGTCTACTAGTGGTCTTCTTTCCTTTTTAAACTTGTTCCTGAGAGACTCATGCAGAACATCCTACAAACGATAAAAATGTAACTAATTATTCATAAATAGGTGCAACTAGGTCCTCCCTTTATACAAGACATTTACCAGAAAACTTTGAGTGACATAAAGCTGGTAGGTTTGCTGTAATCATGTCATAATCTAATTAGTTCCTATTTACAGATCTCTTCTTTAACTCTTAGGAGTTGATCGAACACATGATATAAAGGTTTGGAGCACTTTAGATTGGCTACATACACTATAAAAGGTAGATAAAGATTAGATAAAGTATTAATGGCATTATGTCCTACAAGCATACTCATCATAATCTTTCAGTCTATATGTTAATACCTCTACCTTTTAATAATAAAAATAATAATGTATACTTTATTGATCCCCACAGGGAAATTTCTCTCTTTGCATTTAACCCATTCACTCAGTGAAGCAGTGGGCAGCCACTAATCAGGCGCCCGGGGAGCAGTGTGTAGGGACAGTACCTTGCTCAAGGGTACCTCAGGGTAGCCGTTCAGTTGATTCAAACCCCTGACCTTCCGATCATGGGGCAACCACACTACCTACTGAGCTATCCCTGCCCTATTTTCAAATTTAATTTTTTAAATACAAAAACTACACTATCCTGATACAAAGGCAAACAGAGCTAATATTGTCACGGCTGGCGGGGTGAGCCGTGTGGTGTGGAGGAAACGGAGGACCCAAAATGCAGACAGCCGATATGGTGATATGAGTGAGGGTTTTATTTACAGTTGTACAAATAACAGAACTGAGGGCAGGACAGAACATAAACCTAAACTGGGTGAGCTAAATAACAAACCGGATCATACAAATGGGGTGGGAGGCAGAGAGACACAGACGAGGAACAGACACCATGAAACACAGACGAGCCGACAACGAACACAGACCGACACCCACTATATATACACACACACACAGGGTAATCGGGTAATGGCAGACAGGCGGGGACACAGCTGGAACTAATGGACATAACGAGACACAACCCTACAAAGTAAAACAGGAAACACACAGACTGTTTTACATAACAACACGGGGACATGAACAGAGCACCGAGGGAGACGCAGGTAGGGAAAATAAACACAACCAAACCCCAACCACCAATACAAAACAGAATAAACTAGAAAATACTAATAACAAAACTTAAAGCGCTGGGTCACCGACCCAGGACCGTGACAAATATAATGCTGAATTTCACACCATTCACTTGAGAATTCACAGAGAAATGAAACATTAATTAATTTAAAAGAGCAATTGATATTTTATTTATTGTTTGACCATACTGCACGAGATCTGCCTCAAAAATCACAATACTAATACTTGTATTGTAGTGGCCACAAGGGAACAGATAACCTCTGAATATGTAACAATGAAAATGTTAGCATGTTACACTCGTTAGCCAATAATTAGGCAATTCAAAGACAATTTGTTGGACAATTTTATCAATGTTTGCTTTTCAGGAATACTTACATATCCAGAGCCATAACTCTCCTTCAAGAAAGGAAAACTCAGAAGGACAGTCCTCAGAAGCTCTACATACTGCGCATGAGAGGGATACCTGCAAATTTTGAATGATGAACTTAAATTCTGATGTACATACTGTATTTTAAATGAATCAAATCTTAATTATATATAGACTTACATTGTCTCATTACTCAAGTGGTCAAACAGAGCTTGAACAAGCATGTTTTTGAGTCTGTTCTTGGTGGGTGACTTTAGTGCTGCATCTTTATTGGTCAACGCAGTGAGCACAGCTGGAGGAAACTGCACTTTGCAGTTAAACATAGGTTGGAGTGCTGACACAGTATGCTTTTCTTTGTGTTGCCTTCCACTGCAAGAAGAAGTAAGAAATCTGTTTAGAGTTTGTTACAAGACATGAATATGCGTGTCCTTGTATCCTGCATCAGGAATATCCGCATATTTAAAACGTACAATAACAGCTGCTGAACTACAGAAACAGAATCATAACAGAGAGTAAGAGTGGCTGTGACATTTCAATTTTGAAAGTAAATGGGTGTGTGATGCACATCAACGCTGGAGAAACAGAACAGGGCTTGCGTCAACCCCTTGCCCCCCACCCTCCAACACCGTAAACCTAGGGGAGGGGAAACACTGAATTGTATGAATGTACAATTCAGTGAATCATGTCCAGTCAACTTAAGACTCACTCTTTCAGCTTCTCTACAGCAGACAAAAATTTCACTTGGTCTTTCACTTTTGGAAAAAGACGCTCACTCATTCTTTCAGTCATCTGCAGAAGAGTCGATCCATCGATTTCATTGTCTGTGTCACAGAAAAACAATAAGACACGATCAAAACAGAAATGAGCATGTTCGAAGATAAAGAATAAAAATATCATAAAACATTACTAAAAAGACAGCTATGCGTTCATTAGTGACTGTAGATGATGACAGACATGTGGAATAGCCAAAAAGTGGTTAAAATCATTTTAACAGTGGTTGACAATTCCTAACTAAAAAGTCATGGTTTAGGATGTATCTTACCTAACTTTGGTATGAACTGCCTTAAAAGGTCGGTGGATCAGTGTAATGAAGTCTTGACCATCACATCTGTATGCGTCCAAAGCATGAAAGTCTACCTCATCCCCAGGCTTGAATATCAACAGATCATCAGTCTCTCTGATGTGGTATGATTGAAGGTGTCTTATAAACTCCAGTGTTGTAAAAAGTCTTCCAACAAGAAACCATTTTGCCCTGATATACACAATCAGGACTATTTTTTTTACAAACAGTGGAATTTGCTCTGCATGCACAAGTTCCAAAATGAAGAAATCTCCAACTGCATATTTTACAGAGTTTAAAATGATGCATTTACTCGTCCAGAGTTTCTCATCCACAGTAACGGCTGTCTCCAAGTTCTGCAAACAAATCTGCAAGTTCACTGGAAGTTCTTGAAGTGATAAGTTATTAACTGCTGCTTGTGTATGATCGCTCCTGATGATCCATTCAGGCTGCCACTCCCAGCATTGACGAAGCTGATTCCTCTTTGCCAAAGTCTGACAAATATTAATATAGTTATTGGTGATTCTTGCTACTGTCTTGAAAAATTGATGTCTGGCTTCAAACCTCATGCACCAATGAGAGCGGAGTGACCCATAATCAAGGATGAGCCGAGGATAATGTAGCAGAAAATGCAGCTTGGGTATAAACACACCAGTGTATGGTGTAACTGGCCCATGTAAAGTTCTCTATAAGTTCACTCAGAGCTCGTTCAGATGATTGGGGAAATTCAACAGTTTCCTGGATGACAGGGTCACCGTCTGGGGCAGACTCTAATCCTTGTTTCTGATATTTATGTTTCTTCCTCATGTGATTTTTCAAAGATTTCACAGACAAAAACTTCCTGGGACAGTCTTCTAGTCTGCAGACAATGAAGAATCCACATTCACTTTCATGGTATATCTGTTGATGTTTCAGCAGTTTTTCATATGTTGGTTTTCTTGTGGAGCACCGTGGACACTGATATGGCACATCCATAGAAATGCTCACCTACAAAGACCTGTTGATAATCTGCCAATTCATTTTCCCCAAGCCAAAGAGATACTTCTCCAACAGTCCACTGCTGAGCCATGATCTGTTAAAACAAAACAAAATGCCATTACGTTGTTTTATTCTGTGACATCAAAAACGTATTTATTTATTTTTTGTTCAATCATTTTCCAAGCCGCTTTATTGTCATAAGGATCAGAGGGGTGCAGGAGCCTATCCCAGCTGTTTTTTTAGGCGGGGTAGACCCTGGACAGGTTGCCAGTCCATGGCAGGGTCGTCATTCAGATATGTATGTCTTTGGATTGTGGGTGGAAACCCACACAGAAACAGGGAGAACATGCAAACTCCACACAAAAAGGCACCAGGTTGACCCCGGGAATTGAACAGAGTCTTTCTAGCTGTGAGGCAACAGCGCTAACCACTATACCACCATTTATTCTAACTTTTGAGCCTTCTTCAGATAAATATTGATTATTTTATGCTTTGGATTATCTGGTCTTGTTAGTATAATGACCTCTTTTTTGCCTAATGTATGATGATGGATAAATGAAATGTACATAAAAAATTTAACTATATTGAAAAAGGACATTATCTTGGTAACATCAAATGACCGGAGCATAATTTGTCAACTACTCTGAAAATAAGTTATACAGTAACAGTCAAAGACACAACTTCTCATGTGTCACATTTCTATTTATTCAAAACACTTATGCATTGCTGTATTTTATACAGCTACTCCACAATTCAAAGTACAGGATACTGAATTTCTGAGTTTTGTAGACCAGACACAGAGCTCACACAACAGGCTTCAGGCGCCATTTTGGTGACTTTAACAATATTATTAATTTTAATATCTGTCTAGCTGACATTAGTTTATGTACGCAGCACGCAATAGAGCCACATATTTTAGAGGCCAAATTAATTGGGAACACCTTCACTTAATTGTAACAGTGGTTTTGTTAGGAAAACAGTTCTATATACCAGATACTAAACTGCGTTAACGTCAAAGGCTAACATATCTAACATAGCTAACCATTACTGTTAGCACAACATTAACAGCAAGCTACAATGACGAGTAACTCGTCATCTTTGACTCTGAGCTTAGTTTTATCCCACATATTAAACATGTAACCAAAATTGGATTTTATCATCTAAAAAATATAGCCAGAGTCCGCTCTATTCTCTCTCGGGCCAACACGGAGATGTTGATGCATGCTTTTATTACCAGTCGCATTGATTACTGTAATGCCCTGCTCTCTGGTCTCCCCAAAAAGAATATTTCACCTTTACAACTTTTACAAAACTCTGCAGCTCGTGTGCTGACGAAGACCAGAGGGCGGGCCCACATTACACCGGTTTTAGAATCACTGCATTGGCTCCCCGTGTGTTTCAGGATCGATTTTAAAGTTCTTTTATTGGTTTTTAAATGTCTTAATGGTCTTGGGCCTTCTTATTGCTCAGATCTGCTTTTACCATATGAACCCTCTGGTACTGGCCTTTTGACTGTTCCCAAAGTCAGGACACATACTCACGGAGAGGCAGCGTTTCAGTGGTATGGTCCTCATCTGTGGAACAGCCAGCCAGAGGAGCTCAGGGCCGCAGAGAACGTACATGTTTTTAAGAACAGGCTCAAGACCCACCTTTTTAATTTAGCTTTTACTTAACGTTTATTTATTTTATACTTATTTATTCTATCCTATTATTCTATTTATTAATTTAGGTTTTACCAAATATTTATTGATTTTATTCTTATTCATTTTTTATCTTCTTACTCTATTTATATTTATATTGTATCCCGTTCTTATTTATTTTATCTTTTTACCCTGTATATATCCTATTGTGTCACATCTCCAGTGTTTCCTCGGAGGGCGCTCTCTGCACCGGCGCTGTGATCGACCGTGGCTGCTGGGGCTCTGGGGGTCCTCTCAGCCTGGCTGGGGGGCTTCTTTGCCTCTCACACGCACTAAGCAGTTGTCAAACTCTCAAACGCAGTAAGCAGTTGTCATACTCTGACACGCACTAAGCAGTTGTCATACTCTCACACACACTAAGCGTAAGTGACGGAGTTACACCGTCCCGGGCCGCAGACAGCTGATCTGGGCGCATACACGCACCACCACCATAAGTTTCTACAATTACCGTGGCTGCGCGTCTTTTCATCGACCGGACAGATAAACAAAAAGGGGTGAGAGGTATATTTTGAGCTGCGCAGAGGGTGGCCAACATATTTTTCCCACTTACCTTTAATAAAGCCGGTCGCGTAGACTCGCTGTGATCGCCGACTATACGAGTGTTTATGCAAGCCGATGGTATGGTGTTCCGGGGTTCAAATAGTGGGTTTGCGCACGCTTGAAAGGTCACGTGAACTGCATTGTTTTTGTTTGTTTTTTTTGTTATTGTGAAACACTGTAGACTGCCTGGAATTGGCCATAAATGTCTGTATTTACATATATATGTATTGTAGGAATACATCTGGAAATAAGCTGAGGAGAAAAGAGTGTTTGGTAAAAGAAATAATAAAGAGATGACGATTATGCCTAGTGGGAGGGGCCATGGGGTATAAAAGAAGGCTGTCAGGGCCTACCTGGGGTTTTTCGGTGAGATGTTACAGAGAGGGTAACATGCAGACTGTGTTTTGTATATAGATGTTTGTTTTGTGTTGACTTAAGTTAGTTTTCTATTTTCTTGGTAAATAATAGTGATGGTGAGATGAAGCCTCATGATGAACTGAAGCTTTCCACCCAATTGGTCGACTCATGGTTCGAAGCATTGTGATGATTCATTTGCTCTACTGCGCCATCAAGTGGACAATTCAAGTGAAGCGGGCTCTGTGATTATAATGATGTGTAAACCTCTAAACTGAATAAATAAATTGTTTTCTTGGTTATTTATCCCGAATATTGTCTCAGTATGTGTGATACAAAAGAGAAAGTGGAAACTATCAGGACAGAGTTTTGGTATGATTGTGTAACTGTTAGCCTCAGACAGTCAGTCAATAGTATAATTCAGATCATAGATCAGTACATTTGCATATTTTTATAACTATAAAAAGAAAGCTGACACTTTCGAGACTTTATCTAATGTGTAAGCATCACAGCAGATGCCTTAGATTAGAATCAGTGAGCTGTCGGCTTTCAGCCCCGACCGTGCTGTCTGGTGAGAAAGGCGACATCTCACTGATTGTGATGCGTCAGCGCTTTGTGTTTACGTCTTTGTGCAGAATCGGTGTACCTGCTCTCATTTACTGTTTTAGCTGTTTGGTGGTGGTTGAAATGTAGTAATATTTATATTAAAAATCGATTCAGGATTTTAATGAATCGATATCACGTTATCCAAGCTAGAATCGATTTTAATCGATAATCAAAACCCGCTAGTACCTGTGTAATCATGCTTATGTACATCTGGATAATGACACAAACTAGTATTTGGCGCTTCACTTTTTAATAAACTAAAAGACAGAAATCAGATTATAGGATCTGTAGTGTTGTTTATTTATATTATGGTGCTTATCATTTGTGATATTTATTACTATGTGCATACTTTATTAGGAGAGATAAAATGAAATAAAAAATCTCTTCCTTCCTGGTTCCATCGAAGAAGAAATGCTCAAGTAAGTATGTAACACGTACGTAATCCAATTCCACAACACAGTGTGATGGGAAATCAGCTGTGTTTTTCTGCCCATTTTATTTCGAATCTGGCGCGAACCGGTGAACCAGTCCCTGAATCAGTCACGTGGTACGGACTGCCCGCGAGGCCTCGAACGTCACTGCATACGTAATCAAAGCAAGCCTCGATACGCGCTTCACAGAAACGCCCCCGAGATTACCCGACACACGATTCGACGCTTCGACACACAGGACACATCACTAGTAAATAATCTTTTGTGCACCTGGGAGGCCGGCAGAATAAACTATCCACACTGAATGCTTCCTGACTACGCCTGCATTTGTTCGGGAGAAGTTTTGGAGAGGACCCCGCGACATATGGTGTCAGGAGTGGGATGGCTAGTCGGAAGAGGAAAACGCGCCTCCCAGTTAAGCGCACAGGGCTGCGGTCCCAGCAGCATGAGCTTCCAGTGGAGAAGACAGCAGAGGAGCTGGCATGGGACACAGTGCCGGCGTCGTCTTCTTCAGCAGAAGAGGAGGAGGAGGTTTCCAGCAGGATTGGTCCAGCATTGCCTACAGCTTCGACCTCAGCACGTGACCCAAATGGAGAGCTGATTGCGATGATGAGGGACTTCCTGGCGGGACAGCAAAGGAGAGAGGAGGTTTTGTTGGCAGAACTCAGGGGGCTGAGGACTGTTTCCCCTCCCAATGCTCAGCTGCATTCAGATTTTGCTGGTCAGGAAAGCCCAGCCCAAGCACCAGCCGGAGCAAGCACCACAGCAGCAACGGCCACGCCAAGCACCGCAACAGCAAGCAGCCCCAGAATGGTACTGCCTACACCTGCACGCCAAAGAGGATACCGGGATCCCTCTCGTCAGTCAAAAGCAGTGACCAACAGCCTCATCCAGTCAGTCTCAAAGTGGATGCGATCTGCTGGGCCGAAAATTCCACCCTTTCAGATGGGGGAAGACATTGAGAACTATTTGTGGAGTTTTGAGCGAGTTGCCAAAACCTGGAAATGGCCAGAGAGTGAATGAGCCGGTCGTCTGGTTCCACTGCTATCGGGGAAGGCGTTGGAGGCCTACACTGCAATGGATGAAGAAAGAGCCAATCGTTATGAAGATTTAAAAGCTGCGTTGCTAACCAAATTTGACATTTCCTCTGAGACGTATCGGCAGAAGTTAAGGTCCAATACAGTTCCACCTGGTGAGAGCCCCACTGAGACCTATTATCGCCTGAAGGGCCTCTATCGGCGCTGGATCCGACCAGAGCAGCATATTAAAGAAGAGATGGGAGAAGCTATCATCTTGGAGCAGTTAATCCGGGTACTTCCAGGGGAGGTGAGGACCAGGGTGAGGGAGCATGAGCCAGCAGATGGACTGACTGCTGCTAAGCTGGTGTCACAGTACTTCAATGCGCGTAAAGGAGCACCACCTGCATGCTCATCTGGGACGCCACAGCGACCACCACTCCCATCATCGGGTCTTCTGAAGAGGGAGAGCAACCCAAAGCCACCAGAAAACCCCAAGGCATCAAACTTACGAGCAGCGGGTAAGGACTGTCTTTGTTATTATTGCCAGCAGCCAGGTCATAAAGCCTCGGTATGCCCTATCCGGAAGGCTAAAGTCACTGGTGCCTGCTATGCACCCCGGCTGGAGATGGAGCCCACAAGGGTCCAGCCAGTGGATGTGCAACGCTATAAAAAAGTAAAGGTCAATGGTCAGCAGGCTACTGCTTTGCTGGACACTGGTAGTTTTATGTCTTTAATTAAGCATAGTTTGGTACCAGTGAACAGTGTGGACTATAGCAGACAGGAAGAAGTTTTATGTGCGCATGGTGATAAACATCCATACCCAAAAGTGGAGGTAACAGTGACTATTAATGAACAGCCCTACCTGTTGTCAGTTGGGGTGGTAAAGAACTTGCCTGTAGAGGTTATTCTGGGGATGGACTTGCCTGTACTCATAGACTTGCTGCAAGAAAAAGAAGAACAGTGGACAGAGACTGATGTGGGGGATAAGGGGAATGCTAAATTAAATGTGTCTGGCGCAGTAGTCACTAGAGCCCAGGCGAAGGCTGGATGCCAACCCTTGCCAGACTTTGACAGTAGTCTGTGTGAGGGTGGCACTAATGGGCCAAGAAAATCCCGCTGCCAACGCCGCTTTGAGAAGCAGCTATGGTCAAAGGGGCCGGACACAAAGAGCATGAAATGCGATGTACCAGAAAATATACCTTTGTTGCAAAGGGAGGATGAAACGTTGAAAGTTTTGTTTGCTAATGTGACTGAAGGGGAAACTGGAAAATGGGAAGGGAAAGAGAAGTTCATTGTTGACAAAAATGTGTTGTATGCTGTTGACGGTGACCACCAACAGCTTGTGATACCTTCTAGTTGTAGACCCCTCATTATGCACCTAGCACATACCCTCCCCTGGGCAGGTCATCTGGGTCGCCAAAAAACCTATATGCGAGTTAGCTCACGTTTCTTTTGGCCGTCAATGTACACAGACATACAAAAATATTGCCGTACATGCCCTACCTGCCAGAAAACCTGTCCAGCTCGCAAGTCTGACAGGGCCCTGCTACAGCCACTTCCGGTCATCTCCACCCCCTTCCGTAAGATAGCTATGGACATTGTGGGTCGTCTGGTAAAAAGTAGTCGGGGTCATCAGTACATTTTGGTGGTGTGTGATTATGCGACTCGTTTCCCAGAAGCTTTCCCTCTGCGTGCGCTCACGGCACCCAATGTTCTGCGTGCACTGGTACAGCTGTTCTCCCGGGTGGGGATACCAGATGAGATTTTGACCGACCAAGGGACTAACTTTACCTCTAGGTTGATGCAGCTCTTCCACAACCAGCTAGGCATCTCTGCCATCAGGACGTCACCCTACCATCCACAGACAGATGGGTTGGTGGAGAGGTTCAACCAAACTCTGAAGAGGATGCTGCAGAAGTTTGTGTCAGACACTGGGAAAGACTGGGACCAGTGGCTACCCTTCCTGCTGTTTGCGTACAGAGAAGTTCCCCAGGCTTCCACTGGTTTCTCACCATTCGAGCTACTCTATGGTTGGGATGTGCAGGGGCCGTTGGATCTCCTCCGGAAGGGTCGGGAGTCTCCTGCTTCTGCTCCAAATGATAAAGGAGTGGTGCAATTTGTGCTGGAAATGAGAGATCGGTTGGGGAGATACCATGAAGAGGCCGAGGTCAACCTGCGAGACGCTCAACGAAGCCAGAAGACCTGGTATGACCAATAGGCCCGGCAACGTGAATTTCAACCTGGTCAAAAGGTGTTGTTACTTCTCCCCTCAGCCAACAGTAAACTTCTGGCGAAATGGCAAGGGCCATACAAGGTTCTTCGCAGAATGGGGCCAGTGACCTATGAGATTCATCTTCCTGAAAAGAGGAAACCGAAGCAGACTTACCATGTGAATCTCCTGAAAGAATGGGAAGAGCGTGCCCACCAGGCCCCTGCGAAAGCTCTGATGGCAAGAGAAGTGCCAAGAGAAGGGAAGACAGAACCCGAGCAGGGAGCCGATCCAATGTCTCCGGTGCTGACTCATCTTACCCCACAGCAGGCTGCTGAGCTACTCCAAATCCTTCGGTAGACTCCATCTCTGTGTTCAGTTAACCCCGGCAGGACCACCCTTGTCGAACATGTGATATGCCTAAAGGATGGACATCCCAACGTCCATACCGGGTTCCACAACACTTAGTGGATAAATTGCGACAGGAGAAGATGCTGGTCTTGGGGTGATAGAGCCGTCCTGCTCAGAGTGGTGTAGCCCGGTGGTCATCATCTTCAAGAAAGATGGCTCCCTACGCATCTGCATTGATTTCCGGAAGCTTAATTCCATTTCAGAGTTTGATGCCTACCCCATGCCTCGAATCGAGGGTTTGCTGGAGAAGATTGGAGCGGCCAGGTACATCACCACCCTGGATCTGTGCAAAGGTTACTGGCAAGTGCCACTGGAGGAGTCTTCTCGACCGTACAACGCCTTCAGGACACCTGCCGGCCTGTTCCAGTTCACGGTGATGCCATTTGGGCTACATGGGGCTCCAGCCACCTTCCAAAGGCATATTAACAAATTACTACAGGGGTGTGACCCCTATAGTGCCGCCTACCTGGATGATGTAGTGATCTTCAGCAACACCTGGGAAGAGCATCAGCAGCACCTGTCCGAAGTCCTGGGAAGAATCCATAAGGCAGGGTTGACCCTCAACCCCTCTAAATGTGAGTGGGCACGGCAGGAGACCCGCTACCTTGGCTACCAAGTGGGCAGAGGTGTGGTGCGCCCGCAGATGGATAAAGTGGATTTTATCCAGAACTGCCCTCGGCCTCGCACCAGCCCCTTCCTGGGGCTGGTTGGCTGGTACCAAAGATTTGTGCCCCAGTTTGCAACTATTGCGGCCCCTCTTACTGCTTTGACCAGCAAGGACCAACGGAATCCTGTCACATGGACAGCAGAATGTGAACAAGCTTTCAAAAGGCTGAAAACCTGCCTGTGTACGACCCCAGTTCTCAGGAGCCCAGACTTCAGGAAGAAATTTCTGGTCCAGGTGGATGCCTCCAAAAGCGGCCTGGGAGCAGTGCTGGCCCAAGGGGACCCTGGAGAAGAGCTTCCGGTCCTATACCTAAGGCACAAGCTGCTGCCACGAGAGACCAACTACTCAACTGTGGAGAAGGAGGCCTTGGCCATTAAGTGGGCACTGGAGAAACTCAGGAATTATTTACTTGGAAGGGAGTTTGAGTTGGAAACTGATCACCGAGCGCTCACCTGGATCCATTCCATGAAGGACCATAACAGCCGACTGACACGCTGGTACCTTTCACTGCAGCCGTTCAGATTCACCATCCGTCAAAGACCAGGCAATCTCACTGTAGTGGCAGATTATCTCTCCAGGTTGCCGCACAACGCCAACCTTCAGGTGGAAGGGGATGATGTGACGGAGTTACACCGTCCCGGGCCACAGACAGCTGATCTGGGCACATACACGCACCACCACCATTAGTTTCTACAATTACGGTGGCTGCGTGTCTTTTCGTCGACCGGGCAGATAAACAAAAAGGGGTGAGAGGTATATTTTGAGCGGCGCAGAGGGTGGCCAACATATTTTTCCCACTTACCTTTAATAAAGTCGGTCGCGTAGACTCGCTGTGATCGCCGATTGTACGAGTGGTTATGCAAGCCGATGGTATGGTGTTCCGGGGTTCAAATAGTGGGTTCGGGCGCGCTTGAAAGGTCACGTGAACTGCATTATTTTTGTTTGTTTTTTTGGTTATTGTGAAACACTGTAGGCTGCCTGGAATTGGCCATAAATGTCTGTATTTACTTATATATGTATTGTAGGAATACAGCTGGAAATAAGCTGAGGAGAAGAAATAATAAAGAGATGACGATTATGCCTAGTGGGAGGGGCCATGGGGTATAAAAGAAGGCTGTCAGGGCCTACCTGGGTTTTTTCGGTGAGATGTTACAGAGAGGGTAACATGCAGACTGTGTTTTTTATATAGATGTTTGTTTTGTGTTGACTTAAGTCAGTTTTCTATTTTTTTTGTAAAGAATCTTTTGTGCACCTGGGAGGCCGGCAGAATAAACTATCCACACTGAATGCTTCCTGACTACGCCTGCATTTGTTCGGGAGAAGTTTCGGAGAGGACCCCGCGACAAGTTTACATACTCTCACACGCACTAAGCAGTTGACATACTCGGACACGCACTGAGCAGTTGACATACTCTCACATGCACTGAGCAGTTGACATACTCTCACACGCACTGAGCAGTTGACATACTCTCACATGCACTGAACAGTTGTCATACTCTCACATGCACTGAGCAGTTGACATACTCTGACACGCATTAAGCAGTTGTCATACTCTCACATGCACTGAGCAGTTGACATACTCTGACACGCATTAAGCAGTTGTCATACTCTCACATGCACTGAGCAGTTGACATACTCTGACACGCATTAAGCAATTGTCATACTCTTACATGCACTGAGCAGTTGACATACTCTGACACGCATTGAGCAGTTGTCATACTCTGACACGCATTAAGCAGTTGTCATACTCTGACACGCATTAAGCAATTGTCATACTCTCACACGCACTGAGCAGTTGACATACTCTGACACGCATTAAGCAATTGACATACTCTCACACGCACTGAGCAGTTGACATACTCTGACACGCATTGAGCAGTTGACATACTCTGACACGCATTAAGCAGTTGTCATACTCTCACATGCATTGAGCAGTTGACATACTCTCACACGCGCTGAGCAGTTGACATACTCTGACACGCGCTGAGCAGTTGACATACTCTGACACGCACTGAGCAGTTGACATACTCTGACACGCACTGAGCAGTTGTCATACTCTGACACGCACTGAGCAGTTGTCATACTCTCACACGCACTGAGCAGTTGACATACTCTGACACGCATTGAGCAGTTGACATACTCTCAAACGCACTGACCAGTTGACATACTCTCACACGCGCTGAGCAGTTGACATACTCTGAGCAGTCAGCGGCTGATAAACTCCCCCAAAGAAACCAAATTCCTAGAAATCCAATAACGGAAATGTTTGCACACAGTTGTGATTTTGTGCAGAGGTCCACCCTACCAGCCAACCTCAGATCTCCACGCATACACAAACTAAGGCACATAAGTCTGCACACATCCAGACATTAACAGATACACACACATGGCCACCCTTTATATCGGTGGACCTCCACCAGGCCTCACTGCACTCCTCTTCTCAGAGAAACCCTCAACAGAAGAGTTGAGAAACACAAAACTTGTGAGATCTGAATGTCCTGGTGAGTCTCCACCTGTTACAGGTGGGTGCTGCCTGGACTGTCTCAAGACAGACCAGACCAGGTGCACCACAAACACTTCAAACCTCATCTCAGGTCAAAAACTAAAAGAACAACATAAACAAGGAGAAAACTTGCCTTAGAAACATGCAGGGTTAGAGGAGACGGCAGCCATGTAGAGGTGAGCCTGTGTGAGTCCGTTTTCTTTTAGTGAACAACAGAAAAAAAGAAAAAAGAAAGAAAACTTACCTTAAAAATCTGTAGGGTTGTTTTCTCTGAGACATGTTGGAATCTGTAAACAGTTACTCCGAAAAGGATCCAGATGTTTCAAAATACTTCTCTGGCGAACGTTTCAATTCTGCGAACATAAATGCTGTGATTAATGGACTAAAAGTCATCGCTTCTCACCCCTATTTATGGATTCAAGGATCAAAGGATCAAATTGGTGGTAAGATTCTAAATATATGTGATGTCATAATCCTGTTAGTTTGGAATACACAAAACAATAAGCACAGTTGTACAGACACACACACACACTCCCAAAAACTAGCCAGCCCTCATGAGGAGGTTGCGACGCCATCCAGGTGCGGGAAAGAAAGCAGGAAAAACCGGGAGCGGGCCGCCTCACCGCTCTTTACATTAATGGACCGCCCCAAAGAAATCCAAACACGGAAATGCTTGCACACACATGTGATTATGCGCAGAGGTCCATCCTACCAGCCAACCTCAGATCTCCATGCAGGCACATATGAATGCACATACATTTACACACATCCAGAGATAAACTCCCCCAAAGAAATCCGAACATGGAAACTTTTGCGCACACTGCACACACATTCAGAGTTCATAATGTACTGGTGAGTCTCCACCTGTTACAGGTGGATGCAACCTGGACTGTCTCAAGACAGACGAGACCAGATCCACCAAAGAAACTGCAGATGTGAGGACATGCGTCTTTTTGAAATATATAAAACAATAAACACGGTCGTGCAGACACATACACTCACACAGGCTGCGAAAGTCTAGCCAGCCCTCGTGATGGGGTGGACCTCCTCCAGGCCTCACTGCCTTCCCCTCCTGAGAGAAACCCTTTATAGAAGAGTTGAGAAAGACACAATTTGTGAGGTCTGAATGTTCTGGTGAGTCTCCACCTGTTGCAGGTGAGTGCAGCCTGGACTGTCTCGAGACAGACCAGATCAGCTGCACCACAGACACTTCATACCTCATCTCAGGAGAAAAACTGAAAGAACAACATAAAAAAGGAGAAAACCGACCTCAGAAACATGGCCAACATCTGTTTGATTAGACTAACAAATAATGGTTGACCATTTTCAGGTGCTCGCCTAACCTTCAGTAGTTGTTCGAGGTCATTGAAACGCTTAGGTTTTATATATCCATGTTCCTTGGATTGATAATCTGTCTCGTATTGAAATTGTTCTTTGGTCAGTTTTGCCTGTTGCAGAATTTCAGGGTCGCTCTTGTTGACTTTAATAGCCACGATCTGTCTGTTTGCTCTGTGAATTGGTTAGAAACAAAACTGAACTTGTTTTGGTTTCTTTTGTAAAATGCTCTGAAAACATCTGGAAAGGGTTTGGGTTGGTGTCAGGTCAACGTCCGTTATGCCATAAAGTATAATGGGTGAGCGCTCGTAGTATGGGTTTTGGGATCGAAGCAAAGCTACCACGTCATGAAGGATCGAAGCAAAGCTACCGCGTCACAAGGGATCAAAGTGATTCTGATGTATGCGCAGGCGCGCACACATGTTTGTTTGTGTAATATTGTTCACACTAAATTTGACCGTAGGCAATTTAATATGAGTCAATCAAAGAAAATGTTAGTTTTGGAGAATTTTGAAATTACGAAAATGACAATTACGAGAATTTTTGTTCGTGTATTTTTTTTCTTTTGCATAACATGTCGAGCTTTTCTGTATATAGCCATGTCGTAGATTCCGAAGCAAACAAGAAATTGATGAAAATGTTCTATTTTATTTTAACAATCATCAACTGCATATGCAGGTTTCGTACGGGTGCTTGAAATCCTTGAAAAATCTTGGATATATTGTAGTGCTTCTATTTCGGATTTGGTGCTTAAAACGTCTTGAAACTGTATTTCATTCACCACAAATAACTATCTGATTGAATAGTTTTCTTATCAGATAGAGAAATAAAATGGCAAAGTCTAAAAGCAACATTTCTCTGCCTGGGCTGCCTTGTACCTCTGCACGTCAGTCTGTTTCAATGTGTGACCCCCCCTCCCCGAACAGTCGGGGGTGAGCGCACTAACGTGCCTGGAGGCCGTTTTAATGAGTGTTTGCTGGAAAACGAAAAATACAAGAAGGAGTCTGCAAGAAGGATTTGTACGTTTTCACTGTGGAGGAGTTTGCGTAAGTCCTAGTAAATCATTTTCTCCAGTGTGTACGTTACACATGCTAATTTTTAAAATCGTTTTTATTATTTTGCTAGCTAGCAAACTCCCGAGATAAATTAAATGCACTCAGTGTGATGCAATACGGTGCCGCTATTCTAACAGTTAGTTATTGCAGGGTAATTTCTGGAATATGCTGTGAATTTAACCAAGATTACACAGCAGTAGCAGTAATGCGAGTTACTTCCCCAAAGTGAAAGCTTTAAACGTTAGCCCGATGCTTAACTAGCCAACTCAAGCTTTCTGATTGAAGGCTAAAAGCAGCGTTGTCACCAAGTAAACAGAATCTTGATTCTATTTTGGTGTATTGCTGCAGTTTTTTCAAGTATTAACTTGGTGCTTTTGGCAACCTTAGGGGGAAATAATGGTAATATGACTGATCCATATGGACACAAAGAATATAGACTTTTTTGTGCTACCGAAGTTCCGTGGCTTTCATTCAAAATCTGTTTATCGTTAAACAACTTGAAGATTATAATGGCTTCAAACTCACATTGAGGCCTGTGGGGCACTATCAGCCACTGAAACAGTAGACAAATGAATATTTCATACCTTAAGGCTGCCTGTTTATTTAAGGGAGATGAACAATACATTATAATTGTATATAATAATATCACAGATGATAGATTAAATAGGTTTTTGATAGATGCTTGTGCATTGTTAAAGTCTTATATGTTGAATTGATCTGAGTATGTCATCTGTTCAAAGCCTCTCCCAGTCAGTGCTGTTCTCTATGCCTGTCTTACTCTACATGATCTTTTTTAACATCAGCATGCTAAAGGACTTGTTTGGAAGAGACTGCTATTTTATACGCTAAAATATGTTTTTCTTCTGGTTGGTGAAAACACTTTATTATCCTCTAATAGATTTTTTAAATGCTTGGTGATGGTAGTACCCAAAACTAGCTGCATCAGGTACTTCCCTGTGTATTTGGAGAGGATCAGAAGTCCCAGGAATAAAAAAGCAACTAATTATTTATCTGCACAGCCGTACAAGTGGCTGACTGCTAGTTTGTTCCTCTGAGGCCGTGTCCTAGTCAGTGTGTCTCGCTAGATTTCTCTCTCTTCTGTTAATTGAGCCTTTTTGTTTGTTTTGTGCAGTTCTGGTTAATAAGTGAAATTAATAAAAGCCGCAGAAATATTTTCATTGCATTTCTGTTTGTTCTGTACTTGCTAACTGTCAGTTCAGAAGAAAATGTAGCTGCTGTTTGCCAACAAACTCAGTTCCTTTGCCCGATAATTTCCTTCAAAAAAATGCCTACATATATATTTATAAGCTGAGTTATTATATAGCTGAATAATTATATCTTTCAATTCATAACTAATAATGTTTTATTTTAAATTTGTGTCTTTTAGCTTCTTCTGCTTATTATTGTTATCCATCCATTTTCTTCTGCTTATCAAGGACTGGTTTACCCGGGCAGCAGCCTAAGCAGAGAAGCCCACATCTCCCTCTCCCCAGCCACCTCCTCCACTTCTTCTGGGATAACACCAAGACATCCTCAGGCCAGCTGAGAGATATAGCCTCTCCAGAGTGTCCTAGGTCTGCCCTGGGCCTCTTTCTCCTTTTCTCATCAGCCTCTCTTCAACGTGTAGGAATAGCAGCTCTACTCTGAGCCCCTTTTGAGTAACTGAACTCCTCAGCCTGTCTTTAAGGGAGAGGCAACACCCTTAGAGAAAGCTCGTGTTTTTCATCTGTCAGTCCTCTGCTCACCTGTCCCCAAACTCGTAAACAAGAGAAGATTAAAGTCCTCCGCTTGATGCTGCAAGTCATTGTTTTTTATTGTCTTTTTCTTAATATATTCAGATCATTCTAAAAATATATGTACAACAGTTTGTTTATGCAGTCAGCATTTGTATATATACAGCAGTATTCTCAAACAAGCAACAGTGAACGCACCTGTGTGAGGCAAATTCCACAATCACAGTTCAATCAGTCCCCCCACCCTGACACTTTTTTCCACTTTAAGTGAGGAAATGGAATTAAATCTGACACATCTTTATCTTTTATGGACATATCAACATATCTTTTTAAGGTTAAGAGAATATGGTCATCAGATTGGAGAAGCTGAACAATCAGAGCTGTGATAATGATATTTAAGGATATTTAAGGTGTGTTGACTGGTTCATAACGTCAGCTCGTGTGAGAAAACATCCCATGCTAAAGTTGCCGCTAGCTGCTGGTTGATGGTGAATTTATTGTGTGTTTCCACCGTCTGTACAGATGAAGAGTAGCAGAGCTGGAGATGAGGCAGGAGGAAGAGTTGACTCAATTCAATTTCAGTTTATTTATATAGCATTAATCACAACAACAGTCACCTCAAGACACTTTATACTGCAAGGTGGAGGCCCTATTGTAATACAGAGGAAACTAAATGATCAAAACAAGCCCTTTGAGCGAGCACTTGGTGACTGTGGGAAGGAAAAACACCATTTTAACTGGAAGAAACTTCCAGTAGAAGCAGGTATAGGGAGGGGCAGCCTCTGAGGACTGGTTGGGGTTGAGGGGAGGGAGAAAGGACAAAGGACACGCTGTGGAAGAGAGCCACTCTATGAGCTGTTCATTCAGTTTGTGGTTTAGCTCGACTCCATGACGTTTCTGAACTAATGCTTTGCTCAATTAATGTTGCAATGAATTATGGGTGGATTTTACTGATATTCTATCTTTATGTTGTCACCAAACACATCTACAGATTTAGGATTAGCTACAGGCTCCTCTACCCCTGCTAGCCCTTCTGTCCTGCCCAGGATGGCGCCCCTGGTGCCCCCTCATAAGGTCCAGCAGTCCTACTGTCCATCCAACAGCTCCTTCTCCCCTCTTACAGCCCCTATGGGAGCTCCATCTGTGGTGGCTACAGGCCTTACAGCTACAGCTACGGTGGCGGCTACAGCCTGGGAGGATACAGACACACACCTCACCTTGAGGACGTCCCCCCAGCAGGTTTGTGCAGCAGGCTGAAGAGATGGAACAGCAAGCACTCACATATTCATATGAGTACATTTAGTTGTTTTGAGAGGTGTACTCAACACAGGACAGTGGCTGCAGGTGCTAATTGTTTTGAGTTCAAAGTAATTAAGGCTGCTGTTGCAAAGTTTGATAATAGAATCTGAAGCTGGTAATGTTCAGGGCTGCAGTACACGTGTAAAGATGAGTCTGCTTGTATGACATCATATGTGCCTTTGTGTAACTCAGTGGCAAATAAATTGGGTACCATAGCTCCATATGCCATTAGTTACTTTACAAGTGTAAGGAAAAGCAGAAGGACTTGTTTTTGGTTCAGACCAGTTAAAATGATGAATGTCTTTCATTCAGTTTCCTTGCTTGGTTTAGACACTAACTGGGCGAGCGAGGAGGACGACCACGTGGTGGCCAGAGGAGAATATGACTTTACAGCTGCTTCTCAGGAGGAGCTTTCTATGCAAGCTGGAGAGATGCTCAACCTCGCTCCTAAAGGTGATGAGCTTTTTACTGGCTGCGGGACATTTGATTCTGAGTGCTTTGACCCAAAACCTTCTATTTTTGTTTTCCTTATCTTAGAAATAACAGATGAGGGCTCTTCTTTTGTGTGAGCGTGCCCCATGTTTACAACTATCTCCCTCGTGTTTAGAGCTACAGCCCCGTGTGCGTGGCTGGCTCCTGGCCAGCGTGGACGGTGAGACCACCGGCTCGTCCCAGCAAACTACGTTAAGATCCTCAGCAAGAGAAGAGACCGCCGGGCCACAGATGTGGAGAGGCTCGCTCAGGCCCAGCAGGCGAACACGCAGGCACCCCAAACAACCTCAGCTGCACAAATCTGTGTCTCTCCTGCAGCCCATAAACGTACAGCATCTACCCGCATCATGTACAGTACATGAATGACCCGTCTCGTCAGATTCATTAGGCTCAGCTGTGTCCCCCTCCTGAGTTTCCTCGTTTCCCTCTGTGTGTATTTATAGTAGTGATGGCCAAACAAAGCTTTCTGAAGCTTGTGTTGATAAACGATTCATTACTGGAAGCTTTTTAACACAGTCCTCTGTGGTGACATCTGCTGGTCAAAAATATGAAGAGCAGCTTGAATCTACAAAAAAACTGAACTGCTTCATTATGATTGCCCACTCTGCAGAGTGGAATTCACAATTCACAATTGGACGTCACTGATCACGTGACTGTGGCCAAACGAATCGAGCATCGACAGAGTGCTTCTGAAGCGGTGTGTTGGTTTTTTTGACACACGCGCCGGAGCGTCAGCTTCAAGCGGGCCATCACTAATTTATAGCATTCGTCCTCTTGTGTGCGTTACTGGTCCGTCTGTGTTCCTCCATGCTGTTTTTCCTGCTTGTCATCGTGTTTTAACTCCATTCCCTCGTGTCCAGGTTTCTTATCTGGTTCTCAGCTTTCCCAGTTTAGGTTTTCCTAGTTTTGTTTCTCGCCTCCCTCGCCTTTGTTTGTATGTCACTCTCCATAAATAAAGCTCACTCACATCAGCAGTGCCTGCATCTTGGGTCCTCCATTCATAACTCAACACGCAAACCCTGACATTTATTGTGTAGTTACATACTGCTAGGAAGTGCTGACAAAATATGAAATTATGATGCTATTTATGTAGAGGCACAGTACCAACACAGAACAGCGGGGACACAGAACCAAAACCTAAGAACTAACAAAGACACATCAAGAAATCAAAGATTAATAAAACAAAACAGAAAACACTGAGCCAGCGACCCAGGACCGTGACATTCAGTTTCTCAAGGAGGAATCAAAGCAAACATTTGTTTCTTTTTATGAATAAGAGATTTCCTTTATGGGTTACGTGATGGTGTAAGTTCCAGCACAGCTCATTTAGTGTGCAGAAGTGCTCCGAGGCCCCTATGAAACACATGATTGAAAGAATCTAATAAATTAGAGGGGTGCAGTAGCTGTAGTATGACTTTTTGTTCTCCTGCTGCATGACGACTTTACTTTTTTCTTTTTTTGGTGGGAGGAAGTTGACATCTCAGTCCATTGTGACGTGCAGATCTTTGACTGGCTTATGAACTCCGTCAGGAGGAACTCAGCAGGAGAGGGAAACAAGGACCAACAAACCCGGCTTGGTAAAAAGGAACAAGAACAGAAAAAATCAACATCATTACACATCCCTGAGCTGTCATTTACACCACCTGTGGCGCTTGATTTATTGGTCACTAAACGTGGTGTGTGTTTGGTGCGTCACTGGCTGCGTGTTCTGTGTTATTTGTCGGTCGTGTGGTTTGGGCGTTGATATTTGACATCACAGCAGAGAGACTGGATGTGATGTCAGACCCCTCTAAATCGTGTAATTTACAGATATTTAATTCCAATGATTTGACTGCATCATTGTGTCTTTGAGTTATGACCCAAACTCTCTTTCAACTTTGTGAATAAATTCACGTCCCCCTGTGACCTCATAATTACACCACAGTTCAGATGGCATGAATGAGTCATGAGGTCACACCAACAGTGACAACATCAGCAGTGACATCACTAAAGTTGCCAGGTGAGTCCATAAATAGAACCCGTGACGTGGAGCAGGTACCGCCGTTTTGGACGATGCCACGACGCAGCTATAGACGCAAACGTGCGAGGTCTTCTCGCCCCGTTCGCAGACGCAGGAGAGCCCACAAGGCCTCGGGTGTCCGCAGACGTGGGAGAAGATACCGTCGCAGACATTAGACAATCCCAATAAACATGTAGGATGAACATCAAAATGTGGTCCAATCAATTTTTTTTTAGATAATATATGTTGTTGTTGTTTTGTGTGTGTTTGTTATCAATGTTGTAAAAAAAGTTAAGCTTAGTAACCCATCAAGCACTGATTACTCGTAGAAGAGCACCAATAGGAGACAGAACTAATTAGAAGGTGTTATTATTCAGTCTGTACATCGAATAGAAGGCACTAACCACAAGGTGATCTTCAATGCATCTCTGTGTGAATGTGAACGGGGCGAGAAGACCCCCACTAACTGCATGTCTTTAGACTGTGTGAGGAAGCTGGAGAGAACATGCAGACTCCACACAAAGACCCCGGCCTGATGGGGTTAGGGTCCTGAGTTTGATACCCTAAACTGAACGCAGGACAGAGGAAGGGATGGGTGATGTTCATGTGTGCCCAGGTGTATGATGTGGCTCTTTGCGGTGACACAGTAAAAAATGTGGCTGTTTGTCTGTGACTGGTTGGCTGCCCCAGCCCTGGCCCTTCATGTATTTCAGTAATGTCTTTTTCTCCCGTCTCCTCCTCTCGTTTACATGTTTTGCCCTTGTGACCCATTCCTTCTGTCACGTGTGTTTTCCCCCAGCCATCATGTTCTGTTTGTGCTTAGTTATGTCCATGTCTCATCTCTAGTCCTCTTTTCCCTCTGTATGTATTTACAGTGTACGTGTTCCTCGTCGGTTCGTCATGCTAAGTCTGCGTGTCTTATTCCGTCATGTGTCATGTATCACTCCAAATCTCACTGACTTTAACTGATAATAACTGTTTGCTGAGTGTTATGTCTAAAAGGTATTGCACAATCGCCTCTAGTAGAGGATCAGGTTTGTTTTCCACTGATAATGGATTTTAACATGACTGACCAATGATTGTGGAGCACGTCCATGTAGGATCTTATAAATACAACGAGCAAACTTAAATGTTTTAAAATGTTCAAAACTTAATATATTATATTTCTGACGTATGACGGAAGGAAAAAGTTTCATATTTTAAAAAAATCCAATTTCATATGATCAAATTTATGTCAAAAAGTTCATATTTATTCCTCCTATGTCATGTGTGAGTACTGTACTGTAAATGTCATATATATCAGATGATACTGATAACCTAATGCTAATAACTATGCAGAGGTCTCTAGGCCTCGACTTTTATGGAGCATGTGAAGTTTGGGGCAGAGTGGACAAAGAAAAGTTTCTCAGCAGGTTCAACAGGTTGCTACAACACAGGCCGATGAAGTATTGCACTCACTCATCCAAACTGGCAAACATGTAACATACACCCTAAGACTGATCCTGCTTTTTACTCCTTTGCTATGATTTAATTTGATATTATGTAGCCTTGGAGACAGTTTGCATAGATTAGAATGTTAGATTCCTGTGATGTCATCAATGCCCGATGTTTTGTTTTAATGTCTTGTGATAGTTCTAAGTGCAGACAAAGTCAGAGTTCAAGTGAGTTTAGTCCAATTTCTTTCCCTTTTTTTTATTCAAATCAGGCAACAAAGTATCTCTTTTACAGTGACATAGTTTTTTCTTTCCCTTTTTTCCCCTTCCCTTCCTTCCTCTCCCCCTCCTTTTTACATAAAATATAATTACCATTATATAAACGATCATATATCTATGTCTATACATACACATTTATATACCTAGATAAGTATATACAAAGGAGGGGGAAAGGAGAAAAAAAAACCCAGAACAAACAACCCCCCCCCCCCCCCCCCCAAGAAAAAAAAAAAAAAAACAATACACCTGCCAATGTGTATAATCTTGGAGCAGATATGGGAGGAGGCCATCCATCCCATCTATAAAGGGTTGCCAAATTAGGTAAAACTGTTTGACATTATCTCTCAGTGAAAATTTAATTTTTTCCAACTGTAAATGATACATTGTGTCTCTTAACAAAGCAGAATGAGTTGGGGGTATAAGGCGTCTTGCAAGCAATGTTATAAAACTCAGAGCACGAATTTGTTTATTATTTAAGCGTTTAACTGTAGCTACACCAAATAGTGCCATTACTGGGTCTGGGGGGTGGGGGGGGGGGGGGGGCTGTTCTTTAAAAATATCAGACCAAGTTTTAAATATTTTAGACCAGTAAGTAGTGATATTAGGACATGTCCAAAACATATGTGACAATGAGGCAGAATTCTGGCCACATTGATCACATCTTGAGTCCGCACCTGGAAGCATCCTTGAAACCTTCAATTTAGACAGATGGAGCTTATGCAGGACCTTAAATTGTAGTAGTTGGAAAACGCAGAGAAGACAATTTCCCAGTATGGCTTCTTATGTGTGCACTTTACAATTCTTCTAGTTCCTCCTGTTCTCTTTTTCTAAAACACATTTTCTCTGTAATGCAGGTGGTGATTAAGCATGTTGCTCAGTTTTTAGTCAGCTACCTACCAGTGGTAAGAAATGTTTGTCTTTTTCTGTTGTTTTCCCCCAACGTGTTCCTCAAACAGCCTAATGTTTGAACACTGACCTTGATGTTCTGCTTCTTAATGGTAAAATGACCGAGATTCCCAAGGAGGTGGCAATGCTAATAAAAGTGGGGGCAGGACCAGAGGCTACGAGCAGCAATGTGACGCCCGCATAAAACGACTGGTATGACTTGGAAGACGAAGTCATTATGGTCTTCGAAAGGCCAAAAAAACATAGACTTGGAAGCCTACCTGGCAAACAGAAGAACCTTTGTGCACGAGAGGGAGGTTAAGGTCAGCGAGTGGCAAGATAACATGCAGCTCTTTAGACTTATAGTGCGGCTCCACGTGGTTTGGGAAAAGTATTTAGCTGAAGTGTATTTTATTTATATTAGTTCTTTTTTAACTTGTAGTTCTAAATTAGAAGATTATTGTGATATTGAAATATAAAAATAAAAGTATGGTAAGTATGACTGCACAGGGGCTTTGTGGCCTGGCTGCAGAAGTCACTGGATAGAAAGCTGCTGACGTTTCACTGCATCCTGCACCAAGAGGCATTGTGTGCGCAAACCTTTCCTGTAGAATGCACAGAGGTCATAAATGTTGTCATTCAGATCATCAATAAAATAATGGCAAAAGGTTTAAATGCTCTCCACCTCATTACTGGATGAGGTGGAGAGCATTTAGCCTGATCTCCTGCTGTATGACAGAGTCCTGCTGTCCAGAGGAGAGGTGCTGAAACGCTTTGCTCCATGTAAGATAAGATAACTCTTTATTGTCATTGCACAGTCATACATAGTACAGTAGTACAATGAAATTGGAAAATGTCTGGGAGAGGTGAAAGTTTTCATGAGCAGCAAAGGGCTCGCCTTTTCTGCGCTGGAACAGCCAGAGTGGCTGAAAAAGCTGCACTTTGTGGACATTACAGCGAACCAGAAGAAGCTGAATACAAGTCTTCAGGGGAGAGGAGGCACAGCGTTACACATGCTGGAGGAGGTGTTAGCGTTTGAGTGCAAACTGACAGTTAATAAATTCAGAGCATTTGCAGTCTGCAATCACCACAGTTATTTGGGAAATAATTCCACGAGTTCAGAGAGGAAAAACCCACATTATCCTTCCCCATCACTGCCCTGACCATCGATCCATCCCTGTTAAATGTGACTGGATTTTCAGGTGATACTGAGAACCTTGTTTGAAACATGGAATGCCATCCCGACACATAAACATGAAGAAATATGCATTTGGAGTCCTGACGATCTTCAGATCCACATACGTATGTGAGCAGCTGTTCTCCACCATGAACTGTGTTACAAACAAACACAGCTGACGCCTCACAGACGACAGCTTACAGTCCTGCGTAGATGAAAGTGACTTTGTAACTTGTAACTGTAAATTAAATGTGTAAGTGATATTTATATAGGTGTAAACTTATACACAGCTTTATGCCTTGTTGCTGTTTTAGAAAGAGTTAAAAAATGAATGTCCACTATTTAAACCTTTTGAATGCAGGATATTTTATTAAAGCAATTTAGCAGGAGGGGGAAAAGCCAGCTCACATACTATGATCACATAATGAAATCACTTAATACTCATCTAATTAACCCACTCTTAGCTAATGTTGATCTTTTGAGGAGAGAGATTGAGGAGAGAACGGGCACATCCATGCCTGAAGAGGCCCTTATCTCTGTTTTGCATCCCTGCAACTTCAACACTCCAGGGATTCAGTTGAAATCCAAATCCTCTCAAAGTTATAATTCAAAAAAGAGCAGAGAAAAAGCCAAAAAATACAAAACCCAAGTGTAAGTGTGCAGTTCAGACAGCAGCTGATCTCTGGGCTCTAGAGTCTGACCAATTTGGTCACATTTGCGGCCAAATTTCTCACTGGTGCGACTAATAAAATCCTAGATCGCACCAGCGACCAGCCGTTCAGTACATTAAAAAAAAGTCTCTGCGATCTGAAAGTCTCCGTATCACTCCCGTATCATCACTCCCCGCCTGGTGCTGACTACAGCAGAGTACCTGGCCTACCAGTGTGAGAAACATGTGCTGGTCATCCTCACTGACATGAGTTCCTACGCTGAAGCTCTGAGAGAGGCACGACTGCCTTTACTTTCTTTGGCTCATGTTTAGGTGTTGTTTGTCAAAATAACATCAGTGTAAAAGCCAAATCCCAATGAGTCACAACGTTGTAATATAATGGTATTCAGGGCTCTAGAGTGCGACCATCATTTTAGTCGCATATTTTTCAATGATGCGACTAAAAAAGATCTTTGGTCGCACCGGTGTGACCAGCTGTTCAAAAACGTAAACGCAGAGCGGACGCATCACAATCAGCTTTCTCGACTTTCTCACACGGACACGCCGTCGCGGCTGAAAGCCGACAGCTCGCTGACTCTGATACGTCGGCGCGTCGGCGCTTTGTGTTTCCGTCTTTTTTGCGCTCGATTCTGAGCTGCAGGTTTTATCTCTCTCTAACCAAAATTCACTGAAGCAGCAGCAGAAGATCCAAACTACGCTCCACATTTGATCAATGTCGTCATTAATGCCCTCTGACTTTTGCTTCAGCACGATAAAATCACACTTCCTGCACAGCTCTCTCTCTCTGTACTTCAAGAACAGTTTCCCGTCTCAAATCTCTGTTTCCTGCATCATTCATTCGCTTATCACCCACCAGTCTACCGTTGTTTACAGCGCTGTCGGCCGCTCGGACAAGAAAGCCTAATTTCTGCTGTTCAATACTGAAGAAATGTAAACTTTTTAAAACGATGCAATAAAGTGTATCTGCTACAGAAAACAGGGCAGGAAAATCTCCTTCATGTTTTTCTGTTTTATCCTCAGTTACTTTGACACAAAGGCCTCTGCTGTGATGCTCACACCTCTGATGAAGTCTCACATGTGTCAGTGCTGATAAATCATCAGAATTATAATATTTCTGACTGTCTGAGGCAAAATCAAATTGAATGGAATCAGGACCTCGTGAATCGAGTGGATTACAGAAATCAGTGATGATACCCAGCCGTAGTGAGCAGCCTAGGCCCGACAGAAGTGGATGTAGCTGTGGGTAAAAAGGTGGAAAGAACTACTGATAACTTTTAAAGTTAAGGCCTGATCCTTCTGAAATTCATAGCCAGCTCTGACACACAGCCATCAATCTCTGGGCGCTGAAAAAGCAGCAGTGTATCCAGAAAACACATTATATGCTGCGATAAATGCCCAAGTGTGTGACAAAGTGGCTAGGAGAGAAGTCATTTGCCATTTGTCACTTGTGTATGTTGTTATTCTGTGTTCTGTTATCTTATAGTTTATCATAATGCTTTAATGTAAACACAGCACATGTAGCCTTGGCTCTACATACTATCCCGGGTCTGTTTGTGGTAGCATTGGTTATATTCATTTCATCTGTGCAAATGTACTTAAAGCTAAATGTCACTTCGTCATTAATTGATTTGAATCTTTCATTTGTTTATGTAGTTTGGTTATAGTTACCATTGTGTGTTCCTCTGGACAGGTCCTATGTGTAAAACGGGTATGTGGGAATGGCCGCCCCAGTACTTCCTGGTTTTATAGGATATGATGTCACTGATCATGTCAATTGGGTGTAACCAAATGAAGGGGTGTTTCTTTTGTGTAAAATTGTTTATTTCATTTAAAATAACCTCATGAGTCTGTAAGTGAAGAGATTGACTTTTCAAACTGTTTAGTTGGGTGAATGAGTTTGTTAAGTGGAAAAATGATTTTATTCCTGTTTCTTTGGACTAGACTGTGTTATTTAGTCTACCCTGTTTTCCCAATGGTGGAGGTTAATGAGATCCAGGTGTGAGTAGAATTTTATATAAAGCAGGTGAGATTTTGACTGAGAGGTTCTTATGTTTTGTGAAATAATTGTTGAAAGGCGACGCCAGAAAATAAAGAATACTTAAAAGAAACTTGAACAGTCTGCAGATGCTGTCTTCCTATCACCTTCCATGCTGCTTATGTCACGCTACTTCACAAAGTGTCCCTCTAACACTGCCTTTCAGTGGCAAACAGGTCAGAGGACACAGGATGACATCATACTGTATGCCTATATGACATCATACTGTATGCCTATATGACATCATACTGTATGCCCATATGACATCATACTGTATGCTTATATGACATCTGTCACAGCCCAGCGGCACGAGGTAAATGGGATGGACACAAGTGCAAGATCCAAACCGGAAGCAAGACAGTGAGTGATCAAGAAGGTTCATTTCTTCCCCCACAAATTAAACACACAAGCCAAATTTAAACGAAGCCACTACACTAGTGGGTGCGCTGTCAAAACTAAGGCAGCTAAATGAAAACTAGACAGCTCTAGAATACAGCGGGACAGCTGTGGCAGTGGGGAGGTGGAAGCTGGGCTGGGAAAAATACTGTGAAGAGACCAGGGCATTGGTTTCAGGTGAAGGGGACAGGTGGGGCCCAAAGGAGGAGGACCGCTGTTGGAAACCTACAGGTACGCACCCAGACCATGACAACATCAAGCTGGATACCATACATGACATGAAGCTGTATGCAGACATGACATCATACTTTAAGACTTATGACATCAAGCTGTCTCGATCCAGGACTTCAAGCTGAGGGCATACATGAGATCAGGCTGTATGACACAAATGACATTAATCTGTAAGACTTATAAGACATGAAGCTTGTCAGGGTTATATTGTTGATTGTCATATATGCTTAGAGTTTTATAGTCAATATCATGTTGGTAGAGGGTTGATCCTTAGGAGTCTGCAAAGACTTTGTGTGCATTCCAGAGTGTTCTGGCATTCACACCCACATCCTGGGAGCATGGGAGAGGTCGTACCTGCTCTTATTGTTTTGTGGTAGGATGAACGTATCTATATCTGTTTTAGTCTAAGTGCCTTTTGTTTAGATGAACTGCTGGACTTCCAGACCAGCAGGTTTAGGGAAGTCTTCACACACATAAATAAATAAAATAAAAGAGCAGTGTTACGAGGGAGCGGATGAGAGAGTGACTGGGGTCAAGCGAAGGAACGGCGTTTGTCCAGTTCTCTCCCGTGCACAAGAAACATGAAGAACTTTGCCTACTCGTGTCTTGCTTTGCTGTGTAGTTAAATTGTCTTGAAAGTTCTAGTGAATAGGTTTGAGATACAAACGTATCAAGGTTGCATGTCATACATGACATCATACTTTATGCCTTTATATGACATCATACTGTATGCCTATATGACATCATACTGTAGCCTGGGAAATGGTTAGCCACACAGGACACAATTACTGGGTTCTTAATGTGCAGTTTTATTGTCAATGCCGACTGAATAAACAAAAAAAATGTCCTTTGACCTTTACTTTTGTCAAACAGCAGCCATATGGACTTGTACTGAACATCGACAGCACGAGAGGTAACGTGGCAAAGTAACAGAATAACCGACTAAAAAAAGTTGCGCCAATACAATACGAGGAATAAAGGAAATGAAATACAAAACACAAAAATACGGCAGTGACCTCTGTCTGTGCAGAACAAAATACAAAGAGCTAAATCACACAAGGCTCCTTTAAAAACTGTGGAAGTGTTACACACATTTTTATAAACACTTACATTCCACAGAAATCTCAGCTCACTCGGATACTGGAGCACACAGACGATCTCGCAACTCATCCCTTGCATGGAGAAAATGGCCGCTCCACGCTGCACATACAGGTCCTTTGCATCATACATTTCAGAAATACATCATCTTGTTAAAATACTGACGTTTTGCCACTGCACTACAATTATACCAATATGTTTCAATGAATTATGTGCGTATTTAACAATTCCTTACCAACAATTTAACTCCTTCACAACATTCCCGTTCCACATCCACAACAAAGAGAAAAGTCCCGAGATGCAGTTCTTGTTAAGTCTTTTCTTGGAAATCTGCAGTTAACCCTTAAGAACTGCACCCCCCCCCCCCCCCCCCCCCCCCCCCCAAGTGACCACAATATGCAACTACACAAACCTATAAAATTAACAGCTTCAAGTGCACGCAACATGCAGATAGCCAAAGAAATAGCACAAGCAATAACATGAAATTACCCAATAACATTCTTGTCTTACCTTACATGGAAACAAAGACACAACATTTTAAGACCCATTTTTGAACCTTAAATGGACATTTGGTTAACTGAAATGGAAAATATTATTATTAATTTACCACTCGGCTAAAATACTGTATGCCTAAATGACATCATACTGGATGCCTATATGACATCATACTGTATGCCTTATATGACATCATACTGTATGCCTATATGACATCCTACTGAATGCCTACATGACATCATACTCTTCTTTTAAGATTCAAGTTCTTGCATGAATCGGACCAATAATACAGACTTGTAATGAATGCTCTTCCTTACCAGTGAGTCCTGAAGTTCTTCAGTTCTTGCTTCAATCAGAGGCATCTTATTAACACATAAATCAACGATTCCCTGAACTATTTAAAATAAAGACTTCCCCAAATAGGAGCACTAAGGCAAAAGGAAAACCACAAGTTTTTCCAGTTGAGGGGTTTCTATTTGAGATGTTCTGTAAGTGAACCATGTTATCTAAAGTTTGCTTCAAAGTGTCTAATTGTTGTAAACTCATATGCAAGGTCACTTTGTGTGGGTGCACTTAGGAATAAAACCACCATCAGTGTCTCCATTCAAAGTGATCTTGATATGAAACATAGAACTCAATTTGATAGGCCAAAGGAGCTTGCAAAGAAAAAGCGTCTGGACTTCTATAAGTTGCTTGAAGACGTTTCACCTCTCATCCGAGAAGCTTCTTCAGTTCTAAGGTCAAATGGTGGAGAGTCCCAGATATAAACCTAGTGGGAGTATCCCCCCACGGAGGGACAAAAGGACCCCCTGATGATCCTCTAATCGCCTGAGCCAAGGTGTGAAACTGGGTGTGGGTCCCAATCAGCCAGAGTTTCAGGTGAGCTCATTGTGAAACCTGGCCCCACCTTATCATGCAAATTCCTGAGGTCAGATGGCCCAGGACTTGAGTGGGCGTTAAGGCGTCTGGGAAGGGATGTCAAAACTGGATTATAGATGACAGAGAGTTAGTGTCATAAACCACCACCTCTGTTCAAACATGGTCGCTCACAGTGGACATAGATGGCTTCTTTCACTTCTCTTTCAAACCATCTGTCCTCTCTGTCCAAAATGTGAACATTGGCATCCTCGAAAGAGTGTCCTTTATCCTTAAGATGCAGATGGACAGCTGAGTCTTGTCCTGTGGAGTGGCTCTTCTGTGTTGTGCCATGCGCTTGTGAAGTGGCTGTTTGTCTCTCCAATGTAGAGGTCTTGGCATTCCTCGCTGCACTGTACAGCGTACACCACATTGTTAAGTCTGTGTTTTGAGTTTTGTCTTTCGGGTGAACCAGTTTGTGTCTGAGCGTGTTGCTGGGTCTGAAGTACACCGGGATGTCATGCTTGGAGAAAACTCTCCTGAGTTTCTCTGATACACCGGCTACATAGGGGATGACAATGTTGTTGCGTCTGTCCTTCTTATCCTCCCTCGCTGGTGTCTGATCTTCTTTTCTGTGCCTCTTTGCTGACTTTAAGAACGCCCATTTAGGATAGCCGCACGTTTTGAGTGCTTCCTTTACACGTGTGTGTTCCTTCTTTTTCCCTTCAGGCTTAGAGGGAACATGTTCTGCCCGGTGGTGTAGGGTCCTAATTACTCCAAGTTTGTGTTCCAGAGGGTGATGGGAGTCAAACAGGAGGTACTGGTCCGTGTGTGGGCTTCCGGTAAACTTCGATGTTGAAGTTGCCATTCTCTTCAATGTGCACAGTGCAGTCCAGGAAAGGCAAACAGTTCTCCTTTGTGTCTTCCCTGGTGAACTTGATGCTTTTATCCACAGCATTAATGTGCGTAGTGAAGGATTCCACTTCTTGTGTCTTGATTTTGACCCAGGTGTCGTCTACATATCTGTACCAGTGGCTGGGTACTCTTCCTTTGAAAGAGCCAAGAGCCTTCCTTTCCACTTCCTCCATGTAAAGGTTGGCTACAATAGGTGACATGGGGGAGCCCATGGCACAGCCATGTTTTTTCTGTAAAAGCCTTCGTTGTTTTTGAAATATGTAGTGGTGAGGCAGAGGTCTAACAGTGTGCAAATCTGATCGGGTGTGAAGTTGGTCCTGTCTTCCAAGGAGCTGTCTTCTTGTAGTCGTTTTCTGACAGTCTCCACTACCTCCGTGGTGGGTATGCAAGTGAAGAGAGAGACTACATCAAAGGACACCATGGTTTCATCTGGATCCAGGGTAAGTTTCTGGACCTTGTCAGTGAAGTCGGTGGAGTTCTTGATGTGGTGTGGGGTGTTCCCCACGAGAGGAGCAAGGATGGTAGCAAGGTGTTTTGCAATGTTATAAGTGGCTGAGTTTATGCTACTGACTATGGGTCTGAGTGGGACAGCTTCCTTGTGGATTCAATTTGATAGCCCTAACATGGAGGGTCAGGTAGAAATTGTAGCAGTTGTTGTGTACAACTGGTCCAAGCAGATGCACTTACTGAATTCAAGAGACAAGTTCTTGCATGAGTTGGACCAATAATACAGACTTGTAATGAATGCTCTTCCTTACCAGTGAGTCCCGAAGCTCTTTTGGAATATCCTGTGTTGTCTGTGTTTCCAAATCCATGAGAGATGCTTGAACATGAGTCTCCTTTTATATGAACTCAAGACTCCTCTTGCAGTCCCACCCACATTTAAATCAATGACATTCAGCCATGAAACCAATGGTTGGCTAACGACTGTTGTAGCGGCCCATTGTATTTTGGTTTCCTCTTTTGTCTCCAGTAGCTGTTGAAGGATTTGTGCGATTTCAATCAGAGGCATCTTATTAACACATAAATCAACGATTTCCCGAACTATTCAAAATAAAGAATTCCCAAAATTGGACCACTAAGTAAAGCGGAAAACCACAAGTTTTTCCATTTGAGGGGTCTCTAATTGAAATGTTCTGTAAGTGAACCGTGTTATCTAAAGTTTGCTTCAAAGTGTCTAATTGTTGTAAACTCATATGCAAGGTCACTTTGAGTGGGTGCACTTAGGAATAAAACCACCATCAGTGTCTCCATTCAAAGTGATCTTGATATGAAACATAGAACTAAATTTGATAGACCTAGCATGGAGGGTCAGGTAGAATTTGTAGCAGTCGATGAGCGTGTCTATTTGAGATGTTCTTTAAGTGAAACATATAATCTAAAGTTTGCTTCAAAGTGTCTAATTGTTGAAAACTCATATGGAAGGTCACTTTGAGTGGGTGCACTTAGGAATACAACCACCATCAGTGTCTCCATTCAAAGTGATCTTGATATGAAACATAGAACTCAATTCGAAAGACCTAACATGGAGGGTCAGGTAGAATTTGTAGCAGTCAATGAGTGTGTCTATTTGAGATGTTCTTTAAGTGAAACATATAATGTAAAATTTCCTTCAAAGTGTCTAATTGTTGTAAACTTGTATGCAAGGTCACTTTGAGTGGGTGCACTTAGGAATACAACCACCATCAGTGTCTCTATTCAAAGTGATCCTGATACGAAACATAGAACTCAATTTTTTAGATGTAATCAGGTAGAATTTGTAGCAGTTGTTGTGTACAACTGGTCCAAGCAGATGCACTTACTTAATTCAAGAGACAAGTTCTTGCATGAGTTGAACCAATAATACAGACTTGTAATGAACGCTCTTCCTTACCAGTGAGTCCAGAAGATCTTTTGGAATATCCTGTGTTGTCTGTGTTTCCAAATCCATGAGGGTTACCTAGACATGAGTCTCCTTTTATATGAACTCAATATTCCTCTTGCAGTCCCACCCACATTTAAATTAGCGAGATTCAATCATGAAACTAATGGATGGCTAACGACTGTTGTAGCACCCCATTGTATTTTGTTGTCATCTTTTGTCTCCAGTCGCTGTTGAAGGTTTCGTGCGATTTTAATCAGAGGCATTTTATTAACACATAAATTAATGATTCCCTGAACTATTCAAAATAAAGACTTCCCCAAATAGGAGCACTAAGGCAAAATGAAAACCACAAGTGTTTCCATTTGAGGGGTCTCTACTTGAAATTTTCTGTAAGTGAACCATGTTAACTAAAATTTGCTTCAAAGTGTCTAATTGTTGTAAACTCATATGCAAGGTCACTTTGAGTGGGTGCACTTAGGAATAAAACCACCATCAGTGTCTCCATTCAAAGTGATCTTGATATGAAACATAGAACTCAATTTGATAGACATAACTTGAAGGGTCAGGTAGAATTTGTAGCAGTTGTTGTGTACAACTGGTCCAAGCAGATGCACTTACTGAATTCAAGAGACAAGTTCTTGCATGAGTTGGACCAATAATACAGACTTGTAATGAATGCTCTTCCTTACCAGTGAGTCCCGAAGCTCTTTTGGAATATCCTGTGTTGTCTGTGTTTCCAAATCCATGAGAGATGCTTGAACATGAGTCTCCTTTTATATGAACTCAAGACTCCTCTTTCAGTCCCACCCACATTTAAGTCAATGACATTCAGTCATGAAATCAATGGTTGGCTAACGACTGTATTAGCGGCCCATTGTATTTTGGTTTCCTCTTTTGTCTCCAGTAGCTGTTGAAGGTTTTGTGCAGCTTCAATCAGAGCCATCCTATTAACACATAAATTAACGATTCCCTGAACTATTTAAAATAAAGACTTCCCCAAATAGGAGCACTAAGGCAAAAGGAAAACCACAAGTGTTTCAATTTGAGGGGTCTCTACTTGAGATGTTCTGTAAGTGAACCATGTTAACTAAAGTTTGCTTCAAAGTGTCTAATTGATGTAAACTCACATTCAAGGTAACTTTGTATGGGTGCACTTAGGAATACAACCACCATCAGTGTCTCCATTCAAAGTGATCTTGATATGAAACATAGAACTCAATTCGAAAGACCTAACATGGAGGGTCAGGTAGAATTTGTAGCAGTCAATGAGTGTGTCTATTTGAGATGTTCTTTAAGTGAAACATATAATGTAAAATTTGCTTCAAAGTGTCTAATTGTGGTAAACTTGTATGCAAGGTCACTTTTAGTGGGTGCACTTAGGAATACAACCACCATCAGTGTCTCCATTCAAAGTAATCTTGATATGAAACATAGAACTCAATTTGATAGACATAACTTGAAGGATCAGGTAGAATTTGTAGCAGTTGTTGTGTACAACTGGTCCAAGCAGATGCACTTACTGAATTCAAGAGACAAGTTCTTGCATGAGTTGGACCAAAAGTACAGACTTATAATGAATGCTCTTCCTTACCAGTGAGTCCCGAAGCTCTTTTGGAATATCCTGTCTTGTCTGTGTTTCCAAATCCATGAGAGATGCTTGAACATGATTCTCCTTTTATATGAACTCAAGACTCCTCTTGCAGTCCCACCCACATTTAAGTCAATGACATTCAGTCATGAAACCAATGGTTGGCTAACGACTGTAGTAGCAGCCCATTGTATTTTGGTTTCCTCTTTTGTCTCCAGTAGCTGTTGAAGGATTTGTGCGATTTCAATCAGAGGCATCTTATTAACACATAAATCAACGATTCCCCGAACTATTCAAAATAGAGAATTCCCAAAATTGGAGCACTAAGTAAAGAGGAAAACCACAAGTTTTTCCATTTGAGAGGTCTCTACTTGAAATGTTCTGTAAGTGAACCATGTTAACTAACGTTTGCTTCAAAGTGTCTAATTGTTGTAAACTCATATGCAAGGTCACTTTGAGTGGGTGCACTTAGGAATACAACCACCATCAGTGTCTCCATTCAAAGTGATCTTGATATGAAACATAGAACTCAATTTGATAGACATAACTTGAAGGGTCAGGTAGAATTTGTAGCAGTTGTTGTGTACAACTGGTCCAAGCAGATGCACTTACTGAATTGAAGAGACAAGTTCTTGCATGAGTTGGACCAATAATACAGACTTGTAATGAATGCTCTTCCTTACCAGTGAGTCCCGAAGCTCTTTTGGAATATCCTGTGTTGTCTGTGTTTCCAAATCCATGAGGGTTACCTAGACATGAGTCTCCTTTTATATGAACTCAAGACTCCTCTTGCGGTCCCACCCACATTTAAGTCAATGACATTCAGTCATGAAACCAATGGTTGGCTAACGACTGTAGTAGCGGCCCATTGTATTTTGGTTTCCTCTTTTGTCTCCAGTAGCTGTTGAAGGTTTTGTGCGGCTTCAATCAGAGCCATCTTATTAACACATAAATTAACGATTCCCTGAACTATTTAAAATAAAGACTTTCCCAAATAGGAGCACTAAGGAAAAAGGAAAACCACAAGTGTTTCAATTTGAGGGGTCTCTATTTTAGATGTTCTGTAAGTGAACCATGTTATCTAAAGTTTGCTTCAAAGTGTCTAATTGTTGTAAACTCATATGCAAGGTCACTTTGAGTGGGTGCACTTAGGAATAAAACCACATCAGTGTCTCCATTCAAAGTGATCTTGATATGAAACATAGAACTCAATTTGATAGACATAACTTGAAGGATCAGGTAGAATTTGTAGCAGTTGTTGTGTACAACTGGTCCAAGCAGATGCACTTACTGAATTCAAGAGACAAGTTCTTGCATGAGTTGGACCAAAAATACAGACTTATAATAAATGCTCTTCCTTACCAGTGAGTCCCGAAGCTCTTTTGGAATATCCTGTGTTGTCTGTGTTTCCAAATCCATGAGAGATGCTTGAACATGAGTCTCCTTTTATATGAACTCAAGACTCCTCTTGCAGTCCCACCCACATTTAAGTCAATGACATTCAGTCATGAAACCAATGGTTGGCTAACGACTGTAGTAGCGGCCCATTGTATTTTGGTTTCCTCTTTTGTCTCCAGTAGCTGTTGAAGGTTTCGTGCGATTTCAATCAGAGGCATCTTATTAACACATAAATCAACGATTCCCCGAACTATTCAAAATAGAGAATTCCCAAAATTGGAGCACTAAGTAAAGAGGAAAACCACAAGTTTTTCCATTTGAAGGGTCTCTACTTGAAATGTTCTGTAAGTGAACCATGTTAACTAACGTTTGCTTCAAAGTGTCTAATTGTTGTAAACTCATATGCAAGGTCACTTTGAGTGGGTGCACTTAGGAATAAAACCACCATCAGTGTCTCCATTCAAAGTGATCTTGATATGAAACATAGAACTCAATTTGATAGACATAACTTGAAGCGTCAGGTAGAATTTGTAGCAGTTGTTGTGTACAACTGGTCCAAGCAGATGCACTTACTGAATTGAAGAGACAAGTTCTTGCATGAGTTGGACCAATAATACAGACTTGTAATGAATGCTCTTCCTTACCAGTGAGTCCCGAAGCTCTTTTGGAATATCCTGTGTTGTCTGTGTTTCCAAATCCATGAGAGATGCTTGAACCTGAGTCTCATTTTATATGAACTCAAGACTCCTCTTTCAGTCCCACCCACATTTAAGTCAATGACATTCAGTCATGAAACCAATGGTTGGCTAACGACTGTAGTAGCGGCCCATTGTATTTTGGTTTCCTCTTTTGTCTCCAGTAGCTGTTGAAGGATTTGTGCGATTTCAATCAGAGGCATCTTATTAACACATAAATCAACGATTCCCCGAACTATTCAAAATAAAGAATTCCCAAAATTGGAGCACTAAGTAAAGAGGAAAACCACAGGTTTTTCAATTTGAAGGGTCTCTACTTGAAATGTTCTGTAAGTGAACCATGTTAACTAACGTTTGCTTCAAAGTGTCTAATTGATGTAAACTCATATGCAAGGTCACTTTGAGTGGGTGCACTTAGGAATAAAACCACATCAGTGTCTCCATTCAAAGTGATCTTGATATGAAACATAGAACTCAATTTGATAGACCTAACATGGAGGGTCAGGTAGAATTTGTAGCAGTCGATGAGCGTGTCTATTTGAGATGTTCTTTAAGTGAAACATATAATCTAAAGTTTGCTTCAAAGTGTCTAATTGTTGAAAACTCATATGGAAGGTCACTTTGAGTGGGTGCACTTAGGAATACAACCACCATCAGTGTCTCCATTCAAAGTGATCTTGATATGAAACATAGAACTCAATTTTTTAGATGTAATCAGGTAGAATTTGTAGCAGTTGTTGTGTACAACTGGTCCAAGCAGATGCACTTACTGAATTCAAGAGACAAGTTCTTGCATGAGTTGAACCAATAATACAGACTTGTAATGAACGCTCTTCCTTACCAGTGAGTCCAGAAGATCTTTTGGAATATCCTATGTTGTCTGTGTTTCCAAATCCATGAGGGTTACCTAGACATGAGACTCCTTTTATATGAACTCAATACTCCTCTTGCAGTCCCACCCACATTTAAATTAACGAGATTCAATCATGAAACTAATGGATGGCTAACAATAGTTGTAGCACCCCATTGTATTTTGTTGTCATCTTTTGTCTCCAGTAGCTGTTGAAGGTTTCGTGCGGTTTTAATCAGAGGCATCTTATTAACACATAAATTAATGATTCCCTGAACTACTCCAAATAAAGACTTCCCCAAATAGGAGCACTAAGGCAAAAGGAAAACCACAAGTGTTTCCATTTGAGGGGTCTCTACTTGAGATGTTCTGTAAGTGAACCATGTTAACTAAAGTTTGCTTCAAAGTGTCTAATTGCTGTAAACTCACATTCAAGGTCACTTTGAGTGGGTGCACTTAGGAATACAACCACCATCAGTGTCTCCATTCAAAGTGATCTTGATATGAAACATAGAACTCAATTCGAAAGACCTAACATCGATGAGCGTGTCTATTTGAGATGTTCTTTAAGTGAAACATATAATGTAAAATTTGCTTCAAAGTGTCTAATTGTTGTAAACTTGTATGCAAGGTCACTTTGAGTGGGTGCACTTAGGAATAAAACCACCATCAGTGTCTCCATTCAAAGTGATCTTGATATGAAACATAGAACTCAATTTGATAGACATAACTTGAAGGATCAGGTAGAATTTGTAGCAGTTGTTGTGTACAACTGGTCCAAGCAGATGCACTTACTGAATTGAAGAGACAAGTTCTTGCATGAGTTGGACCAAAAATACAGACTTATAATGAATGCTCTTCCTTACCAGTGAGTCCCGAAGCTCTTTTGGAATATCCTGTGTTGTCTGTGTTTCCAAATCCATGAGAGATGCTTGAACATGAGTCTCCTTTTATATGAACTCAAGACTCCTCTTGCAGTCCCACCCACATTTAAGTCAATGACATTCAGTCATGAAACCAATGGTTGGCTAACGACTGTAGTAGCGGCCCATTGTATTTTGGTTTCCTCTTTTGTCTCCAGTAGCTGTTGAAGGTTTCGTGCGATTTCAATCAGAGGCATCTTATTAACACATAAATCAACGATTCCCCGAACTATTCAAAATAGAGAATTCCCAAAATTGGAGCACTAAGTAAAGAGGAAAACCACAAGTTTTTCCATTTGAAGGATCTCTACTTGAAATGTTCTGTAAGTGAACCATGTTAACTAACGTTTGCTTCAAAGTGTCTAATTGTTGTAAACTCATATGCAAGGTCACTTTGAGTGGGTGCACTTAGGAATAAAACCACCATCAGTGTCTCCATTCAAAGTGATCTTGATATGAAACATAGAACTCAATTTGATTGACATAACTTGAAGGGTCAGGTAGAATTTGTAGCAGTTGTTGTGTACAACTGGTCCAAGCAGATGCACTTACTGAATTCAAGAGACAAGTTCTTGCATGAGTTGGACCAATAATACAGACTTGTAATGAATGCTCTTCCTTACCAGTGAGTCCCGAAGCTCTTTTGGAATATCCTGTGTTGTCTGTGTTTCCAAATCCATGAGAGATGCTTGAACCTGAGTCTCCTTTTATATGAACTCAAGACTCCTCTTTCAGTCCCACCCACATTTAAGTCAATGACATTCAGTCATGAAACCAATGGTTGGCTAACGACTGTAGTAGCGGCCCATTGTATTTTGGTTTCCTCTTTTGTCTCCAGTAGCTGTTGAAGGATTTGTGCGATTTCAATCAGAGGCATCTTATTAACACATAAATCAACGATTCCCCGAACTATTCAAAATAAAGAATTCCCAAAATTGGAGCACTAAGTAAAGAGGAAAACCACAAGTTTTTCCATTTGAAGGGTCTCTACTTGAAATGTTCTGTAAGTGAACCATGTTAACTAACGTTTGCTTCAAAGTGTCTAATTGATGTAAACTCATATGCAAGGTCACTTTGAGTGGGTGCACTTAGGAATAAAACCACATCAGTGTCTCCATTCAAAGTGATCTTGATATGAAACATAGAACTCAATTTGATAGACCTAACATGGAGGGTCAGGTAGAATTTGTAGCAGTTGATGAGCGTGTCTATTTGAGATGTTCTTTAAGTGAAACATATAATCTAAAGTTTGCTTCAAAGTGTCTAATTGTTGAAAACTCATATGGAAGGTCACTTTGAGTGGGTGCACTTAGGAATACAACCACCATCAGTGTCTCCATTCAAAGTGATCTTGATATGAAACATAGAACTCAATTTTTTAGATGTAATCAGGTAGAATTTGTAGCAGTTGTTGTGTACAACTGGTCCAAGCAGATGCACTTACTGAATTCAAGAGACAAGTTCTTGCATGAGTTGAACCAATAATACAGACTTGTAATGAACGCTCTTCCTTACCAGTGAGTCCAGAAGATCTTTTGGAATATCCTATGTTGTCTGTGTTTCCAAATCCATGAGGGTTACCTAGACATGAGTCTCCTTTTATATGAACTCAATACTCCTCTTGCAGTCCCACCCACATTTAAATTAACGAGATTCAATCATGAAACTAATCGATGGCTAACAATAGTTGTAGCACCCCATTGTATTTTGTTGTCATCTTTTGTCTCCAGTAGCTGTTGAAGGTTTCGTGCGGTTTTAATCAGAGGCATCTTATTAACACATAAATTAATGATTCCCTGAACTACTCCAAATAAAGACTTCCCCAAATAGGAGCACTAAGGCAAAAGGAAAACCACAAGTGTTTCCATTTGAGGGGTCTCTACTTGAGATGTTCTGTAAGTGAACCATGTTAACTAAAGTTTGCTTCAAAGTGTCTAATTGCTGTAAACTCACATTCAAGGTCACTTTGAGTGGGTGCACTTAGGAATACAACCACCATCAGTGTCTCCATTCAAAGTTATCTTGATATGAAACATAGAACTCAATTCGAAAGACCTAACATGGAGGGTCAGGTAGAATTTGTAGCAGTCGATGAGTGTGTCTATTTGAGATGTTCTTTAAGTGAAACATATAATGTAAAATTTGCTTCAAAGTGTCTAATTGTTGTAAACTTGTACGCAAGGTCACTTTGAGTGGGTGCACTTAGGAATAAAACCACCATCAGTGTCTCCATTCAAAGTGATCTTGATATGAAACATAGAACTCAATTTGATAGACCTAGCATGGAGGGTCAGGTAGAATTTGTAGCAGTCGATGAGCGTGTCTATTTGAGATGTTCTTTAAGTGAAACATATAATCTAAAGTTTGCTCCAAAGTGTCTAATTGTTGAAAACTCATATGGAAGTACACTTTGAGTGGGTGCACTTAGGAATAAAACCACATCAGTGTCTCCATTCAAAGTGATCTTGATATGAAACATAGAACTCAATTTGATAGACATAACTTGAAGGATCAGGTAGAATTTGTAGCAGTTGTTGTGTACAACTGGTCCAAGCAGATGCACTTACTGAATTCAAGAGACAAGTTCTTGCATGAGTTGGACCAAAAATACAGACTTGTAATGAATGCTCTTCCTTACCAGTGAGTCCCGAAGCTCTTTTGGAATATCCTGTGTTGTCTGTGTTTCCAAATCCATGAGAGATGCTTGAACATGAGTCTCCTTTTATATGAACTCAAGACTCCTCTTGCAGTCCCACCCACATTTAAGTCAATGACATTCAGTCATGAAACCAATGGTTGGCTAACGACTGTAGTAGCGGCCCATTGTATTTTGGTTTCCTCTTTTGTCTCCAGTAGCTGTTGAAGGTTTCGTGCGATTTCAATCAGAGGCATCTTATTAACACATAAATCAACGATTCCCCGAACTATTCAAAATAGAGAATTCCCAAAATTGGAGCACTAAGTAAAGAGGAAAACCACAAGTTTTTCCATTTGAAGGGTCTCTACTTGAAATGTTCTGTAAGTGAACCATGTTAACTAACGTTTGCTTCAAAGTGTCTAATTGTTGTAAACTCATATGCAAGGTCACTTTGAGTGGGTGCACTTAGGAATAAAACCACCATCAGTGTCTCCATTCAAAGTGATCTTGATATGAAACATAGAACTCAATTTGATAGACATAACTTGAAGGGTCAGGTAGAATTTGTAGCAGTTGTTGTGTACAACTGGTCCAAGCAGATGCACTTACTGAATTCAAGAGACAAGTTCTTGCATGAGTTGGACCAATAATACAGACTTGTAATGAACGCTCTTCCTTACCAGTGAGTCCGGAAGATCTTTTGGAATATCCTGTGTTGTCTGTGTTTCCAAATCCATGAGGGTTACCTAGACATGAGTCTCCTTTTATATGAACTCAATACTCCCCTTGCAGTCCCACCCACATTTAAATTATTGACATTCAGTCATGAAACTAATGGATGGCTAACGACTGTTGTAGCACCCCATTGTATTTTGTTGTCATCTTTTGTCTCCAGTCGCTGTTGAAGGTTTCGTGCGGTTTTAATCAGAGGCATCTTATTAACACATAAATTAATGATTCCCTGAACTATTCAAAATAAAGACTTCCCCAAATAGGAGCACTAAGGCAAAAGGAAAACCACAAGTGTTTCCATTTGAGGGGTCTCTACTTGAGATGTTCTGTAAGTGAACCATGTTAACTAAAGTTTGCTTCAAAGTGTCTAATTGCTGTAAACTCACATTCAAGGTCACTTTGAATGGGTGCACTTAGGAATACAACCACCATCAGTGTCTCCATTCAAACTGATCTTGATATGAAACATAGAACTCAATTCGAAAGACTTAACATGGAGGGTCAGGTAGAATTTGTAGCAGTCGATGAGTGTGTCTATTTGAGATGTTCTTTAAGTGAAACATATAATGTAAAATTTGCTTCAAAGTGTCTAATTGTTGTAAACTTGTATGCAAGGTCACTTTGAGTGGGTGCACTTAGGAATAAAACCACCATCAGTGTCTCTATTCAAAGTGATCTTGATATGAAACATAGAACTCAATTTGATAGACATAACTTGAAGGATCAGGTAGAATTTGTAGCAGTTGTTGTGTACAACTGGTCCAAGCAGATGCACTTACTGAATTCAAGAGACAAGTTCTTGCATGAGTTGGACCAATAATACAGACTTATAATGAATGCTCTTTTTTACCAGTGAGTCCCGAAGCTCTTTTGGAATATCCTGTGTTGTCTGTGTTTACAAATCCATGAGAGATGCTTGAACATGAGTCTCCTTTTATATGAACTCAAGACTCCTCTTGCAGTCCCACCCACATTTAAGTCAGTGACATTCAGTCATGAAACCAATGGTTGGCTAACGACTGTAGTAGCAGCCCATTGTATTTTGGTTTCCTCTTTTGTCTCCAGTAGCTGTTGAAGGATTTGTGCGATTTCAATCAGAGGCATCTTATTAACACATAAATCAACGATTCCCCGAACTATTCAAAATAGAGAATTCCCAAAATAGGAGCACTAAGGCAAAAGGAAAACCACAAGTGTTTCAATTTGAGGGGTCTCTATTTTAGATGTTCTGTAAGTGAACCGTGTTATCTAATGTTTGCTTCAAAGTGTCTAATTGTTGTAAACTCATATGCAAGGTCACTTTGAGTGGGTGCACTTAGAAATAAAAACACATCAGTGTCTCCATTCAAAGTGATCTTGATATGAAACATAGAACTCAATTTGATAGACCTAGCATGGAGGGTCAGGTAGAATTTGTAGCAGTCGATGAGCGTGTCTATTTGAGATGTTCTTTAAGTGAAACATATAATCTAAAGTTTGCTTCAAAGTGTCTAATTGTTGAAAACTCATATGGAAGGTCACTTTGAGTGGGTGCACTTAGGAATACAACCACCATCAGTGTCTCCATTCAAAGTGATCTTGATATGAAACATAGAACTCAATTTTTTAAATGTAATCAGGTAGAATTTGTAGCAGTTGTTGTGTACAACTGGTCCAAGCAGATGCACTTACTGAATTCAAGAGACAAGTTCTTGCATGAGTTGAACCAATAATACAGACTTGTAATGAATGCTCTTCCTTACCAGTGAGTCCGGAAGATCTTTTGGAATATCCTGTGTTGTCTGTGTTTCCAAATCCATGAGGGTTACCTAGACATGAGTCTCCTTTTATATGAACTCAATACACCTCTTGCAGTCCCACCCACATTTAAATTATTGACATTCAGTCATGAAACTAATGGATGGCTAACGACTGTTGTAGCACCCCATTGTATTTTGTTGTCATCTTTTGTCTCCAGTCGCTGTTGAAGGTTTCGTGCGGTTTTAATCAGAGGAATCTTATTAACACATAAATTAATGATTCCCTGAACTATTCAAAATAAAGACTTCCCCAAATAGGAGCACTAAGGCAAAAGGAAAACCACAAGTGTTTCCATTTGAGGGGTCTCTACTTGAGATGTTCTGTAAGTGAACCATGTTAACTAAAGTTTGCTTCAAAGTGTCTAATTGCTGTAAACTCACATTCAAGGTAACTTTGAATGGGTGCACTTAGGAATACAACCACCATCAGTGTCTCCATTCAAAGTGATCTTGATATGAAACATAGAACTCAATTTGATAGACATAACTTGAAGGGTCAGGTAGAATTTGTAGCAGTTGTTGTGTACAACTGGTCCAAGCAGATGCACTTACTGAATTCAAGAGTCAAGTTCTTGCATGAGTTGGACCAACAATACAGACTTGCAATGAACGCTCTTCCTTACCAGTGAGTCCCGAAGCTCTTTTGGAATATCCTGTGTTGTCTGTGTTTCCAAATCCATGAGAGATGCTTGAACATGAGTCTCCTTTTATATGAACTCAGGACTCCTCTTGCAGTCCCACCCACATTTAAGTCAATGACATTCAGTCATGAGACTAATGGTTGGCTAACGACTGTTGTAGCGGCCCATTGTATTTTGATTTGCTCTTTTGTCTCCAGTAGCTGTTGAAGGATTTGTGCGATTTCAATCAGAGGCATCTTATTAGCACATAAATCAACGATTCCCTGAACTATTCAAAATAAAGAATTCCCAAAATTGGAGCACTAAGGAAAAGAGGAAAACCACAAGTTTTTCCATTTGAGAGGTCTCTACTTGAAATGTTCTGTAAGTGAACCGTGTTATCTAAAGTTTGCTTCAAAGTGTCTAATTGCTGTAAACTCACATGTAAGGTCACTTTGAGTGGGTGCACTTAGGAATACAACCACCATCAGTGTCTCCATTCAAAGTGATCTTGATATGAAACATAGAACTCAATTTGATAGACATAACTTGAAGGGTCAGGTAGAATTACTAGCAGTTGTTGTGTACAACTGGTCCAAGCAGATGCACTTACAGAATTCAAGAGACAAGTTCTTGCATGAGTTGGACCAATAATACAGACTTGTAATGAATGCTCTTCCTTACCAGTGAGTCCCGAAGTTCTTTTGGAATATCCTGTATTGTCTGTGTTTCCAAATCCATGAGGGATACCTGGACATGAGTCTCCTTTTATATGAACTCAAGACTCCTCTTGTGGTCCCACCCACATTTAAATTAACGGGATTCAATCATGAAACTAATGGATCGCTAACGACTGTTGTAGCACCCCATTGTATTTTGATGTTATCTTTTGTCTCCAGTAGCTGTTGAAGGTTTCGTGCGGTTTTAATCAGAGGCATCTTATTAACACATAAATTAATGATTCCCTGAGCTATTCAAAATAAAGACTTCCCCAAATAGGAGCACTAAGGCAAGAGGAAAACCACAAGTGTTTCCATTTGAGGGGTCTCTACTTGAGATGTTCTGTAAGTGAACCATGTTAACTAAAGTTTGCTTCAAAGTGTCTAATTGCTGTAAACTCACATGCAAGGTCACTTTGAGTGGGTGCACTTTGGAATTCAACCACCATCAGTGTCTCCATTCAAAGTGATCTTGATATGAAACATAGAACTCAATTTGATAGACATAACTTGAAGGGTCAGGTAGAATTTGTAGCAGTTGTTGTGTACAACTGGTCCAAGCAGATGCACTTACTGAATTGAAGAGACAAGTTCTTGCATGAGTTGGACCAATAATACAGACTTGTAATGAATGCTCTTCCTTACCAGTGAGTCCCGAAGCTCTTTTGGAATATCCTGTGTTGTCTGTGTTTCCAAATCCATGAGAGATGCTTGAACCTGAGTCTCCTTTTATATGAACTCAAGACTCCTCTTTCAGTCCCACCCACATTTAAGTCAATGACATTCAGTCATGAAACCAATGGTTGGCTAACGACTGTAGTAGCGGCCCATTGTATTTTGGTTTCCTCTTTTGTCTCCAGTAGCTGTTGAAGGATTTGTGCGATTTCAATCAGAGGCATCTTATTAACACATAAATCAACGATTCCCCGAACTATTCAAAATAAAGAATTCCCAAAATTGGAGCACTAAGTAAAGAGGAAAACCATAGGTTTTTCAATTTGAAGGGTCTCTACTTGAAATGTTCTGTAAGTGAACCATGTTAACTAACGTTTGCTTCAAAGTGTCTAATTGATGTAAACTCATATGCAAGGTCACTTTGAGTGGGTGCACTTAGGAATAAAACCACATCAGTGTCTCCATTCAAAGTGATCTTGATATGAAACATAGAACTCAATTTGATAGACCTAACATGGAGGGTCAGGTAGAATTTGTAGCAGTCGATGAGCGTGTCTATTTGAGATGTTCTTTAAGTGAAACATATAATCTAAAGTTTGCTTCAAAGTGTCTAATTGTTGAAAACTCATATGGAAGGTCACTTTGAGTGGGTGCACTTAGGAATACAACCACCATCAGTGTCTCCATTCAAAGTGATCTTGATATGAAACATAGAACTCAATTTTTTAGATGTAATCAGGTAGAATTTGTAGCAGTTGTTGTGTACAACTGGTCCAAGCAGATGCACTTACTGAATTCAAGAGACAAGTTCTTGCATGAGTTGAACCAATAATACAGACTTGTAATGAATGCTCTTCCTTACCAGTGAGTCCAGAAGATCTTTTGGAATATCCTATGTTGTCTGTGTTTCCAAATCCATGAGGGTTACCTAGACATGAGACTCCTTTTATATGAACTCAATACTCCTCTTGCAGTCCCACCCACATTTAAATTAACGAGATTCAATCATGAAACTAATCGATGGCTAACAATAGTTGTAGCACCCCATTGTATTTTGTTGTCATCTTTTGTCTCCAGTAGCTGTTGAAGGTTTCGTGCGGTTTTAATCAGAGGCATCTTATTAACACATAAATTAATGATTCCCTGAACTACTCCAAATAAAGACTTCCCCAAATAGGAGCACTAAGGCAAAAGGAAAACCACAAGTGTTTCCATTTGAGGGGTCTCTACTTGAGATGTTCTGTAAGTGAACCATGTTAACTAAAGTTTGCTTCAAAGTGTCTAATTGCTGTAAACTCACATTCAAGGTCACTTTGAGTGGGTGCACTTAGGAATACAACCACCATCAGTGTCTCCATTCAAAGTGATCTTGATATGAAACATAGAACTCAATTCGAAAGACCTAACATCGATGAGCGTGTCTATTTGAGATGTTCTTTAAGTGAAACATATAATGTAAAATTTGCTTCAAAGTGTCTAATTGTTGTAAACTTGTATGCAAGGTCACTTTGAGTGGGTGCACTTAGGAATAAAACCACCATCAGTGTCTCCATTCAAAGTGATCTTGATATGAAACATAGAACTCAATTTTATAGACATAACTTGAAGGATCAGGTAGAATTTGTAGCAGTTGTTGTGTACAACTGGTCCAAGCAGATGCACTTACTGAATTGAAGAGACAAGTTCTTGCATGAGTTGGACCAAAAATACAGACTTATAATGAATGCTCTTCCTTACCAGTGAGTCCCGAAGCTCTTTTGGAATATCCTGTGTTGTCTGTGTTTCCAAATCCATGAGAGATGCTTGAACATGAGTCTCCTTTTATATGAACTCAAGACTCCTCTTGCAGTCCCACCCACATTTAAGTCAATGACATTCAGTCATGAAACCAATGGTTGGCTAACGACTGTAGTAGCGGCCCATTGTATTTTGGTTTCCTCTTTTGTCTCCAGTAGCTGTTGAAGGTTTCGTGCGATTTCAATCAGAGGCATCTTATTAACACATAAATCAACGATTCCCCGAACTATTCAAAATAGAGAATTCCCAAAATTGGAGCACTAAGTAAAGAGGAAAACCACAAGTTTTTCCATTTGAAGGATCTCTACTTGAAATGTTCTGTAAGTGAACCGTGTTATCTAAAGTTTGCTTCAAAGTGTCTAATTGTTGAAAACTCATATGGAAGGTCACTTTGAGTGGGTGCACTTAGGAATACAACCACCATCAGTGTCTCCATTCAAAGTGATCTTGATATGAAACATAGAACTCAATTTTTTAGATGTAATCAGGTAGAATTTGTAGCAGTTGTTGTGTACAACTGGTCCAAGCAGATGCACTTACTGAATTCAAGAGACAAGTTCTTGCATGAGTTGAACCAATAATACAGACTTGTAATGAACGCTCTTCCTTACCAGTGAGTCCAGAAGATCTTTTGGAATATCCTATGTTGTCTGTGTTTCCAAATCCATGAGGGTTACCTAGACATGAGTCTCCTTTTATATGAACTCAATACTCCTCTTGCAGTCCCACCCACATTTAAATTAACGAGATTCAATCATGAAACTAATCGATGGCTAACAATAGTTGTAGCACCCCATTGTATTTTGTTGTCATCTTTTGTCTCCAGTAGCTGTTGAAGGTTTCGTGCGGTTTTAATCAGAGGCATCTTATTAACACATAAATTAATGATTCCCTGAACTACTCCAAATAAAGACTTCCCCAAATAGGAGCACTAAGGCAAAAGGAAAACCACAAGTGTTTCCATTTGAGGGGTCTCTACTTGAGATGTTCTGTAAGTGAACCATGTTAACTAAAGTTTGCTTCAAAGTGTCTAATTGCTGTAAACTCACATTCAAGGTCACTTTGAGTGGGTGCACTTAGGAATACAACCACCATCAGTGTCTCCATTCAAAGTTATCTTGATATGAAACATAGAACTCAATTCGAAAGACCTAACATGGAGGGTCAGGTAGAATTTGTAGCAGTCGATGAGTGTGTCTATTTGAGATGTTCTTTAAGTGAAACATATAATGTAAAATTTGCTTCAAAGTGTCTAATTGTTGTAAACTTGTATGCAAGGTCACTTTGAGTGGGTGCACTTAGGAATAAAACCACCATCAGTGTCTCCATTCAAAGTGATCTTGATATGAAACATAGAACTCAATTTGATAGACCTAGCATGGAGGGTCAGGTAGAATTTGTAGCAGTCGATGAGCGTGTCTATTTGAGATGTTCTTTAAGTGAAACATATAATGTAAAATTTGCTTCAAAGTGTCTAATTGTTGTAAACTTATATGCAAGGTCACTTTGAGTGGGTGCACTTAGGAATAAAACCACCATCAGTGTCTCTATTCAAAGTGATCTTGATATGAAACATAGAACTCAATTTGATAGACATAACTTGAAGGATCAGGTAGAATTTGTAGCAGTTGTTGTGTACAACTGGTCCAAGCAGATGCACTTACTGAATTCAAGAGACAAGTTCTTGCATGAGTTGGACCAATAATACAGACTTATAATGAATGCTCTTTTTTACCAGTGAGTCCCGAAGCTCTTTTGGAATATCCTGTGTTGTCTGTGTTTACAAATCCATGAGAGATGCTTGAACATGAGTCTCCTTTTATATGAACTCAAGACTCCTCTTGCAGTCCCACCCACATTTAAGTCAGTGACATTCAGTCATGAAACCAATGGTTGGCTAACGACTGTAGTAGCAGCCCATTGTATTTTGGTTTCCTCTTTTGTCTCCAGTAGCTGTTGAAGGATTTGTGCGATTTCAATCAGAGGCATCTTATTAACACATAAATCAACGATTCCCCGAACTATTCAAAATAGAGAATTCCCAAAATAGGAGCACTAAGGCAAAAGGAAAACCACAAGTGTTTCAATTTGAGGGGTCTCTATTTTAGATGTTCTGTAAGTGAACCGTGTTATCTAATGTTTGCTTCAAAGTGTCTAATTGTTGTAAACTCATATGCAAGGTCACTTTGAGTGGGTGCACTTAGAAATAAAAACACATCAGTGTCTCCATTCAAAGTGATCTTGATATGAAACATAGAACTCAATTTGATAGACCTAGCATGGAGGGTCAGGTAGAATTTGTAGCAGTCGATGAGCGTGTCTATTTGAGATGTTCTTTAAGTGAAACATATAATCTAAAGTTTGCTTCAAAGTGTCTAATTGTTGAAAACTCATATGGAAGGTCACTTTGAGTGGGTGCACTTAGGAATACAACCACCATCAGTGTCTCCATTCAAAGTGATCTTGATATGAAACATAGAACTCAATTTGATAGACATAACTTGAAGGGTCAGGTAGAATTTGTAGCAGTTGTTGTGTACAACTGGTCCAAGCAGATGCACTTACTGAATTCAAGAGTCAAGTTCTTGCATGAGTTGGACCAACAATACAGACTTGCAATGAACGCTCTTCCTTACCAGTGAGTCCCGAAGCTCTTTTGGAATATCCTGTGTTGTCTGTGTTTCCAAATCCATGAGAGATGCTTGAACATGAGTCTCCTTTTATATGAACTCAGGACTCCTCTTGCAGTCCCACCCACATTTAAGTCAATGACATTCAGTCATGAGACTAATGGTTGGCTAACGACTGTTGTAGCGGCCCATTGTATTTTGATTTGCTCTTTTGTCTCCAGTAGCTGTTGAAGGATTTGTGCGATTTCAATCAGAGGCATCTTATTAGCACATAAATCAACGATTCCCTGAACTATTCAAAATAAAGAATTCCCAAAATTGGAGCACTAAGGAAAAGAGGAAAACCACAAGTTTTTCCATTTGAGAGGTCTCTACTTGAAATGTTCTGTAAGTGAACCGTGTTATCTAAAGTTTGCTTCAAAGTGTCTAATTGCTGTAAACTCACATGTAAGGTCACTTTGAGTGGATGCACTTAGGAATACAACCACCATCAGTGTCTCCATTCAAAGTGATCTTGATATGAAACATAGAACTCAATTTGATAGACATAACTTGAAGGGTCAGGTAGAATTACTAGCAGTTGTTGTGTACAACTGGTCCAAGCAGATGCACTTACAGAATTCAAGAGACAAGTTCTTGCATGAGTTGGACCAATAATACAGACTTGTAATGAATGCTCTTCCTTACCAGTGAGTCCCGAAGTTCTTTTGGAATATCCTGTATTGTCTGTGTTTCCAAATCCATGAGGGATACCTGGACATGAGTCTCCTTTTATATGAACTCAAGACTCCTCTTGTGGTCCCACCCACATTTAAATTAACGGGATTCAATCATGAAACTAATGGATCGCTAACGACTGTTGTAGCACCCCATTGTATTTTGATGTTATCTTTTGTCTCCAGTAGCTGTTGAAGGTTTCGTGCGGTTTTAATCAGAGGCATCTTATTAACACATAAATTAATGATTCCCTGAGCTATTCAAAATAAAGACTTCCCCAAATAGGAGCACTAAGGCAAGAGGAAAACCACAAGTGTTTCCATTTGAGGGGTCTCTACTTGAGATGTTCTGTAAGTGAACCATGTTAACTAAAGTTTGCTTCAAAGTGTCTAATTGCTGTAAACTCACATGCAAGGTCACTTTGAGTGGGTGCACTTTGGAATTCAACCACCATCAGTGTCTCCATTCAAAGTGATCTTGATATGAAACATAGAACTCAATTTGATAGACATAACTTGAAGGGTCAGGTAGAATTTGTAGCAGTTGTTGTGTACAACTGGTCCAAGCAGATGCACTTACTGAATTCAAGAGACAAGTTCTTGCATGAGTTGGACCAACAATACAGACTTGTAATGAATGCTCTTCCTTACCAGTGAGTCCGGAAGATCTTTTGGAATATCTTGTGTTGTCTGTGTTTACAAATCCATGAGGGTTACCTAGACATGAGTCTCCTTTTATATGAACTGAATACTCCTTTTGCAGTCCCACCCACATTTAAATTAACAAGATTCAATCATGAAACTAATGGATGGCTAACGACTGTTGTAGCACCCCATTGTATTTTGTTGTCATGTTTTGTCTCCAGTCGCTGTTGAAGGTTTCGTGCGGTTTTAATCAGAGGCATCTTATTAACACATAAATTAATGATTCCCTGAACTATTCAAAATAAAGACTTTCCCAAATAGGAGCACTAAGGCAAAATGAAAACCACAAATATTTATACACCACCAAATCAAAACAACAGACCTTACAATAAAAAAAAAATTCAGAGAAAAACCCAACAATCATATGACCCCCTAAGTTTTTAAAATATCCTTAATACAGAACATATATAAGTCATATTTGTCTGTGATAGCAAACTATGGTTTCCCATATGTCATTCATCAGTTAAATTCCTCACTTATAGCATTTAACTTGGGTTAAAAAATAATGACTTAACTCTATAATGATATTTTCATGACTACTGAGAAAAGGACCTTAACCTGAAAAATTAGCACTTACTTTAGTGTAAGTCAGTGAAAGTTAGATTAATTATGTTATGATTAAGTCATGAGTGTTAGTGGTAAATTTCAGACTTACGTAATAAATTATATAACATAAACTGTAATAGGATTTTATGATTTTTGTAGTTATCTTAACGTGAAAGCTGATATATTGTTCACTGATACTGTTGTATACCTGATAGGATTTATTATGAACCAAACTGTGTTTTAATGCAATCTTTGATTGTCTTTTTTTACTTGCTGAGTGGTTTCAAACTATAATGCCTTTCTTTCTCTTTTGACATGTTTCAGCGTTTTTTGATGCAGCTGCAGACAAATATTTATTTTAGAGTCTCCGAACAATTCACCTCAATTTCAATATACTAGTGCCTGCTGAGTTTCACACCTACAGTTTCACCTTCAAGTCTGTGTGTCTTCCACTTTCTTTCTCTTTGTCTCTTAAACTAATTTGCATACTCACGCACACACACACACACACACACACACACACACACACAGATTCTTATCTGTGGGAATGTTACGTGGCAAAAAACGTGGTATTTTGGCCTTATATTCTTTGTGAAAACTCTTCTTTCAAAAAACCCCCAAAACTGTGCTATACACAATTTTGTCAACACCATGGACAAAACAAAAAACAAAAAAAAAACAACTTAAGCAAATGCATAAATTAAAGCTATATTTTCTTGAATAGTCTTTTGAATGTAGGTTAGTCTTATGATTGTAAAGAGACTGTCAGCTTAGCTGCTTTGTAATTCTCTTGTTTGAATCCCTCAGCAGCACGCTTAAAAACTGTGAGGTTATGAATCTCTCCCTCTCTTTTGTTGTGTGTGTGTGTGTGTGTGTGTGTGTGTGTGAGACAGAGAGAAAGAGAGAAATGGTGTTTAACAAATCAGATCACATCCAATACCACTTTGCAGGAATGGAGACCACAGAGGAAAGAAGGATCAAGAATGGTGAACGATGGAAAGCTCCATACTGTTCTCATGAAAATGTCTCAAAGAGAAAACTGACAGAGGTCATAAAACTGGTTTCACAAGGCGCAATGTTAGCCGGAGACAACAAACTGCTGGCAAATTTACCATAATGTGATATTAGCCACAATGTTTTTAATTAGATGACAGTTTAAAGCCAAGGATGGAGCTTTCTTGAAATCTCAACCAAAGGCCACCGGTGTGCTTGTCCCCTCTCTGCTCTCACTCATAAGCCCCTTTCAACAAACGTATGAAACCTGTGCAGTGCAAGGAAGGTAGCCTCAGAGTATGTCATTTCCTCGTTTTACTTTCAATCATGGTCATCGAGTCTCTGACAATAAGAAAATGTGTTTACATCATTTTTATAGATCCCATAAATAATTGTGACTATATTACAGAACAGCACTGTTCATAATAAGTGTAACGTAATGAAGGAGAAGGTTATGTTAACAAGAAGATTTGTAAAAGAAATCAGCAATTACTTGTTTTAGACCAGGGGTCTCAAACTCGCTGCGTCCCACATCACCCCTACTTGTATATTGATGTGAAGAAATATAATGCAATTTGGCCCTTGAACTTTTTTTGTTAGAGAGGATTTGTTTGTTGTTGAGTGCAATGGTAAAATAAGTTCTTTAAAAAGCAAAAAATGATTTAATATGAAGACAATGTGAATAACATGTTGAGGGATTGGCTGTGTTAGTTGACATTAGACAATCTCAATAAACATGTAGGATGAACATCACAATGTGGTCCAATCAAGTTTTTTTAGATAATATATGTTGTTGTTGTTTTGTGTGTGTTTGTTATCAATGTTGTGAAAAAGGTTAAGCTTAGTAAGCCATCAAGCACTGATTACTCGTAGAAGAGCACCAATAGGAGACAGAACTAATTAGAAGGTGTTATTATTCAGTCTGTACATCGAATAGAAGGCACTAACCACAAGGTGATCTTCAATGCATCTCTGTGTAAATGTGAACGGGGCGAGAAGACCCCCACTAACTGCATGTTTTTACACTGTGGGAGGAAGCTGGAGAGAACATGCAGACTCCACACAAAGACCCCGGCCTGATGGGGTTAGGGTCCTGAGTTTGATACCCCAAACTGAACGCAGGACAGAGGAAGGGATGGGTGATGTTCATGTGTGCCCAGGTGTATGATGTGGCTCTTTGCGGTGACACAGTAAAAAATGTGGCTGTTTGTCTGTGACTGGTTGGCTGCCCCAGCCCTGGCCCTTCATGTATTTCAGTAATGTCTTTTTCTCCCGTCTCCTCCTCTCGTTTACATGTTTTGCCCTTGTGACCCATTCCTTCTGTCACGTGTGTTTTCCCCCCAGCCATCATGTTCTGTTTGTGCTTAGTTATGTCCATGTCTCATCTCTAGTCCTCTTTTCCCTCTGTATGTATTTACAGTGTACGTGTTCCTCGTCGGTTCGTCATGCTAAGTCTGCGTGTCTTATTCCGTCATGTGTCATATATCACTCCAAATCTCACTGACTTTAACTGATAATAACTGTTTGCTGAGTGTTATGTCTAAAAGGTATTGCACAATCGCCTCTAGTAGAGGATCAGGTTTGTTTTCCACTGATAATGGATTTTAACATGACTGACCAATGATTGTGGAGCACGTCCATGAAGGATCTTATAAATACAACGAGCAAACTTAAATGTTTTAAAATGTTCAAAACTTAATATATTATATTTCTGAAGTATGACGGAAGGAAAAAGTTTCATATTTTTAAAAATATCCAATTTCATATGATCAAATTTATGTCAAAAAGTTCATATTTATTCCTCCTATGTCATGTGTGAGTACTGTACTGTAAATGTCATATATATCAGATGATACTGATAACCTAATGCTAATAACTATGCAGAGGTCTCTTGGCCTCGACTTTTATGGAGCATGTGAAGTTTGGGGCAGAGTGGACAAAGAAAAGTTTCTCAGCAGGTTCAACAGGTTGCTACAACACAGGCCGATGAAGTATTGCACTCACTCATCCAAACTGGCAAACATGTAACATACACCCTAAGACTGATCCTGCTTTTTACTCCTTTGCTATGATTTAATTTGATATTATGTAGCCATGGAGACAGTTTGCATAGATTAGAATGTTAGATTCCTGTGATGTCATCAATGCCCGATGTTTTGTTTTAATGTCTTGTGATAGTTCTAAGTGCAGACAAAGTCAGAGTTCAAGTGAGTTTAGTCCAATTTTGATCCAGTTTCTGACATGTGGTCAAAATCTTGGCCGACCTTTACCACACCACGTGCTGTGGGTGTGCGTAAATATCTAGGTGAGTAAAGTCCTTTACCTGTTAAATTCATCTTAATTTGGGGCTTTTACTTCAGGTGTTTTGATTCAGTAGTAACCAAGTGATCTTTGTACAAACTGCAGACCGCCACACTGATCCCTGGTTCCTCAGGATAGAGGACAGGACGTCAGATGGGCGAATCAAGAGCTCCAAACGGAAAGATTGTGCCACAGAAAGACTGGAAAACACAATATTGTCACAGATGTCATTTATGTCATAAAGCCTTTCTCATGTATGCACTCAGCTTGAAGTCCTGGAACGAGACGGCTTGATATCATATATGCATACAGTATGATGTCATCCTGTGTCCTCTGACGACCTGCTGCCACTGAAAGGCAGTGTTAGAGGGGACACTTGGGCATTTATCGCAGCATATATTCATATTCAGTGAATTTTGGTTAGAGAGAGATAAAACCTGCAGCTCAGAATCGAGCGCAAAAAAGACGGAAACCGCCGACGCGGTCAGTGAGCTGTCAGCTTTCAGCCCCGACGGCGTGTCCGTGTACGGGCCGTCGGGTGAGAAAGCCGAGGAAGAGAAAGCTGATTGTGATGCTTCGGGTCTGTGTTTACATCTTTGTGTGGAGTCCGTGTACCTGCTCTCATTTACTGGTTGGTGGTTGTTGAAATAGTTTTGTGAGCCTTAACCTGAGATTCTGGCGTTTCTGGCAAAATACATTTATATTTAAAAGTCGATTCAGGATTTAATGAATCAATATCGCTTCATTCAAGCTACTCACCTCTCTCTATCCACCTGCACTTTCAAACGCACACACGTAGGACTACGGGAATATCTGGACCACGGCCAGAGCGGTCCCGCCCCTGACTATCTCTGATTGGTTTAGACCACGATAGGGGCCTAATGTGTGTCAGTTGTTGACCACACGGACACTTTCAGACTTGCGGAGACTTTTTTTTTAATGTACTGAACGGCTGGTCGCTGGTGCGATCTAGGATTTTATTAGTCGCACCAGTGAGAAATTTGGCCGCAAATGTGACCAAATTGGTCCGACTCTAGAGCCCAGAGATCAGCTGCTGTCTGAACTGCACACTTACACTTGGGTTTTGTATTTTTTGGCTTTTTCTCTGCTCTTTTTTGAATTATGAATTCAAGAGGATTTGGATTTCTGTCGATTTCCTGCAGGATTACAACTTCCGAGAGTTTCCATTTTGTTTTATTTTGTTTTATTTTGAATTATAACTTTGAGAGGATTTGGATTTCAACTGAATCCCTGGAGTGTTGAAGTTGCAGGGATGCAAAACAGAGATAAGGGCCTCTTCAGGCATGGATGTGCCCGTTCTCTCAATCTCTCTCCTCAAAAGATCAACATTAGCTAAGAGTGGGTTAATTAGATGAGTATTAAGTGATTTCATTATGTGATCATAATATGTGAGCTGGCTTTCCCCCCTCCTGCTAAATTGCTTTAATAAAATATCCTGCATTCAAAAGGTTTAAATAGTGGACATCCATTTTTTAACTCTTTCTAAAACAACAACAAGGCATAAAGCTGTGTATAAGTTTACACCTATATAAATATCACTTACACATTTAATTTACAGTTACAAGTTACAAAGTCACTTTCATCTACGCAGGACTGTAAGCTGTCGTCTGTGAGGCGTCAGCTGTGTTTGTTTGTAACACAGTTCATGGTGGAGAACAGCTGCTCACATACGTATGTGGATCTGAAGATCGTCAGGACTCCAAATGCATATTTCTTCATGTTTATGTGTCGGGATGGCATTCCATGTTTCAAACAAGGTTCTCAGTATCACCTGAAAATCCAGTCACATTTAACAGGGATGGATCGATGGTCAGGGCAGTGATGGGGAAGGATAATGTGGGTTTTTCCTCTCTGAACTCGTGGAATTATTTCCCAAATAACTGTGGTGATTGCAGACTGCAAATGCTCTGAATTTATTAACTGTCAGTTTGCACTCAAACGCTAACACCTCCTCCAGCATGTGTAACGCTGTGCCTCCTCTCCCCCGAAGAGTTGTATTCAGCTTCTTCTGGTTCGCTGTAATGTTCATGAGCAGAAAAGGCGAGCCCTTTGCTGCTCATGAAAACTTTCACCTCTCCCAGACATGCAGCAAAGCGTTTCAGCACCTCTCCTCTGGACAGCAGGACTCTGTCATACAGCAGGAGATCAGGGTAAATGCTCTCCACCTCATCCAGTAATGAACAGAACTGACTGGGATTTAAACCTGTTGCCATTATTTTATTGATGATCTGAATGACAACATTTATGACCTCTGTGCATTCTAGAGGAAAGGTTTGCGCACACAATGCCTCTTGGTGCAGGATACAGTGAAACGTCAGCATCTTTCTATCCAGTGACTTCTGCAGCCAGGCCACAAAGCCCCTGTGCAGTCATACTTACCATACTTTTATTTTTATATTTCAATATCACAATAATCTTCTAATTTAGAACTACAAGTTAAAAAAGAACTAACATAAGTTAGCCGCTGTAAACACAGTTTCTAAAATCCAGAGAGTAATTATTCATGGTAAGGAATTCATGTGGACTCTAAGCCTGTGGGCAGGCAAGGACATTTAAACAGTGAGGCTGACGACCTACCATTTCTTCGTGTAACTGCTTCTGGTCTAAAAGGGACTCCAATACCAAAATCGATGAATTTGACACATAGAAATGCTGGATGATCAGGCGATGTGTCAAACACAATGTTTTCTGGCTTAATGTCTCGATGGTAGACACCCTTGGATTGCATTTCAGTGGCTGCATGTACCAGCTGTCTCATTATGACCAGACAGAGAAATGAAAAATACGTTCAAATAATCAGATTTACATTATCCATTAAAGTTTGCCATATATGTTATCTTGCCACTCGCTGACCTTAACCTCCCTCTCGTGCACAAAGGTTCTTCTGTTTGCCAGGTAGGCTTCCAAGTCTATGTTTTTTTGGTCTTTCAAAGACCATAATGAGTTCGTCTTCCAAGTCATACCAGTCGTTTTAAGCGGGCGTCACATTGCTGCTCGTAGCCTCTGGTCCTGCCCCCAGTTTTATTAGCAATGCCACCTTCTTGGGAATCTCGGTCATTTTACCATTAAGAAGCTTGAGAAACAGAACATCAAGGTCAGTGTTCAAACATTAGGCTGTTTGAGGTACACGTTGGGGGAAAACAACAGAAAAAGACAAACATTTCTTACCACTGGTAGGTAGCTGACTAAAAACTGAGCAACATGCTTAATCACCACCTGCATTACAGAGAAAATGTGTTTTAGAAAAAGAGAACAGGAGGAACTAGAAGAATTGTAAAGTGCACACATAAGAAGCCATACTGGGAAATTGTCTTATCTGCGTTTTCCAAAGAAGACAGTCCCAAAGCCTCCTTCACCCAGCTTATCCTGCTCTTCGTATTTTTCTTCAAAGTCCTCTACAGAGAGACAAAACAAACACAGGGGTTGTGATTAGTTGTATGTAGGAAAGCTGACTTTGCCTCAATGTACACATTCATACAGTCTTTGTTAGAAGCTTCCTAGTGATTAGCAGATGGATACCAGCTAAACTCTGAGAGCTTGGGAAAGAGGCTCTATCACTGCAGGTTTGGTGTGAACTTACCTATGTACTTCTTACCTTTAGTGTGACTTTTGTATGTGCTATGTGTATCTGACTCATAGACGGAGCAGCTGGCCTCCTCCTGTGAGCTTGATGTCTTGCTCTTTTTACTGCGTGGTTGTTTTGTTCCATCGCTGCTTGACTTTCCTTTGCTGCTCTTCTTTCTGAAAGCAGCTGCAAAAACCAAAACCAATTAGACCTCTGAACTCCACACAGGCCTACAGATGATCAATAACTATAAAACAAAAAATCTCTGAATCTCTCACTTACACTTCTCCAAGACAAGATGGCTGAGGCCAACCGGACTTTTGCTGTCCTTCCTTCTTTGGGAAGCTTTTTCCAGTCTTTCTGTGGCACAATCTTTCCGTTTGGAGGTCTTGATTCGCCCATCTGACGTCCTGTCCTCTATCCTGAGGAACCAGGGATCAGTGTGGCGGTCTGCAGTTTGTACAAAGATCACTTGGTTACTACTGAATCAAAAAACCTAAAGTAAAAGCCCCAAATTAAGATGAATTTAACAGGTAAAGGACTTTACTCACCTAGATATTTACGCACACCCACAGCACGTGGTGTGGTAAAGGTCGGCCAAGATTTTGACCACATGTCAGAAACTGGATCAAAATTGGACTAAACTCACTTGAACTCTGACTTTGTCTGCACTTAGAACTATCACAAGACATTAAAACAAAACATCGGGCATTGATGACATCACAGGAATCTAACATTCTAATCTATGCAAACTGTCTCCATGGCTACATAATATCAAATTAAATCATAGCAAAGGAGTAAAAAGCAGGATCAGTCTTAGGGTGTATGTTACATGTTTGCCAGTTTGGATGAGTGAGTGCAATACTTCATCGGCCTGTGTTGTAGCAACCTGTTGAACCTGCTGAGAAACTTTTCTTTGTCCACTCTGCCCCAAACTTCACATGCTCCATAAAAGTCGAGGCCTAGAGACCTCTGCATAGTTATTAGCATTAGGTTATCAGTATCATCTGATATATATGACATTTACAGTACTCACACATGACATAGGAGGAATAAATATGAACTTTTTGACATAAATTTGATCATATGAAATTGGATTTTTTTTAAATATGAAACTTTTTCCTTCCATCATACTTCAGAAATATAATATATTAAGTTTTGAACATTTTAAAACATTTAAGTTTGCTCGTTGTATTTATAAGATCCTACATGGATGTGCTCCACAATCATTGGTCAGTCATGTTAAAATCCATTATCAGTGGAAAACAAACCTGATCCTCTACTAGAGGCGATTGTGCAATACCTTTTAGACATAACACTCAGCAAACAGTTATTATCAGTTAAAGTCAGTGAGATTTGGAGTGATACATGACACATGACGGAATAAGACACGCAGACTTAGCATGACGAACCGACGAGGAACACGTACACTGTAAATACATACAGAGGGAAAAGAGGACTAGAGATGAGACATGGACATAACTAAGCACAAACAGAACATGATGGCTGGGGGGAAACACACGTGACAGAAGGAATGGGTCACAAGGGCAAAAGATGTAAACGAGAGGAGGAGACGGGAGAAAAAGACATTACTGAAATACATTAAGGGCCAGGGCTGGGGCAGCCAACCAGTCACAGACAAACAGCCACATTTTTTACTGTGTCACCGCAAAGAGCCACATCATACACCTGGGCACACATGAACATCACCCATCCCTTCCTCTGTCCTCAGTTTGGGGTATCAAACTCAGGACCCTAACCCCATCAGGCCGGGGTCTTTGTGTGGAGTCTGCATGTTCTCTCCAGCTTCCTCCCACAGTCTAAAGACATGCAGTCAGTGGGGGTCTTCTCGCCCCGTTCACATTCACACAGAGATGCATTGAAGATCACCTTGTGGTTAGTGCCTTCTATTCGATGTACAGACTGAATAATAACACCTTCTAATTAGTTCTGTCTCCTATTGGTGCTCTTCTACGAGTAATCAGTGCTTGATGGCTTACTAAGCTTAAGTTTATTCACAACATTGATAACAAACACACACAAAACAACAACAACATATATTATCTAAAAAAAACTTGGACCACACTTTTGATGTTCATCCTACATGTTTATTGAGATTGTCTAATGTCTGCGACGGTATCTTCTCCCACGTCTGCGGACACCCGAGGCCTTGTGGGCTCTCCTGCGTCTGCGAACGGGGCGAGAAGCACGTTTGCGTCTATACCTGTGTCGTGGCATCGTCCAAAACGGCGGTACCTGCTCCACGTCACGGGTTCTATTTATGGACTCACCTGGCAACTTTAGTGATGTCACTGCTGATGTTGTCACTGTTGGTGTGACCTCATGACTCATTCATGCCATCTGAACTCTGGTGTAATTATGAGGTCACAGGGGGACGTGAATTTATTCACAAAGTTGAAAGAGAGTTTGGGTCATAACTCAAAGACACAATGATGCAGTCAAATCATTGGAATTAAATATCTGTAAATTACACGATTTAGAGGGTTCTGACATCACATCCAGTCTCTCTGCTGTGATGTCAAATATCAACGCCCAAACCACACGACCGACAAATAACACAGAACACGCAGCCAGTGACGCACCAAACACACACCACGTTCAGTGACCAATAAATCAAGCGCCACAGGTGGTGTAAATGACAGCTCAGGGATGTGTAATGATGTTGATTTTTTCTGTTCTTGTTCCTTTTTACCAAGCCGGGTTTGTTGGTCCTTGTTTCCCTCTCCTGCTGAGTTCCTCCTGACGGAGTTCATAAGCCAGTCAAAGATCTGCACGTCACAATGGACTGAGATGTCAACTTCCTCCCACCAAAAAAAAAAGAAAAAAGAAAAGTCGTCATGCAGCAGGAGAACAAAAAGTCATACTACAGCTACTGCACCCCTCTAATTTATTAGATTCTTTCAATCATGTGTTTCATAGGGGCCTCGGAGCACTTCTGCAAACTAAATGAGCTGTGCTGGAACTTACACCATCACGTAACCCATAAAGGAAATCTCTTATTCATAAAAAGAAACAAATGTTTGCTTTGATTACTCCTTGAGAAACTGAATGTCACGGTCCTGGGTCGCTGGCTCAGTGTTTTCTGTTTTGTTTTATTAATCTTTGATTTCTTGATGTGTGATGTTAGTTCTTAGGTTTTGGTTCTGTGTCCCCGGTATTTATTTGCCACTGAGTTACACAAAGGCACATATGATGTCATACAAGCAGACTCATCTTTACACGTGTACTGCAGCCCTGAACATTACCAGCTTCAGATTCTATTATCAAACTTTGCAACAGCAGCCTTAATTACTTTGAACTCAAAACAATTAGCACCTGCAGCCACTGTCCTGTGTTGAGTACACCTCTCAAAACAACTAAATGTACTTTAATGTGTTTGGATTTCTTTGGGGTGGTCCACTACTGTAAAGAGCGGTGAGGCAGCCCGCTCCTGATTTATCCTGCTTTCTTTCCCGCACCTGGAGGGCGTCGCCACCTCCTCATGAGGGCTGGCTAGTTTTTGGGAGTGTGTGTATGTGTCTGTACAACTGTGCTTATTGTTTTGTGTATTCCAAACTGATTCGTGTCCTCATCTCTGCAGTGCTGCCGTCTCCTGCATCCCGGCATGTTTCTAAGGTACGTTTTCTCCTTTTTTATGTTGTTCTTGTGGTTTTTGCACTCACATGAGGTCTGAAATTGGGGCTATTTAACAGGATTATGACATCACATATATTTAGAATTTTACCACCAATTTGATCCTTTGATCCTTGAATCCATAAATAGGGGTGAGAAGCGATGACTTTTAGTCCATTAATCACAGCATTTATGTTCGCAGAATTGAAACGTTCGCCAGAGAAGTATTTTGAAACATCTGGATCCTTTTCGGAGTAACTGCTTACAGATTCCAGAATGTCTCAGAGTGAACAACCCTACAGATTTTTAAGATAAGTTTTCTTTCTTTTTTCTGTTTTTCTGCGATTCAGAGTATTATAACTGCTTAATGCATGTCAGAGTATGTCAACTGCTCAGTGCATAATGCATAATTCAATGTTACACTGTAATTTTACAGTGATTGTTGGCTGTAGAAGACATCAACAATACAGCAATAATGAGCACTTACTATATTCAGAATTCAAATAAGTGCTTATGTTTCAATTTATTTATCAATTTCAATTTTATTTATATACCAAATCACAACAAAAGTTGCCTCAAGGCGCTTCATAGATACAGAGAAAAACCCAACAATCATATGACCCCCTATGAGCAAGCACTTTGGCGACAGTGGGAAGGAAAAACTCCCTTTTAACAGGAAGAAACCTCCGGCAGAACCAGGCTCAGGGAGGGGCGGGGCCATCTGCTGCGACCGGTTGGGGTGAGAGAAGGAAGACAGGATAAAAGACATGCTGTGGAAGAGAGACAGAGGTTAATAACAGATATGATTCAATGCAGAGAGATCTGTTAATACATAGTGAGTGAGAAAGGTGACTGGAAAGGAAAAAGGAAAAACTCAATGCATCATGGGAATCCCCCGGCAGCCTACGTCTATTGCAGCATAACTAAGGGAGGATTCAGGGTCACCTGGTCCAGCCCTAACTATATGCTTTAGCAAAAAGGAAAGTTTTAAGCCTAATCTTGAAAGTAGAGATAGTGTCTGTCTCCCGAATCCAAACTGGAAGCTGGTTCCACAGAAGAGGGGCCTGAAAACTGAAGGCTCTCCCTCCCATTCTACTTTTAAATACTCTAGGAACAACAAGTAGGCCTGCAGAGCGAGAGCGAAGTGCTCTAATAGGGTGATATGGTACTACAAGGTCATTAAGATAAGATGGGGCCTGATTATTTAAGACCTTGTATGTGAGGAGCAGGATTTTGAATTCAATTCTGGATTTAACAGGAAGCTAATGAAGGGAAGCCAAAACAGGAGAAATATGCTCTCTCTTTCTAGTCCCTGTCAGTACTCTTGCTGCAGCATTTTGGATTAGCTGAAGGCTTTTCAGTGAGTTTTTTGGACATCCTGATAATAATGAATTGCAGTAGTCCAGCCTGGAAGTAATAAATGCATGAACTAGTTTTTCAGCGTCACTCTGAGACAGGATATTTCTAATTTTAGAGATGTTGCGCAAATGGAAGAACGCAGTCTTACATATTTGTTATATATCTGCGTTGAAGGACATATCCTGGTCAAAAATGACTCCAAGGTTCCTCACAGTGTTACTGGAGGCCAAGGTAATGCCATCCAGAGTAAGAATCTGGTTAGATACCATATTTCTAAGCTTTTCAGCGCCGAGTACAATAACCTCAGTTTTATCTGAATTGATAAGCATATTGATAATTGATAAGTTAGCGGCCATCCAGGTCTTTATGTCTTTAAGACATTCCTGCAGTTTAACTAATTGGTGTGTGTTATCTGGCTTCATGGACAGATAGAGCTGGGTGTCATCTGCATAGCAGTGAAAATGTATGCTATGTCTTCCAATGATGCTGCCTAAGGGAAGCATGTATAATGTAAACAGAATTGGTCCTAGCACTGAACCCTGTGGAACTCCATAATTAACCTCAGTGTGTGAAGAGGACTCTCCATTTACATGCACAAATTGGAGTCTATTAGATAGATATGATACAAACCACTGCAGTGCAGTACCTGTAATACCCACAGCATGTTCTAATCGCTCTAATAGGATATTATGGTCAACAGTATCGAATGCTGCACTAAGGTCTACTAGGACAAGCACAGAGATGAGTCCACTGTCAGAGGCCATAAGAAGATCATTTGTAACCTTCACTAAAGCTGTGATGAGCTCTGAAACCTGACTGAAACTCTTCAAATAAACCATTCCTCTGCAGATGGTCTGTTAGCTGTTTGACAACTACTCTTTCAAGGATTTTTGATATGAAAGGAAGGTTGGAGATTGGCCTATAATTAGCTAAGACTGCTGGGTCTAGAGATGGCTTTTTGAGTAAAGGTTTAACTACAGCCACCTTGAAGGCATGTGGTACATAGCCGATTATTAGAGATAGGTTGATCATATATAAGATCGAAGAATTAATCAATGGCAGGACTTCTTTGAGCAGTTTTGTAGGAATGGGGTCTAAAAGACACGTTGATGGTTTGGAGGAAGTAATTATTGAAGTTAACTCAGAAAGATCAATTGGAGAAAAAGAGTCTAACTTAACATCAATGGTACTAAGAGTAGCTGTAGATAATATTACATCTGTGGGATGATTATTGGTAATTTTTTCTCTAATGATAAAAATTTTATTTGTGAAGAAGTTCATGAAGTCATTACTAGTTAACGTTAAAGGGATGGTTGGCTCAAAAGAGCTCTGACTTTTTGTCAGCCTGGCTACAGTGCTGAAGAGAAACCTGGGGTTGTTCTTATTTTCTTCAATCAGTGACGAATAGTAAGATGTTCTGGCTTTGCGGAGGGCTTTCTTATAAAGCAACAAACTATTTCTCCAAGCTAAATGATGATCCTCTAAATTTGTGACACGCCATTTCCTCTCCAGATTACGAGTCATCTGCTTTAGGGTACGTGTTTGAGAAATATACCACGGAGTCAGGTACTTCTGATTAGAGACCTTAGTTTTCACTGGAGCTACAGTATCCAGAGTCGTACGTAGTGAGGAGGTGAAATTATTAACCAGATAATCGACCTCTGTTGGGGTAGCGTTCAGATAGCTACTCTGCTCTGTGTTGGTACAGGGCATTGACGATGATAACAGTGGGTGGATTATATTCTTAAACTTAGTTACAGCGCTTTCAGAAAGACATCTACTTTGATAAAGTCTACTCTCCACTGCTGTGTAATCAATTATTGTAAATGTAAATGTTATCAAGAAATGATCAGACAGGAGAGGGTTTTCAGGAAACACTGTTAAATGTTCAGTTTCTATGCCATATGTTAAAACAAGATCTAGAGTGTGATTAAAGGGGTGGGTGGGTTTTTTTACAGTTTAAGAGAAACCAATTGAGTCTAATAACAGATTAAATGCCATGTTGAGGCTGTCATTTTTAGCATCTACATGGATGTTAAAATCACCCACAATAATTATTTTATCTGAGCTCACAACTAAATTAGATATAAAGTCTGAGAAATCAGACAGAAACTCTGTGTAAGACCCAGGTGGACGATAGATGATAACAAGTAAGACTGGTTTCTGAGTTAACAGCTCCCACCCCATACAGGCCACCCTGACAACACTAACACACTGTTTTCCCTCCAGTGATAGGCTGCTGCACCCACAGTGTGCAAAGGGGAGATTTTGGAGGCCTTTCCCTCCAGCTGCTGTCAGCCTGTACACTGCACAACAGCAGTGAATGTACACCACATATGCACAAACTGGGGTCTTTACATATATCAGTGTGCAATACCTGTTAATACCTATTAACACCCAACAACTGCACTATGAAATGTTTCATTCTTCTCCTAATAGTAATCTGTATTATTGCATCACATATATAGCGAACAGTTAGATTTGCTCACCCGGTGGCTGGGAGAAGAGTCGTCTAAGCATGCCAAACGTATACGCTCTGTCCATCTCAACAATCCAGCAGAGGGCCTACGTCGAGTTTGGACACGGCTACAAGAATGTTATGGCACTCTAGAGGCTATTGAGAAGTCGCTCCTTGACAGACTTGAACGCTTTCCTAGAGTGTCAAACAAAGACCCACAGAATCTCAGAGAACTTGGCAACCTACTTTCTGAAATTGATTCAGCCAAACCAGACGGCTCTTTATCTGGGCTAGTGTATTTGGACACATCACATGGCATTGCCCCAATAGTTGATAAGTTGTCAACAAATCTTCAACACAGGTGGATGTCAGAGGGGACTAAATACAAGCAGAGACATTATGTATATTTCCCTCCATTCTCATTCTTCTGTCGCTTTATACAAGATGAAGCGAAAATGAGAAATGACCCTGGTTTTAAGTCTACTGTATCAGGTCCCACATCCTATCCAATAACTCACGAAAACCACTATACCAGATTTGTCAAGTCAAGACCGCCTGTTGCCGTCCACAAAACAGAGGTAAACAAAACTCACAAACCAAGCTTAGTGAGTTCACAAACAAACTGTGTCCCATCCACAAGAAATCGCACCCGTTAAGTAAGTGTAGAGGTTTCAGTGAAAAGACACTAGATGAGCGTAAGGCATACCTCAGAGAACACAGCATCTGTTTTAGGTGCTGCGATTCCTCAGCTCACCAAGCTAAAGACTGTAAGGAAGAGATTACTTGCCTAGAGTGCAACAGCAACAAACACGTTGCAGCGCTGCATGCAGGTCCAGCTCCATGGACACAAAACACAAAAGCTCAAAACATTGCCCCAGACCAGGACAGGGAGGAGCATGGTGGTGAGAGTAGCCTAGACTTGGAGACTAGCTCAGCATGCACTCAAGTTTGTGGGGACTTATGTGGGGGGCGTTCCTGCTCAAAAATATGTCAAGCCTACATTTATCCAAAGGGGCATCCAGACAAAAAAGTCAAGGTTTACGCTATCATAGATGACCAGAGCAATAGGTCATTAGCGAAGTCACAAATGGCCGCTTAGCTGAGAACCTCAGTCCGTTGATGGCCAGTTCAGCTCTCCTCCGCCTTCTTTGCTCGAGTGTGACTCACTCCCAGACAACAAGAATGAAATCCCAATGCAAGAGATTGCTCTAGCCCATCCGCACCTCAAACACCTAGCAGATCATATGCAGCCCCTAGACCCTGAGGCCAAGATTATGTTGCTGTTAGGCCGAGACATAATACAAGTGCACAAAGTGTATGAACGAGTGAATGGACCAGTCAATGCTCCATTTGCCCAGAGACTTGCACTTGGGTGGGTTATTGTAGGTGATGTATTCTTAGGAGGAGCCCATAAGCCAGCCATCATAGGCACATACAGAACGAGTGTTCTAGAGAACGGGCGTCCAAGTCTCCTAACACCCTGTCAGAACAGCTTTCATGTCAAAGAGCAGTCACACAACAAATCCTGGGACACTCGCAGTTCATGTCAAATAGGGAAACACATATTCCAGCAAAGTGAAAAGGACGAAGAGGTAGCCCCTTCAATTCAATTCAATTCAATTCAATTTTATTTATATAGCGCCAAATCACAACAAATGTCGCCTCAAGGAGCTTCATAGATACAGAGAAAAGCCCAACAATCATATGACCCCCTATGAGCAAGCACTTTGGCGACAGTGGGAAGGAAAAACTCCCTTTTAACAGGAAGAAACCTCCGGCAGAACCAGGCTCAGGGAGGGGCGGCCATCTGCTGCGACCGGTTGGGGTGAGAGAAGGAAGACAGGATAAAAGACATGCTGTGGAAGAGAGACAGAGATTAATAACAGATATGATTCAATACAGAGAGGTCTATTAACACATAGTGAGTGAGAAAGGTGACTGGAAAGGAAAAACTCAATGCATCATGGGAATCCCCCGGCAGCCTACATCTATTGCAGCATAACTAAGGGAGGATTCAGGGTCACCTGGTCCAGCCCTAACTATATGCTTTAGAAAAAAGGAAAGTTTTAAGCCTAATCTTAAAAGTAGAGATAGTGTCTGTCTCCCGAATCCAAACTGGAAGCTGGTTCCACAGAAGAGGGGCCTGAAAACTGAAGGCTCTCCCTCCCATTCTACTTTTAAATACTCTAGGAACAACAAGTAGGCCTGCAGAGCGAGAGCGAAGTGCTCTAATAGGGTGATATGGTACTACAAGGTCATTAAGATAAGATGGGGCCTGATTATTTAAGACCTTGTATGTGAGGAGCAGGATTAAACAGGAAGCCAATGAAGGGAAGCCAAAACAGGAGAAATATGCTCTCTCTTTTCTAGTCCCTGTCAGTAGGTCCCCCTTCCCTTGAGGACCAAGTTTTTCTGGAAATAATGGAAAGAGACTTTTACCAAGACGATGCAAATAGCTGGACAGCTCCACTTCCTTTCCGTACACCGACGACCCGCCTCCCAAACAACAGACACCAAGCACTAAGTCGCTTAGAGTCGCTGCGCCGCACATTAAATAAACGCCCTGAGATGGAGAGACACTTTATGGATTTTATGCAGGGGTTGTTTGACAGAGATCACGCAGAACCATTCTGGATTGGACTATCTGAGTGAGTCGCAGACTGAGTAGAAGAGGACGGTGTGTGTGCCTGCCATGGACATTGCCTCACCTCCCTGGGATGTTTAAGAGTTTAGTGTTTAGTATTTCCAGTTCGGGAGCTGGAGGGCCCGGATCGATTCCCCAATGTGACAGCACTTTCAATTATTCTTAATTCATTTTCTAATCACATATTGTCAACACGTGATAATGTTGGCCTGTCCTGTATTAGGCATTCAGGATTTTCTTTGATGGCTATTTAGCTCTTATGGCATGAACTTGCTCAGTGCATTAAATAAGTGCATAAATAAGATGTTAAAATCATCATCATGTCATCATATCAAACATGATAGATTTGGGGGGAGTTTGTTTGGCACATGCTGACTGCATTCTAACTATAACCAGAACAGGAGGCGAGAGCAGAGAACAAGAGTGCAGCAGTTTGGTGAAAGGAACAGGAAAGGTGAAGAAGAGGTGAGCATCCAAAAGACGAGCAAGAGGACAGTTTCAAAGGAGACATTATGGCACAATAAAAACTGTAAGAGCAGAGATTCGTTCATATCTTTCGTATTTTTTCTTTAGCTTTTACTCCCGCTGCTTGCAATAAATCAAATATAAAGAACAAAGAAGAACAACTCAAATTCCATTGATTGTTTAGTTCAGTGTTACTCTGTGATTGTTTGACATTTCATGTAAATGTGACTATAAAATATAGTCAATAATATTAAAAAGGTGCTGTTACTGAGTGATGCGGATGCTGCAGGCGGTGATGCTGCAGGCGGTGATGCTGCAGGCGGTGATGCTGCAGGCGGTGGCTGAACGGACCTCCCTGGACCGTCAGCAGACAAGACTTGATGCTGGCTAGGTTCTCCCGAACCCCCAGCTGACGAGGCGTGGTGCTGGACGGGCTCCTCGGGCCCTCCAGCCGACATAGCAGGAAGCTGGCTGGGTTCTCCTGAACCCCCAGCCAATGTGACTTGAGGCTGGACAGGCTCCTCGGGCCCTCCAGCTGGAGCAGATGCAGGGCCAGAGGCAAGTGGGACCCCTGGCTGCATAGGTAGCTGAATTGGTGCTTGCACTAATTGCTGAGTTACCGGCTGGGCAGTTGACTGAAACAGAAGTTGTAGTGGTGGTTGTGATGATGGTTGTGCTGGTGGTAGTGATGGTTGGAGCTTGCAACAGAGCTGGTAACCGACTCTCAGCATCTCTTCTCCGGGGAACAGGGATGGGTACTGGGCCTGGCCGAAAACCAGCCATCCCCACCTGAACAACAGATACAGGTCCAGGGAAGAGCTGTGTTCTGGCTGCCTTTACCCTGGGGGCCGGTGTGGGTGCAGGAGCTAACTGGACCGCCGCTGCTCCCACCCGAGGAACTGAAACGGGTGCAGGAGTGAGCAGGGTCTCAGTTGCCCTCACACGGGGAACCAGAACAGGCACAGGCAACGACCGGCGACCGGCGCCATCCCCACCCAAGGAACAGGTACGGGTGCAGGGATGAACAGAGCCATGGTTTGCCTGGGAAATGAAGGACAGATCAGCTGGACCTCAGCCACCCCCACCCAATGAGCTGGTATGGATGCAAGGGAAAGCTGGGCCCGAGCTGCCCTGGGAACTGGAACTGGAGGCGGAGAGCAGAGCAGAGGAGCTGTAACAGTCACGGGGAAAACCAGGTTTATGGTACCAGACATGGTTCTAGAAAACCGAGACTTAGTGCAGGCTGACCTTGGTAAAACTGCTACTCTTAAGTCATCCAGGTTGACATTAGCAGTCTTAGGAAAGGTGAGTTCAGGGGCAGTCACAGGTGCTGGAGAAATCATACAAGCCGTGTCTGAATAAACTGGGTGCGAAGCAACATTAAACACAGTCTTACAAAACGCAGCCTGGGAAGTTGCACACAAAGTTTCCAGGGCTACTGGCTGAAAAGCATGGCGCACAGAGTTATACAGACATGATCGTGGAACCGAAACTCTAACTTGAGCAACCAACTCTGCAGTGTTCAAGCCAAGTATTTTTGCCAGCTTGTTAACAGCAGGTGACACCTTGTTGCTCTTAACCTGGACAATCACAGAACGCACAGTCTTGAAGAGTTCTCAATGAGCAACACAAACAGTCTTTGAATGAGCATACTCTGGGCTTGTGAAATTTAAGTCAGGAGAGGTTATGGAAACATGAGGTTTATCACAGGCAGCCTCAGAATGAACTGGCTGGTGAGCCGCGTAACACATGGGTGAAGCAACAACAACAACAGTCTCATGAGGTGTTGCCTGAACAGCATAGATGGAATTTGGCTGGGAAATTGAACTGTCCCTGTTTAGTTTAGCAGTAGGAGACATTGTCTTTTGAGCAGAGCAGCAAATAGTCTTTTAAACAGCATTTTTAATGTCCTGAGTGAGATTATGATTGTCCAAGTCAGAAAATTCCATTACATATTCACACATGTAATCTACATCTGAAAGCTCACTATTAATTAGCACTACCGAAGCCTTCCTTGTACTATTAACTGATCCAAAAACACGTGGCTCAGGATCAACATAACTTGGCACAGAAGTGAAAACAGAAACTCCAGTTTTTTCAGAGTTACATCCAGAAACTACACTCTTATTTACAGAACACAAAACTTCATTCAACTCTGGTGAAATAAGGTCATTTGACTCCTGAATTTTCTCAAAATTGGAGGAAACAAAAAATGGATCATTAGAATGCTCAGAGTCCCAAAAAGCAACCTCAGAGTCAGCCATCTTGGGATCATCAGTTTCTATCCTTACAGACTCAGAGTTAACAGTCAAAAAGTTAACCGACTCTGGATTCACTGCCTCTGAGCTTAAAGTTCCCCGCGTGGAAGAAGCCGGGTGAAAATTGATCTGTTCACTCACCACGTCCAGCTGTTCAAAGCATGAACTGGACTCGGTGAGGGACGGTGACGACGAGAACGCTGCTTTCTTTTGGAAACGGGAGCAGCAGAGGAAACGGAAGGTGTTGGAGCAACGGTGACCAGGCCCTCATCCTCCGACCACATTCCTGCCAGGCATGAGGCAGGTGAGGGGTGGTCGGGACCAGACGTGAGGGAGGAAAGAGTCTGATGCTGCGACTGCAGCTGCTGCAGCGGAGCTTAAGAAATCTCCGTCCGCTGCGGCGTTGTGAGAGGGTGCGCTCGCTGTGACTGAGGCGGAGTGGACGAGGAGATGAGGGTGAATTGGGCCAGCTCCCGGGTTTTGGCTGCCTCCTTAGCCTGGGTCAGCGAACGGCTGAACTCCGAAGCTATAGAGAGCTGGCGCAGGTGAGGATTTCCGTCGAATATGGCTTGTATTGCATTCAGCCCGACTGAGAATGTCTGCAAATCTGAGGCGTGGCTAATGCGAGTCATCAGTCCGAGGATGCGAGCAAGGTCCACTTCTCTTTCTCGGTGAGGTGAGTCCGCTGGGTCCATGTTATGGTTGCGTCCTTCTGTCACGATGAGCTGTGTGGCTGTCAGTGGCTGGACCCAAGTGCAGGACTCGGAGACAAAACATTAACTTAAACGGCAGCTTAATTTGGTGGTGAGACTCACTTGGCAATACATAAACAACAACTTAAACTAACTAGACTGGAGATGCATATGACTTTGCCTTTGACCTGAAGGTAGACGACGAAGAATACGCACACAACAAACGTGGAGGACACAACAACTAGCAGGGAAAAACACAGGGCTTAAATACATACTGAGGTGATTAGGGAATGTGAAACAGGAGGAGAGCACAGCTGGGACTCATCAGACATGACAAGACAAGGGGAGGCAAAACTCAACACATTGACATTGACAGTGCCACGTATTGGAGAAGCAAGATGGCGCCTGTGTTTGGCTGTGCCGCTGCCTCCGTCCATGTGTTTGTTTACTTTATATGTGATGCAAGTGTTCTTGCTACAGTTTTGTCCGGTGTCATCTCCCTTCGGATTTATGATCGCCATGCGTTACTGGCGATCAAATCTGCTATGGATAACTTTCAGAGTCAACAATACGACGTTGTTTTCCCACCGCCGCTTGAGCGTGACGCAGCACCTGGTTCACCTGCACTCTTGCCGGTCAGCTCAATTTTGCTTCAGAGGCCTCGTCGGAGGAAGCGGGGGAAGAGAGCCGGCTTTCTTATCCTGCTCCGTCGTCTTCGGGGGCTTTATTCCTGGGCTGCTAGCGGTAAGATCCGCCTGAGACTTGTCGGAGCTGGATTAATCCCCACAACCCACTGTGTTTACCACCCAAGCTCCCACCTAAAAGCATGGAAAGCAATGCCTCATCGCAGCAGGAACCCTGTTTTGCTGCGCAGCTTACCGCATATAGTACGAACTCTGTTCCTGGAAACTCTACCCCTGTCTACCCCTGGGTCGCAGCGTTAAATGGATGTTAATTAATGCAAGTCATTTAAGATATAAGACTTGTTGCCAGCAAGTCTTATATCTTAAATGACTTGTTCTGTACGGAGAAGCTTGATTTTATGTTTATCTCTGAGACGTGGCAGCATTAGAATGAAGTCTCACATCTTTTAGAGCTGTGTCCCGCTGACTGTTCATTTCTCTGTGCACCTCGGATTTCTGGTCAAGGGGGTGGAACAGCGGTAATTTTCAAAAAGACATTCTTATGCCAGATGATCTCCTCAAGCTGTTACAACTCTTTTGAGATGATTATGATAAAAATTGGACGAGAACAGCCCATATACGGCATTTTAATTTATTGTCCACCTGGGTCTGCTGCATCTTTTCTGTCAGACCTACAAGAATTTTTAACTTCCACGATTAAACTGGGCAAGGTCATCATTGTTGGTGACTTCAACATTCATGCAGAGGACTCATCAAATAGTACCACTAAGGAGTTCCTGAGCATTCTGGACTCTTTCAATTTTGTTCAACATGTATCAGGTCCTACTCACACAGCTGGGCATACTCTGGACTTGGTCTTCACCTGTGGTGTTTCCCTTGACCACATGAACTTAAATGATGTTTCTTTTAGCAATCATAAGTCAGTCTTTTTTAATGTATCGTTCAATTCAGAGTCTCTTCCCCAAAGTTTTATTAGGCGTAGGCGCTTTATTGATGACTCTGTCATTTTAAAGTTTTCTTCTCTTTTTAATTTTAAACCTTCTTCTGACGAGGTTGACATCCTTATTAATTCTTTTAATGAACACTGTCTTGCCATTCTTAATCAGGTTGCTCCTTTCAAAACTAGTCATTGCACTGTTAGTTCCTGCACACCATGGTTAAATAATCAAACCCGTGGTCTTCGACGCTTCTGTCGAAAAGCAGAGCGCCTCTGGAAGTCCACTGGGCTGGTTGTCCATCGGGAACACTTCAAAGAACTTCTTCACTTATATAATAAGTCAGTTAAAGAGGCCAGATCCTCTTACTTCAATAATCTCATAAATCGTCATAAAAATAACCCAAGAATTCTATTTCAATAGTAGAGGCAGTTTCAATAGTATTGTTTCTCCTCCAACTCAGCATGCTGTGTTACTTTCTGACGAAGACTGTAGCACTCAATTACTTTGTAAATAAGGTGATGGACTTGAGATCCAAAATCTCCTCAAGTGCCTCCCCTTATGAAGATGCCCCTTGTTGTCCTGGGTCATTTACTTCTTTTTCTCCAATCACACTCAATGACTTAATTGTAGTAATAGGTAAAATGAAATCCTCATCATGCTCCTTAGATATATTACCTCCCTCTGTCCTGTCTGGGACTCTCACCAGCATTGGTCCCACATTACTATCCATCATCAACAATTCACTGAGGCAAGGCTGTGTTCCGTCCTATTTTAAACATGTTGAGTTAACCCCTCTGTTAAAAAAACAGAATTTGATCCTACCTCCCCAATAGTTATCGTCCTATTTCAAGATTGCCATTTATAAGTAAATTACTAGAAAAAATTGTAGAAAATCAGTTCAGGTCCTTACTATGCCGATTGCAGATTTTTGACCCTTTTCAGTCTGGCTTTCAAAAGCAGCACTCTATGGACACCGCTCTCTTAAGGGTCTATAATGATCTACTAATGGCATCTGATGCAGGAAATTGTTCCGTGATCATTTTGCTAGATCTTAGCGCAGCCTTCGATACCATCGACCACAAAATCCTACTCAACAGGCTGAAGGTTCTGGCTGGTATATCTAGCACCGCCTTAGACTGGTTTTCTTCCTACTTATCAGACAGGACTTTTTCTGTTAAGACTGATAGGTACTCCTCTAACACTGCTGCCCTAACCTGCGGGGTTCCACAGGGTTCAGTTTTGGGTCGATTATTATTTTCTTTTTATATGCTTCCTTTAGCTGGCATTATTCAGTCTTTTAGTGACCTGTCTTATCATTTCTATGCCGATGACATTCAGCTGTGTATGTCCTTTAAGCCTCATCAGCTGGATAGGCTGTCCACCCTAGTCCAGGCTTTAACTCAAATCTCTGATTGGCTTTCTAACAATTACCTTGTTTCAAACATGAACAAGACAGAGACCATGATCATAGCTCCTCCTGATCTATATTCTAAAATCAGTCAGGTTCTTGCCCCTTTCTGTTCTTCTGCTTAGCCAAATATTCGAAATCTTGGAGTAATATTTGACTCTTCTTTGAGCCTTGACTCACACGTAAAATCTCTGTCTCCTTCCTGTTTCTTTCATTTAAGGAATATTTCTAAACTGCGACATATGGTCTCCTTAGCTGAACTGGAAAAAATTGTCCATGCATTTGTGTCATCGCGTTTAGATTATTGTAATTCCCTGTTTACCAGCTTGGATAAATCATCTCTTTCTCGCCTCCAAGCTATACAAAACGCAGCAGCCAGACTACTAACTCGTTCTAGCAAGCGAGCTCACATCACTCCTATTTTATGTTCTTTACATTGGCTCCCAATAGATTTTAAAATTCATTTTAAAATTATTGCTTTAACGTACAGAGCACTAAATGGCCAAGCCCCAGATTATTTATCCAAGATTCTCACAAAATACACTCCTGCTCGCCGTCTCCGCTCACAGACTCAGAGTTTGTTGGTTGCTCCCAGAACACGTCTGAAGACGAAAGGGGGCGGAGCCTTTCAGTCTGTGGCACCAAGGCTGTGGAACAGTCTACCTCTACAACTACGTTTGGTGGACTCTGTGGAATCCTTTAAAAAACAGTTAAAAACTTTACTGTTTAAACAAGCTTTCTGTTTACCAATGCTTTTTACATTTTTATATTTTAATTTACATTTAAACTCTATATTGTGTATATTGTGCATTTTGCTATTTATCGTACTGTTTATTTTAATCTCTGTGTGCAGCGCTTTGTGACTACCTGTCTATGAAAAGCGGGTAATAAATAAACTTTACTTACTTACTTACATAGTACACAGACTTTCAAAGTAAAACAGGAAACTGAACAGACGTGGACTAAACTAGGGGATACAGTGACAGAGAACAAGAGACACACTGACAGAAATGACTGTATACTAACAGAAGTAAAACAGAACCACGACCTAAGAACGAGAACACAAGAAATTCCAAGGAACTAGGGAGTTAGGAATACTAGCGACAGAAATCAAAACCAAGAGAATCAAAACACATCATGAAATCAAGGATAACTAATACAACAGAAAAACACTGAGTCCACAGACTCAGGACCGCGACAGAAACTTTCAGAGATTTCAGGCCTGGATTTAGCCCCAGTGTTTTAAGATCCTAGCAACGCTGGTATTTATGGCCACATTTTTCAAAGACACGAGCTTTCTGGGTGCTGACCAGTAGCGGTTTTAGATACGAGCGACACAGGCGGTTGCCCGGGGCGGCATCGTGGTGGGGGGCGGCATCACGGCAAGCCTGTGACATAGTGGGAATGTCACAGGCACCGATCGGTTTTCTATCGCCCATTTGCTGGGAGTAAGGGCGCCCTCCGCTTGCGAGGTGCGCCTGCTGCTTGCAGCACAGGGAGGAGAGGGCGGGGCGGCGGGGGATTCTCTGGTGGCTGGAGCAGCATCTAATAACCAACTCGCAAAATAAAACAAAATAAAAACAAAACAAACAAACACGAAAACACCAGACATCATGATACAGACTTATAATTTGCACCGATGTTTTTTCGAAATTCTGTATGCGAAAAGTGAGCGCGAGAGCCCTCGGTGCGCCTGCTCGCTGCTGAAGTCAAAGTAAACTTTATTGTCATCTCCACTACATACAGTCCAGTATATAGAGAGACGAGACGACGAGGCTCCAGTTACAGCAGTGCAAGTAAACAGACAATAAATATAAGAAGAGTAAGAAAATAAATATACACTTTAGGACTCGGGGTATGTGACACAGGACCCACCAGTGTTGGTCAAGTTTGTGTGTGTGTGTGTGTGTGTGTACAACAGCTTTATGTTAATGTACAATCCTTAATATGTTTTGTGTGTGTGTGTGTGTGTGTGTGTGTGTGTGTGTGGAGGGCGCCAGAGGGAGTGTTCGCCCGGGGTGCCAAACAGGCTACGACCGCCACTGGTGCTGACTCAGGGGGACCACTTTAGTTCATTGAAACTTTAATGCCAGTTTAGTTTAAGACATTAAACTGGTCGCGTTTTGAATCCAATTGATAATAACAGAGCTATACTGAACATAAACAACTGTGTTAGTGTGACGCCCTGCATAATTGAAGGATTACAATAAACTTCAGTTCTTACTGAATCTGTAACATTGCCTTGATCTGCCTACATCATTTTAAAATGCATTTTTTAAATAGTTTGTGTTGTTAAATGAGTTTTGTGTCACTGTGCACAGTGAAAAACTCACCTGATGTAGTGGTAAGGCCATGTTCACCACTAGATGGTGACAACCTGGCACAGGTATTTTCTATACACACTAAATTTCACACTGAAAAGCCTTGGTGGGAATTTTTGTTTGCATAGAAAGTCAAGGAAAAAATGTCTTGAGGTTTTCCAGTGTTTTCAAAATTGTGTTTTTCAGATACACATCAAAACTTCACACAGACAAACACACACACAAAACAACAAAATATGTCAAATTCCATAAGATAAGATAACCTTTATTAGTCCCACACGTGGGAAATTTGTTTTGTTACAGCGGTGGACAGTGCAAAGTTACATGGAGAATTAGAAAAACATCTCATTTGTAAAAAAATAAACCAAAACCATCCTTCAGCTGCTTTCAATCACATCTCCGAGTCTCTGTGAGCAGACGCAGCTCGTGCTCGTCTTCAGGGTGAAGCTTGACGTGCTAATACAAGAAAACATGTTTGCAGCTCAATTTCAAAACACTGTGTGGGTTTCTCTGGTTCATTTGTGCAACTGTTTCTTGGTAAATTATACAAGAACAGGAAACATAAAAATGGCTGTTGTCATCCAACATGCCCATAAAAGGCTTCATGATATACTGCTGCTGTTCACCTGCTTGTCTTACTCTGCTGGACTTTTCAGAAGTCGACTGTTTCACATATAAAGTGCTGTTTCTTATTATTTTAATGTGCTGAATCCAAACCCGACAATTAAAATATCTGATTAGCTGCTGTCTCCAAGACATTTATTTTTACACTACATGTTGTTTAGATGAGTTTTTCATATGTGTTTGGTAATATCTGACCTTTCTTCATTATGAAACAATAATCAGAGAAAGGTCAACACAGATTAGTCTTAATATGAAACATTAGAAAGCACAGCAGGGTTATTGCAGCCCCGCCCTCACATTGTGAGCAATGCTGTGACGTTTCTCAGTTACAATAATGTGACATAACTTCTGCCAAGCAGCTTCTGTGTTTGGTAGCGTTGGTGTCACTGTGTCTGTAAACATGATAACTGGAAACAGGCATGTAGAGTGGCCCAGTGTTAACAATCCATTCAGAAGTTGCCTGGCGTCCACTGAGGTCATCAAAGTCCGTCCACCTTCTTCCACTTATCAGGGTCGTGGGGGGCTGGAGCCTATCACAGCTGTCATAGGGCGAGAGGCGGGGTCAACCCTGGACAGGTCGCCAGCCCGTGGCAGGGCTAACACACAGACAACCATTCACACCAGTCGCCACTAACTGCATGTCTTTAGACTGTGTGAGGAAGCTGGAGAGAACATGCACCAATAGGAGACAGAACTAATTAGAAGGTGTTATTATTCAGTCTGTACATCGAATAGAAGGCACTAACCACAAGGTGATCTTCAATGCATCTCTGTGTGAATGTGAACGGGGCGAGAAGACCCCCACTAACTGCATGTCTTTAGACTGTGTGAGGAAGCTGGAGAGAACATGCAGACTCCACACAAAGACCCCGGCCTGATGGGGTTAGGGTCCTGAGCTTGATACCCTAAACTGAACGCAGGACAGAGGAAGGGATGGGTGATGTTCATGTGTGCCCAGGTGTATGATGTGGCTCTTTGCGGTGACACAGTAAAAAATGTGGCTGTTTGTCTGTGACTGGTTGGCTGCCCCAGCCCTTCATGTATTTCAGTAATGTCTTTTTCTCCCGTCTCCTCCTCTCGTTTACATGTTTTGCCCTTGTGACCCATTCCTTCTGTCACGTGTGTTTTCCCCCCAGCCATCATGTTCTGTTTGTGCTTAGTTATGTCCATGTCTCACCTCTAGTCCTCTTTTCCCTCTGTATGTATTCACAGTGTACGTGTTCCTCGTCGGTTCGTCATGCTAAGTCTGCGTGTCTTATTCCGTCATGTGTCATGTATCACTCCAAATCTCACTGACTTTAACTAATAATAACTGTTTGCTGAGTGTTATGTCTAAAAGGTATTGCACAATCGCCTCTAGTAGAGGATCAGGTTTGTTTTCCACTGATAATGGATTTTAACATGACTGACCAATGATTGTGGAGCACGTCCATGTAGGATCTTATAAATACAACGAGCAAACTTAAATGTTTTAAAATGTTCAAAACTTAATATATTATATTTCTGAAGTATGACGGAAGGAAAAAGTTTCATATTTAAAAAGAATCCAATTTCATATGATCAAATTTATGTCAAAAAGTTCATATTTATTCCTCCTATGTCATGTGTGAGTACTGTACTGTAAATGTCATAAATATCAGATGATACTGATAACCTAATGCTAATAACTATGCAGAGGTCTCTAGGCCTCGACTTTTATGGAGCATGTGAAGTTTGGGGCAGAGTGGACAAAGAAAAGTTTCTCAGCAGGTTCAACAGGTTGCTACAACACAGGCCGATGAAGTATTGCACTCACTCATCCAAACTGGCAAACATGTAACATACACCCTAAGACTGATCCTGCTTTTTACTCCTTTGCTATGATTTAATTTGATATTATGTAGCCTTGGAGACAGTTTGCATAGATTAGAATGTTAGATTCCTGTGATGTCATCAATGCCCGATGTTTTGTTTTAATGTCTTGTGATAGTTCTAAGTGCAGACAAAGTCAGAGTTCAAGTGAGTTTAGTCCAATTTTGATCCAGTTTCTGACATGTGGTCAAAATCTTGGCCGACCTTTACCACACCACGTGCTGTGGGTGTGCGTAAATATCTAGGTGAGTAAAGTCTCCTTTACCTGTTAAATTAAATTTGTTTTGTCTCTCTGTAGAGGACTGTTACGTCCCCACATAGAATCTAGGCGATGAGGATGGGGGGCAGTAACAGTTGGATCCGGGTTGAAATGAAAAGAACACCAGGCAGAGGTAGTTAACACAAAATATATCTTTATTACAATCAATTACCTCAATAATCATATAAATAGTAACAACAAAAAGAGACAGCACCGCTGCTTTAATGATAAATCAGACAGGTCAACCCAAAGAGATAGTGACCACTTCAACAAAGAAAACAACTATAAGGCTTCAACAGAAAAAGACAGCAACGCTGCTATTAACAATAACCAGGCAGGCCAAACAAAATAATGGAGGCCGCCGTCACTTAAGGGAAACCACCGCTCAGTTAAGAACTACTCACAAAGAGCCACACAAAGTGGGGCTGGTTACACACAGCAGGCCTTTTCCACACCTAGACCAGACTCACACACTGACCAGCACAGCGCAAATCCACCAGAAGCCTCTCCCACCTCCACACTGCTCTTCTCCAGCTTATATCACCTCTGAGGGTAATTGGTGGTAAACGAGGGCAGATGAGCAGCATGTGTGCCCTAAAAGGAGAAGGCAGGGGCAGAGAGAGACAGGGGAGGGGCAATAAAGAAGGAGGAGGAGAGGGAGAGGACAACACCACACCCACACACTCCCACAGCCTCACAGGATGTAACATTCCCCCCACCCTATATTCACACTATACAAAACACAGAATAAACTCATCACTAAGCGCTGCGTGAGAGTGCATCAGCCACCAGATTTTCAGACCCTTTCTTGTGCTGGATAACCAGATCATAATCCTGCACCAGCAATGCCCAGCGCATTAGTCGCTGGTTGTGGTTGTACATGCGTTGGAGGAAAGTAAGGGGATTGTGATCTGTATACACCGTTACTGGAAAGGAGCTAGAGCCCACATACACAGTGAAGTGCTGCAAGGCCATCAGCAGCGCTAGAGCTTCTTTCTCTATGGTGGAATAGTTTAGCTGATGGCGCTTGAACTTTACAGAGTAGTAGCAGACTGGGTGACACACACCCTCCCCGTCGTCTTGCAACAGCACCGCACCAGCTCTGGTGGCACTGGCGTCGACTTCCAGTTTGAAAGGCTGAGAGAAGTTGGGAGCAGCCAGAACTGGGGCGCTGCAAAGGAGGGACTTGAATGCATGCTGGCATTCCCCCGACCACTCAAAAGGGATTTTGGGGCTACATAGCTTTGTCAAAGGGGCCACAACTACCGCAAAGTTCTTGCAAAAACAGCGATAGTATCCAGTCATGCCCAGGAACTGCTTTAACTCCCGCCTAGTGGCTGGGGCCGGGTAGCTGAGGACAGCCTCGACTTTTGCCTCTACCGGGCGAACCTGCCCGAAACCCACCTGTTTTCCCAGGTACGTGACTGTCGCTCTGGCAAACTCACACTTAGCGAGATTTAGAGTTAACGAGGCGTCGGCCAATCGCTGAAACACTGATTGTAGGATGGCCACATGCTCTTCCCATGTGGCCGTGTATATCACTACATCATCCAAGTATACATTACACCGAGGCACATCCCCCAACACCAGCTGCATTAAACGCTGAAATGTGGCCGGAGCGTTTTTCATGCCAAACGCCATCACGGTGTACTGCATGAAATGGTCGGGTGTAACAAATGCAGAAATGTCGGAGGCTCTGGGGGTCAAAGGCACCTGCCAATACCCTTTAAGAAGGTCCAGTTTGGAAATGAATGTGGCAGGACCTATATTATCAATGCAATCCTCCATACGAGGAAGTGGAAAAGAATCGGAGACGGTCACTGCATTTACCTTCCGGTAGTCGGTGCAGAAACGTGGGGTGCCATCAGACTTGGGCGTAAGCAAACAAGGGGAGCTCCAAGGGCTGTGGCTCGGTTGTGCCAAACCATTCTCTTCTAAATAACTGACTTCCTTCTTCATCACCTCGCGCTTTCCCATGGGGCAGCGGTACGTGTGCTGTTTGATTGGGGTTGCGTCACCAACATTGATATCATGTTCACAAACACTAGTACGCGAGGGCACATCACCAAAGAGAGAAGGATAAGAGTGCAGTAGGCTAAGCACGTCTTCGCGTTGTGAAGGGGACAGATGAGACAAGTGGGCCGTTACCTCGGCTAAGTAAGCTGAATTTGCCAACCGCCCACACTGTTGTCCCTCAGAAAGCATATGCAGATCGTTGTCAGCACTGGCCTCTACGCTCACCACGGTGGCAGAGACAGAGCTGGAGATTACTGCGCTGGCAACAGTCTCATGGGTTTCCCTATCATGGTAGGGTTTTAACATGTTAATGTGGCACAGACGTGTTTTCCTCCTGCGTACTGGGGTACTGAGGACATAATCTGTCTCAGACACCTTCCTCACTATAACATACAGTCCCGCAAAACGGGCCGAAAGAGCAGAACCAGGCACCGGTAGCAACACTAAAACTTTGTCTCCAGCCTGAAAATGTCTTTTCACAGCCTTTCTGTCGTACCACTTCTTCATGCTTGCCTGGGAAGTACACAGGGCCTCTTTTGCTAATGAGGTAGCACGCTGCCAGCGATCCCTACACGTCTTCACAAAATCTGCCACGTTGGTTTTTGGAACACCCCCGCTAAGGAACCTCTCTTTCAACATCTTTAGCGGGCCCCGCACCTCGCGGCCAAACACAACGGTAGCTGGGCTGAACCCTAAGGACTCCTGCTTAACATTGCGTATGGCAAACAGTACAAAGGAGACACCCTCATCCCAACTCCCAGCCAACATTTATATGTGGGGCCCATATGGTTTGGAAATGGGCTGAAAAATGGGCCCCGTATAGGATTGTCCGCGGGTTCCGTAATGGCCCCATATTAAATGCCCATATAGGTGTTATGTTAGAAAAATCTGGGAACTAAATGGGCCCCAACTGAGCAAAGTACACAGAAACCCACCTGGACCCCATCTTTCCAGTTTTTTCTGGGTACCATGTGGGCACCACATAGGCTAAAAAGTGGGTTTTAAGTGGGATTGTCCGCGGGTTCCATAATGGCCCCATTTTATAAGCCCATCTCAGTGTTATATTGGTAAAATCTGGGAACTAAATGGGCCCCAACTAGGCAAAGTACATAGAAACCCACCCGGGCCCCATCTTTCAAGTTTTTTGTGGGTACCATGTGGTTGCCACATAGGCTAAAAAGTGGGTTTTAAGTGGGATTGTCCGCGGGTTCCATAATGGCCCCATTTTATAAGCCCATCTCGGTGTTATATTGGTAAAATCTGGGAACTAAATGGGCCCCAACTAGGCAAAGTACACAGAAACCCACCCGGGCCCAACCATTCAAGTTGTTTTGTGGGTACTATGTGAGTACCACATAGGCTAAAAAGTGGGTTTTAAGTGGGATTGTCCGCGGGTTCCATAATGGCCCCATTTTATAAGCCCATTTTGGTGTTATATTGGTAAAATCTGGGAACTAAATGGACCCCAACTGGGCAAAGTACACTGAAACCCACCTAGGCCCCATTTTTCAAGTTCTTAGTGGGTACAACATGAGGAAAATATGAGCTAAAAAGTTGGAATGGCATTATCAGTGGGTTCTGTAGTTGCATCTTACTTCTAATTTGAATTGACTAATTTCTGGCACTGAGTGGGCCCCATGTAGTAAAACAGTCACAAAATCAATTTTTCAGACAGCTAATACGGGTTCTGTGACACAAAGACACCAAATATATTAAAGCTGACCGCAAACAAAAACTAGTTTGTAAATAAAACCATTTCAAAAATCACAAAGGTACACAAAACAACATTTTTCACATTTATTTTGTCCAACAACTGTGATTTTACGTAACTGTATTCCAAAGTGCGTAAACTTTTAAAAACTAGAAATATCAAACTACAGCAAAATTCCTTAGATATTTGGAACTGTAGCAACATGGGGAAAAAGTCAGATGGAAAACTCAAAAGCTTATCTTGAATAAGCAGGGTTTCTTTTTTCGTTTTTTTACAGAGCCGTAAGTCTATTTTGTACCCTTGCAGCCCTCGGTCCTCCTCTGTCTTTAGCTCCAGTGAACCACTTGGACAGAGCCTTCTCTGCTTCTTGCAAGTTGACTTTTGATGTTAAATAATTCTTCAGTGCCTCTGCAAATGAAGAAGAAAAATGGGCAAGCCAAAGTAAAGTTAATCTTAGCTTACTTCATTTGGTGATGATTTGCAAAGAACAATGTTTATTTCACTTTATTGCCTCAAAAAATATATACAAATTGCATGATAACCAATCTCAGTTACACTTTCAAACACTTTATTAAAAAAGTTTAGTTTTCTAAAGTTCAAATGTCTCAAGTGAAACTAACTTACCATACACAACATTAAAAAGACGCAAATCTCTGAACTTTTTTTCTCCATGTCGGCCAAGCATGTTGTACTCCACAGCCAGCTCAGGTGATATGAGGAATTTCATCATCCTTCTTGTGGCATCGTCTACACTTGTTTCCCCTGTATCTGCTACCATGGAAACCTGAGGGAAACATACAAAAAGGACAGATTAGATACTGGCATCTGGTTAGGATGCTTCCCTGGTGAGGTGTTTTGGGCACGTCCCACCAGGAAGAGACCCAGAACACCCAGGACATCCTGGAGGGACTATGTTTTTCGGCTGGCCTGGGAATGCCTTGGGATTCCCCGGGAGGAGCTGGGTACCGGATTGGGTCGAGGGGCAGCAGCCTAAGCTTAAGATAATGGACCAGAATGGAGGATACATGGACGCTTTACATAATGCTTAATGTTTACTGTGTGGTATTAAAAAAAATATGGTAGTAAACACAAGCTAAACTAAAAAAATTAATTGCAGTTCCTTAACCCTTTATCCCCAATAATGTTACGCAGGATAACTGGTAGGTCTGGTAGTTTTTTTCCTCTACTGTATACTATATGAATGTAATCAAGGATTAATAACAGAAGAAAAAAAAAGAAATTGAAATTTTGCAATTTTTACTAAAGGCAATCAAAATGTACATGAATAAAATATTTAAATTAGTAAATTCAAATTAATAACTCTAAAACACTGAACAAAATCAAGTATTTGACCCTGTGGTTTATTTTCGGACTTCTCTTTTCTTCTAAAGGTCCAGTAGTGTTGGGCCCCTGGCAGAGCTCAGGTTTGACGAGACAGGTTTGGAAAAACCTGTCGCTGGCGACTTTTTGGGAGCTAAAGGGTTAAAATAAATAGGAATTGGCCAAAATTTGTATAAACTATCATAGCAGAACAAAAGTAAAAAAAAAAAAAAAAAAACTTTATCTGTTATCAGAATCAAATATTTGATTAGAATAAAAAAATGTAACTTTCTGGAAGATTTCTCGTTACATCTGTAACGTAAAGTAACAACATCTCAGAAAAGAAACATGATAGCAACAGAAAAATATGATAGCAGTGTGATGTGATGGTCCCTGGCCAGATTTTTACACATATTATAAACCCTGTGACACAAAAACCACTGAACTCTGACACGCACAGACTGTTTTCCTTCGTGGTAATGAAGAAAAATGCTGGTCTAGTATGTAAAAGGGAATTTATTCTTCCAGGAACTGAAGCTCCGTAATGCAGCCCTCCAACAGCCAAACCTATCTGTTCTCTGATTGTCTTGATGCATGCTCAATCATCCAGGTAAGTGAATCTCCAAAAGTTGATTCTGTTCATCTGGACGTAGCGCTTGCAGCATTTTCTCCCACTGAAAATGCTACGTCCAGATGAACAGAATCAACTTCTGGAGATGTTGTCTGATTGGATTGTTTAATTGGTGATTGACATGAAATTGACCAATCAGCTGAAAGGAAGAAAAATAGGGTCAAAATTTGGATGTGTAAGTATAAATCCACACACAGCCAGGAAAGCCGAGCACAGAGTTGTTTGTAGCACCAATTCAGCCAGAGTGGAGCCAGATGGATTTTCCATCCATCCACACTGTAAAGTCTATAGGCCAGCAAGTGATAAGTTAAAAGTGTTGTTGGTATTTTCTAAAACAGTTGTATGCAATAGGAATTGCTGTTTATAGTCCTCCTGTATATCTGCATGTTGCCTCCCAATTAAAACCTGTGATAATGGAGATTCAAATTCATGTCATATCTATACCAACAGTTATCAAGTATCCGGATCGACCTTTACTGATGTGCTTAAAGGAAAATTGTTATTTCCATGTATTTTCCTGTTCTGCCTTCAATTTTGAGGACTTCCCCCCACATTTCTAGTTGTGACAGTGCACCTACAACAAAAAAAAATCTGCTGTGATTTACATTTGTTGAAAGAGCAATTTTGTAAAATAGTCTATTTTTGTATGCACAGTTTACAAATCTGTCCTGTACAGCATGGACTGATTGCATGCTAAAAAGTTGTTTCTTGAAAATAGATTACACAATACATTTTTAATTAATAACATCAGCAGAAAGCCTTGTTATTAATTAGATGTACAATTTCTATAGAATACGAAACAACTAAGTTCATTTTTGATCATATCAATACCAGCATATTACACAACTAGTGATGGGATTTTCGTCTCTTTTTAGAGAACCGGCTCTTTCGGCTGGGCTCGCTAAAAAGAGCCGGCTCTTTCGGCTCCCAACCGGCTCTTCAGGTTGTTTTGTTGCTTTAATTAATTTATTATTAACAACAATATAAAATTATGCACAAAAGGAATTACTAATGTAAAAAAAGAAAGTGGTTTTATTTATATATGTTTATATATAAATATATATGGTGGCCCCTAGAGACAAAGCACGTACAAACTCCAAAACCCATTTCTAGCGTTAACTGAACTTCCAAAACAGAGCTACCTAGATCACTTAATTTACACAATTGAAATCATATGTGTATTGTTTGTGTATTTATACACAAGCACTCATATATATTCATAAAAAATTCCAAAAACTCTTCATTTACCTGTTACTACCACACATCAAATCCGGTCGTTGGTACTTCCTGGCTTGTGTAGCCCCTAGGTAACAAAAGCTCAACACTGTGCCTAGCATCCTGGAGCACTTCTGTTGTGTTTTGTATGTGCTTCGGGGTTTGTACGTGTTTTGGATTTTGTACGTGCTTTGTCTCTAGCGGGCACCATAAATATACTTTTATTTATTCTCTCCACAAAAATGTAATAAATAAATCATATAATACAAAAAACAACTATTTACATTTCAACTTTTAACTATTTAATATTTCAGCTTTTTCCTTTTAAACTAATTTAAAGTGAAACAACACAAAACACTGCATACCACAACACAATTAAATATAAATTAAAATATGAAAACAAAAAGAAGATGCACATTTTCTGTCATATGGACCTGCATGAATATGCTTTCTGAATCCTTTATCATCCGCAATTGAAAATAGTTGTGGATGATTACTATACCTTTCTAATGTGACGTTGTTTTCCCTGGCTCTCTTTCTCTCTCTCTCCCTCCCGCTCTGTTCCTGTGCTACTGAGTGTGTAACTACCGCCCCTCCCCCCTCTGCCCAGCGCAAAGCACAAGGTTCGCGTGCAGAGTGAAAGAGGGTGAGAGAAGGGAGAAAAAAAAAAAACAAAAAAAAACACACTCGCGTCATTCACTTCAACGAGTCGGCTCTAAGAGCCGTTTTGTTTTGACCAACACATTACCAACAACCATGATGAAAAACGCTCATCTGCTTCCATCACCATCAGCTGATTAACATTGAGCTGCTGCAGTCAACACCATCAAAGTAATTTAGTGTTTAATGTTATGTTATTTAATGCTTTTATTTTTAAATCTTTACCAGCGCTTAAAGACTGTAGATGTTCACACCTGGTGTTAGAAAACCGAGCTCACAGCAGTATTTTTTTTATAACAGGAAATTTAAATTTTTATTGGTTACCGTGTTTATTACCACTTTTATCAGTAATGTACTTCCTATAAAATATAGATTTGATAAGTTACCGGTTTATTGAAATCAGCTAGTGAACACATCGATCACTTTATTGAACTACACGCCTTACACTCTTGTGAGCTCTGGTTACTAACAGCAGGTGTGAATGTCCAAAACGCAGATAAAGATTAGAATAACAAGGCAATGTAAAATCGGTTTAATGCAGTTGATAGTAGCAGCTCAGATGGAAATCAGCCAATTGTGAGGAGAGCAGAGGACCAAAACTGTCAGAGTTGTGGGACAAGTGAAGAGAACACTGTTGGCATTATTGTTAGCATAAAAGATGGAAATTTAAATAAATGTTAAATTTTAAAATCGATCATTGCCTTCTGTGCATATATACATATATATATATATACATATATATATATATATATATATATATATATATATATATACACATACATACATATATATATATATATATATATATATATATATATATATATATATATATATATATATATATATATATTGAATACCAGTAAAAAAAAAAAAAAAAAAAAAAAAAGGATGCCCCAAAGACCATCACTTTTCAAAAATAATAATAATAAGTAATACAAATAATATGGAAGTTACTTACATGTCAAAGATGGTGCTTGTGATCTTGAAGAATCTAAACGTGATAAGGAAATGAAAGAAAGTTAATGATAAAATACAAACATTTTTGTTTTTTCCCAGGATAATTCCATATAAAAGATTCTCTTACTAATGCCCAAAATGAACAGTGTAATTAAAAGTTTGAAAGGCACTGCATGTGTTTATATGATAAACTGACTAATTCAAGCAGCAAACACTAGCAGTGCAAAAATGAATCTAACTAGCTGACAGACTTTACAGTCACAGGAAGATATATCAAAATGGTGACTTAAGCCAGAACAAATGACTTGACAGACATAAATCTTAAATTCCTTTAAGTAAAAAATTGGTGACATATTAATAAGTGGTCCCTAGTGGTTTTCAAATTATTACATGGCTTGTTAATTTTTTATTAAATTATTAAGAAGCCAGATGACTTCAAAACATTTACAAATTACTATAAAGCACTATCCAAACTTCAAATCAAGTGGCAAAATCTCCACATTAAAAGTACTCACAAACTATAAAAATTTGATTATATTTAAAAATATGCAAAAACGAATTTAGTGGAATTTTTACCTGCTCAAGAATACATTAAACATGCACTATTTAATTGAAAAGGACAAAATTTGTGTACTTTTAGAAAGGATTATTAAATATTTGGGGATACTAGCCATAAAGAGGGTCTCGTACATTTATGGGCATCTAATTTCCTGGATTTAATGGTTTAAAAGTTTAATAGGTCTTTGAACTTGATAATAAAATTGAGTCCATTATTAGCAAAAATAATTTTTAAAAAAGAGCAAAAATGCTTAATATATAATAATCGTTTTAAACTTAAGCTTTGTAATTGTAGCAGATTTCATTATGCCTGTAATTTTTTATTTAGCCCCACATTAGTAAAAGCCATAAATGGGAGTTAGATTTATTACTAGTATTTTACACAGCATTCAGCTATAGTAACATGTTCTGCATTTTCCTACTTCACCATCTGATCTGAACAGCTGCACTCTCTTAATTAATTAATAACCTAACATTTCTCAGTAACCAATAACTAGATGGGACAGCGCAGTATCTAAGAGAGTGATCAGACAGTTTTTGAGCTAAAGAAGCTGTGTGTTTCTTTTGGGGGCTTTTTGCACACTGATCCACCACCGTTTTCCTATAGTACAATGCATATCTGGTAACATTACCGTAAACGTGACCAGTAGGTTCACGTTCAGATCAGAAAACTGTTCCAGCTGCAGGCATCTACTCCTGTAATTTAAACAATCACCTCATACGCCTCATGTTTTACACCCCTATAAGGTGAGCTTGCTACACTGCACATGAATATTAGGTAACATGGTATGACTAGCTCATGTTCTGACATTTAAGATACTGTTCAGCCATTTTGTTTACTGGGTAGGGCATAATGGCCGAGTTAGCTGAGCGGGAATCCACTAAAGCCAAAAAAATAATATAATTTTTTTTAATTAATTACAAAAACCTTAAAGGAAAACCTAAGAAACAGTTGCAGAAGCACAGAAAAAAAACTGCCGTGTTGTTATAGTGTGTAAATTCAAAATCTGTATAGAGAGAATGGTGCAATGAAAACAGAATAAGATAAGATGAACTTTATTGAGTAGAATATAGGCAGTAAGAGTTTTGTAATTAACTTTAAATTATGTTTGCCAAAGACAATGCAGTAAATTAACCCAGTTCTACCTGCTAGCTAAAGATGTTATGCTTCTCCCCCTTATACCATTTAGGACGACTATAGAAAGTTACTAAAATAACCATTGATGAAAACTTAGAAAACTTTAAGTATTTACCTTTGTCATAGTTTTCGATTCTTTGGTATCCTTTTGTCCTCCATGTTCTCAAACACCAGGGAGAAAAAAGGCCGCAACTGACGGAAGACCGCGAAGACTAGACGCTAGGCGGTGCAATAGGCTCCTCCCTCTTTTTAAACGAGGCAATAGGAGCTGCTCACATTAAAAACAACTTTATTTAAAAAGTCGTTTTACACCTGATACAAACATTTTAAAAGTCAAACAATGCACAAGTTTAAAAGAACAATTTTATTTTTAAAAGTTTTTTAAGCATAGGGATGGTTAATATGTTTAAAAAAATTATATATAATATTTATCAAATAATTGTCACCCAAATCAACATCATAATAAAAATATAATTAATAAGATATATAATAATGATAAGAAGAAGAATAACAGTTTACCTAAAAGCTCTTCTAACATTAGACTGCTTTTGAAAAGTTTCAACAGTGTCAAACAAGGGAGTTTCACAGTTGAAGTGTGACTGCTTGAAAGACCCCATTCCCTCTCCTTTCCACTAGTTCAAAGAAAATATAAATTATTTCTGGTTATATAATTTGAGGGCACAAGTTTGAAGAGTAACATTTTAACAGATCGGTAATATACTTCAGGAGCTTTACTGGATCTGATTAACCAAAACTTCCATCTTCCATGTAGCTAACTGTCTTTTCTCTAATACAGTAGAGTGTGTCTGATCTACTAAAAATCCTCAACTGCATGTTTGCTCAATTAAATAGTCTTAATTGTTTGAACAACTAGTAATCCTTATAGTAATCCATATAGGTTTTTTATTTGTATTTTTTGCTTTTCTTTTTTTCTACTCTTGTGTCCGTTTTAATCACTTATTATTGCTGCTGTGACAAGTGAATTTACCTAAGAAGAATCATGAAGTCATTATTTTATCTTATCTGAGCTTCACCATGCAGCCTACCATGCAGAGCGCTGAAAGTTCAAATTAAGTACTTAAAATGAAATCTAAAATTTAAAAGTAACCAGTTTCAAACCAGTTATTTGGAATAGTGTGCAGAGTGTTTTGAGTAACATTGAATGTTCAAAAACATCAAAGTTCCTATAGTCTCACTTGACAGCTGGGTTGTAGTGTCTGATAACACATAACATCTTGAGGTCTCAACGTGGACTTTGAGTACATTTGCTAGCCAAGGCTAAATACTGAGAGGGTCAAAAATGAAGGGTAAAGAACATCTGACTGTACGTAAGGATAGCAAAAGTGATAGACTGAGGTTGTGCCAAATATGTTAAAGTTAGGGTGATTTGTTAGAGAATGGTACCCCATGGCTGCCGTCTGCAGGTTACAAAAGAGAGTTATGTTCATACTTTCATTTTTTTACAATTTGACTTTCAGAACTCCCTGGGTTGTGTGCAATCTGTGATGGGCTTGTTTGGAATAAATCCTCCTTTATTCAAATAACACTTTCTCAGGCTCTTCACAGAAGAAGAATCCTCACATAAGCATGTGCTACCATTTTGAACCAATGTACACATTTACCATCACTGACCCAACTAGGGTCTACATTGGATGCCCACCCATATGGCTTTCATGTGAGAAACCCAAGTGGGTCCCATATATACTAAACAATCTTGAGCCCATGTAAAATATATGCCCATATTAATTTAACATAACCCATTTGGGGCCCACATAGACATGTTTTCAGGGTCTGACTTGCATTTGCCCATGTGTGACACATATAGTTTGACCAGGTGGGTCCCACCTGTGTCATCAGGACTAAAAAATATATACTGATTACCTCACTTTGCCCCACCTGGGGCACACAGCAAACGCTTTTCTTTAAATGACTGTGTTTGCCCATGTCTAACCTAGGTGAAAAACCCAAGTGGGTCCTACGTGTGTTTTCCATTTTGAAACAAATGAAGTGTTTCCCATATTTGACCCAGCCATATATATTTATATATTTCCACTTGGTTTTGCCCATATGGCTTTCATGTAAACCCAAGTGGGTCCTAAACCCAAGTGGGTCCCATATATACTAAACAATCTTGAGCCCACGTAAAATACATGCCCATATTAACTTAACATGACCCATATGAGGACCACATAGACATGTTTTCAGGGTCTGACTTGCATTTGCCCATGTGCGACCCATATAGTTTGACCAGGTGGGCCCCACGTGTGTCATCGGTAATAAAAAATATATTGACTACCACACCTTTGCCCCACCTGGGGCCCACATAGACATGTTTTCAGGGTCTGACTTGCATTTGCCCATGTGCGACCCATATAGTTTGACCAGGTGGGCCCCACCTGTGTTATCAGTGCTAAAAACATATATTGATTACCTAACTTTGCCCCACCTGGGGCCCACCAAAACATGTTTTCAGGGTCTGACTTGCATTTGCCCATGTGCGACCCATATAGTTTGACCAGGTGGGCCCCACCTGTGTTATCAGTGCTAAAAACATATATTGATTACCTCACTTTGCCCCACCTGGGGCACACAACAACAGCCTATCCTTAAATGACTGTGTTTGCCCATGTCTATCCCAGGTGGAAAACCCAAGTGGGTCCTACATGTGTTTCCCATTTTGGACCAAGTTAAGTGTTTCCCATGTTTGACCCAGCTAGGACCTACTAAAAGTACCCACTTGGGATTGCCCATATGGGTTTAATGTGAAGAACCCAAGTAGGCCCCATACAAAAAGCCCAGTTTGAGCCCATGCCCATATGGTACCCATCCAGCCCGAGCAAAAACCAGGTGGGGCCCATATATACATGTTGGCTGGGCTTCTGTCCGTGTCAGGGCAGTACTTTTTCAACATGGCCTTAAGTGTTTGGTGCCAACGCTCAAGTGCACCCTGCGACTCTGGGTGGTAAGCACTGGACACAGAATGAGAAATGCCAAGGGAGATTAAAGTCTGTCTAAATGCTCGGGATAAGAAGTTAGTTCCCTGGTCTGTTTGCACTGTTTTTGGGAGACCAAAGGTGGTAAAAAATTTGATTAGCGCCTTAGTAATGTTTGCAGTGGTGATCCTCCGCAGAGGAATTGCTTCGGGGAACCGCGTGGACAAGCACATTATGGTCAATAAAAACTGATTACCTGCCCGTGTTCTTGGCAACGGACCAACACAATCGACCAAAACATGCTCAAATGGCTCACCAACAGCAGGTATTGGACATAGTGGGGCGGGGGGCACAGTTTGGTTTGGTTTGCCCACCAGTTGACACGTGTGACAAGTATTACAATACTTTGCAACATCTGCCTTCATTGCCGGCCAGAAGAAGTGCTGCAGAACACGGTCATATGTTTTAGTTATCCCCAAATGTCCTGACCATGAATGGTCATGGGGCTAATTGTAGCACGTGCTGACGCAAACTCCACCTGCGCATTAACAGTCCATCACAGACAACAAATGTCTGCTTCCTGTCTCCTGTCGGACCATCGCTCTCATCTACGGCGGCAAAACATTTGGCTAACGACGGGTCCTCTTTCTGAGTGATCATAAGGGCCTCCCGTGTGAGGAGAGGGGGGGCTGTGGGTTCAGGAGCAGGCTCAGCTACTTCTTGAGCCAGTTCCTTGGCGTCAGGACCCACCTCCTCCTGGGAGGGCATCACATCCTTTTCCAAAATAGAGCCGACCACTGACTCTGACAAGTCAATCACTTCTCCCTGCCGATGGGTGTGTGACCGGGTAAGAACACCTACAGGAAATACATCCGGGTGTTGCCGGCTTAAAACATCTGACAAAGGACTTGGGTCAGGAGTCTTTGTGACCTCTGGGGTAGGATAAACCTTCCCGCCTGCAATGTCATTGTCCATTATGAAATCCACGCCATCAATTGGGAAGCAAGGACACACAGCTACAGGAAAAATACCACTTACTAGGTCACTCTGCACCCAAACTCGATGGAGGGGGGCGGGCACATAAGTCATTCCAACGCCTCTAACAATAACATCAATGCCGCTGGCAGTCTTTTCATCAAAGGCAAGTGCACTGGCCACTATGAGGGACTGTGAGCCACCTGTGTCATGTAAAATGGTCACAGTACGCTCATCTTCAGGCTCACCAGAGAGCGACACTGCTCCTTTGAAAATGAAGGGTTTAAAACATTCATCAGGAGTCTCAGTGCTAAGGGGTCTGTTAACAGGAGAAGCGATTTTAATCAGCCCTATCCCTTTTGGCTTACGTGGTGTTGAAGCTGGCTGTCTTCGCCTGTAGGCCTCGCAGTCCGCTATTAAATGGCCAGATTTAAAACAGTAGAAACATTTCCAGTCTGACTTGGGACGAGGCACAGGTACCTCTCCCCTTGTGTCTTGCTCACCACTAGCACCGCTATAGCCTTCGCTAGGGTGTCGCGTCGCTCATGCTTAATGACACTGGCTTTATGGACGAGTGCGAACTCGTCAGACAGTGTCGTGGCCTGCTGCAACGAGGAAACCTTCTGTTCATTCAGATATACTGCCATCCGCTCAGAGATGCAGTTTTTAAATTCCTGTAAACTCCCGTACTGAAACTAGGTCCACAGCTTTACAGGCCATACACCATCGGTCAAAGAGGACACTCTTTTTCCTCGCGAAATCCAGGAAGGATTGACCCTGCACCTTTTTCAACCCCCGAAATCGCTGCCTGTAAGCCTCGGGGACTAGTTCGTAGGCTAACAGGATTGCACTTTTCAGTTTGTCGTAGTCCAAACTGCATTCAGCGGACAACGAGGAACAAACTTCCTGTGCCTTGCCCACCAGCTTGCACTGCAGCAAGATGGCCCATGCATCCCGCGGCCAACGCAAGGCTGTCGCTATCCGCTCAAATGATTCAAAATAAATAAATCTCCACCTCAGTGTCACGAAATACAGGGACCAGACGGCTATTCCTTCCTACATCAGACTGTATCTCTGTCTGTGACAGCGAAGCCGCCACAGGAGGGGAGGAGGCCTGCTGGAGTTCCAGCTGTCGCAGCTTGACCTTAGTCTCCTCCTCCACCTTCATCAGCTCAACCTCCCTAGCCCTAGCCAGCTCCGCGTCCAAACGCCTAAGCTCTATCTCCCTTTTCAGCTGGAACTCTCTCTCACGCTGCTCCTTTTCCAGCTGGAGACGAGCCAGATGGACTTTGAGCCTAGCATCCTGCTTAGAACCCTGATGACTGGGTGGAGAGCGGATCAAAATGGGGCAGCGTCATTGGCCCGCCCTCAGGCAGCCCCTGGCCCACAGGTGGCCTGGCTTGTAACCTGAGGCAGTGCACTTGGTCCAGCTGGACCGGGTATGCTCGGGGGTTCTCGCCTTACAACCACCCCCTTCTCCAACAACCCAGACACCAGAGCGGCCTTCAGCTCCGCTTTGCGTAGGCCAGTGGAGACACTGATCCCGTAATATGTTGCCACCTCATGCAGATCCCTCTTCCTACAAACATCAAGCAGGGCAAGTGACGGCTCTGCCGTAAATCCAGAAATATCAAAAGTGGCCATGAAAACTCAAAACGGCCTGCAAAACACCAGCTAACCAAAAAAGGGCCACACAACACCTTCACTACACAACCAAAAACAGGCAAAATAAAATGTGTTGTATCAAGTCAACCATTAACTAAAATTCTGCCCACACTCTCCCCAGTCCTGCCTACTCAAAATTTAGCCTGACCTAGCTTCTGGAGCGTACCAGGCTCGAGGCCACTTTAAAGGCAAATCATCAAGTGCCAAAGGCACCGAAAAGCCTACCTCCAATAGAGAATTAATCCCCACCCGGCTTTGCTCCGAAAATAACGAAGGAAAAAAAAAAAACGAATATCCGAAGGAAGAGCAAATGCTCAGCTAGACACTCCCCTGTGCTAGCCGGGGAGAGCAGCAGCTAGTCAAATGACCCTCACACAACACACAAACATCTATTCACACTCGTAAACAACTCAATTCCTTTCATTCCGATCCCGGACGAGCCCCCACTTTGTTACGTCCTCACATAAAATCTAGGCGATGAGGATGGGGGGCAGTAACAGTTGGATCCGGGTTGAAATGAAAAGAACACAAAGCAGAGGTAGTTAAAAATTGTTAAAAATGTTTTTGCTCATTATTGCCAAGTGCCCTCACCTTTTCTTTCAGTGTCTGTCTGGCTCTCATCAACAGATTTTAAGCAGAGGCTTTTAAGGTTGCTGTTTGGGGCTATTGAAACAAGCTTCGCTGCCAACTTACTGAATCCTCGGATTACTTTTTTGTCCACATCAGTTTTAAGTAACATGGAAGCCTCTTGAAGAAGCTAAAATAAAGGATAAACATATACATATTAGCTTTGTACCATAATATATACAATTATATAGCAAACCAGAACAATCATTATTTCACACATCAATTATCATTAGAGAACAAATTATAATTTTGCATTTATTTACTTTAATTCTCAAGTACACATTGCTGTGCAAAAGGGATGTTTAGACTATTCTTCCCAAAAAAAACTATCATTGGCATCAGATTGGTCCAAAATTATCCTGTAGCATGAAAATAAAACCAAAGAGAAAGACATAGTCAATGTGGCAATTTCTGTTAGTGTTCTGTTAGTGTACTTTTATTACTCATGAAATAAATCTGCTGATTCAGTCACTTTGCCTGTCCTGTAGGTACGTGATTATTAGAAGTCTGTATAAATGTGCAGCACATCAGTACATATTTGTGTTTTTGCCGTGCACTATTGTTATTGTTGTTTTTTGCTGCAGTTCTTGATAAAACACTCACCACAACAGGGATAGTGAGACATGGGAATTCTCGTAGAACCTCTTCAGTAGTATGCTGAAGAATGTAGTGTGTTCTGTACTTCTGTATTTTCCTGAGGTGCGTTCGAATGACATCCACATTTGGCCTAGTTTTTTGGCTTAATCACTGATACATGTTGGTCGGTGCTCCTTTCATCCTCCCCATTGTCAAGAGGATTGATATCCTGGTTATTAAAAAGTTTAGCAAATATTGAGAGAAAAAAAACCCCAAAACAATACTTTTAACTTTTATGTACAATTTAAAATGGCAAACAAACATTGAGCATATTTAACTTGCCTTGGTTTTTTCAAAAGGATACAGGGCTGGATATCTGATGATCTTTTTCTTCCTGGATTTGGAACTGAGTATTTCTGTGTCATTTTTTCAATTTCCTCTACGTCTACTAGTGGTCTTCTTTCCTTTTTAAACTTGTTCCTGAGAGACTCATGCAGAACATCCTACAAACGATAAAAATGTAACTAATTATTCATAAATAGGTGCAACTAGGTCCTCCCTTTATACAAGACATTTACCAGAAAACTTTGAGTGACATAAAGCTGGTAGGTTTGCTGTAATCATGTCATAATCTAATTAGTTCCTATTTACAGATCTCTTCTTTAACTCTTAGGAGTTGATCGAACACATGATATAAAGGTTTGGAGCACTTTAGATTGGCTACATACACTATAAAAGGTAGATAAAGATTAGATAAAGTATTAATGGCATTATGTCCTACAAGCATACTCATCATAATCTTTCAGTCTATATGTTAATACCTCTACCTTTTAATAATAAAAATAATAATGTATACTTTATTGATCCCCACAGGGAAATTTCTCTCTTTGCATTTAACCCATTCACTCAGTGAAGCAGTGGGCAGCCACTAATCAGGCGCCCGGGGAGCAGTGTGTAGGGACAGTACCTTGCTCAAGGGTACCTCAGGGTAGCCGTTCAGTTGATTCAAACCCCTGACCTTCCGATCATGGGGCAACCACACTACCTACTGAGCTATCCCTGCCCTATTTTCAAATTTAATTTTTTAAATACAAAAACTACACTATCCTGATACAAAGGCAAACAGAGCTAATATTGTCACGGCTGGCGGGGTGAGCCGTGTGGTGTGGAGGAAACGGAGGACCCAAAATGCAGACAGCCGATATGGTGATATGAGTGAGGGTTTTATTTACAGTTGTACAAATAACAGAACTGAGGGCAGGACAGAACATAAACCTAAACTGGGTGAGCTAAATAACAAACCGGATCATACAAATGGGGTGGGAGGCAGAGAGACACAGACGAGGAACAGACACCATGAAACACAGACGAGCCGACAACGAACACAGACCGACACCCACTATATATACACACACACACAGGGTAATCGGGTAATGGCAGACAGGCGGGGACACAGCTGGAACTAATGGACATAACGAGACACAACCCTACAAAGTAAAACAGGAAACACACAGACTGTTTTACATAACAACACGGGGACATGAACAGAGCACCGAGGGAGACGCAGGTAGGGAAAATAAACACAACCAAACCCCAACCACCAATACAAAACAGAATAAACTAGAAAATACTAATAACAAAACTTAAAGCGCTGGGTCACCGACCCAGGACCGTGACAAATATAATGCTGAATTTCACACCATTCACTTGAGAATTCACAGAGAAATGAAACATTAATTAATTTAAAAGAGCAATTGATATTTTATTTATTGTTTGACCATACTGCACGAGATCTGCCTCAAAAATCACAATACTAATACTTGTATTGTAGTGGCCACAAGGGAACAGATAACCTCTGAATATGTAACAATGAAAATGTTAGCATGTTACACTCGTTAGCCAATAATTAGGCAATTCAAAGACAATTTGTTGGACAATTTTATCAATGTTTGCTTTTCAGGAATACTTACATATCCAGAGCCATAACTCTCCTTCAAGAAAGGAAAACTCAGAAGGACAGTCCTCAGAAGCTCTACATACTGCACATGAGAGGGATACCTGCAAATTTTGAATGATGAACTTAAATTCTGATGTACATACTGTATTTTAAATGAATCAAATCTTAATTATATATAGACTTACATTGTCTCATTACTCAAGTGGTCAAACAGAGCTTGAACAAGCATGTTTTTGAGTCTGTTCTTGGTGGGTGACTTTAGTGCTGCATCTTTATTGGTCAACGCAGTGAGCACAGCTGGAGGAAACTGCACTTTGCAGTTAAACATAGGTTGGAGTGCTGACACAGTATGCTTTTCTTTGTGTTGCCTTCCACTGCAAGAAGAAGTAAGAAATCTGTTTAGAGTTTGTTACAAGACATGAATATGCGTGTCCTTGTATCCTGCATCAGGAATATCCGCATATTTAAAACGTACAATAACAGCTGCTGAACTACAGAAACAGAATCATAACAGAGAGTAAGAGTGGCTGTGACATTTCAATTTTGAAAGTAAATGGGTGTGTGATGCACATCAACGCTGGAGAAACAGAACAGGGCTTGCGTCAACCCCTTGCCCCCCACCCTCCAACACCGTAAACCTAGGGGAGGGGAAACACTGAATTGTATGAATGTACAATTCAGTGAATCATGTCCAGTCAACTTAAGACTCACTCTTTCAGCTTCTCTACAGCAGACAAAAATTTCACTTGGTCTTTCACTTTTGGAAAAAGACGCTCACTCATTCTTTCAGTCATCTGCAGAAGAGTCGATCCATCGATTTCATTGTCTGTGTCACAGAAAAACAATAAGACACGATCAAAACAGAAATGAGCATGTTCGAAGATAAAGAATAAAAATATCATAAAACATTACTAAAAAGACAGCTATGCGTTCATTAGTGACTGTAGATGATGACAGACATGTGGAATAGCCAAAAAGTGGTTAAAATCATTTTAACAGTGGTTGACAATTCCTAACTAAAAAGTCATGGTTTAGGATGTATCTTACCTAACTTTGGTATGAACTGCCTTAAAAGGTCGGTGGATCAGTGTAATGAAGTCTTGACCATCACATCTGTATGCGTCCAAAGCATGAAAGTCTACCTCATCCCCAGGCTTGAATATCAACAGATCATCAGTCTCTCTGATGTGGTATGATTGAAGGTGTCTTATAAACTCCAGTGTTGTAAAAAGTCTTCCAACAAGAAACCATTTTGCCCTGATATACACAATCAGGACTATTTTTTTTACAAACAGTGGAATTTGCTCTGCATGCACAAGTTCCAAAATGAAGAAATCTCCAACTGCATATTTTACAGAGTTTAAAATGATGCATTTACTCGTCCAGAGTTTCTCATCCACAGTAACGGCTGTCTCCAAGTTCTGCAAACAAATCTGCAAGTTCACTGGAAGTTCTTGAAGTGATAAGTTATTAACTGCTGCTTGTGTATGATCGCTCCTGATGATCCATTCAGGCTGCCACTCCCAGCATTGACGAAGCTGATTCCTCTTTGCCAAAGTCTGACAAATATTAATATAGTTATTGGTGATTCTTGCTACTGTCTTGAAAAATTGATGTCTGGCTTCAAACCTCATGCACCAATGAGAGCGGAGTGACCCATAATCAAGGATGAGCCGAGGATAATGTAGCAGAAAATGCAGCTTGGGTATAAACACACCAGTGTATGGTGTAACTGGCCCATGTAAAGTTCTCTATAAGTTCACTCAGAGCTCGTTCAGATGATTGGGGAAATTCAACAGTTTCCTGGATGACAGGGTCACCGTCTGGGGCAGACTCTAATCCTTGTTTCTGATATTTATGTTTCTTCCTCATGTGATTTTTCAAAGATTTCACAGACAAAAACTTCCTGGGACAGTCTTCTAGTCTGCAGACAATGAAGAATCCACATTCACTTTCATGGTATATCTGTTGATGTTTCAGCAGTTTTTCATATGTTGGTTTTCTTGTGGAGCACCGTGGACACTGATATGGCACATCCATAGAAATGCTCACCTACAAAGACCTGTTGATAATCTGCCAATTCATTTTCCCCAAGCCAAAGAGATACTTCTCCAACAGTCCACTGCTGAGCCATGATCTGTTAAAACAAAACAAAATGCCATTACGTTGTTTTATTCTGTGACATCAAAAACGTATTTATTTATTTTTTGTTCAATCATTTTCCAAGCCGCTTTATTGTCATAAGGATCAGAGGGGTGCAGGAGCCTATCCCAGCTGTTTTTTTAGGCGGGGTAGACCCTGGACAGGTTGCCAGTCCATGGCAGGGTCGTCATTCAGATATGTATGTCTTTGGATTGTGGGTGGAAACCCACACAGAAACAGGGAGAACATGCAAACTCCACACAAAAAGGCACCAGGTTGACCCCGGGAATTGAACAGAGTCTTTCTAGCTGTGAGGCAACAGCGCTAACCACTATACCACCATTTATTCTAACTTTTGAGCCTTCTTCAGATAAATATTGATTATTTTATGCTTTGGATTATCTGGTCTTGTTAGTATAATGACCTCTTTTTTGCCTAATGTATGATGATGGATAAATGAAATGTACATAAAAAATTTAACTATATTGAAAAAGGACATTATCTTGGTAACATCAAATGACCGGAGCATAATTTGTCAACTACTCTGAAAATAAGTTATACAGTAACAGTCAAAGACACAACTTCTCATGTGTCACATTTCTATTTATTCAAAACACTTATGCATTGCTGTATTTTATACAGCTACTCCACAATTCAAAGTACAGGATACTGAATTTCTGAGTTTTGTAGACCAGACACAGAGCTCACACAACAGGCTTCAGGCGCCATTTTGGTGACTTTAACAATATTATTAATTTTAATATCTGTCTAGCTGACATTAGTTTATGTACGCAGCACGCAATAGAGCCACATATTTTAGAGGCCAAATTAATTGGGAACACCTTCACTTAATTGTAACAGTGGTTTTGTTAGGAAAACAGTTCTATATACCAGATACTAAACTGCGTTAACGTCAAAGGCTAACATATCTAACATAGCTAACCATTACTGTTAGCACAACATTAACAGCAAGCTACAATGACGAGTAACTCGTCATCTTTGACTCTGAGCTTAGTTTTATCCCACATATTAAACATGTAACCAAAATTGGATTTTATCATCTAAAAAATATAGCCAGAGTCCGCCCTATTCTCTCTCGGGCCAACACGGAGATGTTGATGCATGCTTTTATTACCAGTCGCATTGATTACTGTAATGCCCTGCTCTCTGGTCTCCCCAAAAAGAATATTTCACCTTTACAACTTTTACAAAACTCTGCAGCTCGTGTGCTGACGAAGACCAGAGGGCGGGCCCACATTACACCGGTTTTAGAATCACTGCATTGGCTCCCCGTGTGTTTCAGGATCGATTTTAAAGTTCTTTTATTGGTTTTTAAATGTCTTAATGGTCTTGGGCCTTCTTATTGCTCAGATCTGCTTTTACCATATGAACCCTCTGGTACTGGCCTTTTGACTGTTCCCAAAGTCAGGACACATACTCACGGAGAGGCAGCGTTTCAGTGGTATGGTCCTCATCTGTGGAACAGCCAGCCAGAGGAGCTCAGGGCCGCAGAGAACGTACATGTTTTAAAGAACAGGCTCAAGACCCACCTTTTTAATTTAGCTTTTACTTAACGTTTATTTATTTTATACTTATTTATTCTATCCTATTATTCTATTTATTAATTTAGGTTTTACCAAATATTTATTGATTTTATTCTTATTCATTTTTTATCTTCTTACTCTATTTATATTTATATTGTATCCCGTTCTTATTTATTTTATCTTTTTACCCTGTATATATCCTATTGTGTCACATCTCCAGTGTTTCCTCGGAGGGCGCTCTCTGCACCGGCGCTGTGATCGACCGTGGCTGCTGGGGCTCTGGGGGTCCTCTCAGCCTGGCTGGGGGGCTTCTTTGCCTCTCACACGCACTAAGCAGTTGTCAAACTCTCAAACGCAGTAAGCAGTTGTCATACTCTGACACGCACTAAGCAGTTGTCATACTCTCACACACACTAAGCGTAAGTGACGGAGTTACACCGTCCCGGGCCGCAGACAGCTGATCTGGGCGCATACACGCACCACCACCATAAGTTTCTACAATTACCGTGGCTGCGCGTCTTTTCATCGACCGGACAGATAAACAAAAAGGGGTGAGAGGTATATTTTGAGCTGCGCAGAGGGTGGCCAACATATTTTTCCCACTTACCTTTAATAAAGCCGGTCGCGTAGACTCGCTGTGATCGCCGACTATACGAGTGTTTATGCAAGCCGATGGTATGGTGTTCCGGGGTTCAAATAGTGGGTTTGCGCACGCTTGAAAGGTCACGTGAACTGCATTGTTTTTGTTTGTTTTTTTTGTTATTGTGAAACACTGTAGACTGCCTGGAATTGGCCATAAATGTCTGTATTTACATATATATGTATTGTAGGAATACATCTGGAAATAAGCTGAGGAGAAAAGAGTGTTTGGTAAAAGAAATAATAAAGAGATGACGATTATGCCTAGTGGGAGGGGCCATGGGGTATAAAAGAAGGCTGTCAGGGCCTACCTGGGGTTTTTCGGTGAGATGTTACAGAGAGGGTAACATGCAGACTGTGTTTTGTATATAGATGTTTGTTTTGTGTTGACTTAAGTTAGTTTTCTATTTTCTTGGTAAATAATAGTGATGGTGAGATGAAGCCTCATGATGAACTGAAGCTTTCCACCCAATTGGTCGACTCATGGTTCGAAGCATTGTGATGATTCATTTGCTCTACTGCGCCATCAAGTGGACAATTCAAGTGAAGCGGGCTCTGTGATTATAATGATGTGTAAACCTCTAAACTGAATAAATAAATTGTTTTCTTGGTTATTTATCCCGAATATTGTCTCAGTATGTGTGATACAAAAGAGAAAGTGGAAACTATCAGGACAGAGTTTTGGTATGATTGTGTAACTGTTAGCCTCAGACAGTCAGTCAATAGTATAATTCAGATCATAGATCAGTACATTTGCATATTTTTATAACTATAAAAAGAAAGCTGACACTTTCGAGACTTTATCTAATGTGTAAGCATCACAGCAGATGCCTTAGATTAGAATCAGTGAGCTGTCGGCTTTCAGCCCCGACCGTGCTGTCTGGTGAGAAAGGCGACATCTCACTGATTGTGATGCGTCAGCGCTTTGTGTTTACGTCTTTGTGCAGAATCGGTGTACCTGCTCTCATTTACTGTTTTAGCTGTTTGGTGGTGGTTGAAATGTAGTAATATTTATATTAAAAATCGATTCAGGATTTTAATGAATCGATATCACGTTATCCAAGCTAGAATCGATTTTAATCGATAATCAAAACCCGCTAGTACCTGTGTAATCATGCTTATGTACATCTGGATAATGACACAAACTAGTATTTGGCGCTTCACTTTTTAATAAACTAAAAGACAGAAATCAGATTATAGGATCTGTAGTGTTGTTTATTTATATTATGGTGCTTATCATTTGTGATATTTATTACTATGTGCATACTTTATTAGGAGAGATAAAATGAAATAAAAAATCTCTTCCTTCCTGGTTCCATCGAAGAAGAAATGCTCAAGTAAGTATGTAACACGTACGTAATCCAATTCCACAACACAGTGTGATGGGAAATCAGCTGTGTTTTTCTGCCCATTTTATTTCGAATCTGGCGCGAACCGGTGAACCAGTCCCTGAATCAGTCACGTGGTACGGACTGCCCGCGAGGCCTCGAACGTCACTGCATACGTAATCAAAGCAAGCCTCGATACGCGCTTCACAGAAACGCCCCCGAGATTACCCGACACACGATTCGACGCTTCGACACACAGGACACATCACTAGTAAATAATCTTTTGTGCACCTGGGAGGCCGGCAGAATAAACTATCCACACTGAATGCTTCCTGACTACGCCTGCATTTGTTCGGGAGAAGTTTTGGAGAGGACCCCGCGACATATGGTGTCAGGAGTGGGATGGCTAGTCGGAAGAGGAAAACGCGCCTCCCAGTTAAGCGCACAGGGCTGTGGTCCCAGCAGCATGAGCTTCCAGTGGAGAAGACAGCAGAGGAGCTGGCATGGGACACAGTGCCGGCGTCGTCTTCTTCAGCAGAAGAGGAGGAGGAGGTTTCCAGCAGGATTGGTCCAGCATTGCCTACAGCTTCGACCTCAGCACGTGACCCAAATGGAGAGCTGATTGCGATGATGAGGGACTTCCTGGCGGGACAGCAAAGGAGAGAGGAGGTTTTGTTGGCAGAACTCAGGGGGCTGAGGACTGTTTCCCCTCCCAATGCTCAGCTGCATTCAGATTTTGCTGGTCAGGAAAGCCCAGCCCAAGCACCAGCCGGAGCAAGCACCACAGCAGCAACGGCCACGCCAAGCACCGCAACAGCAAGCAGCCCCAGAATGGTACTGCCTACACCTGCACGCCAAAGAGGATACCGGGATCCCTCTCGTCAGTCAAAAGCAGTGACCAACAGCCTCATCCAGTCAGTCTCAAAGTGGATGCGATCTGCTGGGCCGAAAATTCCACCCTTTCAGATGGGGGAAGACATTGAGAACTATTTGTGGAGTTTTGAGCGAGTTGCCAAAACCTGGAAATGGCCAGAGAGTGAATGAGCCGGTCGTCTGGTTCCACTGCTATCGGGGAAGGCGTTGGAGGCCTACACTGCAATGGATGAAGAAAGAGCCAATCGTTATGAAGATTTAAAAGCTGCGTTGCTAACCAAATTTGACATTTCCTCTGAGACGTATCGGCAGAAGTTAAGGTCCAATACAGTTCCACCTGGTGAGAGCCCCACTGAGACCTATTATCGCCTGAAGGGCCTCTATCGGCGCTGGATCCGACCAGAGCAGCATATTAAAGAAGAGATGGGAGAAGCTATCATCTTGGAGCAGTTAATCCGGGTACTTCCAGGGGAGGTGAGGACCAGGGTGAGGGAGCATGAGCCAGCAGATGGACTGACTGCTGCTAAGCTGGTGTCACAGTACTTCAATGCGCGTAAAGGAGCACCACCTGCATGCTCATCTGGGACGCCACAGCGACCACCACTCCCATCATCGGGTCTTCTGAAGAGGGAGAGCAACCCAAAGCCACCAGAAAACCCCAAGGCATCAAACTTACGAGCAGCGGGTAAGGACTGTCTTTGTTATTATTGCCAGCAGCCAGGTCATAAAGCCTCGGTATGCCCTATCCGGAAGGCTAAAGTCACTGGTGCCTGCTATGCACCCCGGCTGGAGATGGAGCCCACAAGGGTCCAGCCAGTGGATGTGCAACGCTATAAAAAAGTAAAGGTCAATGGTCAGCAGGCTACTGCTTTGCTGGACACTGGTAGTTTTATGTCTTTAATTAAGCATAGTTTGGTACCAGTGAACAGTGTGGACTATAGCAGACAGGAAGAAGTTTTATGTGCGCATGGTGATAAACATCCATACCCAAAAGTGGAGGTAACAGTGACTATTAATGAACAGCCCTACCTGTTGTCAGTTGGGGTGGTAAAGAACTTGCCTGTAGAGGTTATTCTGGGGATGGACTTGCCTGTACTCATAGACTTGCTGCAAGAAAAAGAAGAACAGTGGACAGAGACTGATGTGGGGGATAAGGGGAATGCTAAATTAAATGTGTCTGGCGCAGTAGTCACTAGAGCCCAGGCGAAGGCTGGATGCCAACCCTTGCCAGACTTTGACAGTAGTCTGTGTGAGGGTGGCACTAATGGGCCAAGAAAATCCCGCTGCCAACGCCGCTTTGAGAAGCAGCTATGGTCAAAGGGGCCGGACACAAAGAGCATGAAATGCGATGTACCAGAAAATATACCTTTGTTGCAAAGGGAGGATGAAACGTTGAAAGTTTTGTTTGCTAATGTGACTGAAGGGGAAACTGGAAAATGGGGAGGGAAAGAGAAGTTCATTGTTGACAAAAATGTGTTGTATGCTGTTGACGGTGACCACCAACAGCTTGTGATACCTTCTAGTTGTAGACCCCTCATTATGCACCTAGCACATACCCTCCCCTGGGCAGGTCATCTGGGTCGCCAAAAAACCTATATGCGAGTTAGCTCACGTTTCTTTTGGCCGTCAATGTACACAGACATACAAAAATATTGCCGTACATGCCCTACCTGCCAGAAAACCTGTCCAGCTCGCAAGTCTGACAGGGCCCTGCTACAGCCACTTCCGGTCATCTCCACCCCCTTCCGTAAGATAGCTATGGACATTGTGGGTCGTCTGGTAAAAAGTAGTCGGGGTCATCAGTACATTTTGGTGGTGTGTGATTATGCGACTCGTTTCCCAGAAGCTTTCCCTCTGCGTGCGCTCACGGCACCCAATGTTCTGCGTGCACTGGTACAGCTGTTCTCCCGGGTGGGGATACCAGATGAGATTTTGACCGACCAAGGGACTAACTTTACCTCTAGGTTGATGCAGCTCTTCCACAACCAGCTAGGCATCTCTGCCATCAGGACGTCACCCTACCATCCACAGACAGATGGGTTGGTGGAGAGGTTCAACCAAACTCTGAAGAGGATGCTGCAGAAGTTTGTGTCAGACACTGGGAAAGACTGGGACCAGTGGCTACCCTTCCTGCTGTTTGCGTACAGAGAAGTTCCCCAGGCTTCCACTGGTTTCTCACCATTCGAGCTACTCTATGGTTGGGATGTGCAGGGGCCGTTGGATCTCCTCCGGAAGGGTCGGGAGTCTCCTGCTTCTGCTCCAAATGATAAAGGAGTGGTGCAATTTGTGCTGGAAATGAGAGATCGGTTGGGGAGATACCATGAAGAGGCCGAGGTCAACCTGCGAGACGCTCAACGAAGCCAGAAGACCTGGTATGACCAATAGGCCCGGCAACGTGAATTTCAACCTGGTCAAAAGGTGTTGTTACTTCTCCCCTCAGCCAACAGTAAACTTCTGGCGAAATGGCAAGGGCCATACAAGGTTCTTCGCAGAATGGGGCCAGTGACCTATGAGATTCATCTTCCTGAAAAGAGGAAACCGAAGCAGACTTACCATGTGAATCTCCTGAAAGAATGGGAAGAGCGTGCCCACCAGGCCCCTGCGAAAGCTCTGATGGCAAGAGAAGTGCCAAGAGAAGGGAAGACAGAACCCGAGCAGGGAGCCGATCCAATGTCTCCGGTGCTGACTCATCTTACCCCACAGCAGGCTGCTGAGCTACTCCAAATCCTTCGGTAGACTCCATCTCTGTGTTCAGTTAACCCCGGCAGGACCACCCTTGTCGAACATGTGATATGCCTAAAGGATGGACATCCCAACGTCCATACCGGGTTCCACAACACTTAGTGGATAAATTGCGACAGGAGAAGATGCTGGTCTTGGGGTGATAGAGCCGTCCTGCTCAGAGTGGTGTAGCCCGGTGGTCATCATCTTCAAGAAAGATGGCTCCCTACGCATCTGCATTGATTTCCGGAAGCTTAATTCCATTTCAGAGTTTGATGCCTACCCCATGCCTCGAATCGAGGGTTTGCTGGAGAAGATTGGAGCGGCCAGGTACATCACCACCCTGGATCTGTGCAAAGGTTACTGGCAAGTGCCACTGGAGGAGTCTTCTCGACCGTACAACGCCTTCAGGACACCTGCCGGCCTGTTCCAGTTCACGGTGATGCCATTTGGGCTACATGGGGCTCCAGCCACCTTCCAAAGGCATATTAACAAATTACTACAGGGGTGTGACCCCTATAGTGCCGCCTACCTGGATGATGTAGTGATCTTCAGCAACACCTGGGAAGAGCATCAGCAGCACCTGTCCGAAGTCCTGGGAAGAATCCATAAGGCAGGGTTGACCCTCAACCCCTCTAAATGTGAGTGGGCACGGCAGGAGACCCGCTACCTTGGCTACCAAGTGGGCAGAGGTGTGGTGCGCCCGCAGATGGATAAAGTGGATTTTATCCAGAACTGCCCTCGGCCTCGCACCAGCCCCTTCCTGGGGCTGGTTGGCTGGTACCAAAGATTTGTGCCCCAGTTTGCAACTATTGCGGCCCCTCTTACTGCTTTGACCAGCAAGGACCAACGGAATCCTGTCACATGGACAGCAGAATGTGAACAAGCTTTCAAAAGGCTGAAAACCTGCCTGTGTACGACCCCAGTTCTCAGGAGCCCAGACTTCAGGAAGAAATTTCTGGTCCAGGTGGATGCCTCCAAAAGCGGCCTGGGAGCAGTGCTGGCCCAAGGGGACCCTGGAGAAGAGCTTCCGGTCCTATACCTAAGGCACAAGCTGCTGCCACGAGAGACCAACTACTCAACTGTGGAGAAGGAGGCCTTGGCCATTAAGTGGGCACTGGAGAAACTCAGGAATTATTTACTTGGAAGGGAGTTTGAGTTGGAAACTGATCACCGAGCGCTCACCTGGATCCATTCCATGAAGGACCATAACAGCCGACTGACACGCTGGTACCTTTCACTGCAGCCGTTCAGATTCACCATCCGTCAAAGACCAGGCAATCTCACTGTAGTGGCAGATTATCTCTCCAGGTTGCCGCACAACGCCAACCTTCAGGTGGAAGGGGATGATGTGACGGAGTTACACCGTCCCGGGCCACAGACAGCTGATCTGGGCACATACACGCACCACCACCATTAGTTTCTACAATTACGGTGGCTGCGTGTCTTTTCGTCGACCGGGCAGATAAACAAAAAGGGGTGAGAGGTATATTTTGAGCGGCGCAGAGGGTGGCCAACATATTTTTCCCACTTACCTTTAATAAAGTCGGTCGCGTAGACTCGCTGTGATCGCCGATTGTACGAGTGGTTATGCAAGCCGATGGTATGGTGTTCCGGGGTTCAAATAGTGGGTTCGGGCGCGCTTGAAAGGTCACGTGAACTGCATTATTTTTGTTTGTTTTTTTGGTTATTGTGAAACACTGTAGGCTGCCTGGAATTGGCCATAAATGTCTGTATTTACTTATATATGTATTGTAGGAATACAGCTGGAAATAAGCTGAGGAGAAGAAATAATAAAGAGATGACGATTATGCCTAGTGGGAGGGGCCATGGGGTATAAAAGAAGGCTGTCAGGGCCTACCTGGGTTTTTTCGGTGAGATGTTACAGAGAGGGTAACATGCAGACTGTGTTTTTTATATAGATGTTTGTTTTGTGTTGACTTAAGTCAGTTTTCTATTTTTTTTGTAAAGAATCTTTTGTGCACCTGGGAGGCCGGCAGAATAAACTATCCACACTGAATGCTTCCTGACTACGCCTGCATTTGTTCGGGAGAAGTTTCGGAGAGGACCCCGCGACAAGTTTACATACTCTCACACGCACTAAGCAGTTGACATACTCGGACACGCACTGAGCAGTTGACATACTCTCACATGCACTGAGCAGTTGACATACTCTCACACGCACTGAGCAGTTGACATACTCTCACATGCACTGAACAGTTGTCATACTCTCACATGCACTGAGCAGTTGACATACTCTGACACGCATTAAGCAGTTGTCATACTCTCACATGCACTGAGCAGTTGACATACTCTGACACGCATTAAGCAGTTGTCATACTCTCACATGCACTGAGCAGTTGACATACTCTGACACGCATTAAGCAATTGTCATACTCTCACACGCACTGAGCAGTTGACATACTCTGACACGCATTAAGCAATTGTCATACTCTTACATGCACTGAGCAGTTGACATACTCTGACACGCATTGAGCAGTTGTCATACTCTGACACGCATTAAGCAGTTGTCATACTCTGACACGCATTAAGCAATTGTCATACTCTCACACGCACTGAGCAGTTGACATACTCTGACACGCATTAAGCAATTGACATACTCTCACACGCACTGAGCAGTTGACATACTCTGACACGCATTGAGCAGTTGACATACTCTGACACGCATTAAGCAGTTGTCATACTCTCACATGCATTGAGCAGTTGACATACTCTCACACGCGCTGAGCAGTTGACATACTCTGACACGCACTAAGCAGTTGTCATACTCTCACACGCGCTGAGCAGTTGACATACTCTGACACGCACTGAGCAGTTGACATACTCTGACACGCACTGAGCAGTTGTCATACTCTGACACGCACTGAGCAGTTGTCATACTCTCACACGCACTGAGCAGTTGACATACTCTGACACGCATTGAGCAGTTGACATACTCTCAAACGCACTGAGCAGTTGACATACTCTCACACGCGCTGAGCAGTTGACATACTCTGAGCAGTCAGCGGCTGATAAACTCCCCCAAAGAAACCAAATTCCTAGAAATCCAATAACGGAAATGTTTGCACACAGTTGTGATTTTGTGCAGAGGTCCACCCTACCAGCCAACCTCAGATCTCCACGCATACACAAACTAAGGCACATAAGTCTGCACACATCCAGACATTAACAGATACACACACATGGCCACCCTTTATATCGGTGGACCTCCACCAGGCCTCACTGCACTCCTCTTCTCAGAGAAACCCTCAACAGAAGAGTTGAGAAACACAAAACTTGTGAGATCTGAATGTCCTGGTGAGTCTCCACCTGTTACAGGTGGGTGCTGCCTGGACTGTCTCAAGACAGACCAGACCAGGTGCACCACAAACACTTCAAACCTCATCTCAGGTCAAAAACTAAAAGAACAACATAAACAAGGAGAAAACTTGCCTTAGAAACATGCAGGGTTAGAGGAGACGGCAGCCATGTAGAGGTGAGCCTGTGTGAGTCCGTTTTCTTTTAGTGAACAACAGAAAAAAAGAAAAAAGAAAGAAAACTTACCTTAAAAATCTGTAGGGTTGTTTTCTCTGAGACATGTTGGAATCTGTAAACAGTTACTCCGAAAAGGATCCAGATGTTTCAAAATACTTCTCTGGCGAACGTTTCAATTCTGCGAACATAAATGCTGTGATTAATGGACTAAAAGTCATCGCTTCTCACCCCTATTTATGGATTCAAGGATCAAAGGATCAAATTGGTGGTAAGATTCTAAATATATGTGATGTCATAATCCTGTTAGTTTGGAATACACAAAACAATAAGCACAGTTGTACAGACACACACACACACTCCCAAAAACTAGCCAGCCCTCATGAGGAGGTTGCGACGCCATCCAGGTGCGGGAAAGAAAGCAGGAAAAACCGGGAGCGGGCCGCCTCACCGCTCTTTACATTAATGGACCGCCCCAAAGAAATCCAAACACGGAAATGCTTGCACACACATGTGATTATGCACAGAGGTCCATCCTACCAGCCAACCTCAGATCTCCATGCAGGCACATATGAATGCACATACATTTACACACATCCAGAGATAAACTCCCCCAAAGAAATCCGAACATGGAAACTTTTGCGCACACTGCACACACATTCAGAGTTCATAATGTACTGGTGAGTCTCCACCTGTTACAGGTGGATGCAACCTGGACTGTCTCAAGACAGACGAGACCAGATCCACCAAAGAAACTGCAGATGTGAGGACATGCGTCTTTTTGAAATATATAAAACAATAAACACGGTCGTGCAGACACATACACTCACACAGGCTGCGAAAGCCTAGCCAGCCCTCGTGATGGGGTGGACCTCCTCCAGGCCTCACTGCCTTCCCCTCCTGAGAGAAACCCTTTATAGAAGAGTTGAGAAAGACACAATTTGTGAGGTCTGAATGTTCTGGTGAGTCTCCACCTGTTGCAGGTGAGTGCAGCCTGGACTGTCTCGAGACAGACCAGATCAGCTGCACCACAGACACTTCATACCTCATCTCAGGAGAAAAACTGAAAGAACAACATAAAAAAGGAGAAAACCGACCTCAGAAACATGGCCAACATCTGTTTGATTAGACTAACAAATAATGGTTGACCATTTTCAGGTGCTCGCCTAACCTTCAGTAGTTGTTCGAGGTCATTGAAACGCTTAGGTTTTATATATCCAGTTTCCTTGGATTGATAATCTGTCTCGTATTGAAATTGTTCTTTGGTCAGTTTTGCCTGTTGCAGAATTTCAGGGTCGCTCTTGTTGACTTTAATAGCCACGATCTGTCTGTTTGCTCTGTGAATTGGTTAGAAACAAAACTGAACTTGTTTTGGTTTCTTTTGTAAAATGCTCTGAAAACATCTGGAAAGGGTTTGGGTTGGTGTCAGGTCAACGTCCGTTATGCCATAAAGTATAATGGGTGAGCGCTCGTATTATGGGTTTTGGGATCAAAGCAAAGCTACCACGTCATGAAGGATCGAAGCAAAGCTACCGCGTCACAAGGGATCAAAGTGATTCTAATGTATGCGCAGGCGCACACACACATGTTTGTTTGTGTAATATTGTTCACACTAAATTTGACCGTAGGCAATTTAATATGAGTCAATCAAAGAAAATGTTAGTTTTGGAGAATTTTGAAATTACGAAAATGACAATTACGAGAATTTTTGTTCGTGTATTTTTTTTCTTTTGCATAACATGTCGAGCTTTTCTGTATATAGCCATGTCGTAGATTCCGAAGCAAACAAGAAATTGATGAAAATGTTCTATTTTATTTTAACAATCATCAACTGCATATGCAGGTTTCGTACGGGTGCTTGAAATCCTTGAAAAATCTTGGATATATTGTAGTGCTTCTATTTCGGATTTGGTGCTTAAAACGTCTTGAAACTGTATTTCATTCACCACAAATAACTATCTGATTGAATAGTTTTCTTATCAGATAGAGAAATAAAATGGCAAAGTCTAAAAGCAACATTTCTCTGCCTGGGCTGCCTTGTACCTCTGCACGTCAGTCTGTTTCAATGTGTGACCCCCCCTCCCCGAACAGTCGGGGGTGAGCGCACTAACGTGCCTGGAGGCCGTTTTAATGAGTGTTTGCTGGAAAACGAAAAATACAAGAAGGAGTCTGCAAGAAGGATTTGTACGTTTTCACTGTGGAGGAGTTTGCGTAAGTCCTAGTAAATCATTTTCTCCAGTGTGTACGTTACACATGCTAATTTTTAAAATCGTTTTTATTATTTTGCTAGCTAGCAAACTCCCGAGATAAATTAAATGCACTCAGTGTGATGCAATACGGTGCCGCTATTCTAACAGTTAGTTATTGCAGGGTAATTTCTGGAATATGCTGTGAATTTAACCAAGATTACACAGCAGTAGCAGTAATGCGAGTTACTTCCCCAAAGTGAAAGCTTTAAACGTTAGCCCGATGCTTAACTAGCCAACTCAAGCTTTCTGATTGAAGGCTAAAAGCAGCGTTGTCACCAAGTAAACAGAATCTTGATTCTATTTTGGTGTATTGCTGCAGTTTTTTCAAGTATTAACTTGGTGCTTTTGGCAACCTTAGGGGGAAATAATGGTAATATGACTGATCCATATGGACACAAAGAATATAGACTTTTTTGTGCTACCGAAGTTCCGTGGCTTTCATTCAAAATCTGTTTATCGTTAAACAACTTGAAGATTATAATGGCTTCAAACTCACATTGAGGCCTGTGGGGCACTATCAGCCACTGAAACAGTAGACAAATGAATATTTCATACCTTAAGGCTGCCTGTTTATTTAAGGGAGATGAACAATACATTATAATTGTATATAATAATATCACAGATGATAGATTAAATAGGTTTTTGATAGATGCTTGTGCATTGTTAAAGTCTTATATGTTGAATTGATCTGAGTATGTCATCTGTTCAAAGCCTCTCCCAGTCAGTGCTGTTCTCTATGCCTGTCTTACTCTACATGATCTTTTTTAACATCAGCATGCTAAAGGACTTGTTTGGAAGAGACTGCTATTTTATACGCTAAAATATGTTTTTCTTCTGGTTGGTGAAAACACTTTATTATCCTCTAATAGATTTTTTAAATGCTTGGTGATGGTAGTACCCAAAACTGGCTGCATCAGGTACTTCCCTGTGTATTTGGAGAGGATCAGAAGTCCCAGGAATAAAAAAGCAACTAATTATTTATCTGCACAGCCGTACAAGTGGCTGACTGCTAGTTTGTTCCTCTGAGGCCGTGTCCTAGTCAGTGTGTCTCGCTAGATTTCTCTCTCTTCTGTTAATTGAGCCTTTTTGTTTGTTTTGTGCAGTTCTGGTTAATAAGTGAAATTAATAAAAGCCGCAGAAATATTTTCATTGCATTTCTGTTTGTTCTGTACTTGCTAACTGTCAGTTCAGAAGAAAATGTAGCTGCTGTTTGCCAACAAACTCAGTTCCTTTGCCCGATAATTTCCTTCCAAAAAATGCCTACATATATATTTATAAGCTGAGTTATTATATAGCTGAATAATTATATCTTTCAATTCATAACTAATAATGTTTTATTTTAAATTTGTGTCTTTTAGCTTCTTCTGCTTATTATTGTTATCCATCCATTTTCTTCTGCTTATCAAGGACTGGTTTACCCGGGCAGCAGCCTAAGCAGAGAAGCCCACATCTCCCTCTCCCCAGCCACCTCCTCCACTTCTTCTGGGATAACACCAAGACATCCTCAGGCCAGCTGAGAGATATAGCCTCTCCAGAGTGTCCTAGGTCTGCCCTGGGCCTCTTTCTCCTTTTCTCATCAGCCTCTCTTCAACGTGTAGGAATAGCAGCTCTACTCTGAGCCCCTTTTGAGTAACTGAACTCCTCAGCCTGTCTTTAAGGGAGAGGCAACACCCTTAGAGAAAGCTCGTGTTTTTCATCTGTCAGTCCTCTGCTCACCTGTCCCCAAACTCGTAAACAAGAGAAGATTAAAGTCCTCCGCTTGATGCTGCAAGTCATTGTTTTTTATTGTCTTTTTCTTAATATATTCAGATCATTCTAAAAATATCTGTACAACAGTTTGTTTATGCAGTCAGCATTTGTATATATACAGCAGTATTCTCAAACAAGCAACAGTGAACGCACCTGTGTGAGGCAAATTCCACAATCACAGTTCAATCAGTCCCCCCACCCTGACACTTTTTTCCACTTTAAGTGAGGAAATGGAATTAAATCTGACACATCTTTATCTTTTATGGACATATCAACATATCTTTTTAAGGTTAAGAGAATATGGTCATCAGATTGGAGAAGCTGAACAATCAGAGCTGTGATAATGATATTTAAGGATATTTAAGGTGTGTTGACTGGTTCATAACGTCAGCTCATGTGAGAAAACATCCCACGCTAAAAGTTGCTGCTAGCTGCTGGTTGATGGTGAATTTATTGTGTGTTTCCACAGTCTGTACAGATGAAGAGTAGCAGAGCTGGAGATGAGGCAGGAGGAAGAGTTGACTCAATTCAATTTCAGTTTATTTATATAGCATTAATCACAACAACAGTCACCTCAAGACACTTTATACTGCAAGGTGGAGGCCCTATTGTAATACAGAGGAAACTAAATGATCAAAACAAGCCCTTTGAGCGAGCACTTGGTGACTGTGGGAAGGAAAAACACCATTTTAACTGGAAGAAACTTCCAGTAGAAGCAGGTATAGGGAGGGGCAGCCTCTGAGGACTGGTTGGGGTTGAGGGGAGGGAGAAAGGACAAAGGACACGCTGTGGAAGAGAGCCACTCTATGAGCTGTTCATTCAGTTTGTGGTTTAGCTCGACTCCATGACGTTTCTGAACTAATGCTTTGCTCAATTAATGTTGCAATGAATTATGGGTGGATTTTACTGATATTCTATCTTTATGTTGTCACCAAACAGATCTACAGATTTAGGATTATCTACAGGCTCCTCTACCCCTGCTAGCCCTTCTGTCCTGCCCAGGATGGCGCCCCTGGTGCCCCCTCATAAGGTCCAGCAGTCCTACTGTCCATCCAACAGCTCCTTCTCCCCTCTTACAGCCCCTATGGGAGCTCCATCTGTGGTGGCTACAGGCCTTACAGCTACAGCTACGGTGGCGGCTACAGCCTGGGAGGATACAGACACACACCTCACCTTGAGGACGTCCCCCCAGCAGGTTTGTGCAGCAGGCTGAAGAGATGGAACAGCAAGCACTCACATATTCATATGAGTACATTTAGTTGTTTTGAGAGGTGTACTGAACACAGGACAGTGGCTGCAGGTGCTAATTGTTTTGAGTTCAAAGTAATTAAGGCTGCTGTTGCAAAGTTTGATAATAGAATCTGAAGCTGGTAATGTTCAGGGCTGCAGTACACGTGTAAAGATGAGTCTGCTTGTATGACATCATATGTGCCTTTGTGTAACTCAGTGGCAAATAAATTGGGTACCATAGCTCCATATGCCATTAGTTACTTTACAAGTGTAAGGAAAAGCAGAAGGACTTGTTTTTGGTTCAGACCAGTTAAAATGATGAATGTCTTTCATTCAGTTTCCTTGCTTGGTTTAGACACTAACTGGGCGAGCGAGGAGGACGACCACGTGGTGGCCAGAGGAGAATATGACTTTACAGCTGCTTCTCCGGAGGAGCTTTCTATGCAAGCTGGAGAGATGCTCAACCTCGCTCCTAAAGGTGATGAGCTTTTTACTGGCTGCGGGACATTTGATTCTGAGTGCTTTGACCCAAAACCTTCTATTTTTGTTTTCCTTATCTTAGAAATAACAGATGAGGGCTCTTCTTTTGTGTGAGCGTGCCCCATGTTTACAACTATCTCCCTCGTGTTTAGAGCTACAGCCCCGTGTGCGTGGCTGGCTCCTGGCCAGCGTGGACGGTGAGACCACCGGCTCGTCCCAGCAAACTACGTTAAGATCCTCAGCAAGAGAAGAGACCGCCGGGCCACAGATGTGGAGAGGCTCGCTCAGGCCCAGCAGGCGAACACGCAGGCACCCCAAACAACCTCAGCTGCACAAATCTGTGCCTCTCCTGCAGCCCATAAACGTACAGCATCTACCCGCATCATGTACAGTACATGAAGGACCCGTCTCGTCAGATTCATTAGGCTCAGCTGTGTCCCCCTCCTGTGTTTCCTCGTTTCCCTCTGTGTGTATTTATAGTAGTGATGGCCAAACAAAGCTTTCTGAAGCTTGTGTTGAAAAACGATTCATTACTGGAAGCTTTTTAACACAGTCCTCTGTGGTGACATCTGCTGGTCAAAAATATGAAGAGCAGCTTGAATCTACAGAAAAACTGAACTGCTTCATTATGATTGCCCACTCTGCAGAGTGGAATTCACAATTCACAATTGGACGTCACTGATCACGTGACTGTGGCCAAACGAATCGAGCATCGACAGAGTGCTTCTGAAGCGGTGTGTTGGTGTTTTTGACACACGCGCCGGAGCGTCAGCTTCAAGCGGGCCATCACTAATTTATAGCATTCGTCCTCTTGTGTGCGTTACTGGTCCGTCTGTGTTCCTCCATGCTGTTTTTCCTGCTTGTCATCCTTCGTGTTTTAACTCCATTCCCTCGTGTCCAGGTTTCTTATTTGGTTCTCAGCTTTCCCAGTTTAGGTTTTCCTAGTTTTGTTTCTCACCTCCCTCGCCTTTGTTTGTATGTCACTCTCCATAAATAAAGCTCACTCACATCAGCAGTGCCTGCATCTTGGGTCCTCCATTCATATCTCAACACACAAACCCTGACATTTATTGTGTAGTTACATACTGCTAGGAAGTGCTGACAAAATATGAAATTATGATGCTATTTATGTAGAGGCACAGTACCAACACAGAACAGCGGGGACACAGAACCAAAACCTAAGAACTAACAAAGACACATCAAGAAATCAAAGATTAATAAAACAAAACAGAAAACACTGAGCCAGCGACCCAGGACCGTGACATTCAGTTTCTCAAGGAGGAATCAAAGCAAACATTTGTTTCTTTTTATGAATAAGAGATTTCCTTTATGGGTTACGTGATGGTGTAAGTTCCAGCACAGCTCATTTAGTGTGCAGAAGTGCTCCGAGGCCCCTATGAAACACATGATTGAAAGAATCTAATAAATTAGAGGGGTGCAGTAGCTGTAGTATGACTTTTTGTTCTCCTGCTGCATGACGACTTTACTTTTTTCTTTTTTTGGTTGGAGGAAGTTGACATCTCAGTCCATTGTGACGTGCAGATCTTTGACTGGCTTATGAACTCCGTCAGGAGGAACTCAGCAGGAGAGGGAAACAAGGACCAACAAACCCGGCTTGGTAAAAAGGAACAAGAACAGAAAAAGTCAACATCATTACACATCCCTGAGCTGTCATTTACACCACCTGTGGCGCTTGATTTATTGGTCACTAAACGTGGTGTGTGTTTGGTGCGTCACTGGCTGCGTGTTCTGTGTTATTTGTCGGTCGTGTGGTTTGGGCGTTGATATTTGACATCACAGCAGAGAGACTGGATGTGATGTCAGACCCCTCTAAATCGTGTAATTTACAGATATTTAATTCCAATGATTTGACTGCATCATTGTGTCTTTGAGTTATGACCCAAACTCTCTTTCAACTTTGTGAATAAATTCACGTCCCCCTGTGACCTCATAATTACACCACAGTTCAGATGGCATGAATGAGTCATGAGGTCACACCAACAGTGACAACATCAGCAGTGACATCACTAAAGTTGCCAGGTGAGTCCATAAATAGAACCCGTGACGTGGAGCAGGTACCGCCGTTTTGGACGATGCCACGACGCAGCTATAGACGCAAACGTGCGAGGTCTTCTCGCCCCGTTCGCAGACGCAGGAGAGCCCACAAGGCCTCGGGTGTCCGCAGACGTGGGAGAAGATACCGTCGCAGACATTAGACAATCCCAATAAACATGTAGGATGAACATCAAAATGTGGTCCAATCAATTTTTTTTTAGATAATATATGTTGTTGTTGTTTTGTGTGTGTTTGTTATCAATGTTGTAAAAAAAGTTAAGCTTAGTAAGCCATCAAGCACTGATTACTCGTAGAAGAGCACCAATAGGAGACAGAACTAATTAGAAGGTGTTATTATTCAGTCTGTACATCGAATAGAAGGCACTAACCACAAGGTGATCTTCAATGCATCTCTGTGTGAATGTGAACGGGGCGAGAAGACCCCCACTAACTGCATGTCTTTAGACTGTGTGAGGAAGCTGGAGAGAACATGCAGACTCCACACAAAGACCCCGGCCTGATGGGGTTAGGGTCCTGAGTTTGATACCCTAAACTGAACGCAGGACAGAGGAAGGGATGGGTGATGTTCATGTGTGCCCAGGTGTATGATGTGGCTCTTTGCGGTGACACAGTAAAAAATGTGGCTGTTTGTCTGTGACTGGTTGGCTGCCCCAGCCCTGGCACTTCATGTATTTCAGTAATGTCTTTTTCTCCCGTCTCCTCCTCTCGTTTACATGTTTTGCCCTTGTGACCCATTCCTTCTGTCACGTGTGTTTTCCCCCCAGCCATCATGTTCTGTTTGTGCTTAGTTATGTCCATGTCTCATCTCTAGTCCTCTTTTCCCTCTGTATGTATTTACAGTGTACGTGTTCCTCGTCGGTTCGTCATGCTAAGTCTGCGTGTCTTATTCCGTCATGTGTCATGTATCACTCCAAATCTCACTGACTTTAACTGATAATAACTGTTTGCTGAGTGTTATGTCTAAAAGGTATTGCACAATCGCCTCTAGTAGAGGATCAGGTTTGTTTTCCACTGATAATGGATTTTAACATGACTGACCAATGATTGTGGAGCACGTCCATGTAGGATCTTATAAATACAACGAGCAAACTTAAATGTTTTAAAATGTTCAAAACTTAATATATTATATTTCTGAAGTATGACGGAAGGAAAAAGTTTCATATTTTAAAAAAATCCAATTTCATATGATCAAATTTATGTCAAAAAGTTCATATTTATTCCTCCTATGTCATGTGTGAGTACTGTACTGTAAATGTCATATATATCAGATGATACTGATAACCTAATGCTAATAACTATGCAGAGGTCTCTAGGCCTCGACTTTTATGGAGCATGTGAAGTTTGGGGCAGAGTGGACAAAGAAAAGTTTCTCAGCAGGTTCAACAGGTTGCTACAACACAGGCTGATGAAGTATTGCACTCACTCATCCAAACTGGCAAACATGTAACATACACCCTAAGACTGATCCTGCTTTTTACTCCTTTGCTATGATTTAATTTGATATTATGTAGCCTTGGAGACAGTTTGCATAGATTAGAATGTTAGATTCCTGTGATGTCATCAATGCCCGATGTTTTGTTTTAATGTCTTGTGATAGTTCTAAGTGCAGACAAAGTCAGAGTTCAAGTGAGTTTAGTCCAATTTCTTTCCCTTTTTTTTATTCAAATCAGGCAACAAAGTATCTCTTTTACAGTGACATAGTTTTTTCTTTCCCTTTTTTCCCCTTCCCTTCCTTCCTCTCCCCCTCCTTTTTACATAAAATATAATTACCATTATATAAACGATCATATATCTATGTCTATACATACACATTTATATATCTAGATAAGTATATACAAAGGAGGGGGAAAGGAGAAAAAAAAAACCCAGAACAAACAACCCCCCCCCCCCCCCCCCCCCCCCCCCCCCCCCCCCCCGTTGAGTTGGGAGTATAAGGCGTCTTGCAAGCAATGTTATAAAACTCAGAGCACGAATTTGTTTATTATTTAAGTGTTTAACTGTAGCTACACCAAATAGTGCCATTACTGGGTCTGGGGCGGGGGGGGGGGGCTGTTTTTTAAAAATATCAGACAAAGTTTTAAATATTTTAGACCAGTAAGTAGTGATATTAGGACATGTCCAAAACATATGTGACAATGAGGCAGAATTCTGGCCACATTGATCACATCTTGAGTCCGCACCTGGAAGCATCCTTGAAACTTTCAATTTAGACAGATGGAGCTTATGCAGGACCTTAAATTGTAGTAGTTGGAAAACGCAGAGAAGACAATTTCCCAGTATGGCTTCTTATGTGTGCACTTTACAATTCTTCTAGTTCCTCCTGTTCTCTTTTTCTAAAACACATTTTCTCTGTAATGCAGGTGGTGATTAAGCATGTTGCTCAGTTTTTAGTCAGCTACTTACCAGTGGTAAGAAATGTTTGTCTTTTTCTGTTGTTTTCCCCCAACGTGTTCCTCAAACAGCCTAATGTTTGAACACTGACCTTGATGTTCTGCTTCTTAATGGTAAAATGACCGAGATTCCCAAGGAGGTGGCAATGCTAATAAAAGTGGGGGCAGGACCAGAGGCTACGAGCAGCGATGTGACGCCCGCATAAAACGACTGGTATGACTTGGAAGACGAAGTCATTATGGTCTTTGAAAGGCCAAAAAAACATAGACTTGGAAGCCTACCTGGCAAACAGAAGAACCTTTGTGCACGAGAGGGAGTTTAAGGTCAGCGAGTGGCAAGATAACATGCGGCTCTTTAGACTTATAGTGCGGCTCCACGTGGTTTGGGCAAAGTATTTAGCTGAAGTGTATTTTATTTATATTAGTTCTTTTTTAACTTGTAGTTCTAAGTTAGAAGATTATTGTGATATTGAAATATAAAAATAAAAGTATGGTAAGTATGACTGCACAGGGGCTTTGTGGCCTGGCTGCAGAAGTCACTGGATAGAAAGCGGCTGACGTTTCACTGCATCCTGCACCAAGAGGCATTGTGTGCGCAAACCTTTCCTGTAGAATGCACAGAGGTCATAAATGTTGTCATTCAGATCATCAATAAAATAATGGCAAAAGGTTTAAATGCTCTCCACCTCATTACTGGATGAGGTGGAGAGCATTTAGCCTGATCTCCTGCTGTATGACAGAGTCCTGCTGTCCAGAGGAGAGGTGCTGAAACGCTTTGCTGCATGTAAGATAAGATAAGATAACTCTTTATTGTCATTGCACAGTCATACATAGTACAGTAGTACAATGAAATTGGAAAATGTCTGGGAGAGGTGAAAGTTTTCATGAGCAGCAAAGGGCTCGCCTTTTCTGCGCTGGAACAGCCAGAGTGGCTGAAAAAGCTGCACTTTGTGGACATTACAGCGAACCAGAAGAAGCTGAATACAAGTCTTCAGGGGAGAGGAGGCACAGCGTTACACATGCTGGAGGAGGTGTTAGCGTTTGAGTGCAAACTGACAGTTAATAAATTCAGAGCATTTGCAGTCTGCAATCACCACAGTTATTTGGGAAATAATTCCACGAGTTCAGAGAGGAAAAACCCACATTATCCTTCCCCATCACTGCCCTGACCATCGATCCATCCCTGTTAAATGTGACTGGATTTTCAGGTGATACTGAGAACCTTGTTTGAAACATGGAATGCCATCCCGACACATAAACATGAAGAAATATGCATTTGGAGTCCTGACGATCTTCAGATCCACATACGTATGTGAGCAGCTGTTCTCCACCATGAACTGTGTTACAAACAAACACAGCTGACGCCTCACAGACGACAGCTTACAGTCCTGCGTAGATGAAAGTGACTTTGTAACTTGTAACTGTAAATTAAATGTGTAAGTGATATTTATATAGGTGTAAACTTATCCACAGCTTTATGCCTTGTTGCTGTTTTAGAAAGAGTTAAAAAATGAATGTCCACTATTTAAACCTTTTGAATGCAGGATATTTTATTAAAGCAATTTAGCAGGAGGGGGAAAAGCCAGCTCACATACTATGATCACATAATGAAATCACTTAATACTCATCTAATTAACCCACTCTTAGCTAATGTTGATCTTCTGAGGAGAGAGATTGAGGAGAGAACGGGCACATCCATGCCTGAAGAGGCCCTTATCTCTGTTTTGCATCCCTGCAACTTCAACACTCCAGGGATTCAGTTGAAATCCAAATCCTCTCAAAGTTATATTTCAAAAAAGAGCAGAGAAAAAGCCAAAAAATACAAAACCCAAGTGTAAGTGTGCAGTTCAGACAGCAGCTGATCTCTGGGCTCTAGAGTCTGACCAGTTTGGTCACATTTGCGGCCAAATTTCTCACTGGTGCGACTAATAAAATCCTAGGTCGCACCAGCGACCAGCCGTTCAGTACATTAAAAAAAAGTCTCTGCGATCTGAAAGTCTCCGTATCACTCCCGTATCATCACTCCCCGCCTGGCGCTGACTACAGCAGAGTACCTGGCCTACCAGTGTGAGAAACATGTGCTGGTCATCCTCACTGACATGAGTTCCTACGCTGAAGCTCTGAGAGAGGCACGACTGCCTTTACTTTCTTTGGCTCATGTTTAGGTGTTGTTTGTCAAAATAACATCAGTGTAAAAGCCAAATCCCAATGAGTCACAACGTTGTAATATAATGGTATTCAGGGCTCTAGAGTGCGACCATATTTTTCAATGATGCGACTAAAAAAGATCTTTGGTCGCACCGGTGTGACCAGCTGTTCAAAAACGTAAACACAGAGCCGACGCATCACAATCAGCTTTCTCGACTTTCTCACACGGACACGCCGTCGCGGCTGAAAGCCGACAGCTCGCTGACTCTGATACGTCGGCGCTTTGTGTTTCCATCTTTTTTGCGCTCGATTCTGAGCTGCAGGTTTTATCTCTCTCTAACCAAAATTCACTGAAGCAGCAGCAGAAGATCCAAACTACGCTCCACATTTGATCAATGTCGTCATTAATGCCCTCTGACTTTTGCTTCAGCACGATAAAATCACACTTCCTGCACAGCTCTCTCTCTCTCTCTGTACTTCAAGAACAGTTTCCCGTCTCAAATCTCTGTTTCCTGCATCATTCATTCGCTTATCACCCACCAGTCTACCGTTGTTTACAGCGCTGTCGGCCGCTCGGACAAGAAAGCCTAATTTCTGCTGTTCAATACTGAAGAAATGTAAACTTTTTAAAACGATGCAATAAAGTGTATCTGCTACAGAAAACAGGGCAGGAAAATCTCCTTCATGTTTTTCTGTTTTATCCTCAGTTACTTTGACACAAAGGCCTCTGCTGTGATGCTCACACCTCTGATGAAGTCTCACATGTGTCAGTGCTGATAAATCATCAGAATTATAATATTTCTGACTGTCTGAGGCAAAATCAAATTGAATGGAATCAGGACCTCGTGAATCGAGTGGATTACAGAAATCAGTGATGATACCCAGCCGTAGTGAGCAGCCTAGGCCCGACAGAAGTGGATGTAGCTGTGGGTAAAAAGGTGGAAAGAACTACTGATAACTTTTAAAGTTAAGGCCTGATCCTTCTGAAATTCATAGCCAGCTCTGACACACAGCCATCAATCTCTGGGCGCTGAAAAAGCAGCAGTGTATCCAGAAAACACATTATATGCTGCGATAAATGCCCAAGTGTGTGACAAAGTGGCTAGGAGAGAAGTCATTTGCCATTTGTCACTTGTGTATGTTGTTATTCTGTGTTCTGTTATCTTATAGTTTATCATAATGCTTTAATGTTAACACAGCAGATGTAGCCTTGGCTCTACATACTATCCCGGGTCTGTTTGTGGTAGCATTGGTTATATTCATTTCATCTGTGCAAATGTACTTAAAGCTAAATGTCACTTCGTCATTAATTGATTTGAATCTTTCATTTGTTTATGTAGTTTGGTTATAGTTACCATTGTGTGTTCCTCTGGACAGGTCCTATGTGTAAAACGGGTATGTGGGAATGGCCGCCCCAGTACTTCCTGGTTTTATAGGATATGATGTCACTGATCATGTCAATTGGGTGTAACCAAATGAAGGGGTGTTTCTTTTGTGTAAAATTGTTTATTTCATTTAAAATAACCTCATGAGTCTGTAAGTGAAGAGATTGACTTTTCAAACTGTTTAGTTGGGTGAATGAGTTTGTTAAGTGGAAAAATGATTTTATTCCTGTTTCTTTGGACTAGACTGTGTTATTTAGTCTACCCTGTTTTCCCAATGGTGGAGGTTAATGAGATCCAGGTGTGAGTAGAATTTTATATAAAGCAGGTGAGATTTTGACTGAGAGGTTCTTATGTTTTGTGAAATAATTGTTGAAAGGCGACGCCAGAAAATAAAGAATACTTAAAAGAAACTTGAACAGTCTGCAGATGCTGTCTTCCTATCACCTTCCATGCTGCTTATGTCACGCTACTTCACAAAGTGTCCCTCTAACACTGCCTTTCAGTGGCAAACAGGTCAGAGGACACAGGATGACATCATACTGTATGCCTATATGACATCATACTGTATGCCTATATGACATCATACTGTATGCCTATATGACATCATACTGTATGCTTATATGACATCTGTCACGGCCCAGCGGCACGAGGTAAATGGGATGGACACAAGTGCAAGATCCAAACCGGAAGCAAGACAGTGAGTGATCAAAAAGGTTCATTTCTTCCCCCACAAATTAAACACACAAGCCAAATTTAAACGAAGCCACTACACTAGCGGGTGCGCTGTCAAAACTAAGGCAACTAAATGAAAACTAGACAGCTCTAGAATACAGCGGGACAGCTGTGGCAGTGGGGAGGTGGAAGCTGGGCTGGGAAAAATACTGTGAAGAGACCAGGGCATTGGTTTCAGGTGAAGGGGACAGGTGGGGCCCAAAGGAGGAGGACCGCTGTTGGAAACCTACAGGTACGCACCCACACCATGACAACATCAAGCTGGATACCATACATGACATGAAGCTGTATGCAGACATGACATCATACTTTAAGACTTATGACATCAAGCTGTCTCGATCCAGGACTTCAAGCTGAGGGCATACATGAGATCAGGCTGTATGACACAAATGACATTAATCTGTAAGACTTATAAGACATGAAGCTTGTCAGGGTTATATTGTTGATTGTCATATATGCTTAGAGTTTTATAGTCAATGTCATGTTGGTAGAGGGTTGATCCTTAGGAGTCTGCAAAGACTTTGTGTGCATTCCAGAGTGTTCTGGCATTCACACCCACATCCTGGGAGCATGGGAGAGGTCGTACCTGCTCTTATTGTTTTGTGGTAGGATGAACGTATCTATATCTGTTTTAGTCTAAGTGCCTTTTGTTTAGATGAACTGCTGGACTTCCAGACCAGCAGGTTTAGGGAAGTCTTCACACACACACACACACACACACACATGCTTACACAACGCACAGGCAAGGTACTCTTTGTTTGCATGTATACGTCATATGTTAATGAATATTCATGTAACCTCAATAAAAGAGCAGTGTTACGAGGGAGCGGATGAGAGTGACTGGGGTCAAGCGAAGGAACGGCGTTTGTCCAGTTCTCTCCCGTGCACGAGAAACATGAAGAACTTTGCCTACTTGTGTCTTGCTTTGCTGTGTAGTTAAATTGTCTTGAAAGTTCCAGCGAATAGGTTTGAGCTACAAACCTATCAAGATTGCATGTCATACATGTAGCCTGGCTAAATTAACCAGCCCAGAACACAGATTATCTTTGGGGTTCTTTTAATCTGAATGATAAAGTAAGCGCTCAGAAGAAAATAAAAAAGGTTGTAAAAATAAAGAAATAAAATTGTTACAGACAGTTCTTATCCAGTAACATCTTTGTGCACTGGTAACCCACTGCTACTGCAGGTTATTTCCCCAACTTTATCAGCATCTGGAACTCAAGGACGTCTAGCGTCATTTTGTGTCTGATATAAACCCATACATAAATAAAACAAACTTAGCAGTGCAAAAATAACTGTAGTGGCTTCTCCTGCTAAGATACAGAGCCAAGATTAAACAGTTAACAAGGTACATTTCCCTCTTACCCACAGAGATAGTATAATACAAGTGTGAACTCAAATACATACAGTGCATTAATTCAGCAGAAAACGGAATATAGATCCCTCTGAGATGAACGGCGAAGTTGGTTGCAGCAACTCCTGGTGCCTTAACTGTTGCACACTTTGCATTCAAAACAGATCACGCAGCGAAAAAAGGCATTGCACACCCACATAAAACCAATGCAAGCTAGCACTCCCGTGAATGCCTCTGTAGATCCCCATGATCCCTTGCGCTCTCAGGGGTACCCCAAAAGAAACAGCGCCATCCAGTGGCATGTCCCATAATATCGAACTTCCACCTGGCTACATACATGACATCATACTTTATGCCTTTATATGACATCATACTTTATGCATATATGACATGAAGCTGTATGCCTATATGACATCATACTGTAGCCTGGGAAATGGTTAGCCACACAGGACACAATTACTGGGTTCTTAATGTGCAGTTTTATTGTCAATGCCGACTGAATAAACAAAAAAAAATGTCCTTTGACCTTTACTTTTGTCAAACAGCGGCCATATGGACTTGTACTGAATATCGACAGCACGAGAGGTAACGTGGCAAAGTAACAGAATAACCGACTAAACAAAGATGCGCCAATACAATACGAGGAATAAAGGAAATGAAATACAAAACACAAAAATACGGCAGTGGCCTCTGTCTGTGCAGAACAAAATACAAAGAGCTAAATCACACAAGGCTCCTTTAAAAACTGTGGAAGTGTTACACACATTTTTATAAACACTTACATTCCACAGAAATCTCAGCTCAGAAAATGGCCGCTCCACGCTACACATACAGGTCCTTTGCATCATACATTTCAGAAATACATCATCTTGTTAAAATACTGACGTTTTGCCACTGCACTACAATTATACCAATATGTTTCAATGAGTTATGTGCATATTTAACAATTCCTTACCAACAATTTAACTCCTTCACAACATTCCCGTTCCACATTCACAGCAAAAAGAAAAGTCCCGAGGTGCAGTTCTTGTTAAGTCTTTTTTTGGAAAACTGCAGTTAACCCATAAGAACTGCCCCCCCCCCCCCCACCCCCCCAAGTGACCACAATATGAAACTACACAAACCTATAAAGTTAACAGCTTCAAGTGCACGCAACATGCAGATAGCCAAAGAAATAGCACAAGCAATAACATGAAATTACCCAATAACATTCTTGTCTTACCTTACATGGAAACAAAGACACAACATTTTAAGACCCATTTTTGAAACTTAAATGGACATTTGATTAACTGAAATGGAAAATATTATTATTAATTTACCACTCGGCTAAAATACTGTATGCCTATATGACATCATACTGGATGCCTATATGACATCATACTGTATGCCTTATATGACATCATACTGTATGCCTACATGACATCTTACTGTTCTTTTAAGAGTCAAGTTCTTGCATGAATCGGACCAATAATACAGACTTGTAATGAATGCTCTTCCTTACCAGTGAGTCCTGAAGTTCTTCAGTTCTTGCTTCAATCAGAGGCATCTTATTAACACATAAATCAACGATTCCCTGAACTATTTAAAATAAAGACTTCCCCAAATAGGAGCACTAAGGCAAAAGGAAAACCACAAGTTTTTCCATTTGAGGGGTCTCTACTTGAAATGTTCTTTAAGTGAACCATGATATCTAAAGTTTGCTTCAAAGTGTCTAATTGTTGTGAACTCATATGCAAGGTCCCGAAGCTCTTTTGGAATATCCTGTGTTGTCTGTGTTTCCAAATCCATGAGGGTTACCTAGACATGAGTCTCCTTTTACATGAACTCAATATTCCTCTTGCAGTCCCACCCACATTTAAATTAACGAGATTCAATCATGAAACTAATGGATGGCTAACGACTGTTGTAGCACCCCATTGTATTTTGTTGTCATCTTTTGTCTCCAGTAGCTGTTGAAGGATTCCTGCGATTTCAATCAGAGGCATCTTATTAACACATAAATTAATGATTCCCCGAACTATTCAAAATAAAGATTTCCCAAAATTGGAGCACTAAGTAAAGAGGAAAACCACAAGTTTTTCAATTTGAGGGGTCTCTACTTGAAATGTTCTGTAAGTGAACCATGTTAACTAACGTTTGCTTCAAAGTGTCTAATTGTTGAAAACTCATATGGAAGGTTACTTTGAGTGGGTGCACTTAGGAATAAAACCACCATCACTGCCTCCATTCAAAGTGATCTTGATATGAAACATATAACTCAATTTTTTTACATGTAATCAGGTAGAATTTGTAGCAGTTGTTGTGTACAACTGGTCCAAGCAGATGCACTTACTGAATTCAAGAGAGAAGTTCTTGCATGAGTTGGACCAATAATACAGACTTGTAATGAATGCTCTTCCTTACCAGTGAGTCCCGAAGCTCTTTTGGAATATCCTGTGTTGTCTGTGTTTACAAATCCATGAGAGATGCTTGAACATGAGTCTCCTTTTATATGAACTCAAGACTCCTCTTGCAGTCCAACCCACATTTAAGTCAATGACATTCAGTCATGAAACCAATGGTTGGCTAACGACTGTTGTAGCGGCCCATTGTATTTTGGTTTCCTCTTTTGTCTCCAGTAGCTGTTGAAGGATTTGTGCGATTTCAATCAGAGGCATCTTATAAACACATAAATCAACGATTCCCTGAACTATTCAAAATAAAGAATTCCCAAAATTGGAGCACTAAGGTAAAGAGGAAAACCACAAGTTTTTCCATTTGAGAGGTCTCTACTTGAAATGTTCTGCAAGTGAACCGTGTTATCTAAAGTTTGCTTCAAAGTGTCTAATTGTTGTAAACTCACATGCAAGGTCACTTTGAGTGGGTGCACTTAGGAATAAAACCACCACCAGTGTCTCCATTCAAAGTGATCTTGATATGAAACATAGAACTCAATTTGATAGACATAACTTGAAGGGTCAGGTAGAATTTGTAGCAGTTGTTGTGTACAACTGGTCCAAGCAGATGCACTTACTGAATTCAAGAAAGAAGTTCTTGCATGAGTTGGACCAATAATACAGACTTGTAATGAAATCTCTTCCTTACCAGTGAGTCCCGAAGCTCTTTTGGGATACCCTGTGTTGTCTGTGTTTCCAAATCCATGAGAGATGCTTGAACATGAGTCTCCTTTTATATTCAATTCAATTCAATTCAATTTTATTTATATAGCGCCAAATCACAACAAATGTCGCCTCAAGGCGCTTCATAGATACAGAGAAAAGCCCAACAATCATATGACCCCCTATGAGCAAGCACTTTGGCGACAGTGGGAAGGAAAAACTCCCTTTTAACAGGAAGAAACCTCCGGCAGAACCAGGCTCAGGGAGGGGCGGCCATCTGCTGCGACCGGTTGGGGTGAGAGAAGGAAGACAGGATAAAAGACATGCTGTGGAAGAGAGACAGAGATTAATAACAGATATGATTCAATACAGAGAGGTCTATTAACACATAGTGAGTGAGAAAGGTGACTGGAAAGGAAAAACTCAATGCATCATGGGAATCCCCCAGCAGCCTACATCTATTGCAGCATAACTAAGGGAGGATTCAGGGTCACCTGGTCCAGCCCTAACTATATGCTTTAGCAAAAAGGAAAGTTTTAAGCCTAATCTTAAAAGTAGAGATAGTGTCTGTCTCCCGAATCCAAACTGGAAGCTGGTTCCACAGAAGAGGGGCCTGAAAACTGAAGGCTCTCCCTCCCATTCTACTTTTAAATACTCTAGGAACAACAAGTAGGCCTGCAGAGTGGGAGCGAAGTGCTCTAATAGGGTGATATGGTACTACAAGGTCATTAAGATAAGATGGGGCCTGATTATTTAAGACCTTGTATGTGAGGAGCAGGATTTTGAATTCAATTCTGGATTTAACAGGAAGCCAATGAAGGGAAGCCAAAACAGGAGAAATATGCTCTCTCTTTCTAGTCCCTGTCAGTACTCTTGCTGCAGCATTTTGGATTAACTGAAGGCTTTTCAGTGAGTTTTTTGGACATCCTGATAATAATGAATTGCAGTAGTCCAGCCTGGAAGTAATAAATGCATGAACTAGTTTTTCAGCATCACTCTGAGACAGGATATTTCTAATTTTAGAGATGTTGCGCAAATGGAAGAACGCAGTCTTACATACTTGTTTAATATGTGCGTTGAAGGACATATCCTGGTCAAAAATGACTCCAAGGTTCCTCACAGTGTTACTGGAGGCCAAGGTAATGCCATCCAGAGTAAGAATCTGGTTAGATACCATATTTCTAAGCTTTTCAGCGCCGAGTACAATGACCTCAGTTTTATCTGAGTTAAGAAGCAGAAAGTTAGTGGCCATCCAAGTCTTTATGTCTTTAAGACATTCCTGCAGTTTAACTAATTGGTGTGTGTTATCTGGCTTTATGGACAGATAGAGCTGGGTGTCATCTGCATAGCAGTGAAAATGTATGCTATGTCTTCTAATGATGCTGCCTAGGGGAAGCATGTATAATGTAAACAGAATTGGTCCTAGCACTGAACCCTGTGGAACTCCATAATTAACCTCAGTGTGTGAAGAGGACTCTCCATTTACATGCACAAATTGGAGTCTATTAGATAGATATGATACAAACCACTGCAGTGCAATACCTGTAATACCTACAGCATGTTCTAATCGCTCTAACAGGATATTATGGTCAACAGTATCGAATGCTGCACTAAGGTCAAGAAGGACAAGCACAGAGATGAGTCCACTGTCAGAGGCCATAAGAAGATCATTTGTAACCTTCACTAAAGGTGTTTCTGTGCTGTGATGAACTCTGAAACCTGACTGAAACTCTTCAAATAAACCATTCCTCTGCAGATGATCTGTTAGCTGTTTGACAACTACTCTTTCAAGGATTTTTGATATGAAAGGAAGGTTGGAGATTGGCCTATAATTAGCTAAGACTGCTGGGTCTAGAGATGGCTTTTTGAGTAAAGGTTTAACTGCAGCCACCTTGAAGGCCTGTGGTACATAGCCGATTATTAGAGATAGGTTGATCATATATAAGATCGAAGAATTAATCAATGGCAGGACTTCTTTGAGCAGTTTTGTAGGAATGGGGTCTAAAAGACACGTTGATGGTTTGGAGGAAGTAATTATTGAAGTTAACTCAGAAAGATCGATTGGAGAAAAAGACTCTAACTTAACATCAATGGAACTAAGAGTAGCTGTAGATAATATTACATCTGTGGGATGATTATTGGTAATTTTTTCTCTAATGATAAAAATTTTATTTGTGAAGAAGTTCATGAAGTCATCACTAGTTAACGTTAAAGGGATGGTTGGCTCAAAAGAGCTCTGACTTTTTGTCAGCCTGGCTACAGTGCTGAAGAGAAACCTGGGGTTGTTCTTATTTTCTTCAATCAGTGATGAGTAGTAAGCTGTTCTGGCTTTGCGGAGGGCTTTCTTATAAAGCAACAAACTATTTCTCCAGGCTAAATGATGATCCTCTAAATTTGTGACACGCCATTTCCTCTCCAGATTACGAGTCATCTGCTTTAGGGTACGTGTTTGACAATTATACCACGGGGTCAGGTACTTCTGATTAGAGACCTTAGTTTTCACCGGAGCTACAGTATCCAGAGTCGTACGTAGTGAGGAGGTGAAATTATTAACAAGATAATCGACCTCTGTTGGGGTAGCGTTCAGATAGCTGCTCTGCTCTGTGTTGGTACAGGGCATTGACGATGATAACAGTGGCTGGATTATATTCTTAAACTTAGTTACAGCGCTTTCAGAAATACATCTACTTTGATAAAGTCCACTCTCCACTGCTGCGTAATCAATTATTGTAAATGTAAATGTTATCAGGAAATGATCAGACAGGAGAGGGTTTTCAGGAAACACTGTTAAATGTTCAGTTTCTATGCCATATGTTAAAACAAGATCTAGAGTGTGATTAAAGTGGTGGGTGGGTTCTGTTACATTTTGAGAGAAACCAATTGAGTCTAACAACAGATTAAATGCCATGCTGAGGCTGTCATTTTTAGCATCAACATGGATGTTAAAATCACCCACAATAATTATTTTATCTGAGCTCAGAACTAAATTAGATATAAAGTCTGAGAAATCAGACAGAAACTCTGTGTAAGGCCCAGGTGGACGATAGATGATAACAAGTAAGACTGGTTTCTGACTTTCACAGCTGGGGTGGACAATGTTAAGCATCAGGCTTTCAAATGAATTAAAAGTCTGTCTTGGTCTTTCATTAATTAATAGACTGGTGTGAAAAATTGCTGCCAAACCGCCCCCTCGACCTGTGCTTCGAGATTTCTGGTAGTTAGAATGACTCGGGGGTGTTGATTCATTTAAACTAACATAATCATCCTGCTGCAACCAGGTTTCTGTAAGGCAGAGTAAATCAATTTGTTGATCAATTATTAAGTCATGTACTAACAGAGACTTGGAGGAGAGAGACCTAATATTTAATAATCCACATTTCACTGTTTTACTCTTTGGTTCAGATGTGGATACTGTATTATTCTTTCTTTGTAAATGTTTAAGTTGTTTGTTGCTGGTTTTTAGTTTGTTTTTTGTTTTTTTGGAAGCAGACACAGTCTCTATGGAGATGGGTTTTTGGGGGGGTAGCAGGAGGAGAGAAGCTGCAGAGAGGCGTGTAAGACTGCAACTCTGCTTCCTGGTCCCAACTCTGGATAGTCATGTTTTGAGGGGTTGAATAAATTTGTCGATATTTCTAGAAATGAGAGCTGCTCCATCCAAAGTGGGATGGATGCCATCTCTCCTAACAAGACCAGGTTTCCTCCAGAAGGTTTGCCAATTATCTATGAAGCCCACATACATTTATATGAACTCAAGACTCCTCTTGCAGTCCCACCCACATTTAAGTCAATGACATTCAGTCATGAGACTAATGGTTGGCTAACGACTGTTGTAGCGGCCTATTGTATTTTGGTTTGCTCTTTTTGTTGTCATCTTTTGTCTCCAGTAGCTGTTGAAGGATTTGTGCGATTTCAATCAGAGGCATCTTATTAGCACATAAATCAACGATTCCCTGAACTATTCAAAATAAAGAATTCCCAAAATTGGAGCACTAAGTAAAGAGGAAAACCACAAGTTTTTCCATTTGAGGGGTCTCTACTTGAAATGTTCTGTAAGTGAACCGTGTTATCTAAAGTTTGCTTCAAAGTGTCTAATTGCTGTAAACTCACATGTAAGGTCACTTTGAGTGGGTGCACTTAGGAATAAAACCACCATCAGTGTCTCCATTCAAAGTGATCTTGATATGAAACATAGAACTCAATTTGATATACGTAGCATGGAGGGTCAGGTAGAATTTGTAGCAGTCGATGAGCTTGTCTATTTGAGATGTTCTTTAAGTGAAACATATAATCTAAAGTTTGCTTCAAAGTGTCTAATTGTTGTAAACTCATATGCAAGGTCACTTTGAGTGGGTGCACTTAGGAATACAACCACCATCAGTGTCTCCATTCAAAGTGATCTTGATATGAAACATAGAACTCAATTTGATAGACATAACTTGAAGGGTCAGGTAGAATTTGTAGCAGTTGTTGTGTACAACTGGTCCAAGCAGATGCACTTACTGAATTCAAGAGTCAAGTTCTTGCATGAGTTGGACCAACAATACAGACTTGCAATGAACGCTCTTCCTTACCAGTGAGTCCCGAAGCTCTTTTGGAATATCCTGTGTTGTCTGTGTTTCCAAATCCATGAGAGATGCTTGAACATGAGTCTCCTTTTATATGAACTCAAGACTCCTCTTGCAGTCCCACCCACATTTAAGTCAATGACATTCAGTCATGAGACTAATGGTTGGCTAACGACTGTTGTAGCACCCCATTGTATTTTGGTTTGCTCTTTTTATTGTCATCTTTTGTCTCCAGTAGCTGTTGAAGGTTTCGTGCGGTTTTAATCAGAGGCATCTTATTAACGCATACATTAATGATTCCCTGAACTATTCAAAATAAAGACTTCCCTACTTGAGATGTTCTTTAAGTGAAACATATACAGTAAAGCCACATAGAATTTTCTTCTATTTGAAGTTTGCTTCAAAGTGTCAAATTGCTGTTAACTCACATGCAGGTTCACTTTGATTGGGTGCACTTAGGAAAAGAACCACCATTGATATGAAGCACAGGACATGTAGCTTCAAATATTTATGAATTTCTTAAGTATATCTCTAATCCATGATTACTATATTAGACCTAATGAGTACAACAATAATTAGCACGTAATGTACTCAGAATCCAAGTAAGTGCTTAAGTCTCTGTAATGTTCATGACCAATCTTATGCTTATTGAATACATATATAACAAGGGTATCAGTGAAAAAGCTGATGTTTTGAATGTAATGCTTTGTTGCTGAGATCAAGAGTATAATTGCTAACACTTACAGAACCTAAAATTCCAGTTGGTAATAGTCTTTTTTGTTATGATGGTGAATAATTCCTTAAATTATGTCATTGTTTCATCCTGATGTGAACCCAATCCAAGATTATCTCAAAGGAAGCACTTGGGAAAAAAAGAATCATTCCATTTTCATTCCATGAAATCTTGACAACTCAGTTCAATTCAACTGTATTTATACACCACCAAATCACAACAACAGACGTCTCAAGGTGCTTTATATTGTATGTAGACCTTACAATAAAGAATTCAGAGAAAAACCCAACAATCATATGACCCCCTATGAGAAAGAACTTTGGTGATACTGGGAAGGAAAAACTCCCTGCTGTGGAAGAGAGCCAGAGATTAATAACGAGTGTGATTAAATGCAGAGAGATCTATTAACACATGTTGAGTGAGATAGGTGACTAGAAGGAAATACTCAGTGCATCATGGGAATCCCCCAACAGTCTACACCTATTGCAGCATAACTAAGGGAGGACTCAGGGTCACCTGATCCAGCCCTAACTATATGCTTTAGAAAAAAGGAAAGTTTTACGCTTAAGTTGTAATAAGGAATTTTATTTTAACAGGACATAAAGATTTCGGAATGTCAAAATACAATATAAATCAAAATCCAAGAGTCCAATCCAAAACTTGCACAGAAGAAGAAAAGTTTCTCAGCAGGTTCAACAGGTTGCTACAACACAGGCCGATGAAGTATTGCACTCACCCATCCAAACTGGCAAACATGTAACATACACCCTAAGACTGATCCTGCTTTTTACTCCTTTGCTATGATTTAATTTGATATCATCATCATTGATTCGCATCATTGCATCATTCATTTGCTTATCACCAGTGTTGGGACTAACGCGTTATTAAGTAACGCGTTACAGTAACTACGTTATTATTGTGGTAACGAGCACGGTAACTAGTTATTATGCTAAAATCAGGAACGCGTTAGTCGTTACTGGGATTTAGATAGGGTCGTTACTCGTTACTTCGTGTGGTGGCTATCGCAGAGCTTCCACAGATTCTGCAACATTAGCAAGTGGTGGAGGCCAGCAGGTGGATGAGGGAAAGGAGACGCAGAAGGAAAAGAGACCCGAGGCGGCCGCCGGTCCAAGTGTGAACTGAACTTCAGGTAAGAAGTTATGACCTGCAGGCTATCCGAGTCAGATATAAACCAAGTTTAGGTGGAGTTTATTTTCGTTATTCTGACTTTTTCCGTACTGCGTACTAGCTAGCATGACGGAGTTTCTATAGAGCTGGGTGGGTGCTATGAAGTTAATGATGTTGAACTTTATTTTGTTCATAAGTTATTAGAGTTGCCAATCGTCCCGTCTGGTATTCAGATAAAATATTACGCATTTCTTATTGAGGTGAAAAGGAACAGTTTGTCCCGTAATTCAGCTACAATGAAAAAGGCACAAAGCTGCAGTTATTCTGTGTCTTTGCTGCACAGCTGCCTCTTCTTCTTTCATTCTCTCCCCTCTCTCTCCTGTTTCTACTTCAATCATGAAAACTGATCAATGATCAGCTGATCGGCTCTCTTGTTTGTTTATCGCCCACTTTGCGCCAGAAAGAGGAAACCAGCCGATGTCGCGTTAAATAACAGCAGCACGTTTAAGCTTGATCAGCTGTTGTTAGAATTTATTTAATATTAATTTCTAGTATCAGCTGATGTTTGCTGGAGCCACAGCTGCAAAAAAGCTGCTGGTCATGATGTGGGTTTGGTTATCTGGTGAGAGGGAAACATGAAGATGAAACCAGGAGACGTCCTTACTGAATCATCAGAGCTGAACAGGTGATGGAGAAACAGGTTTACCTTTTAGGTGACATGAATGAGTTGAAGGGAAGTTATGAACTGTTTCTGAGAGACAAATAACACCAGGATCCTTTTTTAGGTAGCTGACAGCTGGTAACTGTGCAGGTGCGGATCTAGCAAAGTTTTGCCAGGGGGGCCAGGTAGGGCATTAACAGGGAGAGGTGGGCACAAACAAATACTTTTCTTTCTTATTCTCATTTAAAATGTCTAGCTTTTAAAAAATAATTATCTGAATCTTACAACAAACGATTGATAGATTGATGCATATATACCATCAAAACAGTGAACATCACTGTCACAACAGCGTTTGTTTTCATTCAAAGGCTTTATGATTTTTCCCTGTATGCCGCTCATCTGCAGTGTGGTGTTACCTACATCTTCCTATTCAGAAGGCAGAATTTCTGAGTTCTGAGTACAATCAAAGCACCACGACTGCAGTTTTTGTGTTGGATGTAAAAGGTGCACATGACGCTGTGATGTAGGCTAGAATCATGGCAGCGGTCAATGATGGTCCAGGTGTGGGATTTCTCTCGTGGAAATATGCACATTATCTTTTCCTTTCTATTGGGAGGTGGCACAGTGCACTTGTGGCAAGTAAGCAAGCTAGAAGACTGGCAAAGTTATGGAAGCTACACATTAATAAGAGAATTCTGAGTAAAACCAAAGTTACTTTCCCTAGTAACTAGTTACTTTGAAAGTAACGAGTAACTTGAAGTAACTGAGTTACTTTTGATAGAAGTAACTAGTAATGTAACTAAGTTACTATTTTAAAATAACTTACCCAACACTGCTTATCACCCACCAGTCTACCGTTGTTTACAGCGCTGTCGGCCGCTCAGACAAGAAAGCCTAATTTCTGCTGTTCAATACTGAAGAAATTTAAACTTTTTAAAACGATGCAATAAAGTGTATCTGCTACAGAAAACAGGGCAGGAAAATCTCCTTCATGTTTTTCTGTTTTATCGTCAGTTACTTTGACACAAAGGCCTCTTCTGTGATGCTCACACCTCTGATGAAGTCTCACATGTGTCAGCGCTGATAAATCATCAGAATTATAATATTTCTGACTGTCTGAGGCAAAATCAAATTGAATGGAATCAGGACCTCGTGAATTGAGTGGATTACAGAAATCAGTGATGATACCCAGCCGTAGTGAGCAACCTAGGCCCGACAGAAGTGGATGTAGCTGTGGGTAAAAAGGTGGCAAGAACTACTGATAACTTTTAAAGTTAAGGCCTGATCCTTCTGAAATTCATAGCCAGCTCTGACACACAGCCATCAATCTCTGGGCGCTGAAAAAGCAGCAGTGTATCCAGAAAACACATTATATGCTGCGATAAATGCCCAAGTGTCCCTCTGACACTGCCTTTCAGTGGCAGCAGGTCGTCAGAGGACACAGGATGACATCATACTGTATGCCTATATGACATCATACTGTATGCCTATATGACATCATACTGTATGCTTATATGACATCTGTCACGGCCCAGCAGCACGAGGTAAATGGATGGACACAAGTGCAAGATCCAAACCGGAAGCGAGACAGTGAGTGATCAAGAAGGTTCATTTCTTCCCCCACAAATTAAACACACAAGCCAAATTTAAACGAAGCCACTACACTAGTGGGTGCGCTGTCAAAACTAAGGCAACTAAATGAAAACTAGACAGCTCTAGAATACAGCGGGACGGCTGTGGCAGTGGGGAGCTGGAAGCTGGGCTGGGAAAAATACTGTGAAGAGACCAGGGCATTGGTTTCAGGTGAAGGGGACAGGTGGGGGGCAAGGCCCAGATGAGGTCGAGGTGCGGGGAGGCAGGCAGGTGAGTTTCAGGCTAGTTGGCAATGCTGTACCAGCAGCTGGTGGCCCAGGTCCAGAAAAGCGGGGATGACTGAGGCGAGAACCCCACTCCAGGAGCCGACTCTGAAGACAGGAAAAAGCAGGTAAGTTTTCACACAGGATCTGGACTGAGCAATAAAACATCACTGACTAACCTGATACTCAGGCCATGACTGATTGAGTGCACAGATCTTATATGCTGCTGGAATAATTGGCCTGTATGCGTTAATCTTATTAACGCATACATTAATGATTCCCTGAACTATTCAAAATAAAGACTTCCCCAAATAGGAGCACTAAGGCAAAAGGAAAACCACAAGTGTTTCCATTTGAGGGGTCTCTCCTTGAGATGTTCTGTAAGTGAACCATGTTAAGTAAAGTTTGCTTCAAAGTGTCTAATTGCTGTAAACTCACATTCAAGATAACTTTGAATGGGTGCACTTAGGAATACAACCACCATCAGTGTCTCCATTCAAAGTGATCTTGATATGAAACATAGAACTCAATTTGATAGACATAACTTGAAGGGTCAGGTAGAATTTGTAGCAGTTGTTGTGTACAACTGGTCCAAGCAGATGCACTTACTGAATTCAAGAGACAAGTTCTTGCATGAGTTGGACCAATAATACAGACTTGTAATGAATGCTCTTCCTTACCAGTGAGTCCCGAAGCTCTTTTGGAATATCCTGTGTTGTCTGTGTTTCCAAATCCATGAGAGATGCTTGAACATGAGTCTCCTTTTATATGAACTCAAGACTCCTCTTGCAGTCCCACCCACATTTAAGTCAATGACATTCAGTCATGAAACCAATGGTTGGCTAACGACTGTAGTAGCGGCCCATTGTATTTTGGTTTCCTCTTTTGTCTCCAGTAGCTGTTGAAGGATTTGTGCGATTTCAATCAGAGGCATCTTATTAACACATAAATCAACGATTCCCCGAACTATTCAAAATAAAGAATTCCCAAAATTGGAGCACTAAGTAAAGAGGAAAACCACAAGTTTTTCAATTTGAAGGGTCTCTACTTGAAATGTTCTGTAAGTGAACCATGTTAACTAACGTTTGCTTCAAAGTGTCTAATTGATGTAAACTCATATGCAAGGTCACTTTGAGTGGGTGCACTTAGGAATAAAACCACATCAGTGTCTCCATTCAAAGTGATCTTGATATGAAACATAGAACTCAATTTGATAGACCTAGCATGGAGGGTCAGGTAGAATTTGTAGCAGTCGATGAGCGTGTCTATTTGAGATGTTCTTTAAGTGAAACATATAATCTAAAGTTTGCTTCAAAGTGTCTAATTGTTGAAAACTCATATGGAAGGTCACTTTGAGTGGGTGCACTTAGGAATAAAACCACCATCAGTGTCTCCATTCAAAGTGATCTTGATATAAAACATAGAACTCAATTTTTTAGATGTAATCAGGTAGAATTTGTAGCAGTTGTTGTGTACGACTGGTCCAAGCAGATGCACTTACTGAATTCAAGAGACAAGTTCTTGCATGAGTTGAACCAATAATACAGACTTGTAATGAACGCTCTTCCTTACCAGTGAGTCCAGAAGATCTTTTGGAATATCCTATGTTGTCTGTGTTTCCAAATCCATGAGGGTTACCTAGACATGAGTCTCCTTTTATATGAACTCAATACTCCTCTTGCAGTCCCACCCACATTTAAATTAACGAGATTCAATCATGAAACTAATCGATGGCTAACAACTGTTGTAGCACCCCATTGTATTTTGTTGTCATCTTTTGTCTCCAGTAGCTGTTGAAGGTTTCGTGCGGTTTTAATCAGAGGCATCTTATTAACACATAAATTAATGATTCCCTGAACTACTCCAAATAAAGACTTCCCCAAATAGGAGCACTAAGGCAAAAGGAAAACCACAAGTGTTTCCATTTGAGGGGTCTCTACTTGAGATGTTCTGTAAGTGAACCATGTTAACTAAAGTTTGCTTCAAAGTGTCTAATTGCTGTAAACTCACATTCAAGGTCACTTTGAGTGGGTGCACTTAGGAATACAACCACCATCAGTGTCTCCATTCAAACTGATCTTGATATGAAACATAGAACTCAATTTGAAAGACCTAACATGGAGGGTCAGGTAGAATTTGTAGCAGTCGATGAGTGTGTCTATTTGAGATGTTCTTTAAGTGAAACATATAATCTAAAGTTTGCTTCAAAGTGTCTAATTGCTGTAAACTCATATGCAAGGTCACTTTGAGTGGGTGCACATAGGAATAAAACCACCATCAGTGTCTCCATTCAAAGTGATCTTGATATGAAACATAGAACTCAATTTGATAGACATAACTTGAAGGGTCAGGTAGAATTTGTAGCAGTTGTTGTGTACAACTGGTCCAAGCAGATGCACTTACTGAATTCAAGAGACAAGTTCTTGCATGAGTTGGACCAATAATACAGACTTGTAATGAACGCTCTTCCTTACCAGTGAGTCCGGAAGATCTTTTGGAATATCCTGTGTTGTCTGTGTTTCCAAATCCATGAGGGTTACCTAGACATGAGTCTCCTTTTATATAAACTCAATACTCCTCTTGCAGTCCCACCCACATTTAAATTATTGACATTCAGTCATGAAATTAATCGATGGCTAACAACTGTTGTAGCACCCCATTGTATTTTGTTGTCATGTTTTGTCTCCAGTCGCTGTTGAAGGTTTCGTGCGGTTTTAATCAGAGCCATCTTATTAACACATAAATTAATGAATCCCTGAACTACTCAAAATAAACACTTCCCCAAATAGGAGCACTAAGGCAAAAGGAAAACCACAAGTGTTTCCATTTGAGGGGTCTCTACTTGAGATGTTCTGTAAGTGAACCATGTTAACTAAAGTTTGCTTCAAAGTGTCTAATTGTTGTAAACTCACATGTAAGGTCACTTTGAGTGGGTGCACTTAGGAATAAAACCACCATCAGTGTCTCCATTCAAAGTGATCTTGATATGAAACATAGAACTCAATTTGATAGACATAACTTGAAGGATCAGGTAGAATTTGTAGCAGTTGTTGTGTACAACTGGTCCAAGCAGATGCACTTACTGAATTCAAGAGACAAGTTCTTGCATGAGTTGGACCAATAATACAGACTTGTAATGAATGCTCTTCCTTACCAGTGAGTCCCGAAGCTCTTTTGGAATATCCTGTGTTGTCTGTGTTTCCAAATCCATGAGAGATGCTTGAACATGAGTCTCCTTTTATATGAACTCAAGACTCCTCTTGCAGTCCCACCCACATTTAAGTCAATGACATTCAGTCATGAAACCAATGGTTGGCTAACGACAGTAGTAGCGGCCCATTGTATTTTGGTTTCCTCTTTTGTCTCCAGTAGCTGTTGAAGGATTTGTGCGATTTCAATCAGAGGCATCTTATTAACATATAAATCAACGATTTCCCGAACTATTCAAAATAGAGAATTCCCAAAATTGGAGCACTAAGTAAAGAGGAAAACCACAAGTTTTTTCCATTTGAAGGGTCTCTACTTGAAATGTTCTGTAAGTGAACCATGTTAACTAACGTTTGCTTCAAAGTGTCTAATTGTTGTAAACTCATATGCAAGGTCACTTTGAGTTGGTGCACTTAGGAATAAAACCACCATCAGTGTCTCCATTTAAAGTGATCTTGATATGAAACATAGAACTCAATTTGATAGACATAACTTGAAGGGTCAGGTAGAATTTGTAGCAGTTGTTGTGTACAACTGGTCCAAGCAGATGCACTTACTGAATTCAAGAGACAAGTTCTTGCATGAGTTGGACCAATAATACAGACTTGTAATGAACGCTCTTCCTTACCAGTGAGTCCGGAAGATCTTTTGGAATATCCTGTGTTGTCTGTGTTTCCAAATCCATGAGGGTTACCTAGACATGAGTCTCCTTTTATATGAACTCAATACTCCTCTTGCAGTCCCACCCACATTTAAATTATTGACATTCAGTCATGAAATTAATCGATGGCTAACAACTGTTGTAGCACCCCATTGTATTTTGTTGTCATCTTTTGTCTCCAGTCGCTGTTGAAGGTTTCGTGCGGTTTTAATCAGAGGCATCTTATTGACACATAAATTAATGATTCCCTGAACTATCAAAATAAACACTTCCCCAAATAGGAGCACTAAGGCAAAAGGAAAACCACAAGTTTTTCCATTTGAGGGGTCTCTACTTGAGATGTTCTGTAAGTGAACCATGTTAACTAAAGTTTGCTTCAAAGTGTCTAATTGTTGTAAACTCATATGCAAGGTCACTTTGAGTGGGTGCACTTAGGAATAAAACCACCATCAGTGTCTCCATTCAAAGTGATCTTGATATGAAACATAGAACTCAATTTGATAGACATAACTTGAAGGGTCAGGTAGAATCTTTAGCAGTTGTTGTGTACAACTGGTCCAAGCAGATGCACTTACTGAATTCAAGAGACAAGTTCTTGCATGAGTTGGACCAATAATACAGACTTGTAATGAACGCTCTTCCTTACCAGTGAGTCCGGAAGATCTTTTGGAATATCCTGTGTTGTCTGTGTTTCCAAATCCATGAGGGTTACCTAGACATGAGTCTCCTTTTATATGAACTCAATACTCCTCTTGCAGTCCCACCCACATTTAAATGATTGACATTCCGTCATGAAACTAATGGATGGCTAACGACTGTTGTAGCACCCCATTGTATTTTGTTGTCATCTTTTGTCTCCAGTCGCTGTTGAAGGTTTCGTGCGGTTTTAATCAGAGGCATCTTATTAACACATAAATTAATGATTCCCTGAACTATTCCAAATAAAGACTTCCCCAAATAGGAGCACTAAGGCAAAAGGAAAACCACAAGTGTTTCCATTTGAGGGGTCTCTACTTGAGATGTTCTGTAAGTGAACCATGTTAACTAAAGTTTGCTTCAAAGTGTCTAATTGCTGTAAACTCACATGCAAGGTAACTTTGAATGGGTGCACTTAGGAATACAACCACCATCAGTGTCTCCATTCAAAGTGATCTTGATATGAAACATAGAACTCAATTTGAAAGACCTAACATGGAGGGTCAGGTAGAATTTGTAGCAGTCGATGAGTGTGTCTATTTGAGATGTTCTTTAAGTGAAACATATAATATAAAATTTGCTTCAAAGTGTCTAATTGTTGTAAACTTGTATGCAAGGTCACTTTGAGTGGGTGCACTTAGGAATAAAACCACCATCAGTGTCTCCATTCAAAGTGATCTTGATATGAAACATAGAACTCAATTTGATAGACATAACTTGAAGGATCAGGTAGAATTTGTAGCAGTTGTTGTGTACAACTGGTCCAAGCAGATGCACTTACTGAATTCAAGAGACAAGTTCTTGCATGAGTTGGACCAATAATACAGACTTATAATGAATGCTCTTCCTTACCAGTGAGTCCCGAAGCTCTTTTGGAATATCCTGTGTTGTCTGTGTTTCCAAATCCATGAGAGATGCCTGGACATGAGTCTCCTTTTATATGAACTCAAGACTCCTCTTGCAGTCCCACCCACATTTAAGTCAATGACATTCAGTCATGAAACCAATGGTTGGCTAACGACTGTAGTAGCGGCCCATTGTATTTTGGTTTCCTCTTTTGTCTCCAGTAGCTGTTGAAGGATTTGTGCAATTTCAATCAGAGGCATCTTATTAACACATAAATCAACGATTCCCCGAAGTATTCAAAATAGAGAATTCCCAAAATAGGAGCACTAAGGCAAAAGGAAAACCACAAGTGTTTCAATTTGAGGGGTCTCTATTTTAGATGTTCTGTAAGTGAACCGTGTTATCTAACGTTTGCTTCAAAGTGTCTAATTGTTGTAAACTCATATGCAAGGTCACTTTGAGTGGGTGCACTTAGAAATAAAAACACATCAGTGTCTCCATTCAAAGTGATCTTGATATGAAACATAGAACTCAATTTGATAGACCTAGCATGGAGGGTCAGGTAGAATTTGTAGCAGTCGATGAGCGGGTCTATTTGAGATGTTCTTTAAGTGAAACATATAATCTAAAGTTTGCTTCAAAGTGTCTAATTGTTGAAAACTCATATGGAAGGTCACTTTGAGTGGGTGCACTTAGGAATACAACCACCATCAGTGTCTCCATTCAAAGTGATCTTGATATGAAACATAGAACTCAATTTTTTAGATGTAATCAGGTAGAATTTTTAGCAGTTGTTGTGTACGACTGGTCCAAGCAGATGCACTTACTGAATTCAAGAGACAAGTTCTTGCATGAGTTGAACCAATAATACAGACTTGTAATGAACGCTCTTCCTTACCAGTGAGTCCAGAAGATCTTTTGGAATATCCTATGTTGTCTGTGTTTCCAAATCCATGAGGGTTACCTAGACATGAGTCTCCTTTTATATGAACTCAATACTCCTCTTGCAGTCCCACCCACATTTAAATTAACGAGATTCAATCATGAAACTAATCGATGGCTAACAACTGTTGTAGCACCCCATTGTATTTTGTTGTCATCTTTTGTCTCCAGTAGCTGTTGAAGGTTTCGTGCGGTTTTAATCAGAGGCATCTTATTAACACATAAATTAATGATTCCCTGAACTACTCCAAATAAAGACTTCCCCAAATAGGAGCACTAAGGCAAAAGGAAAAGCACAAGTGTTTCCATTTGAGGGGTCTCTACTTGAGATGTTCTGTAAGTGAACCATGTTAACTAAAGTTTGCTTCAAAGTGTCTAATTGCTGTAAACTCACATTCAAGGTCACTTTGAGTGGGTGCACTTAGGAATACAACCACCATCAGTGTCTCCATTCAAACTGATCTTGATATGAAACATAGAACTCAATTTGAAAGACCTAACATGGAGGGTCAGGTAGAATTTGTAGCAGTCGATGAGTGTGTCTATTTGAGATGTTCTTTAAGTGAAACATATAATGTAAAATTTGCTTCAAAGTGTCTAATTGCTGTAAACTCATATGCAAGGTCACTTTGAGTGGGTGCACTTAGGAATAAAACCACCATCAGTGTCTCCATTCAAAGTGATCTTGATATGAAACATAGAACTCAATTTGATAGACATAACTTGAAGGGTCAGGTAGAATTTGTAGCAGTTGTTGTGTACAACTGGTCCAAGCAGATGCACTTACTGAATTCAAGAGTCAAGTTCTTGCATGAGTTGGACCAACAATACAGACTTGCAATGAACGCTCTTCCTTACCAGTGAGTCCCGAAGCTCTTTTGGAATATCCTGTGTTGTCTGTGTTTCCAAATCCATGAGAGATGCTTGAACATGAGTCTCCTTTTATATGAACTCAAGACTCCTCTTGCAGTCACACCCACATTTAAGTCAATGACATTGAGTCATGAGACTAATGGTTGGCTAACGACTGTTGTAGCGGCCCATTGTATTTTGATTTGCTCTTTTGTCTCCAGTAGCTGTTGAAGGATTTGTGCGATTTCAATCAGAGGCATCTTATTAGCACATAAATCAACAATTCCCTGAACTATTCAAAATAAAGAATTCCCAAAATTGGAGCACTAAGGTAAAGAGGAAAACCACAAGTTTTTCCATTTGAGAGGTCTCTACTTGAAATGTTCTGTAAGTGAACCGTGTTATCTAAAGTTTGCTTCAAAGTGTCTAATTGCTGTAAACTCACATGTAAGGTCACTTTGAGTGGGTGCACTTAGGAATACAACCACCATCAGTGTCTCCATTCAAAGTGATCTTGATATGAAACATAGAACTCAATTTGATAGACATAACTTGAAGGGTCAGGTAGAATTACTAGCAGTTGTTGTGTACAACTGGTCCAAGCAGATGCACTTACAGAATTCAAGAGACAAGTTCTTGCATGAGTTGGACCAATAATACAGACTTGTAATGAATGCTCTTCCTTACCAGTGAGTCCCGAAGTTCTTTTGGAATATCCTGTATTGCCTGTGTTTCCAAATCCATGGGGATACCTGGACATGAGTCTCCTTTTATATGAACTCAAGACTCCTCTTGTGGTCCCACCCACATTTAAATTAACGGGATTCAAACATGAAACTAATGGATGGCTAACGACTGTAGTAGCGGCCCATTGTAATTTGATGTCATCTTTTGTCTCCAGTAGCTGTTGAAGGTTTCGTGCGGTTTTAATCAGAGGCATCTTATTAACACATAAATTAATGATTCCCTGAGCTATTCAAATTAAAAACTTCCCCAAATAGGAGCACTAAGGCAAAAGGAAAACCACAAGTGTTTCCATTTGAGGGGTCTCTACTTGAGATGTTCTGTAAGTGAACCATGTTAACTAAAGTTTGCTTCAAAGTGTCTAATTGCTGTAAACTCACATGCAAGGTCACTTTGAGTGGGTGCACTTTGGAATTCAACCACCATCAGTGTCTCCATTCAAAGTGATCTTGATATGAAACATAGAACTCAATTTGATAGACATAACTTGAAGGGTCAGGTAGAATTTGTAGCAGTTGTTGTGTACAACTGGTCCAAGCAGATGCACTTACTGAATTCAAGAGACAAGTTCTTGCATGAGTTGGACCAACAATACAGACTTGTAATGAATGCTCTTCCTTACCAGTGAGTCCGGAAGATCTTTTGGAATATCTTGTGTTGTCTGTGTTTCCAAATCCATGAGGGTTACCTAGACATGAGTCTCCTTTTATATGAACTGAATACTCCTTTTGCAGTCCCACCCACATTTAAATTAACAAGATTCAATCATGAAACTAATGGATGGCTAACGACTGTTGTAGCACCCCATTGTATTTTGTTGTCATGTTTTGTCTCCAGTCGCTGTTGAAGGTTTCGTGCGGTTTTAATCAGAGGCATCTTATTAACACATAAATTAATGATTCCCTGAACTATTCAAAATAAAGACTTTCCCAAATAGGAGCACTAAGGCAAAATGAAAACCACAAGTATTTATACACCACCAAATCAAAACAACAGACCTTACAATAAAAAAAAAATTCAGAGAAAAACCCAACAATCATATGACCCCCTAAGTTTTTAAAATATCCTTAATACAGAACATATATAAGTCATATTTGTCTGTGATAGCAAACTATGGTTTCCCATATGTCAATCATCAGTTAAATTCCTCACTTATAGCATTTAACTTGGGTTAAAAAATAATGACTTAACTCTATAATGATATTTTCATGACTACTGAGAAAAGGACCTTAACCTGAAAAATTAGCACTTACTTTAGTGTAAGTCAGTGAAAGTTAGATTAATTATGTTATGATTAAGTCATGAGTGTTAGTGGTAAATTTCAGACTTACGTAATAAATTATATAACATAAACTGTAATAGGATTTTATGATTTTTGTAGTTATCTTAACGTGAAAGCTGATATATTGTTTACTGATACTGTTGTATACCTGATAGGATTTATTATGAACCAAACTGTGTTTTAATGCAATCTTTGATTGTCTTTTTTACTTGCTGAGTGGTTTCAAACTATAATGCCTTTCTTTCTCTTTTGACATGTTTCAGCGTTTTTTGATGCAGCTGCAGACAAATATTTATTTTAGAGTCTCCGAACAATTCACCTCAATTTCAATATACTAGTGCCTGCTGAGTTTCACACCTACAGTTTCACCTTCAAGTCTGTGTGTCTTCCACTTTCTTTCTCTTTGTCTCTTAAACTAATTTGCATACTCACGCACGCACACACACACACACACACACACACACACACACACACACACAGATTCTTATCTGTGGGAATGTTACGTGGCAAAAAACGTGGTATTTTGGCCTTATATTCTTTGTGAAAACTCTTCTTTCAAAAAACCCCCAAAACTGTGCTATACACAATTTTGTCAACACCATGGACAAAACAAAAAACAAAAAAAAACAACTTAAGCAAATGCATAAATTAAAGCTATATTTTCTTGAATAGTCTTTTGAATGTAGGTTAGTCTTATGATTGTAAAGAGACCGTCAGCTTAGCTGCTTTGTAATTCTCTTGTTTGAATCCCTCAGCAGCACGCTTAAAAACTGTGAGGTTATGAATCTCTCCCTCTCTTTTGTTGTGTGTGTGTGTGTGTGTGTGTGTGTGTGTGTGTGTGTGTGTGTGTGTGTGTGTGTGACAGAGAGAAAGAGAGAAATGGTGTTTAACAAATCAGATCACATCCAATACCACTTTGCAGGAATGGAGACCACAGAGGAAAGAAGGATGAAGAATGGTGAACGATGGAAAGCTCCATACTGTTCTCATGAAAATGTCTCAAAGAGAAAACTGACAGAGGTCATAAAACTGGTTTCACAAGGCGCAATGTTAGCCGGAGACAACAAACTGCTGGCAAATTTACCATAATGTGATATTAGCCACAATGTTTTTAATTAGATGACAGTTTAAAGCCAAGGATGGAACTTTCTTGAAATCTCAACCAAAGGCCACTGGTGTGCTTGTCCCCTCTCTGCTCTCACTCATAAGCCCCTTTCAACAAACGTATGAAACCTGTGCAGTGCTAGGAAGGTAGCCTCAGAGTATGTCATTTCCTCGTTTTACTTTCAATCATGGTCATCGAGTCTCTGACAATAAGAAAATGTGTTTACATCATTTTTATAGATCCCATAAATAATTGTGACTATATTACAGAACAGCACTGTTCATAATAAGTGTAACGTAATGAAGGAGAAGGTTATGTTAACAAGAAGATTTTTAAAAGAAATCAGCAATTACTTGTTTTAGACCAGGGGTCTCAAACTCGCTGCGTCCCACATCACCCCTACTTGTATATTGATGTGAAGAAATATAATGCAATTTGGCCCTTGAACTTTTTTTGTTAAAGAGGATTTGTTTGTTGTTGAGTGCAATGGTAAAAAAAGTTCTTTAAAAAGCAAAAAATGATTTAATATGAAGACAATGTGAATTCACATTCACACAGAGATGCATTGAAGATCACCTTGTGGTTAGTGCCTTCTATTCGATGTACAGACTGAATAATAACACCTTCTAATTAGTTCTGTCTCCTATTGGTGCTCTTCTACGAGTAATCAGTGCTTGATGGCTTACTAAGCTTAACTTTTTTCACAACATTGATAACAAACACACACAAAACAACAACAACATATATTATCTAAAAAAACTTGATTGGACCACATTTTGATATTCATCCTACATGTTTATTGAGATTGTCTAATGTCTGCGACGGTATCTTCTCCTACGTCTGCGGACACCCGAGGCCTTGTGGGCTCTCCTGCGTCTGCGAACGGGGCGAGAAGCACGTTTGCGTCTATACCTGTGTCGTGGCATCGTCCAAAACGGCGGTACCTGCTCCACGTCACGGGTTCTATTTATGGACTCAACTTTAGTGATGTCACTGCTGATGTTGTCACTGTTGGTGTCACCTCATGACTCATTCATCCCATCTGAACTGTGGTGTAATTATGAGGTCACAGGGGGACGTGAATTTATTCACAAAGTTGAAAGAGAGTTTGGGTCATAACTCAAAGACACAATGATGCAGTCAAATCATTGGAATTAAATATCTGTAAATTACACGATTTAGAGGGTCTGACATCACATCCAGTCTCTCTGCTGTGATGTCAAATATCAATGCCCAAACCCCACGACCGACAAATAACACAGAACACGCAGCCAGTGACGCACCAAACACACCACGTTTAGTGACCAATAAATCAAGCGCCACAGGTGGTGTAAATGACAGCTCAGGGATGTGTAATGATGTTGACTTTTTCTGTTCTTGTTCCTTTTTACCAAGCCGGGTTTGTTGGTCCTTGTTTCCCTCTCCTGCTGAGTTACTCCTGACGGAGTTCATAAGCCAGTCAAAGATCTGCACGTCACAATGGACTGAGATGTCAACTTCCTCCCACCAAAAAAAAAAGAAAAAAGAAAAGTCATCATGCAGCAGGAGAACAAAAAGTCATACTACAGCTACTGCACCCCTCTAATTTATTAGATTCTTTCAATCATGTGTTTCATAGGGGCCTCGGAGCACTTCTGCACACTAAATGAGCTGTGCTGGAACTTACACCATCACGTAACCCATAAAGGAAATCTCTTATTCATAAAAAGAAACAAATGTTTGCTTTGATTCCTCCTTGAGAAACTGAATGTCACGGTCCTGGGTCGCTGGCTCAGTGTTTTCTGTTTTGTTTTATTAATCTTTGATTTCTTGATGTGTGATGTTAGTTCTTAGGTTTTGGTTCTGTGTCCCCGCTGTTCTGTGTTGGTACTGTGCCTCTACATAAATAGCATCATAATTTCATATTTTGTCAGCACTTCCTAGCAGTATGTAACTACACAATAAATGTCAGGGTTTGCGTGTTGAGATATGAATGGAGGACCCAAGATGCAGGCACTGCTGATGTGAGTGAGCTTTATTTATGGAGAGTGACATACAAACAAAGGCGAGGGAGGCGAGAAACAAAACTAGGAAAACCTAAACTGGGAAAGCTGAGAACCAAATAAGAAACCTGGACACGAGGGAATGGAGTTAAAACACGAAGGATGACAAGCAGGAAAAACAGCATGGAGGAACACAGACGGACCAGTAACGCACACAAGAGGACGAATGCTATAAATTAGTGATGGCCCGCTTGAAGCTGACGCTCCGGCGCGTGTGTCAAAAACACCAACACACCGCTTCAGAAGCACTCTGTCGATGCTTGATTCGTTTGGCCACAGTCACGTGATCAGTGACGTCCAATTGTGAATTGTGAATTCCACTCTGCAGAGTGGGCAATCATAATGAAGCAGTTCAGTTTTTTTGTAGATTCAAGCTGCTCTTCATATTTTTGACCAGCAGATGTCACCACAGAGGACTGTGTTAAAAAGCTTCCAGTAATGAATCGTTTATCAACACAAGCTTCAGAAAGCTTTGTTTGGCCATCACTACTATAAATACACACAGAGGGAAACGAGGAAACACAGGAGGGGGACACAGCTGAGCCTAATGAATCTGACGAGACGGGTCATTCATGTACTGTACATGATGCGGGTAGATGCTGTACGTTTATGGGCTGCAGGAGAGACACAGATTTGTGCAGCTGAGGTTGTTTGGGGTGCCTGCGTGTTCGCCTGCTGGGCCTGAGCGAGCCTCTCCACATCTGTGGCCCGGCGGTCTCTTCTCTTGCTGAGGATCTTAACGTAGTTTGCTGGGACGAGCCGGTGGTCTCACCGTCCACGCTGGCCAGGAGCCAGCCACGCACACGGGGCTGTAGCTCTAAACACGAGGGAGATGGTTGTAAACATGGGGCACGCTCACACAAAAGAAGAGCCCTCATCTGTTATTTCTAAGATAAGGAAAACAAAAATAGAAGGTTTTGGGTCAAAGCACTCAGAATCAAATGTCCCGCAGCCAGTAAAAAGCTCATCACCTTTAGGAGCGAGGTTGAGCATCTCTCCAGCTTGCATAGAAAGCTCCTCCTGAGAAGCAGCTGTAAAGTCATATTCTCCTCTGGCCACCACGTGGTCGTCCTCCTCGCTCGCCCAGTTAGTGTCTAAACCAAGCAAGGAAACTGAATGAAAGACACTCATCATTTTAACTGGTCTGAACCAAAAACAAGTCCTTCTGCTTTTCCTTACACTTGTAAAGTAACTAATGGCATATGGAGCTATGGTACCCAATTTATTTGCCACTGAGTTACACAAAGGCACATATGATGTCATACAAGCAGACTCATCTTTACACGTGTACTGCAGCCCTGAACATTACCAGCTTCAGATTCTATTATCAAACTTTGCAACTGCAGCCTTAATTACTTTGAACTCAAAACAATTAGCACCTGCAGCCACTGTCCTGTGTTGAGTACACCTCTCAAAACAAATAAATGTACTTTAATGTGTTTGGATTTCTTTGGGGCGGTCCACTACTGTAAAGAGCGGTGAGGCAGCCCGCTCCTGATTTATCCTGCTTTCTTTCCCGCACCTGGAGGGCGTCGCCACCTCCTCATGAGGGCTGGCTAGTTTTTGGGAGTGTGTGTATGTGTCTGTACAACTGTGCTTATTGTTTTGTGTATTCCAAACTGATTCGTGTCCTCATCTCTGCAGTGCTGCCGTCTCCTGCATCCCGGCATGTTTCTAAGGTACGTTTTCTCCTTTTTTATGTTGTTCTTGTGGTTTTTGCACTCACATGAAGTCTGAAATTGGGGCTATTTAACAGGATTATGACATCACATATATTTAGAATTTTACCACCAATTTGATCCTTTGATCCTTGAATCCATAAATAGGGGTGAGAAGCGATGACTTTTAGTCCATTAATCACAGCATTTATGTTCGCAGAATTGAAACGTTCGCCAGAGAAGTATTTTGAAACATCTGGATCCTTTTCGGAGTAACTGCTTACAGATTCCAACATGTCTCAGAGAAAACAACCCTACAGATTTTTAAGATAAGTTTTCTTTCTTTTTTCTGTTTTTCTGCGATTCAGAGTATTATAACTGCTTAATGCGTGTCAGAGTATGTCAACTGCTCAGTGCATAATGCATAATTCAATGTATCACTGAAATTTTACAGTGATTGTTGGCTGTAGAAGACATCAACAATACAGCAATAATGAGCACTTACTATATTCAGAATTCAAATAAGTGCTTGTGTTTCAATTTATTTATCAATTTCAATTTTATTTATATGGCGCCAAATCACAACAAAAGTTGCCTCAAGGCGCTTCATAGATACAGAGAAAAACCCAACAATCATATGACCCCCTATGAGCAAGCACTTTGGCGACAGTGGGAAGGAAAAACTCCCTTTTAACAGGAAGAAACCTCCGGCAGAACCAGGCTCAGGGAGGGGCGGCCATCTGCTGCGACCGGTTGGGGTGAGAGAAGGAAGACAGGATAAAAGACATGCTGTGGAAGAGAGACAGAGGTTAATAACATATATGATTCAATACAGAGAAGTCTATTAATACATAGTGAGCGAGAAAGGTGACTGGAAAGGAAAAAGGAAAAACTCAATGCATCATGGGAATCCCCCGGCAGCCTACGTCTATTGCAGCATAACTAAGGGAGGATTCAGGGTCACCTTGTCCAGCCCTAACTATATGCTTTAGCAAAAAGGAAAGTTTTAAGCCTAATCTTAAAAGTAGAGATAGTGTCTGTCTCCCCAGTGGCAAATGGAAGAACGCAGTCTTACATATTTGTTATATATCTGCGTTGAAGGACATATCCTGGTCAAAAATGACTCCAAGGTTCCTCACAGTGTTACTGGAGGCCAAGGTAATGCCATCCAGAGTAAGAATCTGGTTAGATACCATATTTCTAAGCTTTTCAGCGCCGAGTACAATAACCTCAGTTTTATCTGAATTGATAAGCAGAAAGTTAGCGGCCATCCAAGTCTTTATGTCTTTAAGACATTCCTGCAGTTTAACTAATTGGTGTGTGTTATCTGGCTTCATGGACAGATAGAGCTGGGTGTCATCTGCATAGCAGTGAAAATGTATGCTATGTCTTCCAATGATGCTGCCTAAGGGAAGCATGTATAATGTAAACAGAATTGGTCCTAGCACTGAACCCTGTGGAACTCCATAATTAACCTCAGTGTGTGAAGAGGACTCTCCATTTACATGCACAAATTGGAGTCTATTAGATAGATATGATACAAACCACTGCAGTGCAGTACCTGTAATACCTACAGCATGTTCTAATCGCTCTAACAGGATATTATGGTCAACAGTATCGAATGCTGCACTAAGGTCTACTAGGACAAGCACAGAGATGAGTCCACTGTCAGAGGCCATAAGAAGATCATTTGTAACCTTCACTAAAGCTGTTTCTGTGCTGTGATGAGCTCTGAAACCTGACTGAAACTCTTCAAATAAGCCATTCCTCTGCAGATGGTCTGTTAGCTGTTTGACAACTACTCTCTCAAGGATTTTTGATATGAAAGGAAGGTTGGAGATTGGCCTATAATTAGCTAAGACTGCTGGGTCTAGAGATGGCTTTTTGAGTAAAGGTTTAACTACAGCCAGCTTGAAGGCCTGTGGTACATAGCCGATTATTAGAGATAGGTTGATCATATATAAGATCGAAGAATTAATCAATGGCAGGACTTCTTTGAGCAGTTTTGTAGGAATGGGGTCTAAAAGACACGTTGATGGTTTGGAGGAAGTAATTATTGAAGTTAACTCAGAAAGATCGATTGGAGAAAAAGACTCTAACTTAACATCAATGGTACTAAGAGTAGCTGTAGATAATATTACATCTGTGGGATGATTATTGGTCATTTTTTCTCTAATGATAAAAATTTTATTTGTGAAGAAGTTCATGAAGTCATTACTAGTTAACGTTAAAGGGATGGTTGGCTCAAAAGAGCTCTGACTTTTTGTCAGCCTGGCTACAGTGCTGAAGAGAAACCTGGGGTTGTTCTTATTTTCTTCAATCAGTGACGAATAGTAAGATGTTCTGGCTTTGCGGAGGGCTTTCTTATAAAGCAACAAACTATTTCTCCAGGCTAAATGATGATCCTCTAAATTTGTGACATGCCATTTCCTCTCCAGATTACGAGTCATCTGCTTTAGGGTACGTGTTTGAGAATTATACCATGGAGTCAGGTACTTCTGATTAGAGACCTTAGTTTTCACTGGAGCTACAGTATCCAGAGTCGTACGTAGTGAGGAGGTGAAATTATTAACCAGATAATCTACCTCTGTTGGGGTAGCGTTCAGATAGCTACTCTGCTCTGTGTTGGTACAGGGCATTGACGATGATAACAGTGGGTGGATTATATTCTTAAACTTAGTTACAGCGCTTTCAGAAAGACATCTACTTTGATAAAGTCTACTCTCCACTGCTGTGTAATCAATTATTGTAAATGTAAATGTTATCAGGAAATGATCAGACAGGAGAGGGTTTTCAGGAAACACTGTTAAATGTTCAGTTTCTATGCCATATGTTAAAACAAGATCTAGAGTGTGATTAAAGTGGTGGGTGGATTTTTTTACAGTTTAAGAGAAACCAATTGAGTCTAATAACAGATTAAATGCCATGTTGAGGCTGTCATTTTTAGCATCTACATGGATGTTAAAATCACCCACAATAATTATTTTATCTGAGCTCAGAACTAAATTAGATATAAAGTCTGAGAAATCAGACAGAAACTCTGTGTAAGGCCCAGGTGGACGATAGATGATAACAAGTAAGACTGGTTTCTGAGTTAACAGCTCCCACCCCATACAGGCCACCCTGACAACACTAACACACTGTTTTCCCTCCAGTGATAGGCTGCTGCACCCACAGTGTGCAAAGGGGAGATTTTGGAGGCCTTTCCCTCCAGCTGCTGTCAGCCTGTACACTGCACAACAGCAGTGAATGTACACCACATATGCACAAACTGGGGTCTTTACATATATCAGTGTGCAATACCTGTTAATACCTATTAACACCCAACAACTGCACTATGAAATGTTTCATTCTTCTCCTAATAGTAATCTGTATTATTGCATCACATATATAGCGAACAGTTAGATTTGCTCACCCGGTGGCTGGGAGAAGAGTCGTCTAAGCATGCCAAACGTATACGCTCTGTCCATCTCAACAATCCAGCAGAGGGCCTACGTCGAGTTTGGACACGGCTACAAGAATGTTATGGCACTCTAGAGGCTATTGAGAAGTCGCTCCTTGACAGACTTGAACGCTTTCCTAGAGTGTCAAACAAAGACCCACAGAATCTCAGAGAACTTGGCAACCTACTTTCTGAAATTGATTCAGCCAAACCAGACGGCTCTTTACCTGGGCTAGTGTATTTGGACACATCACATGGCATTGCCCCGATAGTTGATAAGTTGCCAACAAATCTTCAACACAGGTGGATGTCAGAGGGGACTAAATACAAGCAGAGACATTATGTATATTTCCCTCCATTCTCATTCTTCTGTCGCTTTATACAAGATGAAGCGAAAATGAGAAATGACCCTGGTTTTAAGTCTACTGTATCAGGTCCCACATCCTATCCAATAACTCACGACAACCACTATACCAGATTTGTCAAGTCAAGACCGCCTGTTGCCATCCACAAAACAGAGGTAAACAAAACTCACAAACCAAGCTTAGGCAGCACAAGTGAGTTCACAAACAAACTGTGTCCCATCCACAAGAAATCGCACCCGTTAAGTAAGTGTAGAGGTTTCAGTGAAAAGACACTAGATGAGCGTAAGGCATACCTCAGAGAACACAGCATCTGTTTTAGGTGCTGCGATTCCTCAGCTCACCAAGCTAAAGACTGTAAGGAAGAGATTACTTGCCTAGAGTGCAACAGCAACAAACACGTTGCAGCGCTGCATGCAGGTCCAGCTCCATGGACACAAAACACAAAAGCTCAAAACATTGCCCCAGACCAGGACAGGGAGGAGCATGGTGGTGAGAGTAGCCTAGACTTGGAGACTAGCTCAGCATGCACTCAAGTTTGTGGGGACTTATGTGGGGGGCGTTCCTGCTCAAAAATATGTCAAGCCTACATTTATCCAAAGGGGCATCCAGACAAAAAAGTCAAGGTTTACGCTATCATAGATGACCAGAGCAATAGGTCATTAGCGAAGTCACAAATGGCCGCTTAGCTGAGAACCTCAGTCCGTTGATGGCCAGTTCAGCTCTCCTCCGCCTTCTTTGCTCGAGTGTGACTCACTCCCAGACAACAAGAATGAAATCCCAATGCAAGAGATTGCTCTAGCCCATCCGCACCTCAAACACCTAGCAGATCATATGCAGCCCCTAGACCCTGAGGCCAAGATTATGTTGCTGTTAGGCCGAGACATAATACAAGTGCACAAAGTGTATGAACGAGTGAATGGACCAGTCAATGCTCCATTTGCCCAGAGACTTGCACTTGGGTGGGTTATTGTAGGTGATGTATTCTTAGGAGGAGCCCATAAGCCAGCCATCATAGGCACATACAGAACGAGTGTTCTAGAGAACGGGCGTCCAAGTCTCCTAACACCCTGTCAGAACAGCTTTCATGTCAAAGAGCAGTCACACAACAAATCCTGGGACACTCGCAGTTCATGTCAAATAGGGAAACACATATTCCAGCAAAGTGAAAAGGACGAAGAGCTAGCCCCTTCAATTCAGTTCAATTCAATTCAATTTTATTTATATAGCGCCAAATCACAACAAATGTCGCCTCAGGGCGCTTCATAGATACAGAGAAAAGCCCAACAATCATATGACCCCCTATGAGCAAGCACTTTGGCGACAGTGGGAAGGAAAAACTCCCTTTTAACAGGAAGAAACCTCCGGCAGAACCAGGCTCAGGGAGGGGCGGCCATCTGCTGCGACCGGTTGGGGTGAGAGAAGGAAGACAGGATAAAAGACATGCTGTGGAAGAGAGACAGAGATTAATAACAGATATGATTCAATACAGAGAGGTCTATTAACACATAGTGAGTGAGAAAGGTGACTGGAAAGGAAAAACTCAATGCATCATGGGAATCCCCCGGCAGCCTACATCTATTGCAGCATAACTAAGGGAGGATTCAGGGTCACCTGGTCCAGCCCTAACTATATGCTTTAGCAAAAAGGAAAGTTTTAAGCCTAATCTTAAAAGTAGAGATAGTGTCTGTCTCCCGAATCCAAACTGGAAGCTGGTTCCACAGAAGAGGGGCCTGAAAACTGAAGGCTCTCCCTCCCATTCTACTTTTAAATACTCTAGGAACAACAAGTAGGCCTGCAGAGTGGGAGCGAAGTGCTCTAATAGGGTGATATGGTACTACAAGGTCATTAAGATAAGATGGGGCCTGATTATTTAAGACCTTGTATGTGAGGAGGAGGATTTTGAATTCAATTCTGGATTTAACAGGAAGCCAATGAAGGGAAGCCAAAACAGGAGAAATATGCTCTCTCTTTTCTAGTCCCTGTCAGTAGGTCCCCCTTCCCTTGAGGACCAAGTTTTTCTGGAAATAATGGAAAGAGACTTTTACCAAGACGATGCAAATAGCTGGACAGCTCCACTTCCTTTCCGTACACCGACGACCCGCCTCCCAAACAACAGACACCAAGCACTAAGTCGCTTAGAGTCGCTGCGCCGCACATTAAATAAACGCCCTGAGATGGAGAGACACTTTATGGATTTTATGCAGAGGTTGTTTGACAGAGATCACGCAGAACCATTCTGGATTGGACTGAGTGAGTCGCAGACTGAGTAGAAGAGGACGGTGTGTGTGCCTGCCATGGACATTGCCTCACCTCCCTGGGATGTTTAAGAGTTTAGTGTTTAGTATTTCCAGTTCGGGAGCTGGAGGGCCCGGATCGATTCCCCAATGTGACAGTACTTTCAATTATTCTTAATTCATTTTCTAATCACATATTGTCAACACGTGATAATGTTGGCCTGTCCTGTATTAGGCATTCAGGATTTTCTTTGATGGCTATTTAGCTCTTATGGCATGAACTTGCTCAGTGCATTAAATAAGTGCATAAATAAGATGTTAAAATCATCATCATGTCATCATATCAAACATGATAGATTTGGGGGGAGTTTGTTTGGCACATGCTGACTGCATTCTAATTATAACCAGAACAGGAGGCGAGAGCAGAGAACAAGAGTGCAGCAGTTTGGTGAAAGGAACAGGAAAGGTGAAGAAGAGGTGAGCATCCAAAAGACGAGCAAGAGGACAGTTTCAAAGGAGACATTATGGCACAATAAAAACTGTAAGAGCAGAGATTCGTTCATATCTTTCGTATTTTTTCTTTAGCTTTTACTCCCGCTGCTTGCAATAAATCAAATATAAAGAACAAAGAAGAACAACTCAAATTCCATTGATTGTTTAGTTCAGTGTTACTCTGTGATTGTTTGACATTTCATGTAAATGTGACTATAAAATATAGTCAATAATATTAAAAAGGTGCTGTTACTGAGTGATGCGGATGCTGCAGGCGGTGATGCTGCAGGCGGTGATGCTGCAGGCGGTGATGCTGCAGGCGGTGATGCTGCAGGCGGTGATGCTTCAGGCGGTGATGCTGCAGGCGGTGGCTGAACGGACCTCCCTGGACCGTCAGCAGACAAGACTTGATGCTGGCTAGGTTCTCCCGAACCCCCAGCTGACGAGGCGTGGTGCTGGACGGGCTCCTCGGGCCCTCCAGCCGACATAGCAGGAAGCTGGCTGGGTTCTCCTGAACCCCCAGCCAATGTGACTTGAGGCTGGACAGGCTCCTCGGGCCCTCCAGCTGGAGCAGATGCAGGGCCAGAGGCAAGTGGGACCCCTGGCTGCATAGGTAGCTGAATTGGTGCTTGCACTAATTGCTGAGTTACCGGCTGGGCAGTTGACTGAAACAGAAGTTGTAGTGGTGGTTGTGATGATGGTTGTGCTGGTGGTAGTGATGGTTGGAGCTTGCAACAGAGCTGGTAACCGACTCTCAGCATCTCTTCTCCGGGGAACAGGGATGGGTACTGGGCCTGGCCGAAAACCAGCCATCCCCACCTGAACAACAGATACAGGTCCAGGGAAGAGCTGTGTTCTGGCTGCCTTTACCCTGGGGGCCGGTGTGGGTGCAGGAGCTAACTGGACCGCCGCTGCTCCCACCCGAGGAACTGAAACGGGTGCAGGAGTGAGCAGGGTCTCAGTTGCCCTCACACGGGGAACCAGAACAGGCACAGGCAACGACCGGCGACCGGCGCCATCCCCACCCAAGGAACAGGTACGGGTGCAGGGATGAACAGAGCCATGGTTTGCCTGGGAAATGAAGGACAGATCAGCTGGACCTCAGCCACCCCCACCCAATGAGCTGGTATGGATGCAAGGGAAAGCTGGGCCCGAGCTGCCCTGGGAACTGGAACTGGAGGCGGAGAGCAGAGCAGAGGAGCTGTAACAGTCACGGGGAAAACCAGGTTTATGGTACCAGACATGGTTATAGAAAACCGAGACTTAGTGCAGGCTGACCTTGGTAAAACTGCTACTCTTAAGTCGTCCAGGTTGACATTAGCAGTCTTAGGAAAGGCGAGTTCAGGGGCAGTCACAGGTGCTGGAGAAATCATACAAGCCGTGTCTGAATAAACTGGGTGCGAAGCAACATTAAACACAGTCTTACAAAACGCAGCCTGGGAAGTTGCACACAAAGTTTCCAGGGCTACTGGCTGAAAAGCATGGCGCACAGAGTTATACAGACATGATCGTGGAACCGAAACTCTAACTTGAGCAACCAACTCTGCAGTGTTCAAGCCAAGTATTTTTGCCAGCTTGTTAACAGCAGGTGACACCTTGTTGCTCTTAACCTGGACAATCACAGAACGCACAGTCTTGAAGAGTTCTCAATGAGCAACACAAACAGTCTTTGAATGAGCATACTCTGGGCTTGTGAAATTTAAGTCAGGAGAGGTTATGGAAACATGAGGTTTATCACAGGCAGCCTCAGAATGAACTGGCTGGTGAGCCGCGTAACACATGGGTGAAGCAACAACAACAACAGTCTCATGAGGTGTTGCCTGAACAGCATAGATGGAATTTGGCTGGGAAATTGAACTGTCCCTGTTTAGTTTAGCAGTAGGAGACATTGTCTTTTGAGCAGAGCAGCAAATAGTCTTTTGAACAGCATTTTTAATGTCCTGAGTGAGATTATGATTGTCCAAGTCAGAAAATTCCATTACAGATTCACACATGTAATCTACATCTGAAAGCTCACTATTAATTAGCACTACCGAAGCCTTCCTTGTACTATTAACTGATCCAAAAACAGGTGGCTCGGGATCAACATAACTTGGCACAGAAGTGAAAACAGAAACTCCAGTTTTTTCAGAGTTACATCCAGAAACTACACTCTTATTTACAGAACACAAAACTTCATTCAACTCTGGTGAAATAAGGTCATTTGACTCCTGAATTTTCTCAAAATTGGAGGAAACAAAAAATGGATCATTAGAATGCTCAGAGTCCCAAAAAGCAACCTCAGAGTCAGCCATCTTGGGATCATCAGTTTCTATCATTACAGACTCAGAGTTAACAGTCAAAAAGTTAACCGACTCTGGATTCACTGCCTCTGAGCTTAAAGTTCCCCGCGTGGAAGAAGCCGGGTGAAAATTGATCTGTTCACTCACCACGTCCAGCTGTTCAAAGCATGAACTGGACTCGGTGAGGGACAGTGACGACGAGAACGCTGCTTTCTTTTGGAAACGGGAGCAGCAGAGGAAACGGAAGGTGTTGGAGCAACGGTGACCAGGCCCTCATCCTCCGACCACATTCCTGCCAGGCATGAGGCAGGTGAGGGGTGGTCGGGACCAGACGTGAGGGAGGAAAGAGTCTGATGCTGCGACTGCAGCTGCTGCAGCGGAGCTTAAGAAATCTCCGTCCGCTGCGGCGGTGTAAGAGGGCGCGCTCGCTGTGACTGAGGCGGAGTGGACGAGGAGATGAGGGTGAATTGGGCCAGCTCCCGGGTTTTGGCTGCCTCCTTAGCCTGGGTCAGCGAACGGCTGAACTCCGAAGCTATAGAGAGCTGGCGCAGGTGAGGATTTCCGTCAAATATGGCTTGTATTGCATTCAGCCCGACTGAGAATGTCTGCAAATCTGGCTAATGCGAGTCATCAGTCCGAGGATGCGAGCAAGGTCCACTTCTCTTTCTCGGTGAGGTGAGTCCGCTGGGTCCATGTTATGGTTGCGTCCTTCTGTCACGATGAGCTGTGTGGCTGTCAGTGGCTGGACCCAAGTGCAGGACTCGGAAACAAAACATTAACTTAAACGGCAGCTTAATTTGGTGGTGAGACTCACTTGGCAATACATAAACAACAACTTAAACTAACTAGACTGGAGATGCATATGACTTTGCCTTTGAACTGAAGGTAGACGACGAAGAATACGCACACAACAAACGTGGAGGACGCAACAACTAGCAGGGAAAAACACAGGGCTTAAATACATACTGAGGTGATTAGGGAATGTGAAACAGGAGGAAAGCACAGCTGGGACTCATCAGACATGACAAGACAAGGGGAGGCAAAACTCAACACATTGACATTGACAGTGCCACATATTGGAGAAGCAAGATGGCGCCTGTGTTTGGCTGTGCCGCTGCCTCCGTCCATGTGTTTGTTTACTTTATATGTTATGCAAGTGTTCTTGCTAGTTTTGTCCGGTGTCATCTCCCTTCGGATTTATGATCGCCATGCGTTACTGGCGATCAAATCTGCTATGGATAACTTTCAGAGTCAACAATACGACGTTGTTTTCCCACCGCCGCTTGAGCGTGACGCAGCACCCGGTTCACCTGCACTCTTGCCGGTCAGCTCAATTTTGCTTCAGAGGCCTCGTCGGAGGAAGCGGGGGAAGAGAGCCGGCTTTCTTGTCCTGCTCCGTCGTCTTCGGGGGCTTTATTCCTGGGCTGCTAGTGGTAAGATCCGCCTGAGACTTGTCGGAGCTGGATTAATCCCCACAACCCACTGTGTTTACCACCCAAGCTCCCACCTAAAAGCATGGAAAGCAATGCCTCATCGCAGCAGGAACCCTGTTTTGCTGCGCAGCTTACCGCATATAGTACGAACTCTGTTCCTGGAAACTCTACCCCTGTCTACCCCTGGGTCGCAGCGTTAAATGGATGTTAATTAATGCAACGGGCGGCATCGTGGTGGGGGGCGGCATCACGGCCAGCCTGTGACATAGTGGGAATGTCACAGGCACCGATCGGTTTTCTATCGCCCATTTGCTGGGAGTAAGGGCGCCCTCCGCTTGCGAGGAGCGCCTGCTGCTTGCAGCACAGGGAGGAGAGGGCGGGGCGGCGGGGGATTCTCTGGTGGCTGGAGCAGCATCTAATAACCAACTCGCAAAATAAAACAAAATAAAAACAAAACAAACAAACACGAAAACACCAGACATCATGATACAGACTTATAATTTGCACCGATGTTTTTTCGAAATTCTGTATGCGAAAAGTGAGCGCGAGAGCCCTCGGTGCGCCTGCTCGCTGCTGAAGTCAAAGTAAACTTTATTGTCATCTCCACTACATACAGTCCAGTATATAGAGAGACGAGACGACGAGGCTCCAGTTACAGCAGTGCAAGTAAACAGACAATAAATATAAGAAGAGTAAGAAAATAAATATACACTTTAGGACTCGGGGTATGTGACACAGGACCCACCAGTGTTGGTCAAGTTTGTGTGTGTGTGTGTGTGTGTGTACAACAGCTTTATGTTAATGTACAATCCTTAATATGTTTTGTGTGTGTGTGTGTGTGTGTGTGTGTGTGTGTGTGTGTGGAGGGCGCCAGAGGGAGTGTTCGCCCGGGGTGCCAAACAGGCTACGACCGCCACTGGTGCTGACTCAGGGGGACCACTTTAGTTCATTGAAACTTTAATGCCAGTTTAGTTTAAGACATTAAACTGGTCGCGTTTTGAATCCAATTGATAATAACAGAGCTATACTGAACATAAACAACTGTGTTAGTGTGACGCCCTGCATAATTGAAGGATTACAATAAACTTCAGTTCTTACTGAATCTGTAACATTGCCTTGATCTGCCTACATCATTTTAAAATGCATTTTTTAAATAGTTTGTGTTGTTAAATGAGTTTTGTGTCACTGTGCACAGTGAAAAACTCACCTGATGTAGTGGTAAGGCCATGTTCACCACTAGATGGTGACAACCTGGCACAGGTATTTTCTATACACACTAAATTTCACACTGAAAAGCCTTGGTGGGAATTTTTGTTTGCATAGAAAGTCAAGGAAAAAATGTCTTGAGGTTTTCCAGTGTTTTCAAAATTGTGTTTTTCAGATACACATCAAAACTTCACACAGACAAACACACACACAAAACAACAAAATATGTCAAATTACCTTTATTAGTCCCACATGTGGGAAATTTGTTTTGTTACAGTGGTGGACAGTGCAAAGTTACATGGAGAATTAGAAAAAAGAAAAACATCTCATTTGTAAAAAAATAAACCAAAACCATCCTTCAGCTGCTTTCAATCACATCTCCGAGTCTCTGTGAGCAGACGCAGCTCGTGCTCGTCTTCAGGGTGAAGCTTGACGTGCTAATAAAAGAAAACATGTTTGCAGCTCAATTTCAAAACACTGTGTGGGTTTCTCTGGTTCATTTGTGCAACTGTTTCTTGGTAAATTATACAAGAACAGGAAACATAAAAATGGCTGTTGTCATCCAACATGCCCATAAAAGGCTTCATGATATACTGCTGCTGTTCACCTGCTTGTCTTACTCTGCTGGACTTTTCAGAAGTCGACTGTTTCACATATAAAGTGCTGTTTCTTATTATTTTAATGTGCTGAATCCAAACCCGACAATTGAAATATCTGATTAGCTGCTGTCTCCAAGACATTTATTTTTACACTACATGTTGTTTAGATGAGTTTTTCATGTGTTTGGTAATATCTGACCTTTCTTCATTATGAAACAATAATCAGAGAAAGGTCAACACAGATTAGTCTTAATATGAAACATTAGAAAGCACAGCAGGGTTATTGCAGCCCCGCCCTCACATTGTGAGCAATGCTGTGACGTTTCTCAGTTACAATAATGTGACATAACTTCTGCCAAGCAGCTTCTGTGTTTGGTAGCGTTGGTGTCACTGTGTCTGTAAACATGATAACTGGAAACAGGCATGTAGAGTGGCCCAGTGTTAACAATCCATTCAGAAGTTGCCTGGCGTCCACTGAGGTCATCAAAGTCCGTCCACCTTCTTCCATTTATCAGGGTCGTGGGGGGCTGGAGCCTATCACAGCTGTCATAGGGCGAGAGGCGGGGTCAACCCTGGACAGGTCGCCAGCCCGTGGCAGGGCTAACACACAGACAACCATTCACACCAATCCCCACTGACTGCATGTCTTTAGACTGTAGGAGGAAGCTGGAGAGAACATGCAGACTCCACACAAAGATCCCGGCCTGATGGGGTTAGGGTCCTGAGTTTGATACCCTAAACTGAACGCAGGACAGAGGAAGGGATGGGTGATGTTCATGTGTGCCCAGGTGTATGATGTGGCTCTTTGCGGTGACACAGTAAAAAATGTGGCTGTTTGTCTGTGACTGGTTGGCTGCCCCAGCCCTGGCCCTTCATGTATTTCAGTAATGTCTTTTTCTCCCGTCTCCTCTCGTTTACATGTTTTGCCCTTGTGACCCATTCCTTCTGTCACGTGTGTTTTCCCCTCCAGCCATCATGTTCTGTTTGTGCTTAGTTATGTCCATGTCTCATCTCTAGTCCTTTTTTCCCTCTGTATGTATTCACAGTGTACGTGTTCCTCGTCGCTTCGTCATGCTAAGTCTGCGTGTCTTATTCCGTCATGTGTCATGTATCACTCCAAATCTCACTGACTTTAACTGATAATAACTGTTTGCTGAGTGTTATGTCTAAAAGGTATTGCACAATCGCCTCTAGTAGAGGATCAGGTTTGTTTTCCACTGATAACATGACTGACCAATGATTGTGGAGCACGTCCATGTAGGATCTTATAAATGCAACGAGCAAACCTAAATGTTTTAAAATGTTCAAAACTTAATATATTATATTTCTGAAGTATGACGGAAGGAAAAAGTTTCATATTTTTAAAAATATCCAATTTCATATGATCAAATTTATGTCAAAAAGTTCATATTTATTCCTCCTATGTCATGTGTGAGTACTGTACTGTAAATGTCATATATATCAGATGATACTGATAACCTAATGCTAATAACTATGCAGAGGTCTCTAGGCCTCGACTTTTATGGAGCATGTGAAGTTTGGGGCAGAGTGGACAAAGAAAAGTTTCTCAGCAGGTTCAACAGGTTGCTACAACACAGGCCGATGAAGTATTGCACTCACTCATCCAAACTGGCAAACATGTAACATACACCCTAAGACTGATCCTGCTTTTTACTCCTTTGCTATGATTTAATTTGATATTATGTAGCCATGGATACAGTTTGCATAGATTAGAATGTTAGATTCCTGTGATGTCATCAATGCCCGATGTTTTGTTTTAATGTCTTGTGATGTTCTAAGTGCAGACAAAGTCAGAGTTCAAGTGAGTTTAGTCCAATTTTGATCCAGTTTCTGACATGTGGTCAAAATCTTGGCCGACCTTTACCACACCACGTGCTGTGGGTGTGCGTAAATATCTAGGTGAGTAAAGTCTCCTTTACCTGTTAAATTCAATTTGTTTTGTCTCTCTGTAGAGGACTTTGAAGAAAAATACGAAGAGAAGGATAAGCTGGGTGAAGGAGGCTTTGGGACTATCTTCTTTGGAAAACGCAGACAAGACAATTTCCCAGTATGGCTTCTTATGTGTGCACTTTACAATTCTTCTAGTTCCTCCTGTTCTCTTTTTCTAAAACACATTTTCTCTGTAATGCAGGTGGTGATTAAGCATGTTGCTCAGTTTTTAGTCAGCTACCTACCAGTGGTAAGAAATGTTTGTCTTTTTCTGTTGTTTTCCCCCAACGTGTACCTCAAACAGCCTAATGTTTGAACACTGACCTCGATGTTCTGTTTCTCAAGCTTCTTAATGGTAAAATGACCGAGATTCCCAAGAAGGTGGCATTGCTAATAATAGTGGGGGCAGGACCAGAGGCTACGAGCAGCAATGTGACGCCCGCTTAAAACGACTGGTATGACTTGGAAGACGAACTCATTATGGTCTTTGAAAGGCCAAAAAAACATAGACTTGGAAGCCTACCTGGCAAACAGAAGAACCTTTGTGCACGAGAGGGAGGTTAAGGTCAGCGAGTGGCAAGATAACATATATGGCAAACTTTAATGGACAATGTAAATCTGATTATTTGAACGTATTTTTCATTTGTCTGTCTGGTCATAATGAGACAGCTGGTACATGCAGCCACTGAAATGCAATCCAAGGGTGTCTACCATCGAGACATTAAGCCAGACAACATTGTGTTTGACACATCGCCTGATCATCCAGCATTTCTATGTGTCAAATTCATCGATTTTGGTATTGTAGTCCCTTTTAGACCAGAAGCAGTCACACGAAGAAATGGTAGGTCATCAGCCTCACTGTTTAAATGTCCTTGCCTGCCCACAGGCTTAGTGTCCACGCGCTCAGTGTCCACATGAATTCCTTACCATGAATAATTACACTCTGGACTTTAGGGACCAAATCAGCCGCTGTAAACTGGCAGGACTTTAATGCCACCACAGCAGATTGCGTCACAGTTTTGCAGCTACCTGGCAAGTAATCACTTGCCTTAAAAGTGTCGCCAGTCCCCTAGGCAACATGTGAAAGTGTTCCAGTGTGTACATCTGATCTGGGACCGCTGCAATCTTCGACTGCGCCTCCAGCTGACCCGATGTCCACATCATGGGGGAGGTAAGCGTTGGAGGTGGCGTTGGAAAGTGAGGGTGATGCGTCAGTGAGTGCTTATCAGTATCAGTATATGTATGTGTGTGCGTGTCCAGAGTTCAGCTGAGACAGTGTCCTTCGACCCGCCAGGCTAAGTAAACAGTCTTCCAGCCAACCCAGGTGGCCTTGTAGGGAATGGGAAGGACAGACTCAACACAGTCGTTATCAGGGAGTTTTTGTTCGGCTCCAGCCTTGAGCCCACAGCTGGCGCCGAAGGGGTAGCCGCATTATGATGGTTTTCTTTTGCAAACAACTCATGAAAATTTCAAGCTGTTTTTAACACTCCGACACTGGTCTCTCAATCTCCCGTTAATAGCTGCGAGTTTCTCCATGATGTTATTAGCCGTCGATTCCGTGGTCTTGTCACTCTTTTGCTCACATAGCAGATTCTGAGACCTCACGACCGCAGCCAACTGATCCGAGATGTAATCCAGCTTCCGCCCAGAGATGTTGTTCTGAGTTGATTCTTTCCTGATGTAATCCAACATACATACGCTCAGAGGTGTTATTCTGAGCATTCACTGCAGTCGTAAGCGCCTCCAAGCTCTTAACCATGCTGCTTTCAGTGAGCCCTTTCTGAGAAGTCCAGAAGAGACCAGTTGATCAAATCCATAATTCTCTTTTAGGTTTTAGACACAGGCTGTGAGAGAGTGTTCCAGGGAAAGTAATCCAAAAAAGACACGAGACTAGACAAGGACATAAGAACTAGCAGGGAAGACAAGGGAGAGGAGAAAAAGTGCGTCCGCCTCCTCCAAGAGCCAAAGAAATGAAAATGTTTGATGCTGAGCTTGTGGTGATACTCTAAGTCAGTACTGTACTCTGGCTGTTTCAGAGTTTTCACAGTCACTGCTTTCAGGTGTCTCCATCCAGTCACGTCTCCCAACACGATGACTTGTTTTCTTTTGGTTCCCTCGACGTGGAAGTGGTCCCCCAGTGGTCAACAGGTAGGTCTTTCACGAGGTGTAGTACGGTGGCCCCTAGAGACAAAGCATTTACAAACTCCAAAACACTTACAAACTCCAAAACACTTACAAAATTCAAAACACTTACAAAATTCAAAACACATGCAAACTCCAAAACACAACGGAAGTGCTCCAGGACACTAGGGGCAGTGTTGAGCTCGAATTGCAAAATAAACGGCAAGTTTGTTGCAAACACATGGGCTGTATGGGACGTCTAGTCTCCGTAGCGCTGCCCAGGTTGCCTAGCAACCATGATACTAACCGCTGGAAACGTGTCATACAATTTTGTTTGACAGAAATGAAGGAGAGGTCGTCAGCCTCACTGTTTAAATGTCCTTGCCTGCCCACACGCTTAGAGTCCACATGAATTCCTTACCATGAATAATTACTCTCTGGATTTTAGGGACCAAATCAGCCGCTGTAAACTGGCAGGACTTTAATGCCACCACAGCAGATTGCGTCACAGTTTTGCAGCTGGGTGCGGTGATGGATTGGCTGGTACGTCACATCATCCTTGATGACAACAACACATCTGAGATGCACACTGACATTTCAGAGGGTAAGCTGAATGTTAATTCTTTAACCTGTCGCATTACAAAAACTTGAAAAAATCCCCTTTAAAGAACCTTTAAAGGTTTTTCAAAAAACCTTTTTTTTTAATGGTTCTTTGAAGAACTATTTTCTGAGTGGTTCTTTAAAGAACCATTTTAAATCTTTCAAAATAAAATGCATTTTAAATTGAATTAACTAGAGTAGGGTAAAATAAATACAAACACATAGACATATATTAATGGTTTATTGGCACTTTGTATTACAGAAAAAGACAAAAAGGCATTTTAACGCTAAGCACAACACCACTACTAATAATAGCATATAAGTCATTTAAACAGTAATAATTAAATATCTTTACTATACTATAAATAAATACATATAAATATTATACTATAGATAAAACAACAATCATTACATTAGAAATAGCAATACTTTCATAACAGACAATTAAACAACACATTTTCATCAGCATGTTTGCATTTTCAGTAAAACTATTTCAAGAACAATCTTTTTATTTAAATTATCAATGAACTGCAGCCTTAAGTTATGTAAGTTAAGTTTAATGTGGGACTCATGGTCCTTTGTTAGTCCACATTGGGACAATTTCAGTCTCTCACCTGCACTATGCTGGCAATCTAGGAGATATTTAATGCATTTGCCACTCTTTGCACAGCTACTGGTACAGGTGTAGTCAGAGTTCCCAAGTTGAGAACAAATGCCTCCAAAAAGCAAAATGTCTTTTTTAGTTCACTTGGATAGGCAACATTGTAGTTATGGTACAGGGAGAAGACAATACCCATCGCCAATGAAATGTCAATTTCCCCACTGTCCAGAATCATTTTTTGTCCATCCATCTGGACGTTGCCCTCAGTTGAATCACTCAAGGGCTTGCCGTCACTGCTGCTGAGTACGATTGTAGGTATTGGGCTGTGTGGATCCTGAAACAGAAATTAAATTCTTGAAATGAGGAGTATAGTTTAAATAAGATTAAACAACAGGTGTCCCAATGAAAGTATAAAACTCCTGTAAAATACTGGATTAGTTTTAGACCCCCCCTCACCATACCAAAAAAAATCTAAATTTACCTTATTTATGACGGAGAGATGAGCGGCATTTTCTTTGAAAATAGATGGCAGGAGAAGAACAGCTGTGTTTACTATCTGACCTGGAAAATAAAGAGAAATATGTAAATATTTTCTGGCCAATTTTGTTAATACAAAGCAGTAAAGGCCATATGAGTACCTTCATCAGGAGTTGAATGTCTTGCAGAACATAAGCATTAGTGCAGTAAATGTATACCTAATTAACTTTTCAGTGTGATTCAGTGTAAATGTTAAGCATTTATACAAAACCCCCAAAATGTTGTTCAGTTCTGTAAGTTGCTAGCTTTAAATAATTTGAGTCCTAAAGAACTTGCAGAGCAAGTCTAGCTGCCACTGAACATTTTTTGGGATAAACATTGTGTGAATGACTGAAAATCCTCATAGAGATATATATAGCATCGAGGGTGTATCAGTTAAATCTTAAAGTACATCAGTGCAGAGACGAGAAAGGAGAAATGTCTGTCAGGGTTCCTGGGTCATCGACCCAGTGCTTTCAGTTTTGTTCATGTTCAGTTTATTTTGCCACTGCCTGTTTCACTTCCTGTTTGTTCCCCGTGTCAGCTTGTGTCATTAGTCAGATTATGTTCAGCCCTGTACTCACCTGTTTCCAATCATTGTCATCATTCAACCTGTGTATTTAAGTTCCTCAGTTTCACCAGTTCTTTGTCGTGTCATTGATGTTATGTTGTCGTTTCCGCCAGCCAGCCAGCCAGCCACCTAGTCCGTCCGTCCGTCCTTCCTTCATTCATTCATTCAGTCAGTCGTCCAGCCAGCCAGCCATTTCCTACCTCTGTTCTGTTTGCTCACGCCATCACAATAAACACCAGTCTTCACCTACCTGTGAGTCCTGCGTTTGGGTTCCTTCTTCCTCGCCTCCACGCCTGACAGAATGACACGACCCGTGCCACGAAGACACGACTGGAACCCAGCGGACTCGGACCTTTTTGAGCGGCAGGAGGCAGCGCTCTCCTTGTGGGCGGAAAAGCTCAAGGAGAGACAGCGGCTCTTCGCGGAGCGAGAGCACGTCTTCGAGGGCACTCGCTTGGCTCTGGGCGGGCCTCGGAGACGCCGCGTTCACCCACCTGCTACCTCCCATGCACCGGAGCATCTGCCGCGGAGAGTGGGCGTTTCGCGCCGCGCTTCGGCGGCTCCCCCTCTCGCGGATCCGCTCCTCGCTCACACGTCACCTGCCTCATTTGCCGGACCCTCCACTTCGCCACGGCACAGCGGCTATGCCTCCCACCTCGGCTCAACAGAGGCTCCCGCGCCAGAGGCTCGGCTGTGTACCCCGCCCGCTTCCTCTTCCCGGAGAAAGCGGGGCACACGCCGCCATAACACGGACTATTTTCAGCAACTCCCGGTGGTGAGTTCCGGTAACTGTTTTCCACCCTCCTCATTTGACTCTTCACCCAGATTAACTAATAGACTCATCTCTGATTCATGGGATGTTTCCCTCCTGGAGGATTCTGTAGACTGGGAAGAGTTTTTCTGCTCTGCTCCTCCAAAGACTGTAAATGGTGGTGGCAGAAGGACCAGAACAATCCCAGATAAACCTGCCTGTATCACACACCCAGTCACTATTTTCACACCCATTACTCAGCCATTTCCCACCAGCACGGCGGCCCAGATTCGGCCTTCCCCTTCAGCCGTTTCACCACCTCAGATGGCTAGGGCCCAGCCTACACCCACACCTGTGCCAGCTCCTAGGAAGAAGGCAGCTGCGACGCAGTCTACCTCCACATCCGCTCTTGTTTCCCGGGTGGGGGTAACTGGTGTCCAGCCACCTCCCGTGCCTGTCCCAGCGCCCAGGCTGAGGGCAGCCTCAACCCAGCCTGACCTCCCTAGAGGCTTGAAAGAGCTAACCAGTCCACCTGCTACTTCACCACTTCCTCCACCTCCTCACTCAGCTTTCCACGCCCTGGCACTATCACTGGTTAGGCTAGCTGAGGTGTCCCCTGCTCAGGCACCAGCCTTATTAGCCCAGGCTGCAGTTTTATCCCCCTCGGTAACTCTGTCGTTAGCTCAGCCATTAGCATCGCCAACCTCTGTTCATCCCTTAGCTTCCCCACTCCAGTCAGTTCCCTCACCTGCTGTTCAGCTTCCACTCCAGTCAGTTCCCTCACCTGCTGTTCAGCTTCCACTCCAGTCAGTTCCCTCACCTGCTGTTCAGCTTCCACTCCAGTCAGTTCCCTCACCTGCTGTTCAGCTTCCACTCCAGTCAGTTCCCTCACCTGCTGTTCAGCTTTCACTCCAGTCAGTTCCCTCACCTGCTGTTCAGCCTTCCCTCCAGTCCCCTGTCGTCCAGTCTCCTCCTGTCCTCCTGTCCCCTGTAGTCCAGTCTCCTCCTGTCCTCCAGTTCCCTGTCCTCCAGTCTCCTCCTGTCCTCCAGTCTCCTCCCGTCCTCCAGTCTGTCCAGTCTGTAGTCCAGTCAGTCCAGTCGTCCCCTGTAGCTCAGTGTCCTGTTCTCCAGTCGCCTCCCGTCCAGTCAGTCCAGTCGCCTCCCGTCCAGTCAGTCCAATCAGTTCAGTCACTCATCCACCACCCTGTTCAGTTCCCGGACCTGCAGCCACAGCACCCAGAGCCAGCTGTGAGCCCTCCTGCTCTCCAGCCAGGGGCCTCCGCGCCCGCTGGCCCGGCCGCTCTCCAGCCAGGGGCTTCCGCGCCCGCTGGCCCGGCCTGTCTCCAGCCAGGGGCTTCCGCGCCCGCTGGCCCTAAAGCTGTGGCTCTGTCACCCCCGGCTCCCGTGCCGTCGCCTGGTCCAGACTCAGACTCAGCCTCAGCTTCTGCTTCGCCTGGGCCCGACTCAGCCTCAGCTTCTGCTTCGCCTGGGCCAGCCTCAGACTCAGCCTCAGCTTCTGCTTCGCCTGGGCCAGCCTCAGCTTTAGCTTCTGCTTCGCCTGGTCCAGACTCAGCCTCAGCTTCAGCTTCTGCTTCGCCTGGTCCAGACTCAGCCTCAGCTTCAGCTTCTGCTTCGCCTGGTCCAGACTCAGCCTCAGCTTCAGCGTCTGCTTCCCCTGGTCCAGCCTCAGCTTCCGCTTCGCCTGGGCAAGCCTCAGCCTCAGCTTCAGCTTCCGCTTCGCCTGGTCCAGCCTCAGCTTCCGCTTCGCCTGGGCCAGCCTCAGCCTCAGCTTCAGCGTCTGCTTCGCCTGGTCCTGCGGCTGCCGCGCCGTCGCCCCAGCCACGTTCTGGACGTCATCGCCGGCGCGGCGGCCCACCGGACCTGCTCAGCGGCCGCCGCCGCCTTCCTCGCGGCTGCCCACCGGACCTGCTCAGCGGCTGCCGCCGCCTTCCTCGCGGCCGCCGCCGCCTTCCTCGCGGCTGCCCACCGGACCTGCTCAGCGGCCGCCGCCGCCTTCCTCGCGGCCGCCGCCGCCTTCCTCGCGGCCGCCGCCGCCTTCCTCGCGGCCGCCGCCGCCTTCCTCGCGGCCGCCGCCGCCTTCCTCGCGGCCGTCGCCGCCTTCCTCGCGGCCGTCGCCGCCTTCCTCGCGGCCGCCCACCTGAACCGTCTCGTCTCGGCCGCCGGCCACGTGGCCGCCCACCTGAACTGTTTCTGTTTTGGACTCCGTCCCTCCGTCCTGGGCCCCCTCCACCCGCCCTGTTCTGGTTTTTCTTTCCTTTGGCCGTCAGGTGCCGGCCTTTGGGGGGGGGGGGGGGGGGGGGGGTACTGTCAGGGTTCCTGGGTCATCGACCCAGTGCTTTCAGTTTTGTTCATGTTCAGTTTATTTTGCCACTGCCTGTTTCACTTCCTGTTTGTTCCCCGTGTCAGCTTGTGTCATTAGTCAGATTATGTTCAGCCCTGTACTCACCTGTTTCCAATCATTGTCATCATTCAACCTGTGTATTTAAGTTCCTCGGTTTCACCAGTTCTTTGTCGTGTCATTGATGTTATGTTGTCGTTTCCGCCAGCCAGCCAGCCAGCCACTCAGTCTGTCCGTCCTTCCTTCATTCATTCATTCAGTCAGTCGTCCAGCCAGCCAGCCAGCCATTTCCTACCTCTGTTCTGTTTGCTCACGCCATCACAATAAACACCAGTCTTCACCTACCTGTGAGTCCTGCGTTTGGGTTCCTTCTTCCTCGCCTCCACACCACGCCTGACAATGTCAGTCTGTGGATATTGTAAGGGACACTGTGTTTACTAATGTGCTGTATGTGAAACCTTAAAAAGTGGTATCTGAGATAGGAGTTAAAAATGTTTTTGCTCATTATTGCCAAGTGCCCTCACCTTTTCTTTCAGTGTCTGTCTGGCTCTCATCAACAGATTTTAAGCAGAGGCTTTTAAGGTTGCTGTTTGGGGCTATTGACACAAGCTTCGCTGCCAACTTACTGAATCCTCGGATTACTTTTTTGTCCACATCAGTTTTAAGTAACATGGAAGCCTCTTCAAGAAGCTAAAATAAAGGATAAACATATACATATTAGCTTTGTACCATAATATATACCATTATATAGCAAACCAGAACAATCATTATTTCACACATCAATTATCATTAGAGAACAAATTATAATTTTGCATTTGTTTACTTTAATTCTCAAGTACACATTGCTGTGCAAAAGGGATGTTTAGACTATTCTTCCCAAAAAACTATCATTGGCATCAGATTGGTCCAAAATTATCCTGTAGCATGAAAATAAAACCAAAGAGAAAGACATAGTCAATGTTGCAATTTCTGTTAGTGTTCTGTTAGTGTACTTTTATTACTCATGAAATAAATCTGCTGATTCAGTCACTTTGCCTGTCCTGTAGGTACGTGATTATTAGAAGTCTGTATAAATGTGCAGCACATCAGTATATATTCGTGTTTTTGCCGTGCACTATTGTTATTGTTGTTTTTTGCTGCAGTTTTTGATAAAACACTCACCACAACAGGGATAGTGAGACATGGGAATTCTCGTAGAACCTCTTCAGTAGTATGCTGAAGAACGTAGTGTGTTCTGTACTTCTGTATTTTCCTGAGGTGTGTTTGAATGACATCCACATTTGGCCTAGTTTTTTGGCACTCTTGCTTAATCACTGATACATGTTGGTCGGTGCTCCTTTCATCCTCCCCATCGTCAAGAGGATTGATATCCTGGTTATTAAAAAGTTTAGCAAATATTGAGAGAAAAAAACCCCAAAACAATACTTTTAACTTTTATGTACAATTTAAAATGGCAAACAAACATTGAGCATATTTAACTTGCCTTGGTTTTTTCAAAAGGATACAGGGCTGGATATCTGATGATCTTTTTCTTCCTGAATTTGGAACTGAGTATTTCTGTCTCATTTTTTCAATTTCCTCTACGTCTACTAGTGGTCTTCTTTCCTTTTTAAACTTGTTCCTGAGAGACTCATGCAGAACATCCTACAAACGATAAAAATGTAACTAATTATTCATAAATAGGTGCAACTAGGTCCTCCCTTTATACAAGACATTTACCAGAAAACTTTGAGTGACATAAAGCTGGTAGGTTTGCTGTAATCATGTCATAACCTAATTAGTTCCTATTTACAGAGCTCTTCTTTAACTCTTAGGAGTTGATCGAACACATGATATAAAGGTTTGGAGCACTTTAGATTGGCTACATACACTATAAAAGGTAGATAAAGATTAGATAAAGTATTAATGCCATTATGTCCTACAAGCATACTCATCATGATCTTTCAGTCTATATGTTAATACCTCTACCTTTGAATAATAAAAATAATAATGTATACTTTATTGATCCCCACAGGGAAATTTCTCTCTTTGCATTTAACCCATTCACTCAGTGAAGCAGTGGGCAGCCACTAATCAGGCACCCGGGGAGCAGTGTGTAGGGACAGTACCTTGCTCAAGGGTACCTCAGGGTAGCTGTTCAGTTGATTCAAACCCCCGACCTTCCGATCATGGGGCAACCACACTACCTACTGAGCTATCCCTGCCCTATTTTCAAATTCAATTTTTTAAATACAAAAACTACACTATCCTGATACAAAGGCAAACAGAGCTAATATAATGCTGAATTTCACACCATTCACTTGAGAATTCACAGAGAAATGAAACATTAATTAATTTAAAAGAGCAATTGATATTTTATTTATTGTTTGACCATACTGGACGAGATCTGCCTCAAAAATCACAATACTAATACTTGTATTGTAGTGGCCACAAGAGAACAGATAACCTCTGAATATGTAACAATGAAAATGTTAGCATGTTACACTCGTTAGCCAATAATTAGGCAATTCAAAGACAATTTGTTGGACAATTTTATCAATGTTTGCTTTTCAGGAATACTTACATATCCAGAGCCATAACTCTCCTTCAAGAAAGGAAAACTCAGAAGGACAGTCCTCAGAAGCTCTACATACTGCACATGAGAGGGATACCTGCAAATTTTGAATGATGAACTTAAATTCTGATGTACATACTGTATTTTAAATGAATCAAATCTTAATTATATATAGACTTACATTGTCTCATTACTCAAGTGGTCAAACAGTGCTTGAATAAGCATGTTTTTGAGTCTGTTCTTGGTGGGTGACTTTAGTGCTGCATCTTTATTGGTCAACGCAGTGAGCACAGCTGGAGGAAACTGCACTTTGCAGTTAAACATAGGTTGGAGTGCTGACACAGTATGCTTTTCTTTGTGTTGCCTTCCACTGCAAGAAGAAGTAAGAAGTATGTTTAGAGTTTGTTACAAGACATGAATATGCGTGTCCTTGTGTCCTGCATCAGGAATATCTGCATATTTAAAACGTACAATAACAGCTGCTGAACTACAGAAACAGAATCATAACAGAGAGTAAGAGTCGCTGTGACATTTCAATTTTGAAAGTAAATGGGTGTGTGATGCACATCAGCGCTGGAGAAACAGAACAGGGCTTGCGTCAACCCCTTGCCCCCCACCCTCCAACACCGTAAACCTAGGGGAGGGGAAACACTGAATTGTATGAATGTACAATTCAGTGAATCATGTCCAGTCAACTTAAGACTCACTCTTTCAGCTTCTCTACAGCAGACAAAAATTTCACTTGGTCGGTCTTTCACTTTTGGAAAAAGACGCTCACTCATTCTTTCAGTCATCTGCAGAAGAGTCGATCCATCGTTTTCATTGTCTGTGGCACAGAAAAACAATAAGACACGATCAAAACAGAAATGAGCATGTCGAAGATAAAGAATAAAAATATCATAAAACATTACTAAAAAGACAGCTATGCGTTCATTAGTGACTGTAGATGATGACAGACATGTGGAATAGCCAAAAAGTGGTTAAAATCATTTTAACAGTGGTTGACAACTCCTAACTAAAAAGTCACGGTTTAGGATGTATCTTACCTAACTTTGATATGGACTGCCTTAAAAGGTCGGTGGATCAGTGTAATGAAGTCTTGTGGTCAAGATGTGATGGTTCACATCTGTATGCGTCCAAAGCATGAAAGTCTACCTCATCCCCAGGCTTGAATATCAACAGATCATCAGTCTCTCTGATGTGGTATGATTGAAGGTGTCTTATAAACTCCAGTGTTGTGAAAAGTCTTCCAACAAGAAACCATTTTGCCCTGATATACACAATCAGGACTATTTTTACAAACAGTGGAATTTGCTCTGCATGCACAAGTTCCAAAATGAAGAAATCTCCAACTGCATATTTTACAGAGTTTAAAATGATGCATTTACTCGTCCAGAGTTTCTCATCCACAGTAACGGCTGTCTCCAAGTTCTGCAAACAAATCTGCAAGTTCACTGGAAGTTCTTGAAGTGATAAGTTATTAACTGCTGCCTTGTATGATCGCTCCTGATGATCCGTTCAGGCTGCCACTCCCAGCATTGACGAAGCTGATTCCTCTTTGCCAAAGTCTGACAAATATTAATATAGTTATTGGTGATTCTTGCTACTGTCTTGAAATATTGATGTCTGGCTTCAAACCTCATGCACCAATGAGAGCGGAGTGACCCATAATCAAGGATGAGCTGAGGATAATGTAGCAGAAAATGCAGCTTGGGTGTAAACACACCAGTGTATGGTGTAACTGGCCCATGTAAAGTTCTCTATAAGTTCACTCAGAGCTCGTTCAGATGATTGGGGAAATTCAACAGTTTCCTGGATGACAGGGTCACAGTCTGGGGCAGACTCTAATCCTTGTTTCTGATATTTATGTTTCTTCCTTATGTGATTTTTCAAAGATTTCACAGACAAAAACTTTCTGGGACAGTCTTCTAGTCGGCAGACAATGAAGAATCCACATTCACTTTCATGGTATATCTGTTGATGTTTCAGCAGTTTTTCATATGTTGGTTTTCTTGTGGAGCACCGTGGACACTGATATGGCACATCCATAGAAATGCTCACCTACAAAGACCTGTTGATAATCTGCCAATTCATTTTCCCCAAGCCAAAGAGATACTTCTCCAACAGTCCACTGCTGAGCCATTATCTGTTAAAACAAAACAAAATGCCATTATATTGTTTTATTCTGTGACATCAAAAACTTATTTATTTATTTTTTGTTCAATCATTTTCCAAGCCGCTTTATTGTCATAAGGATCAGAGGGGTGCTGGAGCCTATCCCAGCTGTTTTTTCATGCGGGGTATACCCTGGACAGGTTGCCAGTCCATGGCAGGGTCGTCATTCAGATATGTATGTCTTTGGATTGTGGGTGGAAACCCACACAGAAACAGGGAGAACATGCAAACTCCACACAAAAAGGCACCCGGTTGACTCTGGGAATTGAACAGAGTCTTTCTAGCTGTGAGGTAACAGCGCTAACCACTATACCACCGTTTATTCTAACTTTTAAGCCTTCTTCAGATAAATATTGATTATTTTATGCTTTGGATTATCTGGTCTTGTTAGTATAATGACCTCTTTTTTGCCTAATGTATGATGTTGGATAAATGAAATGTACATAAAAAATTTAACTATTTTAAAAAAGGACATTATCTTGGTAACATCAAATGACCGGAGCATAATTTGTCAACTACTCTGAAAATAAGTTATACAGTAACAGTCAAAGACACAACTTCTCATGTGTCATATTTCTATTTATTCAAAACACTTATGCATTGCTGTATTTTATGCAGCTACTCCACAATTCAAAGTACAGGATACTGAATTTCTGAGTTTTGTAGACCAGACACAGAGCTCACACAACAGGCTTCAGGCGCCATTTTGGTGACTTTAACAATATTATTAATTTTAATATCTGTCTAGCTGACATTAGTTTATGTACGCAGCACGCAATAGAGCCACATATTTTAGAGGCCAAATTAATTGGGAGCACCTTCACTTAATTGTAACAGTGGTTTTGTTAGGAAAACAGTTCTATATACCAGATACTAAACTGCGTTAACGTCAAAGGCTAACATATCTAACATAGCTAACCATTACTGTTAGCACAACATTAACAGCAAGCTACAATGACAAGTAACTCGTCATCTTTGACTCTGAGCTTAGTTTTATCCCACATATTAAACATGTAACCAAAATTGGATTTTATCATCTAAAAAATATAGCCAGAGTCCGCCCTATTCTCTCTCGGGCCAACACGGAGATGTTGATGCATGCTTTTATTACCAGTCGCATTGATTACTGTGATGTCCTGCTCTCTGGTCTCCCAAAAAAGAATATTTCACCTTTACAACTTTTACAAAACTCTGCAGCTCGTGTGCTGACAAAGACCAGAGGGCGGGCCCACATTACACCGGTTTTAGAATCACTGCATTGGCTCCCCATGTGTTTCAGGATCGATTTTAATGTTTTTTTATTGGTTTTTAAATGTCTTAATGGTCTTGGGCCTTCTTATCTCTCAGATCTGCTTTTACCATATGAACCCTCGCGGACCTTGAGGTCCTCTCGTACTGGCCTTTTGACTGTTCCCAAAGTCAGGACACATACTCACGGAGAGGCAGCGTTTCAGTGGTATGGTCCTCATCTGTGGAACAGCCTGCCGGAGGAGCTCGGGCCGCAGAGAACGTACATGTTTTTAAGAACAGGCTCAAGACCCACCTTTTTAATTTAGCTTTTACTTAACGTTTATTTATTTTATACTTATTTATTCTATCCTATTATTCTATTTATTATCTTTTCGTCGACTGGGAAGATAAACAAAAAGGGGTGAGAGGTATATTTTGAGCTGCGCAGAGGGTGGCCAACATATTTTCCCACTTACCTTTAATAAAGGTGGTCGTGTAGACTCGCTGTGATCGCCGATTATACGAGTGGTTATGCAAGCCGATGGTATGGTGTTCCGGGGTTCAAATAGTGGGTTTGCGCGCGCTTGAAAGGTCACATGAACTGCATTGTTTTTGTTTGTTTTTTTTGTTATTGTGAAACACTGTAGACTGCCTGGAATTGGCCATAAATGTCTGTATTTACATATATATATATTGTAGGAATACAGCTGGAAATAAGCTGAGGGGAAAAGAGTGTTTGGTAAAAGACTGTGTTTTGTATATAGATGTTTGTTTTGTGTTGACTTAAGTTAGTTTTCTATTTTCTTTGTAAATAATCTTTTGTGCACCTGGGAGGCCGGCAGAATAAACTATCCACACTGAATGCTTCCTGACTACGCCTGCATTTGTTCGGGAGAAGTTTCGGAGAGGACCCCGTGACATATGGTGTCAGGAGTGGGATGGCTAGTCGGAAGAGGAAAACGCGCCTCCCAGTTAAGCGCACAGGGCTGCGGTCCCAGCAGCATGAGCTTCCAGTGGAGAAGAAAGCAGAGGAGCTGGCATGGGACACAGTGCCGGCGTCGTCTTCTTCAGCAGAGGAGGAGGAGGTTTCCAGCAGGATTGGTCCAGCATTGCCTACAGCTTCGATCTCAGCACGTGACCCAAATGGAGAGCTGATTGCGATGATGAGGGACTTCCTGGCGGGACAGCAAAGGAGAGAGGAGGTTTTGTTGGCAGAACTCAGGGGGCTGAGGACTGTTTCCCCTCCCAATGCTCAGCTGCATTCAGATTTTGCTGGTCAGGAAAGCCCAGCCCACGCACCAGCCGGAGCAAGCACCACAGCAGCAACGGCCACACCAAGCACCGCAACAGCAAGCAGCCCCAGAATGGGACTGCCTACACCTGCACGCCAAAGAGAATACCGGGATCCCCCAGAGGAGGTTCCCTCTCGTCAGTCACAAGCAGTGACCAACAGCCTCGACCAGTCAGTCTCAGAGTGGATGCGATCTGCTGGGCCAAAAATTCCACCCTATCAGATGGGGGAAGACATTGAGAACTATTTGTTGCGTTTTGAGCGAGTTGCCAAAACCTGGAGATGGCCAGAGAGTGAATGGGCCTGTCGTCTGGTTCCACTGCTATCGGGGAAGGCGTTGGAGGCCTACACTGCAATGGATGAAGAAAGAGCCAATCGTTATGAAGATTTAAAAGCTGCGTTGCTAACCAAATTTGACATTTCCCCTGAGACGTATCGGCAGAAGTTCCGGTCCAATACAGTTCCACCTGGTGAGAGCCCCACTGAGACCTATTATCGCCTGAAGGGCCTCTATCGGCGCTGGATCCGACCTGAGCAGCATATTAAAGAAGAGATGGAAGAAGCTATCATCTTGGAGCAGTTAATCCGGGTACGTCCAGGGGAGGTGAGGACCTGGGTGAGGGAACATGAGCCAGCAGATGGACTGACCGCTGCTAAGCTGGTGTCACAGTACTTCAATGCGCGTAAAGGAGTAATACCGCGGAAGCACTAGCTGGTAGTCGGGCCGTACGCGTGTCTTAGTGCAGTTGAACATAATCCACAAAGTCCGCTTGTAGTCGAAAAACAAACAGGCAAACATTTATTTCCACAGTGATCCACAAATACAGTGATCCGTTTGAATGTTCATGCACACTGCAAACACGGTAAGAAACTGTTTTTCTCCACAGCTAGTTAAAGCCCCCGTTGCTCCACACTGCCCGTCGCGAACGCTCCCCCCGTGCACAGTTACCGTGTGTTAAAGGAACAGTACGTAAAAATTAAATAAGGCAAGAAAAAATACAATTTAACTGTAAATCTTACGCTAAACAAATTATAAAGTAAAAACTGAAATTCCACATTATCTTACACTTATCCTTATCCAAAATGATTCAAATTATTAACAAATATACACTCTGTGCAATCTGAGTAAACTAAGAGAAGATTAGACCTTGATCCTATACATTCCCGGCCCCTAATTGTTCTATAAACTTATAAACTATTATTAACGATTTGGCACAATGATCAAGTTCAACAACATAGGCATTCAGTCCTTAGAACATAATTTCTTCTTTCTTCTGATGTCAGAGGTCACCAGTACATGACATACCGTGGGAGTCCAGCCTTTACCACTGACTCATACTGCTTCTAGGAGCAGACAGACTTTAGTGATCGGTCTATCCAGTTCACTGGTCTTGGTCTTCACACGAACCCTGCAAACAAGGCCATGTTCATCCGGCATGGCTTGAGTGACTCTACCAATGAGCCAAGAGTTTCTCAGTGCTGTTTCATCCACGAGCAAAACGATGTCTCCAGGCACAAAGTTCCTAGACACCCGTGTCCACTTCTGCCGTGTCTGAAGCTGAGGCAAATACTCTCTCACCCAGCGCTTCCAGAAAAGATCTGCCATATACTGAACTTGCCTCCATCTTCGGCGGGCATAGATGTCCTCCTTTTGGAACAGTCCTGGGGGAAGACATGGCCTTGCTTTTAAGAGCAGGAGATGATTTGGAGTGAGTGCTTCCAAGTCATTAGGGTCATTGGAGGGTGTAGTAATAGGCCGACTGTTGAGGATCGCTTCGGTTTCACAAAGAAATGTCTGAAGGCTCTCCTCATCCAGACTCTGAGTTTTAAGGGTGGCACCAAGGATTTTTCTGACCGATTTAATCAAACATTCCCATACCCCTCGATGGTGAGAAGCAGCTGGAGTGTTAAAGATCCACTTAATGCCCTTTTGCGTCAACGTGCTTTCTATTTTACCGGTGTTCCACTCTTGAATAGCCTTCCTAAGTTCTCGTTCTGCACCGACAAAATTGGTCCCGTTATCTGAGCGCAGCTCTACCACTTGTCCTCTTCTTGCAATAAATCTGCGAAGAGCATTGATGAAAGAGTCGGTATCCAAAGATGCTGCTACCTCTAAGTGTACAGCTCGAATGGCCAAACAGGTGAAGATTACACCATATCTCTTCACAGTGCTTCTTCCACGTTTGACCTCAAAGGGCCCAAAATAGTCTACTCCTGTCCTCATGAATGGCGGTTCGTCAGGTGTAACTCTGTTTTGTGGCAAGTCAGCCATCTGTTGTTGCCCAACGATGCCATGCTGCCGTCGACACACAGTGCATTTGGAAATAACTTTCCTGATAGCGCTGTTGGCTCCGGGAATCCAGAACATTTGCCGTAGCTTGGTCAGGACATGGTTGCGTCCGCTGTGACCCACCTACTTGTGTATTTCTTGTAGAATGAGTTCGGACACCCTTGAGCTCTTGTCCAGAATGACGGGGTGTTTTAACTCTTCTGGCAAGGCTGAGCGACTGAGCCTTCCCCCAACTCTCAAGATCCCATCCTGAAGAAGCGGATTGAGCTTGTATATGTGGCTGCTCCTTTTAACAGGCTCACCCTTTAGTAGGGCATTGATTTCTTCTTGAAATTTTTGTCTTTGGCAGTGGCTTATAATCTCAAGTTCAGCTTCTTTTAAGTCATCCACTGTAAGGGTTTCTTTGCGGTGGCTTAACCTGATGTTTGTCAGGTTTTGACTTTGCTGTCTCTGTGCTTTACTGATGTCTCGTGCAGTGTCAGCAGTCTGTTCTAGTCGTTCTTTGGCTCGAACCAGCAAGATGTTCTTTACCTTAAGGATCCATGCCACAGCTTTCTTAAGGCGTATCCACGAGGAGTAGTGTTCTATCAACTGCTGCAGTACATCCGGTCCTTTATTTAATGCGAAGGTGCTAATGGACACATTCTTTTTTATCTCCGGGTCTGCTGGGTTAAGAGCTTCTAGATGATCAAGATTCTTTGGCAAACTGTTGCTTGGTGCCGTGAGAAAGTCTGGTCCAGAAATCCAGACATGGTTCTGTAGGAAAAGGCCTACGTTCTGTCCTCTTGAGACACAATCAGCCGGATTGAGATGTGAGTTGTTGTGTCGCTATTGAGAAGCCACGGACACTTTTAGGATTTGAGAGACGCGGTTGGCGACAAAGGTGTTGTCACCTTGTTGTCTCGTTGTTTATGTACTTTAGCACCGCTGTACTATCAGTCCAAAACACTGACTCTGCAAGCTGTATTTGTAGCTCTTTCCTTAACATCCTGTCCATTCGCCCTGCCATAGTTGCTGCTGTTAATTCCAGACGTGGAATGGTGGTGTGTTTGAGTGGCGCAACTCTTGCCTTCCCCATAACAAAGGAACAATGGACTTGACCATTCCAGCTTTTCTGCACCAGATAGGTTACAGTACCAAAAGCCTCCTCACTAGCATCACATAAATGATGAAGCTGAGCAAATGAAGTGCCTCCAAAATGTGCTGGCTTGAAAGATCGCTCAACTTCAAATCCCCGGAGTAACTCCAAATCGTTAAGCCATTCATTCCACTGCTGAGCAAGATGTTCTGGAATGACGCTATCCCAGCTAATCTTTAGCCTACAGCACTCTTGCAAAATCCTTTTAGCCGGCAGAACCACTGGTGCCAAGATGCCTAGTGGGTCGTAGATGGAACTTGCAATAGAAAGAATGTTCCTCCTTCTGGGCTCTTGAATGGGAATTTGGAATTTGAAGCTATCAGACTGGACACACCACTGTACTCCCAGTGCTCTCTCTATGGGCAGTACATCCTGATCCAAGTCCAGATCCTTAAATTCCTTTGCCCTTTCAGTATCAGGAATGGATGCCAGCACCACGCGGCTGTTGCTTATCCATTTTGTCAACCTGAATCCTCCTGTTTGACAGGCCGCTTTCACATTGTGGAAAAGCAACACAGCTTCATCCTCAGAGCCAACTGACTTCAGGCAGTTGTCCACGTAAAAGTTCTGCAGTATGGTTTCAATAGCTGTACTGTCAAACTGGTCCCTGTTGTCCTCAGCACACCGTCTCAGAGCATAGCTGGCACAGCTTGGTGATGACGTTGCACCAAATAGGTGCACAACCATCCTGTATGCCACCAGAGCTGGGTTAATGTCTCCATTTGGCCACCATAAGAACCTTAATAGGTCTGTGTCTTCTGGTGGAACCTTTACCTGGTGGAACATGGCTTCCACATCGGCCATGACAGCTACAGGTTCTTGGCGAAATCTTGTGAGAACTCCAATCAGAGTACTGGTAAGGTTCGGCCCTTGAAGAAGTTGCCCATTCAACGTGAACCCCTGACAGGCAGCTCCACAGTTGAATACAACACGCATTTTGTGCTTTTTGGGATGGTACACTCCATGGTGTGGGATGTACCAAACCTTTCCATCACTGCGCTTGAGGTCGTTGTGAGGGACCTTCGCGGCATAGCCCTTGGAGATCAGATCCTTCATGAAAGCAATATAGTCCTCACCAAATGTGGGGTTTTTCAGAAGCCTCTTCTTCAAATTTAAGGCACGCTGTTCTGCTAGCACTCGGTTTTTGGGCATTTGAATCCTTTTGTTCTTAAGAGGTAGACCAATGCAGTAATGTCCGTTAACCAGCCTGGCAGAATGTGTTACACTGTCCATGAATTGGAGATCTTCCCTAGACATTTCCAGTTGCTCTTCCTGGTTGCATTCAGGAAAGTCATATTTGAGCTGCTGTTTCCACAGGTCATCCAGTTTGGCCACAGATATTCGATTTGATGTGATAGTTACTGTTTTGCTCCGTGCAGCTCTGCGATTGCCATCCCGCAGCGGTCCATTCACTGTCCAGCCAGGGCTTGTTTTTACCGTTGTCTATGCTGTGAATGACTTCCTCTGGCTCCATAGCCCTTGGTACATTAGTTCTGATTAGCAGACCTATTTCTGCATTGATGTAGGGTATTTTCACCCGCTTTAGATAAGGCCATTTGTCCACGTCTGCCTGCAGTGGAATGTTCCTTTTGTCGGCTGGGATTGCCTTCTGAGAAAACACCTCCTGCAGCTCAATGAAGTTGCAATTTTCTAGGCTGCTAACCTCTAGGCCTGTAACAAGATGACTGCTGACCGTTTTCTGTTGCCCCATGGTTGTCAACAGTATGTCCATTTTCTTTCCACTGAGATTGAGCTCATTCATTAGCCTTTCAGTACAAAACGTTGCAGTGCTGCCTGGGTCTAAGAAAGCATATGTGATAGCCACCTTGTCGCCTTTCTTTGCCTTAACTTGGACTGGAACAATAGCAAGGATACTATCTGCGTCTCTGGCCCCAGTACCACAGCATAGTGTATTAGCTGTCTCTACAAACCCACTGCTCACAGACTGCTTCTCGTCATGTTCTGGTGACTCCTCCTTTGGTGCAGGCTTATCCTTGCTTCTGATGTGCAACACAGTTGGATGAGTCAGTGAACAGAGCTCACAGTTCAATTTCTCCTCACAAGACCTACTCCCTGTTTTAAGCAGCTGAAGCAAAGTCCCTTCCCTTGAAGAAATTCTAGTTTCTCTTTGTGTAGAGATTTCCTCAGTCTCTTGCATTGTGCCATGGTATGTTCACTGTGGCAAAACAAACATGGTGTTTTGAATGCGGAGGTAGGATTAGTGAATCCCTTTGTGCCTCCCTTTGCCTCTGCATCGATGCTGCCCGAGTGGGCAGTGCAATTCAAGCTCTTCCTTCTCAGCCTTAAGTTTAGCTTCTTGCTCCTCCAAAGCTCGCTGTTCCTTTAAAGCTGCTGCCTGTGCCAAGAGTGTAGCCTTTGCCAATTCTGCCTTCAAGCGAGCTGAAGATTGGCCAGTGCTGCTTTTGGACATTCTAGACTTCCTAGATGCTGCTACGGATATGCTGTCAGTGGGCTGAACACTCTCATCAGCCATTTTTGTACTTCCTTTGTACGTTGATGGACTTCCTTTATCCAAGCATCCACGTTGTCAACAAAGCTTCTCATTGCATCTGCTTTGGGCTCAAACCAATGCTGCTGATCATTGTCCATGTCCTCTCTTGACACAGCTTGCTGAAATAGCCCCTTTACAGATGTATTCAGTTCACAAAACTCTCCAAAGATGTGATTAAATTCTGTAGACAACTTGGTTTTAACTATTTCCACATTGCCATCATCCTCCATTAACTGCAGCATCTCATTCTTTTTCTCTGTTAGCTGACCCAGCTTAGCCTTTCTTGAGCCTATTTTCCTTTGTAATGCATCCTCCATCGCCTTAGCTGTAGGCTTCACCTTCCGCTTTTCCACTGTTGCTGAATCTTTATCATCTTCCATGATTCTCCCATTAGTTTGTTCCACTTAGCTGGGACCTCAATACAGCTAACCGCCCCAATAGCCTCAGGAAACACACAAAGGGTAGCTATTCACATGTAGTTAGCGAGTCGTTCGCTGCTAATTAGCATAACACTGTGTTGCTAATATGTCACGTTTCACTCCCCAATCTCCTCTGTGTCCACGAGTAACTGTACTTACTTTCTGTGCTGAAGGGCTGACTGGTGAATCCTCTCCTCGTATTTCATGTCCATGAGTTGCAGTTATTTCCAATCCAAAGACTGCGGCCGCGAGGAGTCGGTTTCTTACGAATAATACCGCGGAAGCACTAGCTGGTAGTCGGGCCGTACGCGTGTCTTAGTGCAGTTGAACATAATCCACAAAGTACGCTTGTAGTCGGAAAACAAACAAGCAAACATTTATTTCCACAGTGATCCACAAATACAGTGATCCGTTTGAATGTTCATGCACACTGCAAACACGGTAAGAAACTGCTTTTCTCCGCAGCTAGTTAAAGCCCCCGTTGCTCCACACTGCCCGTCGCGAACGCTCCCCCCGTGCACAGTTACCGTGTGTTAAAGGAACAGTACGTAAAAATTAAATAAGGCAAGAAAAAATACAATTTAACTGTAAATCTTACGCTAAACAAATTATAAAGTAAAAACTGAAATTCCACATTATCTTACACTTATCCTTATCCAAAATGATTCAAATTATTAACAAATATACACTGTGCAATCTGAGTAAACTAAGAGAAGATTAGACCTTTATCCTATACAAGGAGCACCACCTGTACGCTCATCTGGGACGCCACAGCGACCACCACTCCCATCATCGGGTCTTCTGAAGAGGGAGAGCAACCCAGAGCCACCAGAAACCCCCAAGGCATCAAACTTACGAGCAGCGGGTAAGTAGTTTCTTTGTTATTATTGCCAGCAGCCAGGTCATAAAGCCTTGGTATGCCCTATCCGGAAGGCTAAAGTCACTGGTGCCTGCTATGCACCCCGGCTGGATATGGAGCCCACAAGGGTCCAGCCAGTGAATAGAATAGAATAGAATTCAACTTTATTGTCATTGCACATGCACAGGTACAGGGCAACAAAATGCAGTTTGCATCCATCCAGAAGTGCTTTAGTGATATAGATATATTACAATATATATTAGCAATAATATAGTTATGTAAGTATATTACAGAAATGGGTCTATTATGGTATGTTATAATGTACACGGTATGAAGTATGTTATGAATATTCTATAACTATAAGTATGTACAGGCTGTAGTGAGTACAAGCTATGTACAGGCTATGAACAGGATATAAATATGAAATAAAAAAAACTATACAGAAATCTGAGATATACAGTTATACAGAACTGTGAACTATGCAAGTTATAAACAGTTGTAGGATTAAAAATTACCATATGTACAGAATGATTATTTACAAAGCTATACAGTAGTGCAGTTAAGATGAGTGAGATATGTGGATAATTTCTACAGAGGCTATATAAAGTGCTAGTAGTTGTGAGTGGTGGTTCAGTCCATGTTATTATTGTGTGTTTGAGGGTACGGTTGTCCATTGTGTGTGTGTGTAGGTGGTTGTGGGTGTGTGTATGTCCAGTCCATGAGTTTAATGTGGGTCAGATGTCAGGAGGCAGAGTTCAGGAGTCTGACCGCTGTGGGGAAGAAGCTGTTCCGGTACCTGGTGGTCTTTGTCCGGAGGCTCCTGTAGCGCCTCCCAGAGGGCAGGAGGGTGAAGAGTCCATGTGATGGGTGACTGGGGTCTTTGATGATTTTCCCAGCCCTTTTCAGACACCGCTTCCTGTAGATGTCTTTTATGGCAGGAAGTGGTGCTCCGGCGATGCGCTGGACGACCCTCTGCAACGCCTTTCAGTCCGAGGCAGAGCAGTTCCCGTACCAGACTGTTATACAGTTGGTCAGGATGCTCTCGATGGTGCAGCGATAGAAGTTCACCAGGGTGTCTGAGGACAGGTGGTTCTTCCTCAGAGTCCTCAAGAAGGAGAGGCGCTGGTGAGCCTTCTTGACCAGCTTGGAGCAGTTGGTCGTCCAGATGAGATCCTCGGAGATGTGGACTCCCAGGAACTTGAAGCTGCTCACACGCTCCACAGCCGTCCCCTTAATGTGGATGGGTGGATGTGGGTCAGCATTCCTCCTGTAGTCCACGATGAGCTCCTTGGTCTTCTCGGTGTTAAGCAGCAGGTTGTTTCTGTCGCACCACTCAGCCAGACAATCCACCTCCTCCCTGTAGGCGGCCTCATCGTTGTCACTGATGAGGCCAATCACCGTGGTGTCATCTGCAAACTTAATGATGGTGTTGAAACCATCAGGAGGTCTGCAGTCGTGGGTGAAGAGGGAGTAGAGGAAAGGGCTCATCACACAGCCTTGTGGTACACCGGTGTTCATTGTGATTGTAGATGAGCAGCGGTTATCCAGCCAGACATGTTGGGGGCGGTTGGTCAGGAAGTCCAGTAACCATTTGCAGATGAGGGAACTGATGCCCAGGTCTGTCAGTTTCCTGATGAGTTGTGAGGGGTGGATTGTATTGAATGCTGAACTGACGTCTATAAACAGCATTCTGGCGTATGTGTTGTTGTTGTCCAGGTGTGAGAGGACAGAGTGCAGTGCTGGCGGTATGCGAATTGGTGGGGGTCCAGGGTGGGGGGGGAGACAAGATTTGAAGTGTGCTAGGACCAGCTGCTCTAAGCACTTAGTGATGATGGGGGTGAGTGCTACTGGGCGGTAGTCATTGAGGCAAGATGGGTTGGAGTTTTTGGGTATCGGGACGATGGAGGTGGATTTGAAGCAGGCCGGTACCACAGCGTGGGCCAAGGACAGATTGAATATGTCTATGAGCACTCCTGCGAGCTCCCCAGAACACGCTCTGAGAACACGCCCTGGATGCCATCAGGACCTGCAGCCTTGTGGACATTGATCCTGCTCAGCACCGCTCCTACATCGGTGGGGGAGAGAGTCAGAGGTTGGTGGTCTGGCGTCATGTCTGTTTTGGTTGTGGTTGTGGGGTTCCCTCGCTCAAAACGAGCATAAAAGTTGTTGAGCTCGTTGAGGAAGGAGACATCAGAGGGTGCGGGGGAGGGTTTGGTGGTCCTGTAGTCTGTAATGGTCTGGAGTCCTTGCCACATGCGTCGGGGGTTGGAGTTGGAGAAGTGTTCTTCTACCTTCTTTTTGTAATGGTGTTTGGCTTTTTTGATGCCCTTCTTTAGATTAGCCCAGGCTGTACTGTAGGCGTGTGCATCTCCTGACCTAAAGGCAGTGTTGCGGGCCTTCAGGAGGAGACGAACATCCCGGTTCATCCAAGGCTTCTGGTTGGGGTACATGGTGATCCGTTTCTGGGTGGTGACACTGTCTATGGTTTCGGAGATGTAATCCAGTACAGATGAGGCGTACTGGTCCAGGTCTGTGTGGGTGAACATATTCCAGTCTGTGTTTTTAAATCTGTCCTGGAGCACTGCGTCTGTCCCCTCTGGCCACACTTTAATTGTCCTCACAGCAGGTTTCACACGTTGGATGAGTGGTGAATACCTAGGTGTGAGGAACAGGGAGAGATGGTCCGATTATCCAATGTGGGGGAGGGGTGTGGCTTTATAGGCTCCAGACAGGTTGGAATACACATGGTCTAAAGTCTTGTCTCCTCTGGTGTGGCAGAAGACATGTTGGTGGAATCTGGGGAGGACTGTCTTTAAGTTGGTGTGGTTGAAGTCGCCAGCAACAATAAAAGCAGCCTCGGGGTGTTTATTCTGGTGTTTGTTAATGGCTGCAGAAAGTTCTTTCATGGCCAACCTAGCATTAGCGTCGGGGGGGATATACACTGCAGTGAGTATGATCGAAGTGAGTTCTCTGGGGAGATAATAAGGTCTGCATTTGACCAATAAAAACTCCGCATTAGGTGAGCAGTGACTCTCAGTAGTAGTGGAGTTCATGCACCAAGCATTGTTAATATAAATGCACAAACCTCCACCTCTGGTCTTGCCGGAGTCATCTGCTAGCCTGTCGGCTCGGTGTGTGTGGCGTCCTGCTAACTCGATAGCATTGTCCGGGCAGCTGTTGTTCAACCATGTTTCGGTGAAAAACATGACATTTGAGTCCATAATGCGTCTGTTGTTAGTGATGGAGAGCCGTAACTCATCCATTTTGTTTGCCAGAAAACGGACATTGGCGAGGAAAATACTGGGTAAAGGCATCCGGTGTGGTGTTAGCTTTAGCTTAGCCCGTAAGCCCGTAGCCCTCCGCGCCTACCTCGCCTTTGTTTACCATCTCAGCGCCGTCTGCGTGCACTTCCGCCCGGCCGGGGAGAGTGGGCAGCCTCCGGTGTTCTGGAGATCTCTGGGATGAGTCAGAGATCGGCGATAAAACTGTTGGAGTTATGAGTCCAGATGTCCAGAATCTCTTGTCTGCTGTAGGTCAGCAACGCACAGCAATTCTGGATGAATAATCCGGTTAAAAGTAGATAAAAAACCGCTAAATAGCACATTCTGGAGAGACACTGAGCCTCGCGTTGTTCACGCGCCGCCATCTTGGTGGACGTGCAACGCTATAAAAAAGTTCTGTACCACCAGTTGGAGTGGTACAGAACTTGCCTGTAGAGGTTATTCTGGGGATGGACTTGCCTGTACTCATGGACTTGCTGCAAGAAAAAGAAGAACAGTGGACAGAGACTGATGTGGGGGATAAGGGGAATGCTAAATTAAATGTTTCTGGCCCAGTGGACACTAGAGCCCAGGCGAAGGCTGGATGCCAACCCTTGCCAGACTTTGACAGTAGTCTGTGTGAGGGTGGCACTGATGGGCCAAGAAAATCCCGCCGCCAACGCCGCCTTGAGAAGCAGCTATGGTCAAAGGGGCCGAACACTAAGAGCATGAAATGGGATGTACCAGAAAATATCACTTTGTTGCAAAGGGAGGATGAAACGTTGAAAGTTTTGTTTGCTAATGTGACTGAAGGGGGAACTGGAAAATGGGGAGGGAAAGAGAAGTTCATTGTTGACAAAAATGTGTTGTATGCAGTTGACGGTGACCACCAACAGCTTGTGATACCTTCTAGTTGTAGACCCCTCATTATGCACCTAGCACATACCCTCCCCTGGGCAGGTCATCTGGGTCACCAAAAAACCTATATGCGAGATAGCTCACGTTTCTTTTGGCCGTCAATGTACACAGACACACAAAAATATTTCCGTACATGCCTTACCTGCCAGAAAGCTTGTCCAGCTCGCCAGTCTGACAGGGCCCTGCTACAGCCACTTCCGGTCATCTCCACCCCCTTCCGTAGGATAGCTATGGACATTGTGGGTCTTCTGGTAAAAAGTAGTCATAAATTTTGGTGGTGTGTGATTATGCGACTCGTTTCCCAGAAGCTTTCCCTCTGTGTGCGCTCACGGCACCCAATGTTCTGCGTGCACTGGTACAGCTGTTCTCCTGGGTGGGGATACCAGATAAGATTTTGACCAACCAAGGGACTAACTTTACCTCTAGGTTGATGCAGCTCTTCCACAACCAGCTAAGCATCTCTGCCATCAGGACGTCACCCTACCATCCACAGACAGATGGGTTGGTGGAGAGGTTCAACCAAACTCTGAAGAGGATGCTGCAGAAGTTTGTGTCAGACACTGGGAAAGACTGGGACCAGTGGCTACCCTTCCTGCTGTTTGCATACAGAGAAGTTCCCCAGGCTTCCACTGGTTTCTCACCATTCGAGCTACTCTATGGTTGGGATGTGCAGGGGCCGTTGGCTCTCCTCCGGAAGGGTTGGGAGTCTCCTGCTTCTGCTTCAAATGATAAAGGAGTGGTGCAATTTGTGCTGGAAATGAGAGATTGGTTGGGGAGATACCATGAAGAGGCCGAGGTCAACCTGCGAGATGCTCAACGAAGCCAGAAGACCTGGTATGACCAATAGGCCCGGCAACGTGAATTTCAACCTGGTCAAAAGGTGTTGTTACTTCTCCCCTCAGTCAACAGTAAACTTCTGGCGAAATGGCAAGGGCCATACACAGTTCTTCGCAGAATGGGGCCAGTGACCTATGAGATTCATCTTCCTGAAAAGAGGAAACCGAAGCAGACTTACCATGTGAATCTCCTGAAAGAATGGGAAGAGCGTGCCCACCAGGCCCCTGCGAAAGCTCTGATGGCAAGAGAAGTGCCAAGAGAAGGGAAGACAGAACCCGAGCAGGGAGCCGATCCAATGTCTCCGGTGCTGACTCATCTTACCCCACAGCAGGCTGCTGAGCTACTCCAAATCCTTCGGTAGACTCCATCTCTGTGTTCAGTAAACCCCGGCAGGACCACCCTTGTCGAACATGTGATACGCCTAAAGGATAGACATCCCATCTGCCAATGTCCATACCGGGTTCCACAACACTTAGTGGATAAATTGCGACAGGAGGTGGAGAAGATGCTGGAGCTTGGGGTGATAGAGCCGTCCTGCTCAGAGTGGTGTAGCCCGGTGGTCATCATCTTCAAGAAAGATGGCTCCCTACGCATCTGCATTGATTTCCGGAAGCTTAATTCCATTTCAGAGTTTGATGCCTACCCCATGCTTCGAATCGAGGATTTGCTGGAGAAGATTGGAGCAGCCAGGTACATCACCACCCTGGATCTGTGCAAAGGTTACTGGCAAGTGCCACTGGAGGAGTCTTCTCGACCGTACACCACCTTCAGGACACCTGCCGGCCTGTTCCAGTTCACGGTGATGCCATTTGGGCTACGTGGGGCTCCGGCCACCTTCCAAAGGCATATGGACAAATTACTACAGGGGTGTGACCCCCATAGTGCCGCCTACCTGGATGATGTAGTGATCTTCAGCAACACCTGGGAAGAACATCTGCAGCACCTGTCCGAAGTCCTGGGAAGAATCCATAAGGCAGGGTTGACCCTCAACCCCTCTAAATGTGAGTGGGCACGGCAGGAGACCCGCTACCTTGGCTACCAAGTGGGCAGAGGTGAGGTGCGCCCGCTGATGGATAAAGTAGAAGCTATCCAGAACTGCCCTCGGCCTCGCACTAGCCCCTTCCTGGGGCTGGTTGGCTGGTACCAAAGATTTGTGCCCCAGTTTGCAACTATTGCGGCCCCTCTTACTGCTTTGACCAGCAAGGACCAACGGAATCCTGTCACATGGACAGCGGAATGTGAACAAGCTTTCAAAAGGCTGAAAACCTGCCTGTGTACGACCCCAGTTCTCAGGAGCCCAGACTTCAGGAAGAAATTTCTGGTCCAGGTGGATGCCTCCAAAAGCGGCCTGGGAGCAGTGCAGGCCCAAGGGGACCCTGGAGAAGAGCATCCGGTCCTATACCTAAGCCAAAAGCTGCTGCCACGAGAGACCAACTACTCAACTGTGGAGAAGGAGGCCTTGGCCATTAAGTGGGCACTGGAGAAACTCAGGAATTATTTACTTGGAAGGGAGTTTGAGTTGGAAACTGATCACAGAGCTCTCACCTGGATCCATTCCATGAAGGACCATAACAGCCGACTGACACGCTGGTACCTTTCACTGCAGCCGTTCAGATTCACCATCCGTCAAAGACCAGGCTAGCTCAATGTAGTGGCAGATTATCTCTCCAGGTTGCCGCACAACGCAAGGGGATGATGTGACGGAGTTACACCGTCCCAGGCCGCAGACAGCTGACCTGGGCGCATACACGCACCACCACCATTAGTTTCTACAATTACCGTGGCTGCGCGTCTTTTTGACGACCGGGCAGATAAACAAAAAGGGGTGAGAGGTATATTTTGAGCGGCGCAGAGGGTGGCCAACATATTTTTCCCACTTACCTTTAATAAAGCCGGTCGCGTAGACTCGCTGTGATCGCCGATTATACGGGTGGTTATGCAAGAAGATGGTATGGTGTTCCGGGGTTCAAATAGTGGGTTCGGGCGCGCTTGAAAGATCACGTGAACTGCATTATTTTTGTTTGGTTTTTTTTGTTATTGTGAAACACTGTAGGCTGCCTGGAATTGGCCATAAATGTCTGTATTTACATATATATGTATTGTAGGAATACAGCTGGAAATAAGCTGAGGAGAAAAGAGTGTTTGGTAAAAGAAATAATAAAGAGATGACGATTATGCCTAGTGGGAGGGGCCATGGGGTAAAAAAGAAGGCTGTTTTTCGGTGAGATGTTACAGAGAGGGAAACATGCAGACTGTGTTTTGTATATAGATGTTTGTTTTGTGTTGACTTAAGTTAGTTTTCTATTTTCTTTGTAAATAATCTTTTGTGCACCTGGGAGGCCGGCAGAATAAACTATCCACACTGAATGCTTCCTGACTACGCCTGCCTTTGTTCGGGAGAAGTTTCGGAGAGGACCCCGCGACAAGTTGACATACTCTCACACGCACTGAGCAGTTTTCATACTCTCACACGCACCGAGCAGTTGTCATACTCTCACACGCACCGAGCAGTTGACATACTCTCAAACGCACTGAGCAGCAAACTCAGAAACCAGTCTTACTTGTTATCATCTATCGTCCACCTGGGCCTTACACAGAGTTTCTGTCTGATTTCTCAGACTTTATATCTAATTTAGTTCTGAGCTCAGATAAAATAATTATTGTGGGTGATTTTAACATCCATGTTGATGCTAAAAATGACAGCCTCAACATGGCATTTAATCTGTTGTTAGACTCAATTGGTTTTCTCAAAATGTAAAAGAACCCACCCACCACTTTAATCACACTCTAGATCTTGTTTTAACATATGGCATAGAAACTGAACATTTAACAGTGTTTCCTGAAAACCCTCTCCTGTCTGATCATTTCTTGATAACATTTACATTTACAATAATTGATTACGCAGCAGTGGAGAGTGGACTTTATCAAAGTAGATGTCTTTCTGAAAGCGCTGTAACTAAGTTTAAGAATATAATCCAGCCACTGTTATCATCGTCAATGCCCTGTACCAACACAGAGCAGAGCAGCTATCTGAACGCTACCCCAACAGAGGTCGATTATCTTGTTAATAATTTCACCTCCTCACTACGTACGACTCTGGATACTGTAGCTCCGGTGAAAACTAAGGTCTCTAATCAGAAGTACCTGACCCCGTGGTATAATTCTCAAACACGTACCCTAAAGCAGATGACTCGTAATCTGGAGAGGAAATGGCGTGTCACAAATTTAGAGGATCATCATTTAGCCTGGAGAAATAGTTTGTTGCTTTATAAGAAAGCCCTCCGCAAAGCCAGAACAGCTTACTACTCATCACTGATTGAAGAAAATAAGAACAACCCCAGGTTTCTCTTCAGCACTGTAGCCAGGCTGACAAAAAGTCAGAGCTCTTTTGAGCCAACCATCCCTTTAACGTTAACTAGTGATGACTTCATGAACTTCTTCACAAATAAAATTTTTATCATTAGAGAAAAAATTACCAATAATCATCCCACAGATGTAATATTATCTACAGCTACTCTTAGTTCCATTGATGTTAAGTTAGACTCTTTTTCTCCAATCGATCTTTCTGAGTTAACTTCAATAATTACTTCCTCCAAACCATCAACGTGTCTTTTAGACCCCATTCCTACAAAACTGCTCAAAGAAGTCCTGCCATTGATTAATTCTTCGATCTTAAATATGATCAACCTATCTCTAATAATCGGCTATGTACCACAGGCCTTCAAGGTGGCTGCAGTTAAACCTTTACTCAAAAAGCCATCTCTAGACCCAGCAGTCTTAGCTAATTATAGGCCAATCTCCAACCTTCCTTTCATATCAAACATCCTTGAAAGAGTAGTTGTCAAACAGCTAACAGATCATCTGCAGAGGAATGGTTTATTTGAAGAGTTTCAGTCAGGTTTCAGAGTTCATCACAGCACAGAAACAGCTTTAGTGAAGGTTACAAATGATCTTCTTATGGCCTCTGACAGTGGACTCATCTCTGTGCTTGTCCTTCTTGACCTTAGTGCAGCATTCGATACTGTTGACCATAATATCCTATTAAAGCGATTAGAACATGCTGTAGGTATTACAGGTACTGTGCTGCAATGGTTTGTATCATATCTATCTAATAGACTCCAATTTGTGCATGTAAATGGAGAGTCCTCTTCACACACTGAGGTTAATTATGGAGTTCCACAGGGTTCAGTGCTAGGACCAATTCTGTTTACATTATACATGCTTCCCTTAGGCAGCATCATTAGAAGACATAGCATACATTTTCACTGCTATGCAGATGACACCCAGCTCTATCTGTCCATAAAGCCAGATAACACACACCAATTAGTTAAACTGCAGGAATGTCTTAAAGACATAAAGACTTGGATGGCCACTAACTTTCTGCTTCTTAACTCAGATAAAACTGAGGTCATTGTACTCGGCGCTGAAAAGCTTAGAAATATGGTATCTAACCAGATTCTTACTCTGGATGGCATTACCTTGGCCTCCAGTAACACTGTGAGGAACCTTGGAGTCATTTTTGACCAGGATATGTCCTTCAACGCACATATTAAACAAATATGTAAGACTGCGTTCTTCCATTTGCGCAACATCTCTAAAATTAGAAATATCCTGTCTCAGAGTGATGCTGAAAAACTAGTTCATGCATTTATTACTTCCAGGCTGGACTACTGCAATTCATTATTATCAGGATGTCCAAAAAACTCACTGAAAAGCCTTCAGTTAATCCAAAATGCTGCAGCAAGAGTACTGACAGGGACTAGAAAGAGAGAGCATATTTCTCCTGTTTTGGCTTCCCTTCATTGGCTTCCTGTTAAATCCAGAATTGAATTCAAAATCCTGCTCCTCACATACAAGGTCTTAAATAATCAGGCCCCATCTTATCTTAATGACCTTGTAGTACCATATCACCCTATTAGAGCACTTCGCTCCCGCTCTGCAGGCCTACTTGTTGTTCCTAGAGTATTTAAAAGTAGAATGGGAGGGAGAGCCTTCAGTTTTCAGGCCCCTCTTCTGTGGAACCAGCTTCCAGTTTGGATTCGGGAGACAGACACTATCTCTACTTTTAAGATTAGGCTTAAAACTTTCCTTTTTGCTAAAGCATATAGTTAGGGCTGGACCAGGTGACCCTGAATCCTCCCTTAGTTATGCTGCAATAGATGTAGGCTGCCGGGGGATTCCCATGATGCATTGAGTTTTTCCTTTCCAGTCACCTTTCTCACTCACTATGTGTTAATAGACCTCTCTGTATTGAATCATATCTGTTATTAATCTCTGTCTCTCTTCCACAGCATGTCTTTATCCTGTCTTCCTTCTCTCACCCCAACCGGTCGCAGCAGATGGCCGCCCCTCCCTGAGCCTGGTTCTGCCGGAGGTTTCTTCCTGTTAAAAGGGAGTTTTTCCTTCCCACTGTCGCCAAAGTGCTTGCTCATAGGGGGTCATATGATTGTTGGGCTTTTCTCTGTATCTATGAAGCGCCTTGAGGCGACATTTGTTGTGATTTGGCGCTATATAAATAAAATTGAATTGAATTGAATTGTCATACTCTGACACGCACCGAGCAGTTGTCATACTCTGACACGCACCGAGCAGTTGTCATACTCTGACACGCACCGAGCAGTTGTCATACTCTGACACGCACCGAGCAGTTGTCATACTCTGACACGCACCGAGCAGTTGTCATACTCTGACACGCACCGAGCAGTTGACATACTCTCAAACGCACCGAGCAGTTGTCATACTCTCACACGCACCGAGCAGTTGTCATACTCTCACACGCACCGAGCAGTTGACATACTCTCACACGCACCGAGCAGTTGTCATACTCTCACACGCACCGAGCAGTTGTCATACTCTCACACGCACCGAGCAGTTGTCATACTCTCACACGCACCGAGCAGTTCACATACTCTCACACGCACCGAGCAGTTGTCATACTCTCACACGCACCGAGCAGTTGTCATACTCTCACACGCACCGAGCAGTTGTCATACTCTCACACGCACCGAGCAGTTGTCATACTCTCAAACGCACCGAGCAGTTGACATACTCTGACACGCACCTAGCAGTTGTCATACTCTGACACGCACTGAGCAGTTGTCATACTCTCACACGCACTGAGCAGTTGACATACTCTCAAACGCACTCAGCGGCTGATAAACTCCCCCAAAGAAATCAAATTCCTAGAAATCCAATAACGGAAATGTTTGCACACACTTGTCATTATGTGCAGAGGTCCACCCTACCAGCCAACCTCAGATCTCCACGCATACACAAACTAAGGCACATAAGTCTGCACACATCCAGACATTAACAGATACACACACATGGCCACCCTTTATATCGGTGGACCTCCACCAGGCCTCACTGCACTCCTCTTCTCAGAGAAACCCTCAACAGAAGAGTTGAGAAACACAAAACTTGTGAGATCTGAATGTCCTGGTGAGTCTCCACCTGTTACAGGTGGGTGCTGCCTGGACTGTCTCAAGACAGACCAGATCAGGTGCACCACAGACACTTCAAACCTCATCTCAGGACAAAAACTAAAAGAACAACATAAACAAGGAGAAAACTTGCCTTAGAAACATGCAGGGTTAGAGGAGACGGCAGCCGTGTAGAGGTGAGCCTGTGTGAGTCCTTTTTCTTTTAGTGAACAACAGAAAAACAGAAAAAAGAAAGAAAACTTACCTTAAAAATCTGTAGGGTTGTTTTCTCTGAGACATGTTGGAATCTGTAAACAGTTACTCCGAAAAGGATCCAGATATTTCAAAATACTTCTCTGGCGAACGTTTCAATTCTGCGAACATAAATGCTGTGATTAATGGACTAAAAGTCATCGCTTCTCACCCCTATTTATGGATTCAAGGATCAAAGGATCAAATTGGTGGTAAGATTCTAAATATATGTGATGTCATAATCCTGTTAGTTTGGAATACACAAAACAATAAGCACAGTTGTACAGACACATACACACACTCCCAAAAACTAGCCAGCCCTCATGAGGAGGTTGCGACGCCCTCCAGGTGCGGGAAAGAAAGCAGGAAAAACCGGGAGTCTTTTTGAAATATATAAAACAATAAACACGGTCGTGCAGACACATACACTCACACAGGCTTCGAAAGCCTAGCCAGCCCTCGTGATGGGGTGGACCTCCTCCAGGCCTCACTGCCTTCCCCTCCTGAGAGAAACCCTTTATAGAAGAGTTGAGAAAGACACAATTTGTGAGGTCTGAATGTTCTGGTGAGTCTCCACCTGTTGCAGGTGAGTGCAGCCTGGACTGTCTCGAGACAGACCAGATCAGCTGCACCACAGACACTTCATACCTCATCTCAGGAGAAAAACTGAAAGAACAACATAAAAAAGGAGAAAACCGACCTCAGAAACATGGCCAACATCTGTTTGATTAGACTAACAAATAATGGTTGACCATTTTCAGGTGCTCGCCTAACCTTCAGTAGTTGTTCGAGGTCATTGAAACGCTTAGGTTTTATATATCCAGGTTCCTTGGATTGATAATCTGTCTCGTATTGAAATTGTTCTTTGGTCAGTTTTACCTGTTGCAGAATTTCAGCGTCGCTCTTGTTGACTTTAATAGCCACGATCTGTCTGTTTGCTCTGTGAATTGGTTAGAAACAAAACTGAACTTGTTTTGGTTTCTTTTGTAAAATGCTCTGAAAACATCTGGAAAGGGTTTGGGTTGGTGTCAGGTCAACGTCCGTTATGCCATAAAGTATAATGGGTGAGCGCTCGTATTATGGGTTTTGGGATCAAAGCAAAGCTACCACGTCATGAAGGATCGAAGCAAAGCTACTGCGTCACAAGGGATCAAAGTGATTCTGATGTATGCGCAGGCGCACACACACATGTTTGTTTGTGTAATATTGTTCACACTAAATTTGATCGTAGGCAATTTAATATGAGTCAATCAAAGAAAATGTTAGTTTTGGAGAATTTTGAAATTACGAAACTGACAATTACGAGAATTTTTGTTCGTGTATTTTTTTTCTTTTGCATAACATGTCGAGCTTTTCTGTATATAGCCATGTCGTAGATTCCGAAGCAAACAAGAAATTGATGAAAATGTTCTATTTTATTTTAACAATCATCAACTGCATATGCAGGTTTCGTACGGGTGCTTGAAATCCTTGAAAAATCTTGGATATATTGTAGTGCTTCTATTTCGGATTTGGTGCTTAAAACGTCTTGAAACTGTATTTCATTCACCACAAATAACTATCTGACTGAATAGTTTTCTTATCAGATAGAGAAATAAAATGGCAAAGTCTAAAAGCAACATTTCTCTGCCTGGGCTGCCTTGTACCTCTGCACGTCAGTCTGTTTCAATGTGTGACCCCCCCTCCCCGAACAGTCGGGGGTGAGCGCACTAACGTGCCTGGAGGCCGTTTTAATGAGTGTTTGCTGGAAAACGAAAAATACAAGAAGGAGTCTGCAAGAAGGATTTGTACGTTTTCACTGTGGAGGAGTTTGCGTAAGTCCTAGTAAATCATTTTCTCCAGTGTGTACGTTACACATGCTAATTTTTAAAATCGTTTTTATTATTTTGCTAGCTAGCAAACTCGCGGGATAAATGATTGAAATGCACTCAGTGTGATGCAATACGGTGCCGCTATTCTAACAGTTAGTTATTGCAGGGTAATTTCTGGAATATGCTGTGAATTTAACCAAGATTACACAGCAGTAGCAGTAATGCGAGTTACTTCCCCAAAGTGAAAGCTTTAAACGTTAGCCCGATGCTTAACTAGCCAACTCAAGCTTTCTGATTGAAGGCTAAAAGCAGCGTTGTCACCAAGTAAACAGAATATTGATTCTATTTTGGTGTATTGCTGCAGTTTTTTCAAGTATTAACTTGGTGCTTTTGGCAACCTTAGGGGGAAATAATGGTAATATGACTGATCCATATGGACACAAAGAATATAGACTTTTTTGTGCTACCGAAGTTCCGTGGCTTTCATTCAAAATCTGTTTATCGTTAAACAACTTGAAGATTATAATGGCTTCAAACTCACATTGAGGCCTGTGGGGCACTATCAGCCACTGAAACAGTAGACAAATGAATATTTCATACCTTAAGGCTGCCTGTTTATTTAAGGGAGATGAACAATACATTATAATTGTATATAATAATATCACAGATGATAGATTAAATAGGTTTTTGATAGATGCTTGTGCATTGTTAAAGTCTTATATGTTGAATTGATCTGAGTATGTCATCTGTTCAAAGCCTCTCCCAGTCAGTGCTGTTCTCTATGCCTGTCTTACTCTACATGATCTTTTTTAACATCAGCATGCTAAAGGACTTGTTTGGAAGAGACTGCTATTTTATACGCTAAAATATGTTTTTCTTCTGGTTGGTGAAAACACTTTATTATCATCCTCTAATAGATTTTTTAAATGCTTGGTGATGGTAGTACCCAAAACTAGCTGCATCAGGTACTTCCCTGTGTATTTGGAGAGGATCAGAAGTCCCAGGAATAAAAAAGCAACTAATTATTTATCTGCACAGCCGTACAAGTGGCTGACTGCTAGTTTGTTCCTCTGAGGCCGTGTCCTAGTCAGTGTGTCTCGCTAGATTTCTCTCTCTTCTGTTAATTGAGCCTTTTTGTTTGTTTTGTGCAGTTCTGGTTAATAAGTGAAATTAATAAAAGCCGCAGAAATATTTTCATTGCATTTCTGTTTGTTCTGTACTTGCTAACTGTCAGTTCAGAAGAAAATGTAGCTGCTGTTTGCCAACAAACTCAGTTCCTTTGCCCGATAATTTCCTTCCAAAAAATGCCTACATATATATTTATAAGCTGAGTTATTATATAGCTGAATAATTATATCTTTCAATTAATAACTAATAATGTTTTATTTTAAATTTGTGTCTTTTAGCTTCTTCTGCTTATTATTGTTATCCATCCATTTTCTTCTGCTTATCAAGGACTGGTTTACCCGGGCAGCAGCCTAAGCAGAGAAGCCCACATCTCCCTCTCCCCAGCCACCTCCTCCACTTCTTCTGGGATAACACCAAGACATCCTCAGGCCAGCTGAGAGATATAGCCTCTCCAGAGTGTCCTAGGTCTGCCCTGGGCCTCTTTCTCCTTTTCTCATCAGCCTCTCTTCAACGTGTAGGAATAGCAGCTCTACTCTGAGCCCCTTTTGAGTAACTGAACTCCTCAGCCTGTCTTTAAGGGAGAGGCAACACCCTTAGAGAAAGCTCGTGTTTTTCATCTGTCAGTCCTCTGCTCACCTGTCCCCAAACTCGTAAACAAGAGAAGATTAAAGTCCTCCGCTTGATGCTGCAAGTCATTGTTTTTTATTGTCTTTTTCTTAATATATTCAGATCATTCTAAAAATATATGTACAACAGTTTGTTTATGCAGTCAGCATTTGTATATATACAGCAGTATTCTCAAACAAGCAACAGTGAACGCACCTGTGTGAGGCAAATTCCACAATCACAGTTCAATCAGTCCCCCCACCCTGACACTTTTTTCCACTTTAAGTGAGGAAATGGAATTAAATCTGACACATCTTTATCTTTTTTGGACATATCAACATATCTTTTTAAGGTTAAGAGAATATGGTCATCAGATTAGAGAAGCTGAACAATCAGAGCTGTGATAATGATATTTAAGGATATTTAAGGTGTGTTGACTGGTTCATAACGTCAGCTCATGTGAGAAAACATCCCATGCTAAAAGTTGCCGCTAGCTGCTGGTTGATGGTGAATTTATTGTGTGTTTCCACCGTCTGTACAGATGAAGAGTAGCAGAGCTGGAGATGAGGCAGGAGGAAAAGTTGACTCAATTCAATTTCAGTTTATTTATATAGCATTAATCACAACAACAGTCACCTCAAGACACTTTATACTGCAAGGTGGAGGCCCTATTGTAATACAGAGAAAACGAAATGATCAAAACAAGCCCTTTGAGCGAGCACTTGGTGACTGTGGGAAGGAAAAACACCATTTTAACTGGAAGAAACTTCCAGTAGAAGCAGGTATAGGGAGGGGCAGCCTCTGAGGACTGGTTGGGGTTGAGGGGAGGGAGAAAGGACAAAGGACACGCTGTGGAAGAGAGCCACTCTATGAGCTGTTCATTCAGTTTGTGGTTTAGCTCGACTCCATGACGTTTCTGAACTAATGCTTTGCTCAATTAATGTTGCAATGAATTATGGGTGGATTTTACTGATATTCTATCTTTATGTTGTCACCAAACAGATCTACAGATTTAGGATTAGCTACAGGCTCCTCTACCCCTGCTAGCCCTTCTGTCCTGCCCAGGATGGCGCCCCTGGTGCCCCCTCATAAGGTCCAGCAGTCCTACTGTCCATCCAACAGCTCCTTCTCCCCTCTTACAGCCCCTATGGGAGCTCCATCTGTGGTGGCTACAGGCCTTACAGCTACAGCTACGGTGGCGGCTACAGCCTGGGAGGATACAGACACACACCTCACCTTGAGGACGTCCCCCCAGCAGGTTTGTGCAGCAGGCTGAAGAGATGGAACAGCAAGCACTCACATATTCATATGAGTACATTTAGTTGTTTTGAGAGGTGTACTCAACACAGGACAGTGGCTGCAGGTGCTAATTGTTTTGAGTTCAAAGTAATTAAGGCTGCTGTTGCAAAGTTTGATAATAGAATCTGAAGCTGGTAATGTTCAGGGCTGCAGTACACGTGTAAAGATGAGTCTGCTTGTATGACATCATATGTGCCTTTGTGTAACTCAGTGGCAAATAAATTGGGTACCATAGCTCCATATGCCATTAGTTACTTTACAAGTGTAAGGAAAAGCAGAAGGACTTGTTTTTGGTTCAGACCAGTTAAAATGATGAATGTCTTTCATTCAGTTTCCTTGCTTGGTTTAGACACTAACTGGGCGAGCGAGGAGGACGACCACGTGGTGGCCAGAGAAGAATATGACTTTACAGCTGCTTCTCGGGAGGAGCTTTCTATGCAAGCTGGAGAGATGCTCAACCTCGCTCCTAAAGGTGATGAGCTTTTTACTGGCTGCGGGACATTTGATTCTGAGTGCTTTGACCCAAAACCTTCTATTTTTGTTTTCCTTATCTTAGAAATAACAGATGAGGGCTCTTCTTTTGTGTGAGCGTGCCCCATGTTTACAACTATCTCCCTCGTGTTTAGAGCTACAGCCCCGTGTGCGTGGCTGGCTCCTGGCCAGCGTGGACGGTGAGACCACCGGCTCGTCCCAGCAAACTACGTTAAGATCCTCAGCAAGAGAAGAGACCGCCGGGCCACAGATGTGGAGAGGCTCGCTCAGGCCCAGCAGGCGAACACGCAGGCACCCCAAACAACCTCAGCTGCACAAATCTGTGTCTCTCCTGCAGCCCATAAACGTACAGCATCTACCCGCATCATGTACAGTACATGAATGACCCGTCTCGTCAGATTCATTAGGCTCAGCTGTGTCCCCCTCCTGAGTTTCCTCGTTTCCCTCTGTGTGTATTTATAGTAGTGATGGCCAAACAAAGCTTTCTGAAGCTTGTGTTGATAAACGATTCATTACTGGAAGCTTTTTAACACAGTCCTCTGTGGTGACATCTGCTGGTCAAAAATATGAAGAGCAGCTTGAATCTACAAAAAAACTGAACTGCTTCATTATGATTGCCCACTCTGCAGAGTGGAATTCACAATTCACAATTGGACGTCACTGATCACGTGACTGTGGCCAAACGAATCGAGCATCGACAGAGTGCTTCCCCCCCCCCCAAGAAAAAAAAAAAAAAAACAATACACCTGCCAATGTGTATAATCTTGGAGCAGATATGGGAGGAGGCCATCCATCCCATCTATAAAGGGTTGCCAAATTAGGTAAAACTGTTTGACATTATCTCTCAGTGAAAATTTAATTTTTTCCAACTGTAAATGATACATTGTGTCTCTTAACAAAGCAGAATGAGTTGGGGGTATAAGGCGTCTTGCAAGCAATGTTATAAAACTCAGAGCACGAATTTGTTTATTATTTAAGCGTTTAACTGTAGCTACACCAAATAGTGCCATTACTGGGTCTGGGGGGTGGGGGGGGGGGCTGTTCTTTAAAAATATCAGACCAAGTTTTAAATATTTTAGACCAGTAAGTAGTGATATTAGGACATGTCCAAAACATATGTGACAATGAGGCAGAATTCTGGCCACATTGATCACATCTTGAGTCCGCACCTGGAAGCATCCTTGAAACCTTCAATTTAGACAGATGGAGCTTATGCAGGACCTTAAATTGTAGTAGTTGGAAAACGCAGAGAAGACAATTTCCCAGTATGGCTTCTTATGTGTGCACTTTACAATTCTTCTAGTTCCTCCTGTTCTCTTTTTCTAAAACACATTTTCTCTGTAATGCAGGTGGTGATTAAGCATGTTGCTCAGTTTTTAGTCAGCTACCTACCAGTGGTAAGAAATGTTTGTCTTTTTCTGTTGTTTTCCCCCAACGTGTTCCTCAAACAGCCTAATGTTTGAACACTGACCTTGATGTTCTGCTTCTTAATGGTAAAATGACCGAGATTCCCAAGGAGGTGGCAATGCTAATAAAAGTGGGGGCAGGACCAGAGGCTACGAGCAGCAATGTGACGCCCGCATAAAACGACTGGTATGACTTGGAAGACGAAGTCATTATGGTCTTCGAAAGGCCAAAAAAACATAGACTTGGAAGCCTACCTGGCAAACAGAAGAACCTTTGTGCACGAGAGGGAGGTTAAGGTCAGCGAGTGGCAAGATAACATGCAGCTCTTTAGACTTATAGTGCGGCTCCACGTGGTTTGGGAAAAGTATTTAGCTGGAGTGTATTTTATTTATATTAGTTCTTTTTTAACTTGTAGTTCTAAATTAGAAGATTATTGTGATATTGAAATATAAAAATAAAAGTATGGTAAGTATGACTGCACAGGGGCTTTGTGGCCTGGCTGCAGAAGTCACTGGATAGAAAGCTGCTGACGTTTCACTGCATCCTGCACCAAGAGGCATTGTGTGCGCAAACCTTTCCTGTAGAATGCACAGAGGTCATAAATGTTGTCATTCAGATCATCAATAAAATAATGGCAAAAGGTTTAAATGCTCTCCACCTCATTACTGGATGAGGTGGAGAGCATTTAGCCTGATCTCCTGCTGTATGACAGAGTCCTGCTGTCCAGAGGAGAGGTGCTGAAACGCTTTGCTCCATGTAAGATAAGATAACTCTTTATTGTCATTGCACAGTCATACATAGTACAGTAGTACAATGAAATTGGAAAATGTCTGGGAGAGGTGAAAGTTTTCATGAGCAGCAAAGGGCTCGCCTTTTCTGCGCTGGAACAGCCAGAGTGGCTGAAAAAGCTGCACTTTGTGGACATTACAGCGAACCAGAAGAAGCTGAATACAAGTCTTCAGGGGAGAGGAGGCACAGCGTTACACATGCTGGAGGAGGTGTTAGCGTTTGAGTGCAAACTGACAGTTAATAAATTCAGAGCATTTGCAGTCTGCAATCACCACAGTTATTTGGGAAATAATTCCACGAGTTCAGAGAGGAAAAACCCACATTATCCTTCCCCATCACTGCCCTGACCATCGATCCATCCCTGTTAAATGTGACTGGATTTTCAGGTGATACTGAGAACCTTGTTTGAAACATGGAATGCCATCCCGACACATAAACATGAAGAAATATGCATTTGGAGTCCTGACGATCTTCAGATCCACATACGTATGTGAGCAGCTGTTCTCCACCATGAACTGTGTTACAAACAAACACAGCTGACGCCTCACAGACGACAGCTTACAGTCCTGCGTAGATGAAAGTAACTTTGTAACTTGTAACTGTAAATTAAATGTGTAAGTGATATTTATATAGGTGTAAACTTATACACAGCTTTATGCCTTGTTGCTGTTTTAGAAAAAGTTAAAAAATGAATGTCCACTATTTAAACCTTTTGAATGCAGGATATTTTATTAAAGCAATTTAGCAGGAGGGGGAAAAGCCAGCTCACATACTATGATCACATAATGAAATCACTTAATACTCATCTAATTAACCCACTCTTAGCTAATGTTGATCTTTTGAGGAGAGAGATTGAGGAGAGAACGGGCACATCCATGCCTGAAGAGGCCCTTATCTCTGTTTTGCATCCCTGCAACTTCAACACTCCAGGGATTCAGTTGAAATCCAAATCCTCTCAAAGTTATATTTCAAAAAAGAGCAGAGAAAAAGCCAAAAAATACAAAACCCAAGTGTAAGTGTGCAGTTCAGACAGCAGCTGATCTCTGGGCTCTAGAGTCTGACCAATTTGGTCACATTTGCGGCCAAATTTCTCACTGGTGCGACTAATAAAATCCTAGGTCGCACCAGCGACCAGCCGTTCAGTACATTAAAAAAAAGTCTCTGCGATCTGAAAGTCTCCGTATCACTCCCGTATCATCACTCCCCGCCTGGCGCTGACTACAGCAGAGTACCTGGCCTACCAGTGTGAGAAACATGTGCTGGTCATCCTCACTGACATGAGTTCCTACGCTGAAGCTCTGAGAGAGGCACGACTGCCTTTACTTTCTTTGGCTCATGTTTAGGTGTTGTTTGTCAAAATAACATCAGTGTAAAAGCCAAATCCCAATGAGTCACAACGTTGTAATATAATGGTATTCAGGGCTCTAGAGTGCGACCATATTTTTCAATGATGCGACTAAAAAAGATCTTTGGTCGCACCGGTGTGACCAGCTGTTCAAAAACGTAAACACAGAGCCGACGCATCACAATCAGCTTTCTCGACTTTCTCACACGGACACGCCGTCGCGGCTGAAAGCCGACAGCTCGCTGACTCTGATACGTCGGCGCGTCGGCGCTTTGTGTTTCCGTCTTTTTTGCGCTCGATTCTGAGCTGCAGGTTTTATCTCTCTAACCAAAATTCACTGAAGCAGCAGCAGAAGATCCAAACTACGCTCCACATTTGATCAATGTCGTCATTAATGCCCTCTGACTTTTGCTTCAGCACGATAAAAATCACACTTCCTGCACAGCTCTCTCTCTCTGTACTTCAAGAACAGTTTCCCGTCTCAAATCTCTGTTTCCTGCATCATTCATTCGCTTATCACCCACCAGTCTACCGTTGTTTACAGCGCTGTCGGCCGCTCGGACAAGAAAGCCTAATTTCTGCTGTTCAATACTGAAGAAATGTAAACTTTTTAAAACGATGCAATAAAGTGTATCTGCTACAGAAAACAGGGCAGGAAAATCTCCTTCATGTTTTTCTGTTTTATCCTCAGTTACTTTGACACAAAGGCCTCTGCTGTGATGCTCACACCTCTGATGAAGTCTCACATGTGTCAGTGCTGATAAATCATCAGAATTATAATATTTCTGACTGTCTGAGGCAAAATCAAATTGAATGGAATCAGGACCTCGTGAATCGAGTGGATTACAGAAATCAGTGATGATACCCAGCCGTAGTGAGCAGCCTAGGCCCGACAGAAGTGGATGTAGCTGTGGGTAAAAAGGTGGAAAGAACTACTGATAACTTTTAAAGTTAAGGCCTGATCCTTCTGAAATTCATAGCCAGCTCTGACACACAGCCATCAATCTCTGGGCGCTGAAAAAGCAGCAGTGTATCCAGAAAACACATTATATGCTGCGATAAATGCCCAAGTGTGTGACAAAGTGGCTAGGAGAGAAGTCATTTGCCATTTGTCACTTGTGTATGTTGTTATTCTGTGTTCTGTTATCTTATAGTTTATCATAATGCTTTAATGTAAACACAGCACATGTAGCCTTGGCTCTACATACTATCCCGGGTCTGTTTGTGTTAGCATTGGTTATATTCATTTCATCTGTGCAAATGTACTTAAAGCTAAATGTCACTTCGTCATTAATTAATTTGAATCTTTCATTTGTTTATGTAGTTTGGTTATAGTTACCATTGTGTGTTCCTCTGGACAGGTCCTATGTGTAAAACGGGTATGTGGGAATGGCCGCCCCAGTACTTCCTGGTTTTATAGGATATGATGTCACTGATCATGTCAATTGGGTGTAACCAAATGAAGGGGTGTTTCTTTTGTGTAAAATTGTTTATTTCATTTAAAATAACCTCATGAGTCTGTAAGTGAAGAGATTGACTTTTCAAACTGTTTAGTTGGGTGAATGAGTTTGTTAAGTGGAAAAATGATTTTATTCCTGTTTCTTTGGACTAGACTGTGTTATTTAGTCTACCCTGTTTTCCCAATGGTGGAGGTTAATGAGATCCAGGTGTGAGTAGAATTTTATATAAAGCAGGTGAGATTTTGACTGAGAGGTTCTTATGTTTTGTGAAATAATTGTTGAAAGGCGACGCCAGAAAATAAAGAATACTTAAAAGAAACTTGAACAGTCTGCAGATGCTGTCTTCCTATCACCTTCCATGCTGCTTATGTCACGCTACTTCACAAAGTGTCCCTCTAACACTGCCTTTCAGTGGCAAACAGGTCAGAGGACACAGGATGACATCATACTGTATGCCTATATGACATCATACTGTATGCCTATATGACATCATACTGTATGCCCATATGACATCATACTGTATGCTTATATGACATCTGTCACAGCCCAGCGGCACGAGGTAAATGGGATGGACACAAATGCAAGATCCAAACCGGAAGCAAGACAGTGAGTGATCAAAAAGGTTCATTTCTTCCCCCACAAATTAAACACACAAGCCAAATTTAAACGAAGCCACTACACTAGTGGGTGCGCTGTCAAAACTAAGGCAGCTAAATGAAGACTAGACAGCTCTAGAATACAGCGGGACAGCTGTGGCAGTGGGGAGGTGGAAGCTGGGCTGGGAAAAATACTGTGAAGAGACCAGGGCATTGGTTTCAGGTGAAGGGGACAGGTGGGGCCCAAAGGAGGAGGACCGCTGTTGGAAACCTACAGGTACGCACCCAGACCATGACAACATCAAGCTGGATACCATACATGACATGAAGCTGTATGCAGACATGACATCATACTTTAAGACTTATGACATCAAGCTGTCTCGATCCAGGACTTCAAGCTGAGGGCATACATGAGATCAGGCTGTGTGACACAAATGACATCAACCTGTAAGACTTATAAGACATGAAGCTTGTCAGGGTTATATTGTTGATTGTCATATATGCTTAGAGTTTTATAGTCAATGTCATGTTGGTAGAGGGTTGATCCTTAGGAGTCTGCAAAGACTTTGTGTGCATTCCAGAGTGTTCTGGCATTCACACCCACATCCTGGGAGCATGGGAGAGGTCGTACCTGCTCTTATTGTTTTGTGGTAGGATGAACGTATCTATATCTGTTTTAGTCTAAGTGCCTTTTGTTTAGATGAACTGCTGGACTTCCAGACCAGCAGGTTTAGGGAAGTCTTCACACACACACACACACACACACACATGCTTACACAACGCACAGGCAAGGTACTCTTTGTTTGCATGTATACGTCATATGTTAATGAATATTCATGTAACCTCAATAAAAGAGCAGTGTTACGAGGGAGCGGATGAGAGTGACTGGGGTCAAGCGAAGGAACGGCGTTTGTCCAGTTCTCTCCCGTGCACAAGAAACATGAAGAACTTTGCCTACTCGTGTCTTGCTTTGCTGTGTAGTTAAATTGTCTTGAAAGTTCCAGCGAATAGGTTTGAGCTACAAACCTATCAAGGTTGCATGTCATACATGACATCATACTTTATGCCTATATGACATGAAGCTGTATGCCTATATGACATCATACTGTAGCCTGGGAAATGGTTAGCCACACAGGACACAATTACTGGGTTCTTAATGTGCAGTTTTATTGTCAATGCCGACTGAATAAACAAAAAAAATGTCCTTTGACCTTTACTTTTGTCAAACAGCAGCCATATGGACTTGTACTGAACATCGACAGCACGAGAGGTAACGTGGCAAAGTAACAGAATAACCGACTAAACAAAGATGCGCCAATACAATACGAGGAATAAAGGAAATGAAATACAAAACACAAAAATACGGCAGTGACCTCTGTCTGTGCAGAACAAAATACAAAGAGCTAAATCACACAAGGCTCCTTTAAAAACTGTGGAAGTGTTACACACATTTTTATAAACACTTACATTCCACAGAAATCTCAGCTCACTCGGATACTGGAGCACACAGACGATCTCGCAACTCATCCCTTACATGGAGAAAATGGCCGCTCCACGCTGCACATACAGGTCCTTTGCATCATACATTTCAGAAATACATCATCTTGTTAAAATACTGACGTTTTGCCACTGCACTACAATTATACCAATATGTTTCAATGAGTTATGTGCATATTTAACAATTCCTTACCAACAATTTAACTCCTTCACAACATTCCCGTTCCACATCGACAACAAAAAGAAAAGTCCCGAGATGCAGTTCTTGTTAAGTCTTTTTTTGGAAAACTGCAGTTAACCCTTAAGAACTGCCCCCCCCCACCCCCCCAAGTGACCACAATATGCAACTACACAAACCTATAAAATTAACAGCTTCAAGTGCACGCAACATGCAGATAGCCAAAGAAATAGCACAAGCAATAACATGAAATTACCCAATAACATTCTTGTCTTACCTTACATGGAAACAAAGACACAACATTTTAAGACCCATTTTTGAAACTTAAATGGACATTTGGTTAACTGAAATGGAAAATATTATTATTAATTTACCACTCGGCTAAAATACTGTATGCCTATATGACATCATACTGTATGCCTTATATGACATAATACTGTATGCCTACATGACATCTTACTGTTCTTTTAAGAGTCAAGTTCTTGCATGAATCGGACCAATAATACAGACTTGTAATGAATGCTCTTCCTTACCAGTGAGTCCTGAAGTTCTTCAGTTCTTGCTTCAATCAGAGGCATCTTATTAACACATAAATCAACGATTCCCTGAACTATTTAAAATAAAGACTTCCCCAAATAGGAGCACTAAGGCAAAAGGAAAACCACAAGTTTTTCCATTTGAGGGGTCTCTACTTGAAATGTTCTTTAAATGAACCATGATATCTAAAGTTTGCTTCAAAGTGTCTAATTGTTGTGAACTCATATGCAAGGTCCCGAAGCTCTTTTGGAATATCCTGTGTTGTCTGTGTTTCCAAATCCATGAGGGTTACCTAGACATGAGTCTCCTTTTACATGAACTCAATATTCCTCTTGCAGTCCCACCCACATTTAAATTAACGAGATTCAATCATGAAACTAATGGATGGCTAACGACTGTTGTAGCACCCCATTGTATTTTGTTGTCATCTTTTGTCTCCAGTAGCTGTTGAAGGATTCCTGCGATTTCAATCAGAGGCATCTTATTAACACATAAATCAACGATTCCCCGAACTATTCAAAATAAAGAATTCCCAAAATTGGAGCACTAAGTAAAGAGGAAAACCACAAGTTTTTCAATTTGAGGGGTCTCTACTTGAAATGTTCTGCAAGTGAACCATGTTAACTAACGTTTGCTTCAAAGTGTCTAATTGTTGTAAACTCATATGCAAGGTTACTTTGAGTGGGTGCACTTAGGAATAAAACCACCATCAGTGCCTCCATTCAAAGTGATCTTGATATGAAACATAGAACTCAATTTGATAGACATAACTTGAAGTGTCAGGTAGAATTTGTAGCAGTTGTTGTGTACAACTGGTCCAAGCAGATGCACTTACTGAATTCAAGAGAGAAGTTCTTGCATGAGTTGGACCAATAATACAGACTTGTAATGAATGCTCTTCCTTACCAGTGAGTCCCGAAGCTCTTTTGGAATATCCTGTGTTGTCTGTGTTTCCAAATCCATGAGAGATGCTTGAACATGAGTCTCCTTTTATATGAACTCAAGACTCCTCTTGCAGTCCCACCCACATTTAAGTCAATGACATTCAGTCATGAAACCAATGGTTGGCTAACGACTGTTGTAGCGGCCCATTGTATTTTGGTTTCCTCTTTTGTCTCCAGTAGCTGTTGAAGGATTTGTGCGATTTCAATCAGAGGCATCTTATTAGCACATAAATCAACGATTCCCTGAACTATTCAAAATAAAGAATTCCCAAAATTGGAGCACTAAGTAAAGAGGAAAACCACAAGTTTTTCCATTTGAGGGGTCTCTACTTGAGATGTTCTGTAAGTGAACCGTGTTATCTAAAGTTTGCTTCAAAGTGTCTAATTGCTGTAAACTCACATGTAAGGTCACTTTGAGTGGGTGCACTTAGGAATAAAACCACCACCAGTGTCTCCATTCAAAGTGATCTTGATATGAAACATAGAACTCAATTTGATAGACATAACTTGAAGGGTCAGGTAGAATTTGTAGCAGTTGTTGTGTACAACTGGTCCAAGCAGATGCACTTACTGAATTCAAGAGAGAAGTTCTTGCACGAGTTGGACCAATAATACAGACTTGTAATGAATGCTCTTCCTTACCAGTGAGTCCCGAAGCTCTTTTGGAATATCCTGTGTTGTCTGTGTTTCCAAATCCATGAGAGATGCTTGAACATGAGTCTCCTTTTATATGAACTCAAGACTCCTATTGCAGTCCCACCCACATTTAAGTCAATGACATTCAGTAATGAAACCAATGGTTGGCTAACGACTGTTGTAGCGGCCCATTGTATTTTGGTTTCCTCTTTTGTCTCCAGTAGCTGTTGAAGGTTTTGTGCGGCTTCAATCAGAGCCATCTTATTAACAAATGAATTAACGATTCCCTGAACTATTTAAAATAAAGTCTTCCCCAAATAGGAGCACTAACACAAAAGGAAAACCACAAGTGTTTCCATTTGAGGGTTCTCTATTTTAGATGTTCTGTAAGTCAACCGTGTTATCTAAAGTTCTCTTCAAAGTGTCTAATTGTTGTAAACTCATATGGAAGGTCACTTTGAGTGGGTGCACTTAGGAATAAAACCACCATCAGTGTCTCCATTCAAAGTGATCTTGATATGAAACATAGAACTCAATTTGATAGACATAACTTGAAGGGTCAGGTAGAATTTGTAGCAGTTGTTGTGTACAACTGGTCCAAGCAGATGCACTTACTGAATTCAAGAGTCAAGTTCTTGCATGAGTTGGACCAACAATACAGACTTGCAATGAACGCTCTTCCTTACCAGTGAGTCCCGAAGCTTTTTTGGAATATCCTGTGTTGTCTGTGTTTCCAAATCCATGAGAGATGCTTGAACATGAGTCTCCTTTTATATGAACTCAAGACTCCTCTTGCAGTCCCACCCACATTTAAGTCAATGACATTCAGTCATGAGACTAATGGTTGGCTAACGACTGTTGTAGCACCCCATTGTATTTTGGTTTGCTCTTTTTATTGTCATCTTTTGTCTCCAGTAGCTGTTGAAGGTTTCGTGCGGTTTTAATCAGAGGCATCTTATTAACGCATACATTAATGATTCCCTGAACTATTCAAAAAAAAGACTTCCCTACTTGAGATGTTCTTTAAGTGAAACATATACAGTAAAGCCACATAGAATTTTCTTCTATTTGAAGTTTGCTTCAAAGTGTCAAATTGCTGTTAACTCATATGCAAGTTCACTTTGATTGGATGCACTTAGGAAAAGAACCACCATTGATATGAAGCGCAGGACATGTAGCTTCAAATATTTATGAATTTCTTAAGTATATCTCTAATCCATGATTACTATATTAGACCTAATGAGTACAACAATAATTAGCACGTAATGTACTCAGAATCCAAGTAAGTGCTTAAGTCTCTGTAATGTTCATGACCAATCTTATGCTTATTGAATACATATATAACAAGGGTATCAGTGAAAAAGCTGATGTTTTGAATGTAATGCTTTGTTGCTGAGATCAAGAGTATAATTGCTAACACTTACAGAACCTAAAATTCTAGTTGGTAATAGTCTTTTTTGTTATGATGGTGAATAATTCCTTAAATTATGTCATTGTTTCATCCTGATGTGAACCCAATCCAAGATTATCTCAAAGGAAGCACTTGGGAAAAAAAGAATCATTCCATTTTCATTCCATGAAATCTTGACAACTCAGTTCAATTCAACTGTATTTATACACCACCAAATCACAACAACAGACGTCTCAAGGTGCTTTATATTGTATGTAGACCTTACAATAAAGAATTCAGAGAAAAACCCAACAATCATATGACCCCCTATGAGAAAGAACTTTGGTGATACTGGGAAGGATTAACTCCCTGCTGTGGAAGAGAGCCAGAGATTAATAACGAGTGTGATTAAATGCAGAGAGATCTATTAACACATGTTGAGTGAGATAGGTGACTAGAAGGAAATACTCAGTGCATCATGGGAATCCCCCAACAGTCTACACCTATTGCAGCATAACTAAGGGAGGACTCAGGGTCACCTGATCCAGCCCTAACTATATGCTTTAGAAAAAAGGAAAGTTTTACGCTTAAGTTGTAATAAGGAATTTTATTTTAACAGGACATAAAGATTTCGGAATGTCAAAATACAATATAAATCAAAATCCAAGAGTCCAATCCAAAACTTGCACAGAAGAAGAAAAGTTTCTCAGCAGGTTCAACAGGTTGCTACAACACAGGCCGATGAAGTATTGCACTCACCCATCCAAACTGGCAAACATGTAACATACACCCTAAGACTGATCCTGCTTTTTACTCCTTTGCTATGATTTAATTTGATATCATCATCATTGATTCGCATCATTGCATCATTCATTTGCTTATCACCAGTGTTGGGACTAACGCGTTATTAAGTAACGCGTTACAGTAACTACGTTATTATTGTGGTAACGAGCACGGTAACTAGTTATTATGCTAAAATCAGGAACGCGTTAGTCGTTACTGGGATTTAGATAGGGTCGTTACTCGTTACTTCGTGTGGTGGCTATCGCGGAGCTTCCACAGATTCTGCAACATTAGCCAGTGGTGGAGGCCAGCAGGTGGATGAGGGAAAGGGGACGCAGAAGGAAAAGAGACCCGAGGCGGCCGCCGGTCCAAGTGTGAACTGAACTTCAGGTAAGAAGTTATGACCTGCAGGCTATCCGAGTCAGATATAAACCAAGTTTAGGTGGAGTTTATTTTCGTTATTCTGACTTTTTCCGTACTGCGTACTAGCTAGCATGACGGAGTTTCTATAGAGCTGGGTGGGTGCTATGAAGTTAATGATGTTGAACTTTATTTTGTTCATAAGTTATTAGAGTTGCCAATCGTCCCGTCTGGTATTCAGATAAAATATTACGCGTTTCTTATTGAGGTGAAAAGGAACAGTTTGTCCCGTAATTCAGCTACAATGAAAAAGGCACAAAGCTGCAGTTATTCTGTGTCTTTGCTGCACAGCTGCCTCTTCTTCTTTCATTCTCTCCCCTCTCTCTCCTGTTTCTACTTCAATCATGAAAACTGATCAATGATCAGCTGATCGGCTCTCTTGTTTGTTTATCGCCCACTTTGCGCCAGAAAGAGGAAACCAGCCAATGTCACGTTAAACAACAGCAGCACGTTTAAGCTTGATCAGCTGTTGTTAGAATTTATTTAATATTAATTTCTAGTATCAGCTGATGTTTGCTGGAGCCACAGCTGCAAAAAAGCTGCTGGTCATGATGTGGGTTTGGTTATCTGGTGAGAGGGAAACATGAAGATGAAACCAGGAGATGTCCTTACTGAATCATCAGAGCTGAACAGGTGATGGAGAAACAGGTTTACCTTTTAGGTGACATGAATGAGTTGAAGGGAAGTTATGAACTGTTTCTGAGAGACAAATAACACCAGGATCCTTTTTTAGGTAGCTGACAGCTGGTAACTGTGCAGGTGCGGATCTAGCAAAGTTTTGCCAGGGGGGCCAGGTAGGGCATTAACAGGGAGAGGTGGGCACAAACAAATACTTTTCTTTCTTATTCTCATTTAAAATGTCTAGCTTTTAAAAAATAATTATCTGAATCTTACAACAAACGATTGATAGATTGATGCATATATACCATCAAAACAGTGTACATCACTGTCACAACAGCGTTTGTTTTCATTCAAAGGCTTTATGATTTTTCCCTGTATGCCGCTCATCTGCAGTGTGGTGTTACGTACATCTTCCTATTCAGAAGGCAGAATTTCCGAGTTCTGAGTACAATCAAAGCACCACGACTGCAGTTTTTGTGTTGGATGTAAAAGGTGCACATGACGCTGTGACGTAGGCTAGAATCATGGCAGCAGTCAATGATGGTCCAGGCGTGGGATTTCTCTCGTGGAAATGTGCACATTATCTTTTCCTTTCTATTGGTAGGTGGCACAGTGCACTTGTGGCAAGTAAGCAAGCTAGAAGACTGGCAAAGTTGTGGAAGCAACACATTAACAAGAGAATTCTGAGTAAAACCAAAGTTACTTTCCCTAGTAACTAGTTACTTTGAAAGTAACGAGTAACTTGAAGTAACTGAGTTACTTTTGATAGAAGTAACTAGTAATGTAACTAAGTTACTATTTTAAAATAACTTACCCAACACTGCTTATCACCCACCAGTCTACCGTTGTTTACAGCGCTGTCGGCCGCTCGGACAAGAAAGCCTAATTTCTGCTGTTTAATACTGAAGAAATGTAAACTTTTTAAAACGATGCAACAAAGTGTATCTGCTACAGAAAACAGGGCAGGAAAATCTCCTTCATGTTTTTCTGTTTTATCCTCAGTTACTTTGACACAAAGGCCTCTGCTGTGATGCTCACACCTCTGATGAAGTCTCACATGTGTCAGTGCTGATAAATCATCAGAATTATAATATTTCTGACTGTCTGAGGCAAAATCAAATTGAATGGAATCAGGACCTCGTGAATCGAGTGGATTACAGAAATCAGTGATGATACCCAGCCGTAGTGAGCAGCCTAGGCCCGACAGAAGTGGATGTAGCTGTGGGTAAAAAGGTGGAAAGAACTACTGATAACTTTTAAAGTTAAGGCCTGATCCTTCTGAAATTCATAGCCAGCTCTGACACACAGCCATCAATCTCTGGGCGCTGAAAAAGCAGCAGTGTATCCAGAAAACACATTATATGCTGCGATAAATGCCCAAGTGTGTGACAAAGTGGCTAGGAGAGAAGTCATTTGCCATTTGTCACTTGTGTATGTTGTTATTCTGTGTTCTGTTATCTTATAGTTTATCATAATGCTTTAATGTAAACACAGCACATGTAGCCTTGGCTCTACATACTATCCCGGGTCTGTTTGTGGTAGCATTGGTTATATTCATTTCATCTGTGCAAATGTACTTAAAGCTAAATGTCACTTCGTCATTAATTGATTTGAATCTTTCATTTGTTTATGTAGTTTGGTTATAGTTACCATTGTGTGTTCCTCTGGACAGGTCCTATGTGTAAAACGGGTATGTGGGAATGGCTGCCCCAGTACTTCCTGGTTTTATAGGATATGATGTCACTGATCATGTCAATTGGGTGTAACCAAATGAAGGGGTGTTTCTTTTGTGTAAAATTGTTTATTTCATTTAAAATAACCTCATGAGTCTGTAAGTGAAGAGATTGACTTTTCAAACTGTTTAGTTGGGTGAATGAGTTTGTTAAGTGGAAAAATGATTTTATTCCTGTTTCTTTGGACTAGACTGTGTTATTTAGTCTACCCTGTTTTCCCAATGGTGGAGGTTAATGAGATCCAGGTGTGAGTAGAATTTTATATAAAGCAGGTGAGATTTTGACTGAGAGGTTCTTATGTTTTGTGAAATAATTGTTGAAAGGCGATGCCAGAAAATAAAGAATACTTAAAAGAAACTTGAACAGTCTGCAGATGCTGTCTTCCTATCACCTTCCATGCTGCTTATGTCACGCTACTTCACAAAGTGTCCCTCTAACACTGCCTTTCAGTGGCAAACAGGTCAGAGGACACAGGATGACATCATACTGTATGCCTATATGACATCATACTGTATGCCTATATGACATCATACTGTATGCCCATATGACATCATACTGTATGCTTATATGACATCTGTCACAGCCCAGCGGCACGAGGTAAATGGGATGGACACAAGTGCAAGATCCAAACCGGAAGCAAGACAGTGAGTGATCAAAAAGGTTCATTTCTTCCCCCACAAATTAAACACACAAGCCAAATTTAAACGAAGCCACTACACTAGTGGGTGCGCTGTCAAAACTAAGGCAGCTAAATGAAGACTAGACAGCTCTAGAATACAGCGGGACAGCTGTGGCAGTGGGGAGGTGGAAGCTGGGCTGGGAAAAATACTGTGAAGAGACCAGGGCATTGGTTTCAGGTGAAGGGGACAGGTGGGGCCCAAAGGAGGAGGACCGCTGTTGGAAACCTACAGGTACGCACCCAGACCATGACAACATCAAGCTGGATACCATACATGACATGAAGCTGTATGCAGACATGACATCATACTTTAAGACTTATATGACATCAAGCTGTCTCGATCCAGGACTTCAAGCTGAGGGCATACATGAGATCAGGCTGTATGACACAAATGACATTAATCTGTAAGACTTATAAGACATGAAGCTTGTCAGGGTTATATTGTTGATTGTCATATATGCTTAGAGTTTTATAGTCAATGTCATGTTGGTAGAGGGTTGATCCTTAGGAGTCTGCAAAGACTTTGTGTGCATTCCAGAGTGTTCTGGCATTCACACCCACATCCTGGGAGCATGGGAGAGGTCGTACCTGCTCTTATTGTTTTGTGGTAGGATGAACGTATCTATATCTGTTTTAGTCTAAGTGCCTTTTGTTTAGATGAACTGCTGGACTTCCAGACCAGCAGGTTTAGGGAAGTCTTCACACACACACACACACATGCTTACACAACGCACAGGCAAGGTACTCTTTGTTTGCATGTATACGTCATATGTTAATGAATATTCATGTAACCTCAATAAAAGAGCAGTGTTACGAGGGAGCGGATGAGAGTGACTGGGGTCAAGCGAAGGAACGGCGTTTGTCCAGTTCTCTCCCGTGCACGAGAAACATGAAGAACTTTGCCTACTCGTGTCTTGCTTTGCTGTGTAGTTAAATTGTCTTGAAAGTTCCAGCGAATAGGTTTGAGCTACAAACCTATCAAGGTTGCATGTCATACATGACATGATACTTTATGCCTTTATATGACATCATACTTTATGCCTATATGACATGAAGCTGTATGCCTATATGACATCATACTGTAGCCTGGGAAATGGTTAGCCACACAGGACACAATTACTGGGTTCTTAATGTGCAGTTTTATTGTCAATGCCGACTGAATAAACAAAAAAAATGTCCTTTGACCTTTACTTTTGTCAAACAGCGGCCATATGGACTTGTACTGAACATCGACAGCACGAGAGGTAACGTGGCAAAGTAACAGAATAACCGACTAAACAAAGATGCGCCAATACAATACGAGGAATAAAGGAAATGAAATACAAAACACAAAAATACGGCAGTGACCTCTGTCTGTGCAGAACAAAATACAAAGAGCTAAATCACACAAGGCTCCTTTAAAAACTGTGGAAGTGTTACACACATTTTTATAAACACTTACATTCCACAGAAATCTCAGCTCACTCGGATACTGGAGCACACAGACGATCTCGCAACTCATCCCTTACATGGAGAAAATGGCCGCTCCACGCTGCACATACAGGTCCTTTGCATCATACATTTCAGAAATACATCATCTTGTTAAAATACTGACGTTTTGCCACTGCACTACAATTATACCAATATGTTTCAATGAGTTATGTGCATATTTAACAATTCCTTACCAACAATTTAACTCCTTCACAACATTCCCGTTCCACATCGACAACAAAAAGAAAAGTCCCGAGATGCAGTTCTTGTTAAGTCTTTTTTTGGAAAACTGCAGTTAACCCTTAAGAACTGTTCTTGCTTCAATCAGAGGCATCTTATTAACACATAAATCAACGATTCCCTGAACTATTTAAAATAAAGACTTCCCCAAATAGGAGCACTAAGGCAAAAGGAAAACCACAAGTTTTTCCATTTGAGTGGTCTCTACTTGAAATGTTCTTTAAGTGAACCATGATATCTAAAGTTTGCTTCAAAGTGTCTAATTGTTGTGAACTCATATGCAAGGTCCCGAAGCTCTTTTGGAATATCCTGTGTTGTCTGTGTTTCCAAATCCATGAGGGTTACCTAGACATGAGTCTCCTTTTACATGAACTCAATATTCCTCTTGCAGTCCCACCCACATTTAAATTAACGAGATTCAATCATGAAACTAATGGATGGCTAACGACTGTTGTAGCACCCCATTGTATTTTGTTGTCATCTTTTGTCTCCAGTAGCTGTTGAAGGATTCCTGCGATTTCAATCAGAGGCATCTTATTAACACATAAATCAACGATTCCCCGAACTATTCAAAATAAAGAATTCCCAAAATTGGAGCACTAAGTAAAGAGGAAAACCACAAGTTTTTCAATTTGAGGGGTCTCTACTTGAAATGTTCTGCAAGTGAACCATGTTAACTAACGTTTGCTTCAAAGTGTCTAATTGTTGTAAACTCATATGCAAGGTTACTTTGAGTGGGTGCACTTAGGAATAAAACCACCATCAGTGCCTCTATTCAAAGTGATCTTGATATGAAACATAGAACTCAATTTGATAGACATAACTTGAAGTGTCAGGTAGAATTTGTAGCAGTTGTTGTGTACAACTGGTCCAAGCAGATGCACTTACTGAATTCAAGAGAGAAGTTCTTGCATGAGTTGGACCAATAATACAGACTTGTAATGAATGCTCTTCCTTACCAGTGAGTCCCGAAGCTCTTTTGGAATATCCTGTGTTGTCTGTGTTTCCAAATCCATGAGAGATGCTTGAACATGAGTCTCCTTTTATATGAACTCAAGACTCCTCTTGCAGTCCCACCCACATTTAAGTCAATGACATTCAGTCATGAAACCAATGGTTGGCTAACGACTGTTGTAGCGGCCCATTGTATTTTGGTTTCCTCTTTTGTCTCCAGTAGCTGTTGAAGGATTTGTGCGATTTCAATCAGAGGCATCTTATAAACACATAAATCAACGATTCCCTGAACTATTCAAAATAAAGTATTCCCAAAATTGGAGCACTAAGTAAAGAGGAAAACCACAAGTTTTTCCATTTGAGAGGTCTCTACTTGAAATGTTCTGCAAGTGAACCGTGTTATCTAAGGTTTGCTTCAAAGTGTCTAATTGTTGTAAACTCACATGTAAGGTCACTTTGAGTGGGTGCACTTAGGAATACAACCACCATCAGTGTCTCCATTCAAAGTGATCTTGATATGAAACATAGAACTAAATTTGATAGACATAACTTGAAGGGTCAGGTAGAATTTGAAGCAGTTGTTGTGTACAACTGGTCCAAGCAGATGCACTTACTGAATTCAAGAGACAAGTTCTTGCATGAGTTGGACCAATAATACAGACTTGTAATGAAACCTCTTCCTTACCGGTGAGTCCCGAAGCTCTTTTGGGATACCCTGTGTTGTCTGTGTTTCCAAATCCATGAGAGATGCTTGAACATGAGTCTCCTTTTATATGAACTCAAGATTCCTCTTGCAGTCCCACCCACATTTAAGTCAATGACATTCAGTCATGAGACTAATGGTTGGCTAACGACTGTTGTAGCGGCCTATTGTATTTTGGTTTGCTCTTTTTGTTGTCATCTTTTGTCTCCAGTAGCTGTTGAAGGATTTGTGCGATTTCAATCAGAGGCATCTTATTAGCACATAAATCAACGATTCCCTGAACTATTCAAAATAAAGAATTCCCAAAATTGGAGCACTAAGTAAAGAGGAAAACCACAAGTTTTTCCATTTGAGGGGTCTCTACTTGAAATGTTCTGTAAGTGAACCGTGTTATCTAAAGTTTGCTTCAAAGTGTCTAATTGCTGTAAACTCACATGTAAGGTCACTTTGAGTGGGTGCACTTAGGAATAAAACCACCACCAGTGTCTCCATTCAAAGTGATCTTGATATGAAACATAGAACTCAATTTGATAGACATAACTTGAAGGGTCAGGTAGAATTTGTAGCAGTTGTTGTGTACAACTGGTCCAAGCAGATGCACTTACTGAATTCAAGAGAGAAGTTCTTGCACGAGTTGGACCAATAATACAGACTTGTAATGAATGCTCTTCCTTACCAGTGAGTCCCGAAGCTCTTTTGGAATATCCTGTGTTGTCTGTGTTTCCAAATCCATGAGAGATGCTTGAACATGAGTCTCCTTTTATATGAACTCAAGACTCCTATTGCAGTCCCACCCACATTTAAGTCAATGACATTCAGTAATGAAACCAATGGTTGGCTAACGACTGTTGTAGTGGCCCATTGTATTTTGGTTTCCTCTTTTGTCTCCAGTAGCTGTTGAAGGTTTTGTGCAGCTTCAATCAGAGGCATCTTATTAACAAATGAATTAACGATTCCCTGAACTATTTAAAATAAAGACTTCCCCAAATAGGAGCACTAACACAAAAGGAAAACCACAAGTGTTTCCATTTGAGGGGTCTCTATTTTAGATGTTCTGTAAGTCAACCGTGTTATCTAAAGTTCTCTTCAAAGTGTGTAATTGTTGTAAACTCATATGCAAGGTCACTTTGAGTGGGTGCACTTAGGAATACAACCACCATCAGTGTCTCCATTCAAAGTGATCTTGATATGAAACATAGAACTCAATTTGATATACGTAGCATGGAGGGTCAGGTAGAATTTGTAGCAGTCGATGAGCTTGTCTATTTGAGATGTTCTTTAAGTGAAACATATAATCTAAAGTTTGCTTCAAAGTGTCTAATTGTTGTAAACTCATATGCAAGGTCACTTTGAGTGGGTGCACTTAGGAATACAACCACCATCAGTGTCTCCATTCAAAGTGATCTTGATATGAAACATAGAACTAAATTTGATAGACATAACTTGAAGTGTCATGTAGAATTTGTAGCAGTTGTTGTGTACAACTGGTCCAAGCAGATGCACTTACTGAATTCAAGAGACAAGTTCTTGCATGAGTTGGACCAATAATACAGACTTGTAATGAACGCTCTTCCTTACCAGTGAGTCCCGAAGCTCTTTTGGGATACCCTGTGTTGTCTGTGTTTCCAAATCCATGAGAGATGCTTGAACATGAGTCTCCTTTTATATGAACTCAAGACTCCTCTTGCAGTCCCACCCACATTTAAGTCAATGACATTCAGTCATGAGACTAATGGTTGGCTAACGACTGTTGTAGCACCCCATTGTATTTTGGTTTGCTCTTTTTGTTGTCATCTTTTGTCTCCAGTAGCTGTTGAAGGATTTGTGCGATTTCAATCAGAGGCATCTTATTAGCACATAAATCAACGATTCCCTGAACTATTCAAAATAAAGAATTCCCAAAATTGGAGCACTAAGTAAAGAGGAAAACCACAAGTTTTTCCATTTGAGGGGTCTCTACTTGAAATGTTCTGTAAGTGAACCGTGTTATCTAAAGTTTGCTTCAAAGTGTCTAATTGCTGTTAACTCATATGCAGGTTCACTTTGATTGGGTGCACTTAGGAAAAGAACCACCATTGATATGAAGCGCAGGACATATAGCTTCAAATATTTATGAATTTCTTAAGTATATCTCTAATCCATGATTACTATATTAGACCTAATGAGTACAACAATAATTAGCACGTAATGTACTCAGAATCCAAGTAAGTGCTTAAGTCTCTGTAATGTTCATGACCAATCTTATGCTTATTGAATACATATATAACAAGGGTATCAGTGAAAAAGCTGATGTTTTGAATGTAATACTTTGTTGCTGAGATCAAGAGTATAATTGCTAACACTTACAAAACCTAAAATTCCAGTTGGTAATAGTCTTTTTTGTTATGATGGTGAATAATTCCTTAAATTATGTCATTGTTTCATCCTGATGTGAACCCAATCCAAGATTATCTCAAAGGAAGCACTTGGGAAAAAAAGAATCATTCCATTTTCATTCCATGAAATCTTGACAACTCAGTTCAATTCAACTGTATTTATACACCACCAAATCACAACAACAGACGTCTCAAGGCGCTTTATATTGTATGTAGACCTTGCAATAAAGAATTCAGAGAAAAACCCAACAATCATATGACCCCCTATGAGAAAGAACTTTGGTGATACTGGGAAGGATTAACTCCCTGCTGTGGAAGAGAGCCAGAGATTAATAACGAGTGTGATTAAATGCAGAGAGATCTATTAACACATGTTGAGTGAGATAGGTGACTAGAAGGAAATACTCAGTGCATCATGGGAATCCCCCAACAGTCTACACCTATTGCAGCATAACTAAGGGAGGACTCAGGGTCACCTGATCCAGCCCTAACTATATGCTTTAGAAAAAAGGAAAGTTTTACGCTTAAGTTGTAATAAGGAATTTTATTTTAACAGGACATAAAGATTTCGGAATGTCAAAATACAATATAAATCAAAATCCAAGAGTCCAATCCAAAACTTGCACAGAAGAAGAAAAGTTTCTCAGCAGGTTCAACAGGTTGCTACAACACAGGCCGATGAAGTATTGCACTCACCCATCCAAACTGGCAAACATGTAACATACACCCTAAGACTGATCCTGCTTTTTACTCCTTTGCTATGATTTAATTTGATATCATCATCATTGATTCGCATCATTGCATCATTCATTTGCTTATCACCAGTGTTGGGACTAACGCGTTATTAAGTAACGCGTTACAGTAACTACGTTATTATTGTGGTAACGAGCACGGTAACTAGTTATTATGCTAAAATCAGGAACGCGTTAGTCGTTACTGGGATTTAGATAGGGTCGTTACTCGTTACTTCGTGTGGTGGCTATCGCGGAGCTTCCACAGATTCTGCAACATTAGCAAGTGGTGGAGGCCAGCAGGTGAATGAGGGAAAGGGGACGCAGAAGGAAAAGAGACCCGAGGCGGCCGCCGGTCCAAGTGTGAACTGAACTTCAAGTAAGAAGTTATGACCTGCAGGCTATCCGAGTCAGATATAAACCAAGTTTAGGTGGAGTTTATTTTCGTTATTCTGACTTTTTCCGTACTGCGTACTAGCTAGCATGACGGAGTTTCTATAGAGCTGGGTGGGTGCTATGAAGTTAATGATGTTGAACTTTATTTTGTTCATAAGTTATTAGAGTTGCCAATCGTCCCGTCTGGTATTCAGATAAAATATTACGCGTTTCTTATTGAGGTGAAAAGGAACAGTTTGTCCCGTAATTCAGCTACAATGAAAAAGGCACAAAGCTGCAGTTATTCTGTGTCTTTGCTGCACAGCTGCCTCTTCTTCTTTCATTCTCTCCCCTCTCTCTCCTGTTTCTACTTCAATCATGAAAACTGATCAATGATCAGCTGATCGGCTCTCTTGTTTGTTTATCGCCCACTTTGCGCCAGAAAGAGGAAACCAGCCGATGTCGCGTTAAATAACAGCAGCACGTTTAAGCTTGATCAGCTGTTGTTAGAATTTATTTAATATTCATTTCTAGTATCAGCTGATGTTTGCTGGAGCCACAGCTGCAAAAAAGCTGCTGGTCATGATGTGGGTTTGGTTATCTGGTGAGAGGGAAACATGAAGATGAAACCAGGAGATGTCCTTACTGAATCATCAGAGCTGAACAGGTGATGGAGAAACAGGTTTACCTTTTAGGTGACATGAATGAGTTGAAGGGAAGTTATGAACTGTTTCTGAGAGACAAATAACACCAGGATCCTTTTTTAGGTAGCTGACAGCTGGTAACTGTGCAGGTGCGGATCTAGCAAAGTTTTGCCAGGGGGGCCAGGTAGGGCATTAACAGGGAGAGGGGGGCACAAACAAATACTTTTCTTTCTTATTCTCATTTAAAATGTCTAGCTTTTATTAAATAATTATCTGAATCTTACAACAAACGATTGATAGATTGATGCATATATACCATCAAAACAGTGTACATCACTGTCACAACAGCGTTTGTTTTCATTCAAAGGCTTTATGATTTTTCCCTGTATGCCGGTCATCTGCAGTGTGGTGTTACCTACATCTTCCTATTTAGAAGGCAGAATTTCCGAGTTCTGAGTACAATCAAAGCACCACGACTGCAGTTTTTGTGTTGGATGTAAAAGGTGCACATGACGCTGTGACGTAGGCTAGAATCATGGCAGCGGTCAATGATGGTCCAGGCGTGGGATTTCTCTCGTGGAAATGTGCACATTATCTTTTCCTTTCTATTGGTAGGTGGCACAGTGCACTGTGGCAAGTAAGCAAGCTAGAAGACTGGCAAAGTTATGGAAGCTACACATTAATAAGAGAATTCTGAGTAAAACCAAAGTTACTTTCCCTAGTAACTAGTTACTTTGAAAGTAACGAGTAACTTGAAGTAACTGAGTTACTTTTGATAGAAGTAACTAGTAATGTAACTAGGTTACTATTTTAAAGTAACTTACCCAACACTGCTTATCTCCCACCAGTCTACCGTTGTTTACAGCGCTGTCGGCCGCTCGGACAAGAAAGCCTAATTTCTGCTGTTCAATACTGAAGAAATGTAAACTTTTTAAAACGATGCAATAAAGTGTATCTGCTACAGAAAACAGGGCAGGAAAATCTCCTTCATGTTTTTCTGTTTTATCCTCAGTTACTTTGACACAAAGGCCTCTTCTGTGATGCTCACACCTCTGATGAAGTCTCACATGTGTCAGCGCTGATAAATCATCAGAATTATAATATTTCTGACTGTCTGAGGCAAAATCAAATTGAATGGAATCAGGACCTCGTGAATTGAGTGGATTACAGAAATCAGTGATGATACCCAGCCGTAGTGAGCAACCTAGGCCCGACAGAAGTGGATGTAGCTGTGGGTAAAAAGGTGGAAAGAACTACTGATAACTTTTAAAGTTAAGGCCTGATCCTTCTGAAATTCATAGCCAGCTCTGACACACAGCCATCAATCTCTGGGCGCTGAAAAAGCAGCAGTGTATCCAGAAAACACATTATATGCTGCGATAAATGCCCAAGTGTCCCTCTAACACTGCCTTTCAGTGGCAGCAGGTCGTCAGAGGACACAGGATGACATCATACTGTATGCCTATATGACATCATACTGTATGCCTATATGACATCATACTGTATGCTTATATGACATCTGTCACGGCCCAGCAGCACGAGGTAAATGGGATGGACACAAGTGCAAGATCCAAACCGGAAGCGAGACAGTGAGTGATCAAGAAGGTTCATTTCTTCCCCCACAAATTAAACACACAAGCCAAATTTAAACGAAGCCACTACACTAGTGGGTGCGCTGTCAAAACTAAGGCAACTAAATGAAAACTAGACAGCTCTAGAATACAGCGGGACGGCTGTGGCAGTGGGGAGCTGGAAGCTGGGCTGGGAAAAATACTGTGAAGAGACCAGGGCATTGGTTTCAGGTGAAGGGGACAGGTGGGGGGCAAGGCCCAGATGAGGTCGAGGTGCGAGGAGGCAGGCAGGTGAGTTTCAGGCTTGTTGGCAATGCTGTACCAGCAGCTGGTGGCCCAGGTCCAGAAAAGCGGGGATGACTGAGGCGAGAACCCCACTCCAGGAGCCGACTCTGAAGACAGGAAAAAGCAGGTAAGTTTTCACACAGGATCTGGACTGAGCAATAAAACATCACTGACTAACCTGATACTCAGGCCATGACTGATTGAGTGCACAGATCTTATATGCTGCTGGAATAATTGCTCACAGGTGCTCAGCCAGGGAGGAGCAACCGATCTCCGCCCAAAGGAGGAGGACCGCTGTTGGAAACCTACAGGTACGCACCCAGACCATGACAACATCAAGCTGGATACCATACATGACATGAAGCTGTATGCAGACATGACATCATACTTTAAGACTTATATGACATCAAGCTGTCTCGATCCAGGACTTCAAGCTGAGGGCATACATGAGATCAGGCTGTGTGACACAAATGACATCAACCTGTAAGACTTATAAGACATGAAGCTTGTCAGGGTTATATTGTTGATTGTCATATATGCTTAGAGTTTTATAGTCAATGTCATGTTGGTAGAGGGTTGATCCTTAGGAGTCTGCAAAGACTTTGTGTGCATTCCAGAGTGTTCTGGCATTCACACCCACATCCTGGGAGCATGGGAGAGGTCGTACCTGCTCTTATTGTTTTGTGGTAGGATGAACGTATCTATATCTGTTTTAGTCTAAGTGCCTTTTGTTTAGATGAACTGCTGGACTTCCAGACCAGCAGGTTTAGGGAAGTCTTCACACACACACACACACACACACACACACACATGCTTACACAACGCACAGGCAAGGTACTCTTTGTTTGTATGTATACGTCATATGTTAATGAATATTCATGTAACCTCAATAAAAGAGCAGTGTTACGAGGGAGCGGATGAGAGTGACTGGGGTCAAGCGAAGGAACGGCGTTTGTCCAGTTCTCTCCCGTGCACAAGAAACATGAAGAACTTTGCCTACTCGTGTCTTGCTTTGCTGTGTAGTTAAATTGTCTTGAAAGTTCCAGCGAATAGGTTTGAGCTACAAACCTATCAAGGTTGCATGTCATACATGACATCATACTTTATGCCTATATGACATGAAGCTGTATGCCTATATGACATCATACTGTAGCCTGGGAAATGGTTAGCCACACAGGACACAATTACTGGGTTCTTAATGTGCAGTTTTATTGTCAATGCCGACTGAATAAACAAAAAAAATGTCCTTTGACCTTTACTTTTGTCAAACAGCAGCCATATGGACTTGTACTGAACATCGACAGCACGAGAGGTAACGTGGCAAAGTAACAGAATAACCGACTAAACAAAGATGCGCCAATACAATACGAGGAATAAAGGAAATGAAATACAAAACACAAAAATACGGCAGTGACCTCTGTCTGTGCAGAACAAAATACAAAGAGCTAAATCACACAAGGCTCCTTTAAAAACTGTGGAAGTGTTACACACATTTTTATAAACACTTACATTCCACAGAAATCTCAGCTCACTCGGATACTGGAGCACACAGACGATCTCGCAACTCATCCCTTACATGGAGAAAATGGCCGCTCCACGCTGCACATACAGGTCCTTTGCATCATACATTTCAGAAATACATCATCTTGTTAAAATACTGACGTTTTGCCACTGCACTACAATTATACCAATATGTTTCAATGAGTTATGTGCGTATTTAACAATTCCTTACCAACAATTTAACTCCTTTACAACATTCCCGTTCCACATCCACAACAAGAAGAAAAGTCCCGAGGTGCAGTTCTTGTTAAGTCTTTTTTTGGAAAACTGCAGTTAACCCTTAAGAACTGCCCCCCCCCAAAACTTAAATGGACATTTGGTTAACTGAAATGGAAAATATTATTATTAATTTACCACTCGGCTAAAATACTTTATGCCTATATGACATCATACTGAATGACTTATATGACATCATACTGTATGCCTATATGACATCATACTGGATGCCTATATGACATCATACTGTATGCCTTATATGACATCATACTGTATGCCTATATGACATCATACTGAATGCCTACATGACATCATACTCTTCTTTTAAGATTCAAGTTCTTGCATGAATCGGACCAATAATACAGACTTGTAATGAATGCTCTTCCTTACCAGTGAGTCCTGAAGTTCTTCAGTTCTTGCTTCAATCAGAGGCATCTTATTAACACATAAATCAACGATTCCCTGAACTATTTAAAATAAAGACTTCCCCAAATAGAAGCACTAAGGCAAAAGGAAAACCACAAGTTTTTCCATTTGAGGGGTTTCTATTTGAGATGTTCTGTAAGTGAACCGTGTTATCTAAAGTTTGCTTCAAAGTGTATAATTGTTGTAAACTCATATGCAAGGTCACTTTGAGTGGGTGCACTTAAGAATAAAACCACATCAGTGTCTCCATTCAAAGTGATCTTGATATGAAACATAGAACTCAATTTGATAGACATAACTTGAAGTGTCAGGTAGAATTTGTACCAGTTGTTGTGTACAACTGGTCCAAGCAGATGCACTTACTGAATTCAAGAGACAAGTTCTTGCATGAGTTGGACCAATAATACAGACTTGTAATGAATGCTCTTCCTTACCAGTGAGTCCCGAAGCTCTTTTGGAATATCCTGTGTTGTCTGTGTTTCCAAATCCATGAGAGATGCTTGAACACGAGTCTCCTTTTATATGAACTCAAGACTCCTCTTGTGGTCCCACCCACATTTAAGTCAATGACATTCAGTCATGAGACTAATGGTTGGCTAACGACTGTAGTAATGGCCCATTGTATTTTGGTTTCCTCTTTTGTCTCCAGTAGCTGTTGAAGGTTTCGTGCGATTTCAATCAGAGGCATCTTATTAACACATAAATTAATGATTCCCTGAACTATTCAAAATAAAGAATTCCCAAAATTGGAGCACTAAGTAAAGAGGAAAACCACAAGTGTTTCCATTTAAGGGGTCTCTACTTGAAATGTTCTTTAAGTGAACCATGTTATCTAAAGTTTGCTTCAAAGTGTCTAATTGTTGTAAACTCATATGCAAGGTCACTTTGAGTGGGTGCACTTAGGAATAAAACCACCATCAGTGTCTCCATTCAAAGTGATTTTGATATGAAACATAGAACTCAATTTGATAGGCCAAAGGAGCTTGCAAAGAAAAAGCGTCTGGACTTCTATAAGTTGCCTGAAGACGTTTCACCTCTCATCCGAGAAGCTTCTTCAGTTCTAAGGTCAAATGGTGGAGAGTCCCAGATATAAACCTAGTGGGAGTATCCCCCCACGGAGGGACAAAAGGACCCCCTGATGATCCTCTAATCGCCTGAGCCAAGGTGTGAAACTGGGTGTGGGTCCCAATCAGCCAGAGTTTCAGGTGAGCTCATTGTGAAACCTGGCCCCACCTTATCATGCAAATTCCTGAGGTCAGATGGCCCAAGATGTGAGTGGGCGTTAAGGCGTCTGGGAAGGGATGTCAAAACTGGATTATAGATGACAGAGAGTTAGTGTCGTAAACCACTGCCTCTGTTCAAACATGGTCGCTCACAGTGGACATAGATGGCTTCTTTCACTTCTCTTTCAAACCATCTGTCCTCTCTGTCCAAAATGTGAACATTGGCATCCTCGAAAGAGTGTCCTTAATCCTTAAGATGCAGATGGACAGCTGAGTCTTGTCCTGTGGAGTGGCTCTTCTGTGTTGTGCCATGTGCTTGTGAAGTGGCTGTTTGTCTCTCCAATGTAGAGGTCTTGGCATTCCTCGCTGCACTGTACAGCGTACACCACATTGTTAAGTCTGTGTTTTGAGTTTTGTCTTTCGGGTGAACCAGTTTGTGTCTGAGCGTGTTGCTGGGTCTGAAGTACACCGGGATGTCATGCTTGGAGAAAACTCTCCTGAGTTTTTCTGATACACCGGCTACATAGGGGATGACAATGTTGTTGCGTCTGTCCTTCTTATCCTCCCTCGCTGGTGTCTGATCTTCTTTTCTGTGCCTCTTTGCTGACTTTAAGAACGCCCATTTAGGATAGCCGCACGTTTTGAGTGCTTCCTTTACACGTGTGTGTTCCTTCTTTTTCCCTTCAGGCTTAGAGGGAACATGTTCTGCCCGGTGGTGTAGGGTCCTAATTACTCCATGTTTGTGTTCCAGAGGGTGATGGAGTCAAAGAGGAGGTACTGGTCCATGTGTGGGCTTCCGGTAAACTTCGATGTTGAAGTTGCCATTCTCTTCAAGGTGCACAGTGCAGTCCAGGAAAGGCAAACAGTTCTCCTTTGTGTCTTCCCTGGTGAACTTGATGCTTTTATCCACAGCATTAATGTGCGTAGTGAAGGATTCCACTTCTTGTGTCTTGATTTTGACCCAGGTGTCGTCTACATATCTGTACCAGTGGCTGGGTACTCTTCCTTTGAAAGAGCTAAGAGCCTTCCTTTCCACTTCCTCCATGTAAAGGTTGGCTACAATAGGTGACATGGGGGAGCCCATGGCACAGCCATGTTTTTTCTGTAAAAGCCTTCGTTGTTTTTGAAATATGTAGTGGTGAGGCAGAGGTCTAACAGTGTGCAAATCTGATCGGGTGTGAAGTTGGTCCTGTCTTCCAAGGAGCTGTCTTCTTGTAGTCGTTTTCTGACAGTCTCCACTACCTCCGTGGTGGGTATGCAAGTGAAGAGAGAGACTACATCAAAGGACACCATGGTTTCATCTGGATCCAGGGTAAGTTTCTGGACCTTGTCAGTGAAGTCGGTGGAGTTCTTGATGTGGTGTGGGGTGTTCCCCACGAGAGGAGCAAGGATGGTAGCAAGGTGTTTTGCAATGTTATAAGTGGCTGAGTTTATGCTACTGACTATGGGTCTGAGTGGGACAGCTTCCTTGTGGATTCAATTTGATAGACCTAACATGGAGGGTCAGGTAGAATTTGTAGCAGTCGATGAGCGTGTCTATTTGAGATGTTCTTTAAGTGAAACATATAATCTAAAGTTTGCTTCAAAGTGTCTAATTGTTGAAAACTCACATTCAAGGTAACTTTGTATGGGTGCACTTAGGAAAACAACCACCATCAGTGTCTCCATTCAAAGTGATCTTGATATGAAACATAGAACTCAATTTGATAGACCTAACATGGAGGGTCAGGTAGAATTTGTAGCAGTCGATGAGCGTGTCTATTTGAGATGTTCTTTAAGTGAAACATATAATCTAAAGTTTGCTTCAAAGTGTCTAATTGTTGAAAACTCACATTCAAGGTAACTTTGTATGGGTGCACTTAGGAAAACAACCACCATCAGTGTCTCCATTCAAAGTGATCTTGATATGAAACATAGAACTCAATTTGATAGACCTAACATGGAGGGTCAGGTAGAATTTGTAGCAGTCGATGAGCGTATGTATTTGAGATGTTCTTTAAGTGAAACATATAATCTAAAGTTTGCTTCAAAGTGTCTAATTGTTGAAAACTCATATGGAAGGTCACTTTGAGTGGGTGCACTTAGGAATACAACCACCATCAGTGTCTCCATTCAAAGTGATCTTGATATGAAACATAGAACTCAATTTTTTAAATGTAATCAGGTAGAATTTGTAGCAGTTGTTGTGTACAACTGGTCCAAGCAGATGCACTTACTTAATTCAAGAGACAAGTTCTTGCATGAGTTGGACCAATAATACAGACTTGTAATGAACGCTCTTCCTTACCAGTGAGTCCGGAAGATCTTTTGGAATATCCTGTGTTGTCTGTGTTTCCAAATCCATGAGGGTTACCTAGACATGAGTCTCCTTTTATATGAACTCAATATTCCTCTTGCAGTCCCACCCACATTTAAATTAGCGAGATTCAATCAAGAAACTAATGGATGGCTAACGACTGTTGTAGCACCCCATTGTATTTTGTTGTCATCTTTTGTCTCCAGTCGCTGTTGAAGGTTTCGTGCGGTTTTAATCAGAGGCATTTTATTAACACATAAATTAATGATTCCCTGAACTATTCAAAATAAAGAATTCCCAAAATTGGAGCACTAAGTAAAGAGGAAAACCACAAGTGTTTCCATTTGAAGGGTCTCTAATTGAAATGTTCTGTAAGTGAACCATGTTAACTAACGTTTGCTTCAAAGTGTCTAATTGTTGTAAACTCATATGCAAGGTCACTTTGAGTGGGTGCACTTAGGAATAAAACCACCATCAGTGTCTCCATTCAAACTGATCTTGATATGAAACATAGAACTCAATTCGAAAGACTTAACATGGAGGGTCAGGTAGAATTTGTAGCAGTCGATGAGTGTGTCTATTTGAGATGTTCTTTAAGTGAAACATATAATGTAAAATTTGCTTCAAAGTGTCTAATTGTTGTAAACTTGTATGCAAGGTCACTTTGAGTGGGTGCACTTAGGAATACAACCACCATCAGTGTCTCCATTCAAAGTGATCTTGATATGAAACATAGAACTCAATTTGATAGACATAACTTGATGGATCAGGTAGAATTTGTAGCAATTGTTGTGTACAACTGGTCCAAGCAGATGCACTTACTGAATTCAAGAGACAAGTTCTTGCATGAGTTGGACCAATAATACAGACTTATAATGAATGCTCTTCCTTACCAGTGAGTCCCGAAGCTCTTTTGGAATATCCTCTGTTGTCTGTGTTTCCAAATCCATGAGAGATGCTTGAACATGAGTCTCCTTTTATATGAACTCAAGACTCCTCTTGTGGTCCCACCCACATTTAAGTCAATGACATTCAGTCATGAGACTAATGGTTGGCTAACGACTGTAGTAGCGGCCCATTGTATTTTGGTTTCCTCTTTTGTCTCCAGTAGCTGTTGAAGGATTTGTGCGATTTCAATCAGAGGCATCTTATTAACACATAAATCAACGATTCCCCGAACTATTCAAAATAAAGAATTCCCAAAATTGGAGCACTAAGTAAAGAGGAAAACCACAAGTGTTTCCATTTGAAGGGTCTCTAATTGAAATGTTCTGTAAGTGAACCATGTTAACTAACGTTTGCTTCAAAGTGTCTAATTGTTGTAAACTCATATGCAAGGTCACTTTGAGTGGGTGCACTTAGGAATACAACCACCATCAGTGTCTCCATTCAAAGTGATCTTGATATGAAACATAGAACTCAATTTGATAGACATAACTTGAAGGGTCAGGTAGAATTTGTAGCAGTTGTTGTGTACAACTGGTACAAGCAGATGCACTTACTGAATTCAAGAGACAAGTTCTTGCATGAGTTGGACCAATAATACAGACTTGTAATGAACACTCTTCCTTACCAGTGAGTCCGGAAGATCTTTTGGAATATCCTGTGTTGTCTGTGTTTCCAAATCCATGAGGGTTACCTAGACATGAGTCTCCTTTTATATGAACTCAATACTCCTCTTGCAGTCGCACCCACATTTAAATTATTGACATTCAGTCATGAAACTAATGGATGGCTAACAACTGTTGTAGCACCCCATTGTGTTTTGTTGTCATCTTTTGTCTCCAGTCGCTGTTGAAGGTTTCGTGCGGTTTTAATCAGAGGCATCTTATTAACACATAAATTAATGATTCCCTGAACTATTCAAAATAAACACTTCCCCAAATAGGAGCACTAAGGCAAAAGGAAAACCACAAGTGTTTCCATTTGAGGGGTCTCTACTTGAGATGTTCTGTAAGTGAACCATGTTAACTAAAGTTTGCTTCAAAGTGTCTAATTGCTGTAAACTCACATTCAAGGTAACTTTGAATGGGTGCACTTAGGAATACAACCACCATCAGTGTCTCCATTCAAACTGATCTTGATATGAAACATAGAACTCAATTCGAAAGACTTAACATGGAGGGTCAGGTAGAATTTGTAGCAGTCGATGAGTGTGTCTATTTGAGATGTTCTTTAAGTGAAACATATAATGTAAAATTTGCTTCAAAGTGTCTAATTGTTGAAAACTCATATGGAAGGTCACTTTGAGTGGGTGCACTTAGGAATACAACCACCATCAGTGTCTCCATTCAAAGTGATCTTGATATGAAACATAGAACTCAATTTTTTAAATGTAATCAGGTAGAATTTGTAGCAGTTGTTGTGTACAACTGGTCCAAGCAGATGCACTTACTGAATTCAAGAGAGAAGTTCTTGCATGAGTTGAACCAATAATACAGACTTGTAATGAATGCTCTTCCTTACCAGTGAGTCCGGAAGATCTTTTGGAATATCCTGTGTTGTCTGTGTTTCCAAATCCATGAGGGTTACCTAGACATGAGTCTCCTTTTATATGAACTCAATACTCCTCTTGCAGTCCCACCCACATTTAAATTATTGACATTCAGTCATGAAACTAATGGATGGCTAACGACTGTTGTAGCACCCCATTGTATTTTGTTGTCGTCTTTTGTCTCCAGTCGCTGTTGAAGGTTTCGTGCGGTTTTAATCAGAGGCATCTTATTAACACATAAATTAATGATTCCCTGAACTATTCAAAATAAAGACTTCCCCAAATAGGAGCACTAAGGCAAAAGGAAAACCACAAGTGTTTCCATTTGAGGGGTCTCTACTTGAGATGTTCTGTAAGTGAACCATGTTAACTAAAGTTTGCTTCAAAGTGTCTAATTGCTGTAAACTCACATTCAAGGTAACTTTGAATGGGTGCACTTAGGAATACAACCACCATCAGTGTCTCCATTCAAACTGATCTTGATATGAAACATAGAACTCAATTCGAAAGACTTAACATGGAGGGTCAGGTAGAATTTGTAGCAGTCGATGAGTGTGTCTATTTGAGATGTTCTTTAAGTGAAACATATAATGTAAAATTTGCTTCAAAGTGTCTAATTGTTGTAAACCTTTTATGCAAGGTCACTTTGAGTGGGTGCACTTAGGAATAAAACCACCATCAGTGTCTCCATTCAAAGTGATCTTGATATGAAACATAGAACTCAATTTGATAGACATAACTTGATGGATCAGGTAGAATTTTTAGCAATTGTTGTGTACAACTGGTCCAAGCAGATGCACTTACTGAATTCAAGAGACAAGTTCTTGCATGAGTTGGACCAATAATACAGACTTATAATGAATGCTCTTCCTTACCAGTGAGTCCCGAAGCTCTTTTGGAATATCCTCTGTTGTCTGTGTTTCCAAATCCATGAGAGATGCTTGAACATGAGTCTCCTTTTATATGAACTCAAGACTCCTCTTACAGTCCCACCCACATTTAAGTCAATGACATTCAGTCATGAAACCAATGGTTGGCTAACGACTGTAGTAGCGGCCCATTGTATTTTGGTTTCCTCTTTTGTCTCCAGTAGCTGTTGAAGGATTTGTGCGATTTCAATCAGAGGCATCTTATTAACACATAAATCAACGATTCCCCGAACTATTCAAAATAAAGAATTCCCAAAATTGGAGCACTAAGTAAAGAGGAAAACCACAAGTGTTTCCATTTGAAGGGTCTCTAAATGAAATGTTCTGTAAGTGAACCATGTTAACTAACGTTTGCTTCAAAGTGTCTAATTGTTGTAAACTCATATGCAAGGTCACTTTGAGTGGGTGCACTTAGGAATAAAACCACCATCAGTGTCTCCATTCAAAGTGATCTTGATATGAAACATAGAACTCAATTTGATAGACATAACTTGAAGGGTCAGGTAGAATTTGTAGCAGTTGTTGTGTACAACTGGTCCAAGCAGATGCACTTACTGAATTCAAGAGACAAGTTCTTGCATGAGTTGGACCAATAATACAGACTTGTAATGAATGCTCTTCCTTACCAGTGAGTCCCGAAGCTCTTTTGGAATATCCTGTGTTGTCTGTGTTTCCAAATCCATGAGAGATGCTTGAACATGAGTCTCCTTTTATATGAACTCAAGACTCCTCTTTCAGTCCCACCCACATTTAAGTCAATGACATTCAGTCATGAAACAAATGGTTGGCTAACGACTGTAGTAGCGGCCCATTGTATTTTGGTTTCCTCTTTTGTCTCCAGTAGCTGTTGAAGGTTTTGTGCGGCTTCAATCAGAGCCATCTTATTAACACATAAATTAACGATTCCCTGAACTATTTAAAATAAAGACTTCCCCAAATAGGAGCACTAAGGCAAAAGGAAAACCACAAGTGTTTCCATTTGAGGGGTCTCTACTTGAGATGTTCTGTAAGTGAACCATGTTAACTAAAGTTTGCTTCAAAGTGTCTAATTGCTGTAAACTCACATTCAAGGTAACTTTGTATGGGTGCACTTAGGAATACAACCACCATCAGTGTCTCCATTCAAAGTGATCTTGATATGAAACATAGAACTCAATTCGAAAGACCTAACATGGAGGGTCAGGTAGAATTTGTAGCAGTCAATGAGTGTGTCTATTTGAGATGTTCTTTAAGTGAAACATATAATGTAAAATTTGCTTCAAAGTGTCTAATTGTTGTAAACTTGTATGCAAGGTCACTTTGAGTGGGTGCACTTAGGAATACAACCACCATCAGTGTCTCCATTCAAAGTAATCTTGATATGAAACATAGAACTCAATTTGATAGACATAACTTGAAGGATCAGGTAGAATTTGTAGCAGTTGTTGTGTACAACTGGTCCAAGCAGATGCACTTACTGAATTCAAGAGAGAAGTTCTTGCATGAGTTGAACCAATAATACAGACTTGTAATGAATGCTCTTCCTTACCAGTGAGTCCGGAAGATCTTTTGGAATATCCTGTGTTGTCTGTGTTTCCAAATCCATGAGAGATGCTTGAACATGAGTCTCCTTTTATATGAACTCAAGACTCCTCTTGCAGTCCCACCCACATTTAAGTCAATGACATTCAGTCATGAAACCAATGGTTGGCTAACGACTGTAGTAGCGGCCCATTGTATTTTGGTTTCCTCTTTTGTCTCCAGTAGCTGTTGAAGGATTTGTGCGATTTCAATCAGAGGCATCTTATTAACACATAAATCAACGATTCCCCGAACTATTCAAAATAGAGAATTCCCAAAATTGGAGCACTAAGTAAAGAGGAAAATCACAAGTTTTTCCATTTGAAGGGTCTCTACTTGAAATGTTCTGTAAGTGAACCATGTTAACTAATGTTTGCTTCAAAGTGTCTAATTGTTGTAAACTCATATGCAAGGTCACTTTGAGTGGGTGCACTTAGGAATACAACCACCATCAGTGTCTCCATTCAAAGTGATCTTGATATGAAACATAGAACTCAATTTTTTAAATGTAATCAGGTAGAATTTGTAGCAGTTGTTGTGTACAACTGGTCCAAGCAGATGCACTTACTGAATTCAAGAGACAAGTTCTTGCATGAGTTGGACCAATAATACAGACTTGTAATGAAATCTCTTCCTTACCAGTGAGTCCAGAAGATCTTTTGGAATATCCTATGTTGTCTGTGTTTCCAAATCCATGAGGGTTACCTAGACATGAGTCTCCTTTTATATGAACTCAATACTCCTCTTGCAGTCCCACCCACATTTAAATTATTGACATTCAGTCATGAAACTAATGGATGGCTAACGACTGTAGTAGCACCCCATTGTATTTTGTTGTCGTCTTTTGTCTCCAGTCGCTGTTGAAGGTTTCGTGCGGTTTTAATCAGAGGCATCTTATTAACACATAAATTAATGATTCCCTGAACTATTCAAAATAAAGACTTCCCCAAATAGGAGCACTAAGGCAAAAGGAAAACCACAAGTGTTTCCATTTGAGGGGTCTCTACTTGAGATGTTCTGTAAGTGAACCATGTTAACTAAAGTTTGCTTCAAAGTGTCTAATTGCTGTAAACTCACATTCAAGGTAACTTTGAATGGGTGCACTTAGGAATACAACCACCATCAGTGTCTCCATTCAAACTGATCTTGATATGAAACATAGAACTCAATTTGATAGACATAACTTGAAGGATCAGGTAGAATTTGTAGCAGTTGTTGTGTACAACTGGTCCAAGCAGATGCACTTACTGAATTCAAGAGAGAAGTTCTTGCATGAGTTGGACCAATAATACAGACTTGTAATGAATGCTCTTCCTTACCAGTGAGTCCCGAAGCTCTTTTGGAATATCCTGTGTTGTCTGTGTTTCCAAATCCATGAGAGATGCTTGAACATGAGTCTCCTTTTATATGAACTCAAGACTCCTCTTGCAGTCCCACCCACATTTAAGTCAATGACATTCAGTCATGAAACCAATGGTTGGCTAACGACAGTAGTAGCGGCCCATTGTATTTTGGTTTCCTCTTTTGTCTCCAGTAGCTGTTGAAGGATTTGTGCGATTTCAAACAGAGGCATCTTATTAACACATAAATCAACGATTTCCCGAACTATTCAAAATAGAGAATTCCCAAAATTGGAGCACTAAGTAAAGAGGAAAACCACAAGTTTTTCCATTTGAAGGGTCTCTACTTGAAATGTTCTGTAAGTGAACCATGTTAACTAACGTTTGCTTCAAAGTGTCTAATTGTTGTAAACTCATATGCAAGGTCACTTCCAGTGGGTGCACTTAGGAATACAACCACCATCTGTGTCTCCATTCAAAGTGATCTTGATATGAAACATAGAACTCAATTTTTTAGATGTAATCAGGTAGAATTTTTAGCAGTTGTTGTGTACGACTGGTCCAAGCAGATGCACTTACTGAATTCAAGAGACAAGTTCTTGCATGAGTTGAACCAATAATACAGACTTGTAATGAACGCTCTTCCTTACCAGTGAGTCCAGAAGATCTTTTGGAATATCCTGTGTTGTCTGTTTTTCCAAATCCATGAGGGTTACCTAGACATGAGTCTCCTTTTATATGAACTCAATACTCCTCTTGCAGTCCCACCCACAATTAAATTAACGAGATTCAATCATGAAACTAATCGATGGCTAACAACTGTTGTAGCGGCCCATTGTATTTTGTTGTCATCTTTTGTCTCCAGTAGCTGTTGAAGGTTTCGTGCGGTTTTAATCAGAGGCATCTTATTAACACATAAATTAATGATTCCCTGAACTACTCAAAATAAACACTTCCCCAAATAGGAGCACTAAGGCAAAAGGAAAACCACAAGTGTTTCCATTTGAGGGGTCTCTACTTGAGATGTTCTGTAAGTGAACCATGTTAACTAAAGTTTGCTTCAAAGTGTCTAATTGCTGTAAACTCACATTCAAGGTCACTTTGAGTGGGTGCACTTAGGAATACAACCACCATCAGTGTCTCCATTCAAACTGATCTTGATATGAAACATAGAACTCAATTTGAAAGACCTAACATGGAGGGTCAGGTAGAATTTGTAGCAGTCGATGAGTGTGTCTATTTGAGATGTTCTTTAAGTGAAACATATAATGTAAAATTTGCTTCAAAGTGTCTAATTGCTGTAAACTCATATGCAAGGTCACTTTGAGTGGGTGCACTTTGGAATACAACCACCATCAGTGTCTCCATTCAAAGTGATCTTGATATGAAACATAGAACTCAATTTGATAGACATAACTTGAACGGTCAGGTAGAATTACTAGCAGTTGTTGTGTACAACTGGTCCAAGCAGATGCACTTACAGAATTCAAGAGACAAGTTCTTGCATGAGTTGAACCAATAATACAGACTTGTAATGAATGCTCTTCCTTACCAGTGAGTCCCAAAGCTCTTTTGGAATATCCTGTATTGTCTGTGTTTCCAAATCCATGAGGGATACCTGGACATGAGTCTCCTTTTATATGAACTCAAGACTCCTCTTGTGGTCCCACCCACATTTAAATTAACGGGATTCAATCATGAAACTAATGGATCGCTAACGACTGTTGTAGCACCCCATTGTATTTTGATGTCATCTTTTGTCTCCAGTAGCTGTTGAAGGTTTCGTGCGGTTTTAATCAGAGGCATCTTATTAACACATAAATTAATGATTCCCTGAGCTATTTAAAATAAAGACTTCCCCAAATAGGAGCACTAAGGCAAAAGGAAAACCACAAGTGTTTCCATTTGAGGGGTCTCTACTTGAGATGTTCTGTAAGTGAACCATGTTAACTAAAGTTTGCTTCAAAGTGTCTAATTGCTGTAAACTCACATGTAAGGTCACTTTGAGTGGGTGCACTTAGGAATACAACCACCATCAGTGTCTCCATTAAAAGTGATCTTGATATGAAATATAGAACTCAATTTGATAGACATAACTTGAAGGGTCAGGTAGAATTACTAGCAGTTGTTGTGTACAACTGGTCCAAGCAGATGCACTTACAGAATTCAAGAGACAAGTTCTTGCATGAGTTGGACCAATAATACAGACTTGTAATTAATGCTCTTCCTTACCAGTGAGTCCCGAAGTTCTTTTGGAATATCCTGTATTGTCTGTGTTTCCAAATCCATGAGGGATACCTGGACATGAGTCTCCTTTTATATGAACTCAAGACTCCTCTTGTGGTCCCACCCACATTTAAATTAACGGGATTCAATCATGAAACTAATGGATCGCTAACGACTGTTGTAGCACCCCATTGTATTTTGAAGTCATCTTTTGTCTCCAGTAGCTGTTGAAGGTTTCGTGCGGTTTTAATCAGAGGCATCTTATTAACACATAAATTAATGATTCCCTGAACTATTCAAAATAAAGACTTCCCCAAATAGGAGCACTAAGGCAAAAGGAAAACCACAAGTGTTTCCATTTGAGGGGTCTCTACTTGAGATGTTCTGTAAGTGAACCATGTTAACTAAAGTTTGCTTCAAAGTGTCTAATTGTTGTAAACTCACATGCAAGGTCACTTTGAGTGGGTGCACTTTGGAATTCAACCACCATCAGTGTCTCCATTCAAAGTGATCTTGATATGAAACATAGAATTCAATTTGATAGACATAACTTGAAGGGTCAGGTAGAATTTGTAGCAGTTGTTGTGTACAACTGGTCCAAGCAGATGCACTTACTGAATTCAAGAGACAAGTTCTTGCATGAGTTGGACCAACAATACAGACTTATAATGAATGCTCTTCCTTACCAGTGAGTCCGGAAGATCTTTTGGAATATCTTGTGTTGTCTGTGTTTCCAAATCCATGAGGGTTACCTAGACATGAGTCTCCTTTTATATGAACTGAATACTCCTTTTGCAGTCCCACCCACATTTAAATTAACAAGATTCAATCATGAAACTAATGGATCGCTAACGACTGCTGTAGCACCCCATTGTATTTTGTTGTCATGTTTTGTCTCCAGTAGCTGTTGAAGGTTTCGTGCGGTTTTAATCAGAGGCATCTTATTAACACATAAATTAATGATTCCCTGAACTATTCAAAATAAAGACTTTCCCAAATAGGAGCACTAAGGCAAAATGAAAACCACAAGAATTTATACACCACCAAATCAAAACAACAGACCTTACAATAAAAAAAAAATTCAGAGAAAAACCCAACAATCATATGACCCCCTAAGTTTTTAAAATATCCTTAATACAGAACATATATAAGTCATATTTGTCTGTGATAGCAAACTATGGTTTCCCATATGTCATTCATCAGTTAAATTCCTCACTTATAGCATTTAACTTGGGTTAAAAAATAATGACTTAACTCTATAATGATATTTTCATGACTACTGAGAAAAGGACCTTAACCTGAAAAATTAGCACTTACTTTAGTGTAAGTCAGTGAAAGTTAGATTAATTATGTTATGATTAAGTCATGAGTGTTAGTGGTAAATTTCAGACTTACGTAATAAATTATATAACATAAACTGTAATAGGATTTTATGATTTTTGTAGTTATCTTAACGTGAAAGCTGATATATTGTTTACTGATACTGTTGTATACCTGATAGGATTTATTATGAACCAAACTGTGTTTTAATGCAATCTTTGATTGTCTTTTTTTACTTGCTGAGTGGTTTCAAACTATAATGCCCTTCTTTCTCTTTTGACATGTTTCAGCGTTTTTTGATGCAGCTGAGACTCAGATTTATTTTAGAGTCTCCGAACAATTCACCTCAATTTCAATATACTAGTGCCTGCTGAGTTTCACACCTACAGTTTCACCTTCAAGTCTGTGTGTCTTCCACTTTCTTTCTCTTTGTCTCTTAAACTAATTTGCATACTCACGCACACACACACACACACACACACACACACACACACACACAGAGATTCTTATCTGTGGGAATGTTACGTGGCAAAAAACGTGGTATTTTGGCCTTATATTCTTTGTGAAAACTCTTCTTTCAAAAAACCCCCAAAACTGTGCTATACACAATTTTCTCAACACCATGGACAAAACAAAAAACAAAAAAAACCAACTTAAGCAAATGCATAAATTAAAGCTATATTTTCTTGAATAGTCTTTTGAATGTAGGTTAGTCTTATGATTGTAAAGAGACCGTCAGCTTAGCTGCTTTGTAATTCTCTTGTTTGAATCCCTCAGCAGCACGCTTAAAAACTGTGAGGTTATGAATCTCTCCCTCTCTTTTGTTGTGTGTGTGTGTGTGTGTGTGTGTGTGTGTGTGTGTGTGTGTGTGTGTGTGTGTGTGACAGAGAGAAAGAGATAAATGGTGTTTAACAAATCAGATCACATCCAATACCACTTTGCAGGAATGGAGACCACAGAGGAAAGAAGGATCAAGAATGGTGAACGATGGAAAGCTCCATACTGTTCTCATGAAAATGTCTCAAAGAGAAAACTGACAGAGGTCATAAAACTGGTTTCACAAGGCGCAATGTTAGCCGGAGACAACAAACTGCTGGCAAATTTACCATAATGTGATATTAGCCACAATGTTTTTAATTAGATGACAGTTTAAAGCCAAGGATGGAACTTTCTTGACATCTCAACCAAAGGCCACCGGTGTGCTTGTCCCCTCTCTGCTCTCACTCATAAGCCCCTTTCAACAAACGTATGAAACCTGTGCAGTGCTAGGAAGGTAGCCTCAGAGTATGTCATTTCCTCGTTTTACTTTCAATCATGGTCATCGAGTCTCTGACAATAAGAAAATGTGTTTACATCATTTTTATAGATCCCATAAATAATTGTGACTATATTACAGAACAGCACTGTTCATAATAAGTGTAACGTAATGAAGGAGAAGGTTATGTTAACAAGAAGATTTTTAAAAGAAATCAGCAGTTACTTGTTTTAGACCAGGGGTCTCAAACTCGCTGCGTCCCACATCACCCCTACTTGTATATTGATGTGAAGAAATATAATGCAATTTGGCCCTTGAACTTTTTTTGTTAGAGAGGATTTGTTTGTTGTTGAGTGCAATGGTAAAATAAGTTCTTTAAAAAGCAAAAAATGATTTAATATGAAGACAATGTGAATAATATGTTGAGGGATTGGCTGTGTTAGTTGACATTAGACAATCTCAATAAACATGTAGGATGAACATCAAAATGTGGTCCAATCAAGTTTTTTTAGATAATATATGTTGTTGTTGTTTTGTGTGTGTTTGTTATCAATGTTAAAGTTAAGCTTAGTAAGCCATCAAGCACTGATTACTCGTAGAAGAGCACCAATAGGAGACAGAACTAATTAGAAGGTGTTATTATTCAGTCTGTACATCGAATAGAAGGCACTAACCACAAGGTGATCTTCAATGCATCTCTGTGTGAATGTGAACGGGGCGAGAAGACCCCCACTAACTGCATGTTTTTACACTGTGGGAGGAAGCTGGAGAGAACATGCAGACTCCACACAAAGACCCCGGCCTGATGGGGTTAGGGTCCTGAGCTTGATACCCCAAACTGAACGCAGGACAGAGGAAGGGATGGGTGATGTTCATGTGTGCCCAGGTGTATGATGTGGCTCTTTCAAAGCCTCCTTCACCCAGCTTATCCTGCTCTTCGTATTTTTCTTCAAAGTCCTCTACTAAGAGACAAAACAAATTGAATTTAACAGGTAAAGGACTTTACTCACCTAGATATTTACGCACACCCACAGCACGTGGTGTGGTAAAGGTCGGCCAAGATTTTGACCACATGTCAGAAACTGGATCAAAATTGGACTAAACTCACTTGAACTCTGACTTTGTCTGCACTTAGAACTATCACAAGACATTAAAACAAAACATCGGGCATTGATGACATCACAGGAATCTAACATTCTAATCTATGCAAACTGTCTCCATGGCTACATAAAATCAAATTAAATCATAGCAAAGGAGTAAAAAGCAGGATCAGTCTTAGGGTGTATGTTACATGTTTGCCAGTTTGGATGAGTGAGTGCAATACTTCATCGGCCTGTGTTGTAGCAACCTGTTGAACCTGCTGAGAAACTTTTCTTTGTCCACTCTGCCCCAAACTTCACATGCTCCATAAAAGTCGAGGCCTAGAGACCTCTGCATAGTTATTAGCATTAGGTTATCAGTATCATCTGATATATATGACATTTACAGTACAGTACTCACACATGACATAGGAGGAATAAATATGAACTTTTTGACATAAATTTGATCATATGAAATTGGATTTTTTTAAAAATATGAAACTTTTTCCTTCCGTCATACTTCAGAAATATAATATATTAAGTTTTGAACATTTTAAAACATTTAAGTTTGCTCGTTGTATTTATAAGATCCTACATGGACGTGCTCCACAATCATTGGTCAGTCATGTTAAAATCCATTATCAGTGGAAAACAAACCTGATCCTCTACTAGAGGCGATTGTGCAATACCTTTTAGACATAACACTCAGCAAACAGTTATTATCAGTTAAAGTCAGTGAGATTTGGAGTGATACATGACACATGACGGAATAAGACACGCAGACTTAGCATGACGAACCGACGAGGAACACGTACACTGTAAATACATACAGAGGGAAAAGAGGACTAGAGATGAGACATGGACATAACTAAGCACAAACAGAACATGATGGCTGGGGGGAAAACACACGTGACAGAAGGAATGGGTCACAAGGGCAAAACATGTAAACGAGAGGAGGAGACGGGAGAAAAAGACATTACTGAAATACATGAAGGGCCAGGGCTGGGGCAGCCAACCAGTCACAGACAAACAGCCACATTTTTTTACTGTATCACCGCAAAGAGCCACATCATACACCTGGGCACACATGAACATCACCCATCCCTTCCTCTGTCCTGCGTTCAGTTTGGGGTATCAAACTCAGGACCCTAACCCCATCAGGCCGGGGTCTTTGTGTGGAGTCTGCATGTTCTCTCCAGCTTCCTCCCACAGTCTAAAGACATGCAGTCAGTGGGGGTCTTCTCGCCCCGTTCACATTCACACAGAGATGCATTGAAGATCACCTTGTGGTTAGTGCCTTCTATTCGATGTACAGACTGAATAATAACACCTTCTAATTAGTTCTGTCTCCTATTGGTGCTCTTCTACGAGTAATCAGTGCTTGATGGCTTACTAAGCTTAACGTTTTTCACAACATTGACAACAAACACACACAAAACAACAACAACATATACTAGAAAGTGCATTTCCTGAAGAAACTGCAGTGTGAATGCTTGAATCTGAATGTATGCACTGAAATGAATTAATTACTGAATATTAAGCTAAAAATGTTGAATGACCTGGAAAATATAGAGTTTTTAACCTGAAAACCAAAGTGCTGAACTGCTAAAAGCTGACATTTACACAGAAGAAGTTGGAAAATAGCTGAAAATGTTTTAAATGTAAATCAGAAAAACCTAAGAAATGAGAAAACACAATTTAGAGTAAGAAAACATCTGAATGAATATTAAAAGTTCCTATTCTTTGAATCACTGAATGACTAAAATGTGATCCCTCCACTTGGATCCACATAGTTTAAAAATTTTAAATGTCTGAGCTTTGAAAGACACAGTGTTGGAAAGAGAACAACGATGGCGACATTTTGAGGGTAAAATGATGGCTGTAGAGCAAACACTGTAGACACAGCAGCAGTTGAAAGAGAAGTGTTTAAGATGAATCTTGGCAGAGTGAGACAGAGCTCGTTAAGCAGGCAGGTATGAGCCTGGTTGCTATAGTGACTGCACCCAATGGCTCCATACACGCGACACAGACATGCGCCTCACTTTTGCTGCTTAAAATGAAGAGAAACGTCAGCCCGAAACAAATGAAAAGTACAAGTCGTATTGACAAAATCCTTTCACCGTGAGCGGCAGCAATGTCTAGTCTACCAAATTCTCAGTTTTCATGCCTGTGGAGTTTATTATATGGACGTGGTGACAGTGTAAAGACAGCCTGTACTTCAGATTTTCAAACGAACTTTCTGAGCCTTTTTAACATTAGAGTCTATGGAAGAGCTGGAGGGAGGAGGCTGTGCATTGGTGACATTTATGAAAGAACCATAACACCTATTACAATAATAAACACATTGGATGAAAGAGGACAGCGATGGCTACGTTTTGAGGGTAAAATGATGGCAGTAGAGAGAACATTGTGGACACAACAGCAGTTTTAAGAAAAGATTTTAAGATTAATCCCAACCCTCCTCTCACTCTAGCAGTTGAGCTGTCTCACTCTAGCGCCAACATTCCGTCCCATACACACCCATTATAAACTCTGAAATTGCTGAAAAAAAGGATGAAACTTAAACTGGAACTGAAGAAAAAGTATAATAGATATTGAAAAGATAAATACAAGTTTAATAGTTGAATGGCTTGTCTTCGTTTTAAAGTTTGAATGGTGACTCTACGTCAATGTATGTGGAAGTAGTTAGATTTGAAAAATGAGTAAGTTTAATGAAAATTTGAAGATTCTCCCATTCAAATACATGGGAAATTTTTGTTGAATAAAGTTGAATAAAATTAAAAATATAAATGCTAAAAATGAGAAAAATAGAAGCAGTCATGTCCAAAAGAAGAGGAATCTAACGGTGTTTGAATGGTTTTTCTAAGTTGAACGGTTTTGAAGGATCAATTAGTTCTGTCTCCTATTGGTGCTCTTCTACGAGTAATCAGTGCTTGATGGCTTACTAAGCTTAACTTTTTTCACAACATTGATAACAAACAGAAAACAACAACAACATATATTATCTAAAAAAAACTTGATTGGACCACATTTTGATGTTCATCCTACATGTTTATTGAGATTGTCTAATGTCTGCGACGGTATCTTCTCCCACGTCTGCGGACACCCGAGGCCTTGTGGGCTCTCCTGCGTCTGCGAACGGGGCGAGAAGAGCGTTTGCGTCTATACCTGTGTCGTGGCATTGTCCAAAACGGCGATACCTGCTCCACGTCACGGGTTCTATTTATGGACTCACCTGGCAACTTTAGTGATGTCACTGCTGATGTTGTCACTGTTGGTGTGACCTCATGACTCATTCATCCCATCTGAACTGTGGTGTAATTATGAGGTCACAGGGGGACGTGAATTTATTCACAAAGTTGAAAGAGAGTTTGGGTCATAACTCAAAGACACAATGATGCAGTCAAATCATTGGAATTAAATATCTGTAAATTACACGATTTAGAGGGGTCTGACATCACATCCAGTCTCTCTGTTGTGATGTCAAATATCAATGCCAGACTCGCTTCTCTTTGATATTTAATGGATCGGATTACATTTTTTATTTCTCGCCGATATCCGATCCAGTAATTTGGGTCAGTATCGGACCGATACCGATACGTAATATCGGATCGGTCCATCTCTAGTAACTACACAATAAATGTCAGGGTTTGCGTGTTGAGTTATGAATGGAGGACCCAAGATGCAGGCACTGCTGATGTGAGTGAGCTTTATTTATGGAGAGTGACATACAAACAAAGGCGAGGGAGGCGAGAAACAAAACTAGGAAAACCTAAACTGGGAAAGCTGAGAACCAGATAAGAAACCTGGACACGAGGGAATGGAGTTAAAACACGAAGGATGACAAGCAGGAAAAACAGCATGGAGGAACACAGACGGACCAGTAACGCACACAAGAGGACGAATGCTATAAATTAGTGATGGCCCGCTTGAAGCTGACGCTCCGGCGCGTGTCAAAAACACCAACACACCGCTTCAGAAGCACTCTGTCGATGCTCGATTCGTTTGGCCACAGTCACGTGATCAGTGACGTCCAATTGTGAATTGTGAATTGTGAATTCCACTCTGCAGAGTGGGCAATCATAATGAAGCAGTTCAGTTTTTCTGTAGATTCAAGCTGCTCTTCATATTTTTGACCAGCAGATGTCACCACAGAGGACTGTGTTAAAAAGCTTCCAGTAATGAATCGTTTTTCAACACAAGCTTCAGAAAGCTTTGTTTGGCCATCACTACTATAAATACACACAGAGGGAAACGAGGAAACACAGGAGGGGGACACAGCTGAGCCTAATGAATCTGACGAGACGGGTCATTCATGTACTGTACATGATGCGGGTAGATGCTGTACGTTTATGGGCTGCAGGAGAGACACAGATTTGTGCAGCTGAGGTTGTTTGGGGTGCCTGCGTGTTCGCCTGCTGGGCCTGAGCGAGCCTCTCCACATCTGTGGCCCGGCGGTCTCTTCTCTTGCTGAGGATCTTAACGTAGTTTGCTGGGACGAGCCGGTGGTCTCACCGTCCACGCTGGCCAGGAGCCAGCCACGCACACGGGGCTGTAGCTCTAAACACGAGGGAGATAGTTGTAAACATGGGGCACGCTCACATAAAAGAAGAGCCCTCATCTGTTATTTCTAAGATAAGGAAAACAAAAATAGAAGGTTTTGGGTCAAAGCACTCAGAATCAAATGTCCCGCAGCCAGTAAAAAGCTCATCACCTTTAGGAGCGAGGTTGAGCATCTCTCCAGCTTGCATAGAAAGCTCCTCCTGAGAAGCAGCTGTAAAGTCATATTCTCCTCTGGCCACCACGTGGTCGTCCTCCTCGCTCGCCCAGTTAGTGTCTAAACCAAGCAAGGAAACTGAATGAAAGACATTCATCATTTTAACTGGTCTTAACCAAAAACAAGTCCTTCTGCTTTTCCTTACACTTGTAAAGTAACTAATGGCATATGGAGCTATGGTACCCAATTTATTTGCCACTGAGTTACACAAAGGCACATATGATGTCATACAAGCAGACTCATCTTTACACGTGTACTGCAGCCCTGAACATTACCAGCTTCAGATTCTATTATCAAACTTTGCAACAGCAACCTTAATTACTTTGAACTCAAAACAATTAGCACCTGCAGCCACTGTCCTGTGTTGAGTACACCTCTCAAAACAACTAAATGTACTTTAATGTGTTTGGATTTCTTTGGGGCGGTCCACTACTGTAAAGAGCGGTGAGGCAGCCCGCTCCTGATTTATCCTGCTTTCTTTCCCGCACCTGGAGGGCGTCGCCACCTCCTCATGAGGGCTGGCTAGTTTTTGGGAGTGTGTGTATGTGTCTGTACAACTGTGCTTATTGTTTTGTGTATTCCAAACTGATTCGTGTCCTCATCTCTGCAGTGCTGCCGTCTCCTGCATCCCGGCATGTTTCTAAGGTACGTTTTCTCCTTTTTTATGTTGTTCTTGTGGTTTTTGCACTCACATGAGGTCTGAAATTGGGGCTATTTAACAGGATTATGACATCACATATATTTAGAATTTTACCACCAATTTGATCCTTTGATCCTTGAATCCATAAATAGGGGTGAGAAGCGATGACTTTTAGTCCATTAATCACAGCATTTATGTTCACAGAATTGAAACGTTCGCCAGAGAAGTATTTTGAAACATCTGGATCCTTTTCGGAGTAACTGCTTACAGATTCCAACATGTCTCAGAGAAAACAACCCTACAGATTTTTAAGATAAGTTTTCTTTCTTTTTTCTGTTTTTCTGCGATTCAGAGTATTATAACTGCTTAATGCGTGTCAGAGTATGTCAACTGCTCAGTGCATAATGCATAATTTAATGTATCACTGAAATTTTACAGTGATTGTTGGCTGTAGAAGACATCAACAATACAGCAATAATGAGCACTTACTATATTCAGAATTCAAATAAGTGCTTGTGTTTCAATTTATTTATCAATTTCAATTTTATTTATATAGCGCCAAATCACAACAAAAGTTGCCTCAAGGCGCTTCATAGATACAGAGAAAAACCCAACAATCATATGACCCCCTATGAGCAAGCACTTTGGCGACAGTGGGAAGGAAAAACTCCCTTTTAACAGGAAGAAACCTCCGGCAGAACCAGGCTCAGGGAGGGGCGGGGCCATCTGCTGCGACCGGTTGGGGTGAGAGAAGGAAGACAGGATAAAAGACATGCTGTGGAAGAGAGACAGAGGTTAATAACATATATGATTCAATGCAGAGAAGTCTATTAATACATAGTGAGCGAGAAAGGTGACTGGAAAGGAAAAAGGAAAAACTCAATGCATCATGGGAATCCCCCGGCAGCCTACATCTATTGCAGCATAACTAAGGGAGGATTCAGGGTCACCTGGTCCAGCCCTAACTATATGCTTTAGCAAAAAGGAAAGTTTTAAGCCTAATCTTAAAAGTAGAGATAGTGTCTGTCTCCCGAATCCAAACTGGAAGCTGGTTCCACAGAAGAGGGGCCTGAAAACTGAAGGCTCTCCCTCCCATTCTACTTTTAAATACTCTAGGAACAACAAGTAGGCCTGCAGAGCGAGAGCGAAGTGCTCTAATAGGGTGATATGGTACTACAAGGTCATTAAGATAAGATGGGGCCTGATTATTTAAGACCTTGTATGTGAGGAGCAGGATTTTGAATTCAATTCTGGATTTAACAGGAAGCCAATGAAGGGAAGCCAAAACAGGAGAAATATGCTCTCTCTTTCTAGTCCCTGTCAGTACTCTTGCTGCAGCATTTTGGATTAGCTGAAGGCTTTTCAGTGAGTTTTTTGGACATCCTGATAATAATGAATTGCAGTAGTCCAGCCTGGAAGTAATAAATGCATGAACTAGTTTTTCAGCGTCACTCTGAGACAGGATATTTCTAATTTTAGAGATGTTGCGCAAATGGAAGAACGCAGTCTTACATATTTGTTATATATCTGCGTTGAAGGACATATCCTGGTCAAAAATGACTCCAAGGTTCCTCACAGTGTTACTGGAGGCCAAGGTAATGCCATCCAGAGTAAGAATCTGGTTAGATACCATATTTCTAAGCTTTTCAGCGCCGAGTACAATAACCTCAGTTTTATCTGAATTGATAAGCAGAAAGTTAGCGGCCATCCAGGTCTTTATGTCTTTAAGACATTCCTGCAGTTTAACTAATTGGTGTGTGTTATCTGGCTTCATGGACAGATAGAGCTGGGTGTCATCTGCATAGCAGTGAAAATGTATGCTATGTCTTCCAATGATGCTGCCTAAGGGAAGCATGTATAATGTAAACAGAATTGGTCCTAGCACTGAACCCTGTGGAACTCCATAATTAACCTCAGTGTGTGAAGAGGACTCTCCATTTACATGCACAAATTGGAGTCTATTAGATAGATATGATACAAACCACTGCAGTGCAGTACCTGTAATACCCACAGCATGTTCTAATCGCTCTAAAAGGATATTATGGTCAACAGTATCGAATGCTGCACTAAGGTCTACTAGGACAAGCACAGAGATGAGTCCACTGTCAGAGGCCATAAGAAGATCATTTGTAACCTTTACTAAAGCTGTTTCTGTGCTGTGATGAGCTCTGAAACCTGACTGAAACTCTTCAAATAAGCCATTCCTCTGCAGATGGTCTGTTAGCTGTTTGACAACTACTCTTTCAAGGATTTTTGATATGAAAGGAAGGTTGGAGATTGGCCTATAATTAGCTAAGACTGCTGGGTCTAGAGATGGCTTTTTGAGTAAAGGTTTAACTGCAGCCACCTTGAAGGCCTGTGGTACATAGCCGATTATTAGAGATAGGTTGATCATATATAAGATCGAAGAATTAATCAATGGCAGGACTTCTTTGAGCAGTTTTGTAGGAATGGGGTCTAAAAGACACGTTGATGGTTCGGAGGAAGTAATTATTGAAGTTAACTCAGAAAGATCAATTGGAGAAAAAGAGTCTAACTTAACATCAATGGTACTAAGAGTAGCTGTAGATAATATTACATCTGTGGGATGATTATTGGTCATTTTTTCTCTAATGATAAAAATTTTATTTGTGAAGAAGTTCATGAAGTCATTACTAGTTAACGTTAAAGGGATGGTTGGCTCAAAAGAGCTCTGACTTTTTGTCAGCCTGGCTACAGTGCTGAAGAGAAACCTGGGGTTGTTCTTATTTTCTTCAATCAGTGACGAATAGTAAGATGTTCTGGCTTTGCGGAGGGCTTTCTTATAAAGCAACAAACTATTTCTCCAGGCTAAATGATGATCCTCTAAATTTGTGACACGCCATTTCCTCTCCAGATTACGAGTCATCTGCTTTAGGGTACGTGTTTGAGAATTATACCACGGAGTCAGGTACTTCTGATTAGAGACCTTAGTTTTCACTGGAGCTACAGTATCCAGAGTCGTACGTAGTGAGGAGGTGAAATTATTAACCAGATAATCGACCTCTGTTGGGGTAGCGTTCAGATAGCTACTCTGCTCTGTGTTGGTACAGGGCATTGACGATGATAACAGTGGGTGGATTATATTCTTAAACTTAGTTACAGCGCTTTCAGAAAGACATCTACTTTGATAAAGTCTACTCTCCACTGCTGTGTAATCAATTATTGTAAATGTAAATGTTATCAGGAAATGATCAGACAGGAGAGGGTTTTCAGGAAACACTGTTAAATGTTCAGTTTCTATGCCATATGTTAAAACAAGATCTAGAGTGTGATTAAAGTGGTGGGTGGATTTTTTTACAGTTTAAGAGAAACCAATTGAGTCTAATAACAGGTTAAATGCCATGTTGAGGCTGTCATTTTTAGCATCTACATGGATGTTAAAATCACCCACAATAATTATTTTATCTGAGCTCACAACTAAATTAGATATAAAGTCTGAGAAATCAGACAGAAACTCTGTGTAAGGCCCAGGTGGACGATAGATGATAACAAGTAAGACTAGTTTCTGAGTTAACAGCTCCCACCCCATACAGGCCACCCTGACAACACTAACACACTGTTTTCCCTCCAGTGATAGGCTGCTGCACCCACAGTGTGCAAAGGGGAGATTTTGGAGGCCTTTCCCTCCAGCTGCTGTCAGCCTGTACACTGCACAACAGCAGTGAATGTACACCACATATGCACAAACTGGGGTCTTTACATATATCAGTGTGCAATACCTGTTAATACCTATTAACACCCAACAACTGCACTATGAAATGTTTCATTCTTCTCCTAATAGTAATCTGTATTATTGCATCACATATATAGCGAACAGTTAGATTTGCTCACCCGGTGGCTGGGAGAAGAGTCGTCTAAGCATGCCAAACGTATACGCTCTGTCCATCTCAACAATCCAGCAGAGGGCCTACGTCGAGTTTGGACACGGCTACAAGAATGTTATGGCACTCTAGAGGCTATTGAGAAGTCGCTCCTTGACAGACTTGAACGCTTTCCTAGAGTGTCAAACAAAGACCCACAGAATCTCAGAGAACTTGGCAACCTACTTTCTGAAATTGATTCAGCCAAACCAGACGGCTCTTTACCTGGGCTAGTGTATTTGGACACATCACATGGCATTGCCCCAATAGTTGATAAGTTGCCAACAAATCTTCAACACAGGTGGATGTCAGAGGGGACTAAATACAAGCAGAGACATTATGTATATTTCCCTCCATTCTCATTCTTCTGTCGCTTTATACAAGATGAAGCGAAAATGAGAAATGACCCTGGTTTTAAGTCTACTGTATCAGGTCCCACATCCTATCCAATAACTCACGACAACCACTATACCAGATTTGTCAAGTCAAGACCGCCTGTTGCCATCCACAAAACAGAGGTAAACAAAACTCACAAACCAAGCTTAGGCAGCACAAGTGAGTTCACAAACAAACTGTGTCCCATCCACAAGAAATCGCACCCGTTAAGTAAGTGTAGAGGTTTCAGTGAAAAGACACTAGATGAGCGTAAGGCATACCTCAGAGAACACAGCATCTGTTTTAGGTGCTGCGATTCCTCAGCTCACCAAGCTAAAGACTGTAAGGAAGAGATTACTTGCCAAGAGTGCAACAGCAACAAACACGTTGCAGCGCTGCATGCAGGTCCAGCTCAATGGACACAAAACACAAAAGCTCAAAACATTGCCCCAGACCAGGACAGGGAGGAGCATGGTGGTGAGAGTAGCCTAGACTTGGAGACTAGCTCAGCATGCACTCAAGTTTGTGGGGACTTATGTGGGGGGCGTTCCTGCTCAAAAATATGTCAAGCCTACATTTATCCAAAGGGGCATCCAGACAAAAAAGTCAAGGTTTACGCTATCATAGATGACCAGAGCAATAGGTCATTAGCGAAGTCACAAATGGCCGCTTAGCTGAGAACCTCAGTCCGTTGATGGCCAGTTCAGCTCTCCTCCGCCTTCTTTGCTCGAGTGTGACTCACTCCCAGACAACAAGAATGAAATCCCAATGCAAGAGATTGCTCTAGCCCATCCGCACCTCAAACACCTAGCAGATCATATGCAGCCCCTAGACCCTGAGGCCAAGATTATGTTGCTGTTAGGCCGAGACATAATACAAGTGCACAAAGTGTATGAACGAGTGAATGGACCAGTCAAAGCTCCATTTGCCCAGAGACTTGCACTTGGGTGGGTTATTGTAGGTGATGTATTCTTAGGAGGAGCCCATAAGCCAGCCATCATAGGCACATACAGAACGAGTGTTCTAGAGAACGGGCGTCCAAGTCTCCTAACACCCTGTCAGAACAGCTTTCATGTCAAAGAGCAGTCACACAACAAATCCTGGGACACTCGCAGTTCATGTCAAATAGGGACACACATATTCCAGCAAAGTGAAAAGGACGAAGAGCTAGCCCCTTCCCTTGAGGACCAAGTCTTTCTGGAAATAATGGAAAGAGACTTTTACCAAGACGATGCAAATAGCTGGACAGCTCCACTTCCTTTCCGTACACCGACGACCCGCCTCCCAAACAACAGACACCAAGCACTAAGTCGCTTAGAGTCGCTGCGCCGCACATTAAACAAACGCCCTGAGATGGAGAGACACTTTATGGATTTTATGCAGGGGTTGTTTGACAGAGATCACGCAGAACCATTCTGGATTGGACTGAGTGAGTCGCAGACTGAGTAGAAGAGGACGGTGTGTGTGCCTGCCATGGACATTGCCTCACCTCCCTGGGATGTTTAAGAGTTTAGTGTTTAGTATTTCCAGTTCGGGAGCTGGAGGGCCCGGATCGATTCCCCAATGTGACAGCACTTTCAATTATTCTTAATTCATTTTCTAATCACATATTGTCAACACGTGATAATGTTGGCCTGTCCTGTATTAGGCATTCAGGATTTTCTTTGATGGCTATTTAGCTCTTATGGCATGAACTTGCTCAGTGCATTAAATAAGTGCATAAATAAGATGTTAAAATCATCATCATGTCATCATATCAAACATGATAGATTTGGGGGGAGTTTGTTTGGCACATGCTGACTGCATTCTAATTATAACCAGAACAGGAGGCGAGAGCAGAGAACAAGAGTGCAGCAGTTTGGTGAAAGGAACAGGAAAGGTGAAGAAGAGGTGAGCATCCAAAAGACGAGCAAGAGGACAGTTTCAAAGGAGACATTATGGCACAATAAAAACTGTAAGAGCAGAGATTCGTTCATATCTTTCGTATTTTTTCTTTAGCTTTTACTCCCGCTGCTTGCAATAAATCAAATATAAAGAACAAAGAAGAACAACTCAAATTCCATTGATTGTTTAGTTCAGTGTTACTCTGTGATTGTTTGACATTTCATGTAAATGTGACTATAAAATATAGTCAATAATATTAAAAAGGTGCTGTTACTGAGTGATGCGGATGCTGCAGGCGGTGATGCTGCAGGCGGTGATGCTGCAGGCGGTGATGCTGCAGGCGGTGATGCTGCAGGCGGTGGCTGAACGGACCTCCCTGGACCGTCAGCAGACAAGACTTGATGCTGGCTAGGTTCTCCCGAACCCCCAGCTGACGAGGCGTGGTGCTGGACGGGCTCCTCGGGCCCTCCAGCCGACATAGCAGGAAGCTGGCTGGGTTCTCCTGAACCCCCAGCCAATGTGACTTGAGGCTGGACAGGCTCCTCGGGCCCTCCAGCTGGAGCAGATGCAGGGCCAGAGGCAAGTGGGACCCCTGGCTGCATAGGTAGCTGAATTGGTGCTTGCACTAATTGCTGAGTTACCGGCTGGGCAGTTGACTGAAACAGAAGTTGTAGTGGTGGTTGTGATGATGGTTGTGCTGGTGGTAGTGATGGTTGGAGCTTGCAACAGAGCTGGTAACCGACTCTCAGCATCTCTTCTCCGGGGAACAGGGATGGGTACTGGGTCTGGCCGAAAACCAGCCATCCCCACCTGAACAACAGATACAGGTCCAGGGAAGAGCTGTGTTCTGGCTGCCTTTACCCTGGGGGCCGGTGTGGGTGCAGGAGCTAACTGGACCGCCGCTGCTCCCACCCGAGGAACTGAAACGGGTGCAGGAGTGAGCAGGGTCTCAGTTGCCCTCACACGGGGAACCAGAACAGGCACAGGCAACGACCGGCGACCGGCGCCATCCCCACCCAAGGAACAGGTACGGGTGCAGGGATGAACAGAGCCATGGTTTGCCTGGGAAATGAAGGACAGATCAGCTGGACCTCAGCCACCCCCACCCAATGAGCTGGTATGGATGCAAGGGAAAGCTGGGCCCGAGCTGCCCTGGGAACTGGAACTGGAGGCGGAGAGCAGAGCAGAGGAGCTGTAACAGTCACGGGGAAAACCAGGTTTATGGTACCAGACATGGTTCTAGAAAACCGAGACTTAGTGCAGGCTGACCTTGGTAAAACTGCTACTCTTAAGTCATCCAGGTTGACATTAGCAGTCTTAGGAAAGGTGAGTTCAGGGGCAGTCACAGGTGCTGGAGAAATCATACAAGCCGTGTCTGAATAAACTGGGTGCGAAGCAACATTAAACACAGTCTTACAAAACGCAGCCTGGGAAGTTGCACACAAAGTTTCCAGGGCTACTGGCTGAAAAGCATGGCGCACAGAGTTATACAGACATGATCGTGGAACCGAAACTCTAACTTGAGCAACCAACTCTGCAGTGTTCAAGCCAAGTATTTTTGCCAGCTTGTTAACAGCAGGTGACACCTTGTTGCTCTTAACCTGGACAATCACAGAACGCACAGTCTTGAAGAGTTCTCAATGAGCAACACAAACAGTCTTTGAATGAGCATACTCTGGGCTTGTGAAATTTAAGTCAGGAGAGGTTATGGAAACATGAGGTTTATCACAGGCAGCCTCAGAATGAACTGGCTGGTGAGCCGCGTAACACATGGGTGAAGCAACAACAACAACAGTCTCATGAGGTGTTGCCTGAACAGCATAGATGGAATTTGGCTGGGAAATTGAACTGTCCCTGTTTAGTTTAGCAGTAGGAGACATTGTCTTTTGAGCAGAGCAGCAAATAGTCTTTTAAACAGCATTTTTAATGTCCTGAGTGAGATTATGATTGTCCAAGTCAGAAAATTCCATTACATATTCACACATGTAATCTACATCTGAAAGCTCACTATTAATTAGCACTACCGAAGCCTTCCTTGTACTATTAACTGATCCAAAAACACGTGGCTCAGGATCAACATAACTTGGCACAGAAGTGAAAACAGAAACTCCAGTTTTTTCAGAGTTACATCCAGAAACTACACTCTTATTTACAGAACACAAAACTTCATTCAACTCTGGTGAAATAAGGTCATTTGACTCCTGAATTTTCTCAAAATTGGAGGAAACAAAAAATGGATCATTAGAATGCTCAGAGTCCCAAAAAGCAACCTCAGAGTCAGCCATCTTGGGATCATCAGTTTCTATCCTTACAGACTCAGAGTTAACAGTCAAAAAGTTAACTGACTCTGGATTCACTGCCTCTGAGCTTAAAGTTCCCCGCGTGGAAGAAGCCGTTTGAAAATTGATCTGTTCACTCACCACGTCCAGCTGTTCAAAGCATGAACTGGACTCGGTGAGGGACGGTGACGACGAGAACGCTGCTTTCTTTTGGAAACGGGAGCAGCAGAGGAAACGGAAGGTGTTGGAGCAACGGTGACCAGGCCCTCATCCTCCGACCACATTCCTGCCAGGCATGAGGCAGGTGAGGGGTGGTCGGGACCAGACGTGAGGGAGGAAAGAGTCTGATGCTGCGACTGCAGCTGCTGCAGCGGAGCTGAAGAAATCTCCGTCCGCTGCGGCGGTGTGAGAGGGCTTGCTCGCTGTGACTGAGGCGGAGTGGACGAGGAGATGAGGGTGAATTGGGCCAGCTCCCGGGTTTTGGCTGCCTCCTTAGCCTGGGTCAGCGAACGGCTGAACTCCGAAGCTATAGAGAGCTGGCGCAGGTGAGGATTTCCGTCGAATATGGCTTGTATTGCATTCAGCCCGACTGAGAATGTCTGCAAATCTGAGGCGTGGCTAATGCGAGTCATCAGTCCGAGGATGCGAGCAAGGTCCACCTCTCTTTCTCGGTGAGGTGAGTCCGCTGGGTCCATGTTATGGTTGCGTCCTTCTGTCACGATGAGCTGTGTGGCTGTCAGTGGCTGGACCCAAGTGCAGGACTCGGAGACAAAACATTAACTTAAACGGCAGCTTAATTTGGTGGTGAGACTCACTTGGCAATACATAAACAACAACTTAAACTAACTAGACTGGAGATGCATATGACTTTGCCATTGACCTGAAGGTAGACGACGAAGAATATGCACACAGCAAACGTGGAGGACGCAACAACTAGCAGGGAAAAACACAGGGCTTAAATACATACTGAGGTGATTAGGGAATGTGAAACAGGAGGAGAGCACAGCTGGGACTCATCAGACATGACAAGACAAGGGGAGGCAAAACTCAACACATTGACATTGACAGTGCCACGTATTGGAGAAGCAAGATGGCGCCTGTGTTTGGCTGTGCCGCTGCCTCCGTCCATGTGTTTGTTTACTTTATATGTTATGCAAGTGTTCTTGCTAGTTTTGTCCGGTGTCATCTCCCTTCGGATTTATGATCGCCATGCGTTACTGGCGATCAAATCTGCTATGGATAACTTTCAGAGTCAACAATACGACGTTGTTTTCCCACCGCCGCTTGAGCGTGACGCAGCACCCGGTTCACCTGCACTCTTGCCGGTCAGCTCAATTTTGCTTCAGAGGCCTCGTCGGAGGAAGCGGGGGAAGAGAGCCGGCTTTCTTGTCCTGCTCCGTCGTCTTCGGGGGCTTTATTCCTGGGCTGCTAGTGGTAAGATCCGCCTGAGACTTGTCGGAGCTGGATTAATCCCCACAACCCACTGTGTTTACCACCCAAGCTCCCACCTAAAAGCATGGAAAGCAATGCCTCATCGCAGCAGGAACCCTGTTTTGCTGCGCAGCTTACCGCATATAGTACGAACTCTGTTCCTGGAAACTCTACCCCTGTCTACCCCTGGGTCGCAGCGTTAAATGGATGTTAATTAATGCAACGGGCGGCATCGTGGTGGGGGGCGGCATCACGGCCAGCCTGTGACATAGTGGGAATGTCACAGGCACCGATCGGTTTTCTATCGCCCATTTGCTGGGAGTAAGGGCGCCCTCCGCTTGCGAGGTGCGCCTGCTGCTTGCAGCACAGGGAGGAGAGGGCGGGGCGGCGGGGGATTCTCATGTGGCTGGAGCAGCATCTAATAACCAACTCGCAAAATAAAACAAAATAAAAACAAAACAAACAAACACGAAAACACCAGACATCATGATACAGACTTATAATTTGCACCGATGTTTTTTCGAAATTCTGTATGCGAAAAGTGAGCGCGAGAGCCCTCGGTGCGCCTGCTCGCTGCTGAAGTCAAAGTAAACTTTATTGTCATCTCCACTACATACAGTCCAGTATATAGAGAGACGAGACGACGAGGCTCCAGTTACAGCAGTGCAAGTAAACAGACAATAAATATAAGAAGAGTAAGAAAATAAATTTACACTTTAGGACTCGGGGTATGTGACACAGGACCCACCAGTGTTGGTCAAGTTTGTGTGTGTGTGTGTGTGTGTGTACAACAGCTTTATGTTAATGTACAATCCTTAATATGTTTTGTGTGTGTGTGTGTGTGTGTGTGTGTGTTTGTGTGTGCGTGTGTGTGTGTGCGCAAAGGTGGTTTATGAGGACATTTCACAAGAATACACGCCACACTGTCCGGACATTTGGAATTATGAGGACAGGGCCGATGTCCTCACAATTCATGGAATGAAAACTCGATGTGAGGGTGCTTAAATAGGTGTCAAAAGCCTAAATTCAAAATTTCAGCGAAATCGAAAAAAAGTCCTTACTATTCACAATTACCCAACTTTTGTGTATAATCTGTGTATCAACACAGCTCCCCTGTAGACCGGTTTGGGTACTGCACCTGGTCATGAATATTCACACAACGTGTATTTTTTAAGGCTTCTGATTGGCTAACAGCCGGAAGGTCCCTATAATTACGGTTTTTGTCAGATAGTGTGTGTTACATAAAACAATTCTGTGTTCTGATTGGCTGGCAGGCAGAAGGTCCTTATAATTACGGTTTTTTTTTTAAAAAGATTGTGTGTTACATAACAAAGTTCTGTATTCTGACTGGCTGACAGTTGGAAGGTACCCATTGTTGTAGTTTTTATTAAAAATAGTGTTTCAAAACATGACCATAGATAAATCCTTAAAACTCTGTTAAATTTAAAACTCCACTTTCAGTGATACTGAGATGACTAAACTACTTAATCTAGCACTTAATATATACTGTAGTTATGCTTTATTAACTCTTGACTGTGTGATGGTTAATTTTTTAAGCATTTCTTTTTTCATATTTTGCTCTAGGAATCCTTTATATTATATATATTATATGTATTATTATATATTATAATAGAGGAGAGGAGAAAAGTGCGACCGCCTTCGTCAAGAGCAGTTTTCCTATTTTATTGTGAAGGTCCTGTGTTTCCATGTTCATTCTGTTCAGTTTTGCTCCCCCTGTCTCGTTATGGTTATTCGTGTTACTGTGTTCCTTGTGTGTTCTCACTTCCTTCTTATCCTTCTGTGTATTTAGGTCAGTGTCTCCCTCAGTCCTGTGTTGCTTCCTCCCTCCTTACTATGTGCGTGTCCCTGTGTCCTTCCTCATGTATTTAGGGCTCCCATTATAGTTCATGTTATTTTTCCCAGTTTCGGTTTTGTATGACTTTTTTGTGCTCAGTAATAAAGCTGTATTTTAAGTTCACATTTCACCCTAGTGAGTTTGCGTTTGGGTCCTATCCTGCATGAAATCAGCTGCTTTATGACACCATCTGTCATGGCTGGGCAACACTCGTTGCCTTGTTGTTGTTCGTGTGTAATTTACGTTGAGTACGCTAACCACGTTATAAAATTAATGCACGTAAGGTGAACTAGCAAACACCATCATATTTACATGCGGCTGTCTTCTTGTTTGATGGCAGATACTCCCTTCACCCTGGCCAAAGGCTAAAATGACCAAAGAAAAAGAGGGAAACAGCTAAACATGAGAGGTTTTTGGATAAAGTTTGTGTTTTTTTCCATTGTTTAAGCACTGCTTCCAGCCAAGAGTAATGCCATAAATCCCCTATAGCTGCAGAAACGGCTAACATTCTTATCTTTTTACAAAAAAACAGCTAAACATGAGAGGTTTTTGGACAAAGTGTGTGTTCTCCATTCTTTAAGCACCGGTTCAAGCACCGTTTAAGCACCGGCACCGTTTCAAAAGTACCGGTTTGGTACTGGTATCGGATAAAACCTAAACGATACCCATCCCTAATCATCAGTGCATCAGGAAGATAAACACAAGTGATTAGGTGCTTAGTAAATAGTTCAAGCAGCTGAAACCTCAGGAGGAGGAGGTGGAGCAGGAAGCATCATGGAAGGACAAACCCTTGTAGGATGAAGCACTAATCAGGGCTCCAAGTGCAAGACCAGTAGAGGCTGGTGTTTACCACACCAGGCAGGACCCTAGATCCAGTCTGTGCAAAGATGCCTGCCATATATGATCTCTCACCTTCTCAACAAAATCCAAAGGGTTCTGGATGTGGTGTTTGGAGCTGCATATAAATGGGTTGTGGACAGAAGACAGAAATGTTGAGATGTTATAGGTGACCAAATTGATCATCCAAACAATTGTTCTTAAACATACACCCTGGCCTCATCAGTTCTCATGGCCACTGATCAATGGTCATGACAAATTGGATACTAATGATCATGGAACTGACCTCACAGCCCATTGTTGATGCTAGTTTCTGTCATTATGTAAATGTACTGTTTATAAGGTTGGGGAAACCTGCAGTAGGCTGAGACTGAAGAATTCACCAGTTGGGGATGAAACATTTCTAAAAATCACTAAAAATAGTATGTCCAGATGAACAGATTCAGCATTCTGGTACTCTTTAAAGAATGTAAAAGTAAGGTTTGAGATTAGCCTATAATTAGATAAGTCAGCTGGGTAAAGTGATGACTTTTCTCTTGTTTATAGTCCCCTCATGCTTCAAGAGGACCACCGTCCTGAAGAAACCTAATGTGAGCTGACTCAGTGACTGTCACCCAAGAGCACTTACGCCCATTGTTATGAAGTGCTTTGAGCATATAGTCAAAGTTCACATCACATCTTCAATGCCTGCTCGACCAGTTTCAGTTTACCTACAGGCCAGAAAGATCCACAGATGATGCAATAGCATTAGCTCAGCATATTGCCCTCTCCCACCTGGATCATAAAACACATGCAGTGGTGTGAAAAAGTATTTGCCCCCTTCCTAATTTCTTAGTTTTTTTTATTTTATTTTTTTGCATATTTATCACACTCACATGTTTCAGATCATCAAACACGTTTTCATATTACACAAAGATAATATGAGTAAATACAAAATTTACTAAGGGAAATAAGCTATCCATACCTACCCGGTCCAGTGTGAAATAGTAACTGCCCCCTCTTGTTAAATCATCAATTAACAGTTTTTGTAAAGCTGAGTTCAGTTTCACTGGCCACACCCATACCTGATTATTACAGACCTGCTGAATGAAGAAATCACTTAAAGAGAACCTGTCTGACAAAGTGAAGAAGGCTAAAAGATCTCAAAAAGCCAAAGAGCTTCACAATCTACAAAAACAATATGAGAAACAAAGTCATTGACATCTATCCATCTGGGAAGGGTTACAAAGACATTTCCATCGCTTTGGCACTGCAGAGAGTCATTATCCACAAATGGAGAAGACTTAAAACAGTGCTGAACCTTCCCAGGAGCAGCCTGCCTACCAAAATTACTCTAAGAGCGCACTGCCGACTCATCAAGGAGGTCACAAGAGAACAGCCAGAACAGCATCTAAAGAACTGCAGACCTCACTTGTCTCAGTTAAGATCAGAGTTCATTATTCAACAATAAGAAAAAGTCTGGGCAAAAATGGCATCCATGGGAGAGGTCCAAGGAAAAAACTACCATTGACCAAAAAGAACACAAGGGCTCCTCTCATATGTGCCAAAAAAAATCTTAATGATCCTGAAGACTTTTGGGAAAATATTCTGTTGACTGACAAGACAAAAGATGAACATTTTGGAAGCTTTGAATCCCGTTACATCTTTTATCAAACTAACACAACATTTCATAAAAAGAACATATAGCAACAGTCACACATGGTGGTGTTATGTGATGGTCTGGAACTGCTTTGCTTCATGACACCTTGCTGTAATTGATGGAACCATGACTTCTGCTCTCTACCAGAAAATCCTGAAGGAGAATGGCCGGCAATCAGTTCATGTCCTGAAGTGGACATGAACTGAACATGAACTCATGAAGTTGGGTACTTGGGTTATACAAAAGGACAATGATCTGAAACACATCAGTAAGTCCACCTTTGACTGGTTAAAAACCCTCAAAAGGAAACCAAAATAAAGGTTTTGGATGGGCAGGTGACACTACCATCATTCGTTGCATTTCAGATGGAGACGAGTCTGCTTACAGAGCAGAGGTGAGAGCCCTGACATGGTGTCAGGAAAACAACCTACTGCTACCTACCCTGTCACTTGGTGTTCGCTCGCTCTGTAGTAGAGTATCACTTCCTGTTCCTGCTCAAACACAGTGGTGTTTCTGAGTAGCTTATTTGCTTAGCAGTTTAATTAACAACTTTTAAATACATTCTTTTTTCAGAGTATAATCTTCACGTGCTTCATCCGAAGCACACTTTCTGTGTACTCACTACCTAATTTATAGCCAAAGTTTTCACTCACTGTCTCTGTACTGTTTTGCTAGCTTAGCTTAGCTCGTAGCCGACTCGTTAGCACCATGGCTACTTCACCTGTCCCTCCTGCACTTTCTTGCTCATTGTGTCAGATGTTTAGTTACTCCTCGGCCTCCTTTAGCAGTAATGATATCTGTAACAAATGTAGCATATTTGCAGCTCTGGAGGCCAGGATTACTGAATTGGAGACTCGGCATCGCACCCTTCATTCACCCTTAGCTAGCCAGGCCCCTGTAGCTGGTGCAGCCGAAGATAGCGTAGGCCCCGCTAGCTGTTCCCCGGCAGATCCCAAGCAGCTGGGGAAAGAGGGCGGCTGGGTGACGGTGAGGAGGAAGCATAGTCCTAAACAGAAGCCCCAGGTACACCACCAACCCGTTCATGTGTCTAACCGTTTTTCCCCACTCTGCGACACACCCGCTGGGGGTCAAACTCTGGTAATTGGTGATTCTGTTCTCAGACATGTGAAGCTAGAGACACTGGCAACCATAGTCAATTGTCTTCCAGGGGCCAGAGCAGGCGACATTGAAGGAAATTTAAAACTGCTGGCTAAGGGTAAACGTAAATTCAGTAAAATCATAATTCACGTCGGCAGTAATGACACCCGGTTACGCCAATCGGAGGTCACTAAAATCAATATTGAATCGGTGTGCAACTTTGCCAAAACAATGTCGGACTCTGTAGTTTTCTCTGGTCCCCTCCCCAATCAGACCAGGAGTGACATATTTAGCCGCATGTTCTCCTTAAATTGCTGGCTGTCTGAGTGGTGTCCCAGAAACGATGTGGGCTTCATAGATAATTGGCAAACCTTCTGGAGGAAACCTGGTCTTGTTAGGAGAGACGGCATCCATCCCACTTTGGATGGAGCAGCTCTCATTTCTAGAAATATGGACAAATTTATTAAACCCCTCAAAATATGACTATCCAGAGTTGGGACCAGGAAGCAGAGTTGCAGTCTTACACGCCTCTCTGCAGCTTCTCTCCTCCTGCTACCCCCCCAAAAACCCATCTTCATAAAGACTGTGTCTGCTTCCAAAAAGAAAAAAAACAAACTAAAAACCAGCAACAAACAACTTAAACATAAACAATTACAAAGAAAGAACAATACAGTATCCACATCTGAACCAAAGAGTAAAACAGTGAAATGTGGATTATTAAATATTAGGTCTCTCTCCTCCAAGTCTCTGTTAGTACATGACTTAATAATTGATCAACAAATTGATTTACTCTGCCTTACAGAAACCTGATTGCAGCAGGATGATTATGTTAATTTAAATGAATCAACACCCCCGAGTCATTCTAACTACCAGAAACCTCGAAGCACAGGTTGAGGGGGCGGTGTGGCAGCAATTTTTCACACCAGTCTATTAATTAATGAAAGACCAAGACAGACTTTTAATTCATTTGAAAGCCTGATGCTTAACATTGTCCACCCCAGCTGTGAAACTCAGAAACCAGTCTTACTTGTTATCATCTATTGTCCACCCGGCCTTACACAGCAGGGTGAACATGGTTGAAACGCAGACAGACCAGCGACCAGCACACGAGAAGACACGACTTAAATATACACAGAAGAACATCGGGAGATTACACACAGGTGGGGAACATAGCTAGAAGTAATTGACGAGACGTGACAAGGGACAGAAACAAAAAAAAAAAAAAAAAGACAAGGAGCATAAGTCCAGAAACACATGAAAACGATTCAAAACAAAGCTAAACCAGATCAAACATGAGTCCACAAAAAAGTTCAGGGGGGTCGACAGCACATGAGCCAAATCCAGAACAGTTCAGGGGGGCGGCCGTGTGGACAGCAGCGGCGGCGGCAACGCAGGCGAAACAAGTCAGGAGGAAGGCAGTGGCGGCAACAGAGCAGGTCCGGAGGCCAATGGCAGTGTAGCAACCGCAGCACCAGACGAGGAGGGACCAGACGAGGAGGGACCAGACGAGGAGGGACCAGACGGCAGCGTGGCAGCCACGGAACCAGACGGCAGCGTGGCAGCTGCAGGTGGTGACGCTGCAGGCGATGGTGTGTAAGTTGCAGGTGGTGGCTGAACGGACTCCCTAGAGCCGTCAGCGGACACGAGGATATGCTGGCTGGGTCCTCCGGGACCCCCAGCTAACGAGACGTGATGCCGGACGGGCTCCTCGGACCGTGCAGCTGACGAGGCGTGACGCTGACTAGGCTCTCCTGAACCCCCAGCTGACGAGACGTGACACTGGCGGGGCTCTCCAGAACCCCCAGCCGTGCTACTGGCTGAGCTAGCGGCAACACAGGAGACTGAATGGCAGACTGAACTCAGGGCAGCTGGGCAGCAGACTGAACTGAGGGCGACTGAAGTAATGGTTGAGATGATAATGGTGGTGGAGTTGGCAACTGAGCTAAAGGCAGCAGGGCTGCAGACCGAGCTGCAGGCAGCGGGGCTGCAGACTTGAGCTGCAGGCGGGGCTGCAGACTGAGTGGGGGAGGGTGAAGATGAAGTTTGTGGAGAATGAAATCCTGAATGAGCGGGTGCAGTTAGTCCAATAGCCAGGGGTGGCCGGAAATGAGCTGCTGTAGCCTGGCTTCCACAGCGCAGAGCAGCTCACTCTCCCTCATGCTCTAGCCATAGGTTGACCAACCTGGAAGCAGAGTCGATTATGACCTCCTGAAGTTCCTTGGGTGGGGCAAATGCCGATGGATCCATAATGTGGCTGGTCAGTAATGTCACAGCGAACGGGATGAGACATGTGGAGGAATTAAATGAGGATCCAAGCGCAGGTACTCGTAGATGCGAAGGAGATTTATTGAAAAAATAAAGCACAAGGTGGAAATGGCAAAACGGAAACAAAACTAATCTATACTGGGACAAACTAAACTACTGAACAGCAAACATGAACACGAACATGAAGGAAGGTGAGCAGTTGAACCTGAAGTTGGACAGCAGGGTGAACACGGTTGAAACACAGACAGACCAGCGACCAGCACACGAGAAGACACGACTTAAATACACACAGGTGGGGAACACAACTGGAAGTAATTGACGAGACGAGACAAGGGAAGCTAAACTGAATACACTCACATTAGACACGGACCTTCACAATAAAACAGGAAACAAGAAACAACTACACAAAGATGCAGACTAGACACTAAACTAAACCTACAGGAGGGCACCAGAACAAATCTACACTAAACATGAGACACAAAACCTAAGAACTAATCCCTTAACAAGAATAAACAAAAACATAGAATTCTACTAATAATCAACAAAGCACAAGAATCAGAATACAATCCAAAATTAAACCAAAACACAAGAACTCAAAATGCTGGGTCAAAATGACCCAGAACCGTGACACCTTACTTTTTTTCATGTTTGTCAAATAAAGGATGGTTAAAATTCTTTGAGCCTTTAAAAAACACACCTGATTTGTCTGCTAGATGTGGATGTGATTGTTAGCTTCAAGCCACGGCACATCTTGGAGCCACTTTTCTGAAAAAAGTCTTTTCTCTGGCTCTGGTTGGTGTTTCTTAGCTAGTGGTGGCACACCAAAGAAGCTGCTTAATGTCTGTTGTATTTTTGGACATTTAGCTGGTGACAAGCAACACATGTAAGATTAAATGAGACAGTCAAGTACGCAAAGTGTCACTACGCATTCCTAATTTTTGTCACGCATTCGTACCTGCGTACCAGTTATGTGCACCCCTGTCTATAACACACAGCCAAACAACTACTCACTCAATAACTACTATCAAATTATCATATCTATTCAACCTAACATACATGTTTTGCATTTAATCTGTCAAGTTTGTTGTTATAACTAATAACTAATGCAGGAAAATGGCATGTTTCTTTAAGGTTTTGTTCTGCTTGTTCTATATTGTAAACAGAGCCAATTTTACACTGTATAATTTCCATAGGATTTATTAGTTTCAGATTTTTTTAGTCATATCATATGATCTCATTTATTCTGTACTGCTAAACAAAACAATGTTTGGTTTCTCAAACTGTCCATAATTGCTAGTGATAAATTCATTGGTTTCAGGATGCACCTTCTGTATCTTCAAACAAAAGATCAGAACAAAAATATAATAATTAAATACATTTTTCCGAAGAAAGCCACATCTTGATACATGCTGGTTTAACATAAGGATCTAAAATATGTCACACTATGTTGTTGGTTGAATCTCAGATTTGTTTAACATATGCAGATGCAAGTGTAAAACCATTGCTTCAGTGGTGGACCTCGGCTGGTGGTGTGTGATGAAACATGTATTCCCTTGTAGTGTACCTTTGCCTCAAATAAATAACTAAATACTTTTTAAAAGAGGAATTTCCTATAAACAAACAAATGCAATAAAACTCAGTCCTTCGTCACTGTAAATGTTTCACTGAAATTCCATAAAAAAGTCAGAACTCTCATCACCTGACCACTTTTTAGCCAATGAGCTGTTTTTCACCCCTCCCCCTCACTTCGTGACTTCGAGTTGAGGAGTACCGACACCGACGCTGGTGTGGAGAAGCCAACAGGTAACTTTAAACTTTAAACTTTCGAATTTTGCCAGCTTTGTAGCCCAGCAACTGGTCAGATTTAGTTTTGTTGAGATTTTTCTTTGGTGTATATTCCTTGATTGAGTTTTGTATTTCAATGTAATTCTCATGCTAAAGCTAGCTTTTTTGATGACACGCGGTTGTGTATTTAATTAGTCAAGGTTAAATACCTAGTCTAACACACACCTTTTTAGTTAAACTGTAACATTTGAAATTACTGAGATGTTATTATTTATTCATCCATCCCACTGTCTCCAGATTTTAAGCAACGCTGAAATATAGGTGACACGCTATTAATGAGACATTTCAGATAACCGAGGTAGCTAACATTTAACTCTCTGGAGTGCAGATTATATGACCAATTTACGGTGTATCAGCAACATGCGTATATAACAGTTTTTAAAAATGTGTTGATAGGCCAAGTAAAACCAGAGTTATGATACACAATTTACGCTTTTTCCTGAAAACTGTCGTCAAGTTTAGTGCAGGAAAATATAAAAACGGTATTTTCTTAAAAAACAAAACATAGATACATTATTGCCTCTCAATTCAATTTTATTTATATAGCGCCAAATCACAACAAAAGTCGCCTCAAGGCGCTTCATAGATACAGAGAAAAACCCAACAATCTCATTTCCTATTGTGGTGGATAAATGAACATGAGCCGATAAAACAATTAAATCAAAAGTAGTCAAAAACAGCCGATTATACCATTGACTCCAGAGGGTTAAAGACACCTCCTGTGAAAGATCAGTTTTCATTATCAACTATTTTCCTGAAATATTAAATAAATTGTACTATTTTTTTTTCTTTTTCTGAGACAGTGTATTGCAATGAGGCCCCCGAGAGCAAAAATTAAACCAAAAGATGAAGCAGTAAAATTTTCATCTTTGGGGCAGGACAAAGATGGATTTGAAGTGAAATTCATAAATTCAGTAAAAGGTGAGGTACTAGGATACTTGTTGAGGATTTTTGGCACAGTCATAAGTTTAACCATTGTAGTAGACCCATGTTGACATTTTCTATTTTCTTTGTAAGGTCGAGGAGTGTTTAGTAGGTGCAACTATAACAAAGGAGACTTCCTTCTGGAATATCGCGGAGACGTTGTAACCAAGAAGGAATATGAAAACAGAACAAGATTGTACCATGACGCCTTAAAGGTTTTTCTTTTTGAATTCAGGTACAATGGACAACAATTGTGGTATGTAAATTAAAATAATTCATTTTTCAGCCTACTTTTTGCAAAAGTTGTGACGACCACATTAAGACAAACTGCTAGCTTGTTACAAATCCATATAATTAAAAATGTAATCAAATTGTTCAGCCTTTTTATAAACCTTGTGTAATTTTGTGTCTTACATTTTTTGTTATCTCAGCATTGATGCAGCCAGAGAGGATGGCTCCTTGGGCAGACTGGTGAATGACGATCACGTGAGCCCAAACAGCAAAATGAGGACAATCACAGTAAATGGAAAGCCTCATCTCTGTTTATTTGCCATAAAAGACATCAAGCCGGGGGAAGCAATAACATACAACTACGGTGACTCTGACTGGCCATGGAGAGTAAAGGTACATATTATATTTACATTTACCGTAGTGTAGTGTAGTATTGTATAGTCTCAACTTATCTGTGTTGAATGGATGTTAATGTACTTTTGTGTTTGCTTGCACAAGGTTTCGGAGCACCCTGACCGTTCTCAAGCTGCTGTGCCCATGGCATCGTCCTCCTTTGAAGTTGATGAGCAGGTGACTAATTTTCTGGTGGTGTTATTATTGCAACAAGAACACAGCCGAGTTGTTTGGATGTTGATAGTGAGGGTGTTAGACACAAGTCCTATAGTGTTGGTTAATGTAAGATACCTACATTATGAGGACTGTGTGTGGATACTGCCGAGTGTCATGTTGGTTCACACTGGAGAATTAATTTTCACTCAATATTAATTCATTACATTTACCTCATTTATGTCAATAACCAGTGTACCTTCATAACTGTATTGTATAGTCTCAACGTATCTGTGTTGAATGGATGTTAATGTACTTTTGTGTTTGCTTGCACAAGGTTTCAGAGCACCCTGGCCGTCCTCAAGCTGCTGTGCCCATGGCATCGTCCTCCTTTGAAGTTGATGAGCAGGTGACTAATTTTCTGGTGTTGTTATTATTGCAACAAGAACACAGCCGAGTTGTGTGGATGTTGATAGTGAGGGTGTTAGACACAAGTCCTATAGTGTTGGTTAATGTAAGATACCTACATTATGAGGACTGTGTGTGTTTTGGATGCGTAAGTCTATTGAAAGATGGGCTCTCAAGTCTGTGTGTAACAGAGACCCTGCAGTGTATGAAGCTTTCAGGTACATTATTATGAGGACTGTGTGTGGATACTGCCGAGAGTCATGTTGGTTCACACTGGAGAATTAATTTTCACTCAATATTACTTCATTACATTTACCTCATTTATGTCAATAACCAGTGTACCTTCATAATTGCATTGTATAGTCTCAACGTATCTGTGTTGAATGGATGTTAATGTACTTTTGTGTTTGCTTGCACAAGGTTTCAGAGCACCCTGACCGTTCTCAAGCAGCTGTGCCCATGGCATCGTCCTCCTTTGAAGTTGATGAGCAGGTGACTAATTTTCTGGTGGTGTTATTATTGCAACAAGAACACAGCCGAGTTGTTTGGATGTTGATAGTGAGGGTGTTAGACACAAGTCCTATAGTGTTGGTTAATGTAAGATACCTACATTATGAGGACTGTGTGTGGATACTGCCGAGTGTCATGTTGGTTCACACTGGAGAATTAATTTTCACTCAATATTAATTCATTACATTTACCTCATTTATGTCAATAACCAGTGTACCTTCATAACTGTATTGTATAGTCTCAACGTATCTGTGTTGAATGGATGTTAATGTACTTTTGTGTTTGCTTGCACAAGGTTTCAGAGCACCCTGGCCGTCCTCAAGCTGCTGTGCCCATGGCATCGTCCTCCTTTGAAGTTGATGAGCAGGTGACTAATTTTCTGGTGTTGTTATTATTGCAACAAGAACACAGCCGAGTTGTTTGGATGTTGATAGTGAGGGTGTTAGACACAAGTCCTATAGTGTTGGTTAATGTAAGATACCTACATTATGAGGACTGTGTGTGGATACTGCCGAGTGTCATGTTGGTTCACACTGGAGAATTAATTTTCACTCAATATTAATTCATTACATTTACCTCATTTATGTCAATAACCAGTGTACCTTCATAACTGTATTGTATAGTCTCAACGTATCTGTGTTGAATGGATGTTAATGTACTTTTGTGTTTGCTTGCACAAGGTTTCAGAGCACCCTGGCCGTCCTCAAGCTGCTGTGCCCATGGCATCGTCCTCCTTTGAAGTTGATGAGCAGGTGACTAATTTTCTGGTGTTGTTATTATTGCAACAAGAACACAGCCGAGTTGTGTGGATGTTGATAGTGAGGGTGTTAGACACAAGTCCTATAGTGTTGGTTAATGTAAGATACCTACATTATGAGGACTGTGTGTGTTTTGGATGCGTAAGTCTATTGAAAGATGGGCTCTCAAGTCTGTGTGTAACAGAGACCCTGCAGTGTATGAAGCTTTCAGGTACATTATTATGAGGACTGTGTGTGGATACTGCCGAGTGTCATGTTGGTTCACACTGGAGAATTAATTTTCACTCAATATTAATTCATTACATTTACCTCATTTATGTCAATAACCAGTGTACCTTCATAATTGTATTGTATAGTCTCAACGTATCTGTGTTGAATGGATGTTAATGTACTTTTGTGTTTGCTTGCACAAGGTTTCAGAGCACCCTGACCGTTCTCAAGCTGCTGTGCCCATGGCATCGTCCTCCTTTGAAGTTGATGAGCAGGTGACTAATTTTCTGGTGGTGTTATTATTGCAACAAGAACACAGCCGAGTTGTTTGGATGTTGATAGTGAGGGTGTTAGACACAAGTCCTATATTGTTGGTTAATGTAAGATACCTACATTATGAGGACTGTGTGTGGATACTGCCGAGTGTCATGTTGGTTCACACTGGAGAATTAATTTTCACTCAATATTAATTCATTACATTTACCTCATTTATGTCAATAACCAGTGTACCTTCATAACTGTATTGTATAGTCTCAACGTATCTGTGTTGAATGGATGTTAATGTACTTTTGTGTTTGCTTGCACAAGGTTTCAGAGCACCCTGGCCGTCCTCAAGCTGCTGTGCCCATGGCATCGTCCTCCTTTGAAGTTGATGAGCAGGTGACTAATTTTCTGGTGTTGTTATTATTGCGACAAGAACACAGCCGAGTTGTTTGGATGTTGATAGTGAGGGTTTTAGACACAAGTCCTATAGTGTTGGTTAATGTAAGATACCTACATTATGAGGACTGTGTGTGTTTTGGATGCGTAAGTCTATTGAAATATGGGCTCTCAAGTCTGTGTGTAACAGAGACCCTGCAGTGTATGAAGCTTTCAGGTACATTATTATGAGGACTGTGTGTGGATACTGCCGAGAGTCATGTTGGTTCACACTGGAGAATTAATTTTCACTCAATATTACTTCATTACATTTACCTCATTTATGTCAATAACCAGTGTACCTTCATAATTGTATTGTATAGTCTCAACGTATCTGTGTTGAATGGATGTTAATGTACTTTTGTGTTTGCTTGCACAAGGTTTCAGAGCACCCTGACCGTCCTCAAGCAGCTGTGCCCATGGCATCGTCCTCCTTTGAAGTTGATGAGCAGGTGACTAATTTTCTGGTGGTGTTATTATTGCAACAAGAACACAGCCGAGTTGTTTGGATGTTGATAGTGAGGGTGTTAGACACAAGTCCTATAGTGTTGGTTAATGTAAGATACCTACATTATGAGGACTGTGTGTGGATACTGCCGAGTGTCATGTTGGTTCACACTGGAGAATTAATTTTCACTCAATATTAATTCATTACATTTACCTCATTTATGTCAATAACCAGTGTACCTTCATAACTGTATTGTATAGTCTCAACGTATCTGTGTTGAATGGATGTTAATGTACTTTTGTGTTTGCTTGCACAAGGTTTCAGAGCACCCTGGCCGTCCTGAAGCAGCTGTGCCCATGGCATCGTCCTCCTTTGAAGTTGATGAGCAGGTGACTAATTTTCTGGTGTTGTTATTATTGCAACAAGAACACAGCCGAGTTGTGTGGATGTTGATAGTGAGGGTGTTAGACACAAGTCCTATAGTGTTGGTTAATGTAAGATACCTACATTATGAGGACTGTGTGTGTTTTGGATGCGTAAGTCTATTGAAAGATGGGCTCTCAAGTCTGTGTGTAACAGAGACCCTGCAGTGTATGAAGCTTTCAGGTACATTATTATGAGGACTGTGTGTGGATACTGCCGAGTGTCATGTTGGTTCACACTGGAGAATTAATTTTCACTCAATATTAATTCATTACATTTACCTCATTTATGTCAATAACCAGTGTACCTTCATAACTGTATTGTATAGTCTCAACGTATCTGTGTTGAATGGATGTTAATGTACTTTTGTGTTTGCTTGCACAAGGTTTCGGAGCACCCTGACCGTTCTCAAGCTGCTGTGCCCATGGCATCGTCCTCCTTTGAAGTTGATGAGCAGGTGACTAATTTTCTGGTGTTGTTATTATTGCAACAAGAACACAGCCGAGTTGTGTGGATGTTGATAGTGAGGGTGTTAGACACAAGTCCTATAGTGTTGGTTAATGTAAGATACCTACATTATGAGGACTGTGTGTGTTTTGGATGCGTAAGTCTATTGAAAGATGGGCTCTCAAGTCTGTGTGTAACAGAGACCCTGCAGTGTATGAAGCTTTCAGGTACATTATTATGAGGACTGTGTGTGGATACTGCCGAGAGTCATGTTGGTTCACACTGGAGAATTAATTTTCACTCAATATTACTTCATTACATTTACCTCATTTATGTCAATAACCAGTGTACCTTCATAATTGTATTGTATAGTCTCAACGTATCTGTGTTGAATGGATGTTAATGTACTTTTGTGTTTGCTTGCACAAGGTTTCAGAGCACCCTGACCGTTCTCAAGCAGCTGTGCCCATGGCATCGTCCTCCTTTGAAGTTGATGAGCAGGTGACTAATTTTCTGGTGGTGTTATTATTGCAACAAGAACACAGCCGAGTTGTTTGGATGTTGATAGTGAGGGTGTTAGACACAAGTCCTATAGTGTTGGTTAATGTAAGATACCTACATTATGAGGACTGTGTGTGGATACTGCCGAGTGTCATGTTGGTTCACACTGGAGAATTAATTTTCACTCAATATTAATTCATTACATTTACCTCATTTATGTCAATAACCAGTGTACCTTCATAACTGTATTGTATAGTCTCAACGTATCTGTGTTGAATGGATGTTAATGTACTTTTGTGTTTGCTTGAACAAGGTTTCAGAGCACCCTGGCCGTCTTCAAGCAGCTGTGCCCATGGCATCGTCCTCCTTTGAAGTTGATGAGCAGGTGACTAATTTTCTGGTGGTGTTATTATTGCAACAAGAACACAGCCGAGTTGTGTGGATGTTGATAGTGAGGGTGTTAGACACAAGTCCTATAGTGTTGGTTAATGTAAGATACCTACATTATGAGGACTGTGTGTGTTTTGGATGCATAAGTCTATTGAACGATGGGCTCTCAAGTCTGTGTGTAACAGAGACCCTGCAGTGTATGAAGCTTTCAGGTACATTATTATGAGGACTGTGTGTGGATACTGCCGAGTGTCATGTTGGTTCACACTGGAGAATTAATTTTCACTCAATATTAATTCATTACATTTACCTCATTTATGTCAATAACCAGTGTACCTTCATAATTGTATTGTATAGTCTCAACGTATCTGTGTTGAATGGATGTTAATGTACTTTTGTGTTTGCTTGCACAAGGTTTCAGAGCACCCTGGCCGTCCTCAAGCTGCTGTGCCCATGGCATCGTCCTCCTTTGAAGTTGATAAGCAGGTGACTAATTTTCTGGTGTTGTTATTATTGCAACAAGAACACAGCCGAGTTGTTTGGATGTTGATAGTGAGGGTGTTAGACACAAGTCCTATAGTGTTGGTTAATGTAAGATACCTACATTATGAGGACTGTGTGTGTTTTGGATGCGTAAGTCTATTGAAAGATGGGCTCTCAAGTCTGTGTGTAACAGAGACCCTGCAGTGTATGAAGCTTTCAGGTACATTATTATGAGGACTGTGTGTGGATACTGCCGAGAGTCATGTTGGTTCACACTGGAGAATTAATTTTCACTCAATATTACTTCATTACATTTACCTCATTTATGTCAATAACCAGTGTACCTTCATAACTGTATTGTATAGTCTCAACATATCTGTGTTGAATGGATGTTAATGTACTTTTGTGTTTGCTTGCACAAGGTTTCAGAGCACCCTGACCGTTCTCAAGCTGCTGTGCCCATGGCATCGTCCTCCTTTGAAGTTGATGAGCAGGTTGCTGTACTGTTATCACCAGACATGGTTGAAGCCCTAACGCAGCTCATAAGCAGAAGACTAGAGTGTGGAGTCCCGGAAGAAAACCCCTTCCTCTTTGCAAGACCCAACTGTTTGACTCCTTACAGAGGACAGGACTGTCTCAGGATTTATGCAAATGACTGTCGTGCACAAAGTCCTGAACTCCTTAGGTCAACACAGCTACGCAAGCATGTTGCAACTTTGTCACACGTCTTGAACCTAAAAAATCACGAGCTTGACCAAGTTGCTGACTTTCTAGGCCATGATATCCGTGTCCACAGAGAATTTTACAGACTTCCAGAGGCTACAACCCAGCTGGCAAAAATATCAAAACTACTACTTGCCATGGAGAAAGGGACCCTTGGAAATCTCCAAGGCAAAACATTGGAAGAGATTGAAATTGAAGGTATTTCTAAGTAGATAGTATTTTAAGGTGTCTAGTTTTTAAGCTTTTGAGTGTTCTTAACACAATATATTTAATAACCTTACTTTTACATTAAAGCTGTTAAGAGAAACAAGGAATGTTTGTACCTGCTGTTTAACATCTCCAAAAAGTTGATTCTGTTCATCTGGACATAGCTGAAGTTGATTCTGTTCATCTGGACATAGCTGAAGTTGATTCTGTTCATCTGGACATAGTGTTTTGTGGGAGAAATGTTTCGTCACTCATCCAAGTGACTTCTTCAGTCTCAGCTGACTGCAGGTTTCAATCTTATAAACAGTACATTTGCATAATGACTGAAACCAGCCCACTGAAGGAACAATGGGCTTGGAGGTCAGTCCTTAATCTTAATTATGCAAATTCTCACGACCATTGATCAGCAACCACTGACCAAAACCCACTGATCAAAGACCACTGATCAATGGCCATGAATACCATTCACAGAGAGCTCTTCTGTGTTGTGCCATGCGCTTCGCCAGAGGTTGTTTGGTTTCCCCGATGTATAAATCCTGGCAATCCTCCTGGCACTTAACAGCGTACACTATTTTACTCTGTTTGTGTCGGGGGACCCGATCCTTGGGGTGGACTAGTTTTTGGCACAGTGTTTTGGGGTTTGAAAGCCACAGAGACCCAGTGTTTAGATAAAATGCGTCTCAACTGCTCCGATACTCCTGACACATATGGGATCACTACAGGTTTTCGTTTGGGCAGCAGTTGTCCTTCTCTCCTGGATTGGCTGGAGCTTTCTTTAGGAGCCGTCCCAGCTTTGACAAAAGTCCAGCTGGGATAACCACATTTACTCAGGGCCTTCCTGATGTGATGTTCTTCTGCCTCCTTGGCCGCTGTGTCAGTGGGGATGGTGTTCGCTCCTAATGACACCCAGTTTGTGCTCCAGTGGATGATGAGAGTCAAACCTTAAATACTGATCCGTATGTGTAGGTTTACGGTACACGTCAGCTTTTAGATGTCCCCCATTACTGATGGAAATCTCAGTCTAAGAAAGCTAACCTGCCACTTTTCATAGCCTCCCTGGTGAATTTCATGTGTCGGTCCACAGAGTTAATGTGATCCGTGAATTGTGGTACGTCCTGAGATTTGATTTTCACCCAGGTGTCATCCACATACCTGAACCAATGGATTGGTTGTGTTCCAGGGTAGGATAGCAAAGCCCTCTTTTCCACTTCTTCCATGTACAAATTGGCCACGATGGGTGAAACTGGGGAGCCCATGGCACACCCATGTTTCTGCCTGTAGAACTGACCCTTGTATGTGAAGTAGGTGGAATGAAGACACAGTTCCAAAAGCAAACACACTTGGTCGATGCTGAGAGTGGTCCTGTTGCTGAGGTTGGTGTCATAATCTCTTACGGACTACCTTCAATGCTTCCGTGACTGGGATGCAAGTGAAGAGAGATGTAACGTCGTACAAGACCATGGTTTCATCTGCCTCCGTAATGACATCTCTCACCCGTCCATCCATCCATCTTCATCCGCTTTATCCGAGGCCGGGTCGCAGGGGCAGCAGCCTAAGCAGAGGCCCAGACCTCCCTCTCCCCAGCCACCTCCTCCAGCTTATCCGGGGGAACACCAAGGCGTCCCCAGGCCAGCCGAGAGATATAATCTCTCCAGCGTGTCCTGGCCTGCCCCGGGGCCTCCTCCCGGTGGGACATGCCCGGAACACCTCGCCCAGGAGGCGCCCAGGAGGCGCCCAGGAGGCATCCTTGTCAGATGCCCGTACCACCTCAGCTGGCTCCTTTCAATGTGGAGCAGCAGCGGCTCTACTCTGAGCCCCTCCCGGATGGCCGAACTTCTCACCCTATATCTGAGGGAGAGGCCAGCCACCCTTCGGAGGAAGCTCATTTCTGCTGCTTGTGTCCGCAATCTCGTTCTTTCGGTCACCCTCTTCACCACGACGGACCGGTGAAGCGTCCGCATCACTGCAGCCGCAGCCCCAATCCGTCTGTCAATCTCCGGCTCCCTTCTCCCATCACTCGTGAACAAGACCCCGAGATACTTGAACTCCTCCACTTGGGGCAGGAACTCATCCCCGACCCGGAGTGGGCACTCCACCCTTTTCCGGCTGAGAACCATGGCCTCAGATTTGGAGGTGCTGATCCTCATTCCCGCTGCTTCACCCTCGGCTGCGAACCGTTCCATTGCGAGCTGGAGGCCCTCACCCGATGAAGCCAACAGAACCACATCATCCGCAAAAAGCAGACTTGAGATTCTGAGGCCACCAAAGTGAAAGCCCTCCACTTCTTGGCTGCGCCTAGAAATCCTGTCCATAAGAATTATGAACAAAACCGGTGACAAAGGGCAGCCCTGGCGGAGCCCATCACCCACCGGGAACGAGTCCGACTTACTGCCGGCAACGCGAACCAAGCTCTGGCAACGGTTGTATAGGGATCGAATGGCCCGTAATAATCGGCCTGATACACCATACTCCCGCAACACCTCCCACAGGACACCCTGAGGGACACGGTCGAATGCCTTCTCCAAGTCCACAAAACACATGTAGACTGGTTGGGCAAACTCCCATGCACCCTCAAGTATCCTTGAGAGGATAAAGAGCTGGTCCAGTGTTCTGCGACCAGGACGAAAACCGCATTGTTCCTCCTGTGTCCGAGGTTCGACTAGCAGACGAACTCTCCTTTCCAGCACCCTGGCATAGACTTTCCTAGGGAGGCTGAGGAGTGTGAGCCCCCTGTAGTTGGAACACACCCTCCGGTCTCCCTTCTTAAAGATGGGGACCACCACCCCGGTCTGCCAGTCCAGGGGTACTGCCCCTGATCTCCACGCAACATTGTAGAGGCGTGTCAACCAGGACAGCCCTACAACGTCCAGAGCCTTCAGGAACTCGGGGCGGACCACATCAACACCAGGGGCTCTGCCACCAAGGAGTTGTTTAACTGCCTCAGTGACCTCGCCGCCGGAAATTGGTAGGTCATTCCCCTCATCCCCAGACTCTGCTTCCTCCTCGGAAGACGTGTCAGTGGGATTAAGGATGTCCTCGAAGTATTCCTTCCACTGCCTGACAATTTTCTCAGTCGACGTCAGCAGCGCTCTGCCAGCACTATACACAGCGCAGGTAGAGCACCGCATTCCCCTCCTGAGACGCCTGACGATTTGCCAGAATCTCTTCGAGGCAGTCCGAAAGTCTTTTTCCATGGCCTCCCCGAACTCCTCCCACACCCGAGTTTTTGCTTCAGCCACTGCCCGAGCCGCATTCCGCTTGGCCTGTCGATACCTGTCGACTGCCTCCGGAGTCCCACAGGCTAACCAAGCCTGATAGGACTCCTTCTTCAGCCTGGTGGCTCCTTTCACCTCTGGTGTGCACCATTTGGTTAGGTGATTACCACCACGGCAGGCACCAACCACCTTGCGGCCGCAGCTCAATGCAGCAGCTTCGGCAATGGAGACGCTGATCATGGTCCATTCGGACTCAATGTCCCCAGTCTCCCTCGGAATGCTGTTGAAGCTCTGCCGGAGGTGTGCGTTGAAGATCTTGCGGACTGGGGCCTCTGCTAGACGTTCCCAGCACACCCTCACTACGCGTTTAGTAGGGGTGCAACGATACACAAAATTCACGGTTCGGTTCAGTTCGATACTTTGGTGTCACGGTTCGATATTTTTTCGATACAAAAAAAATGTTCATGCCTTTTTATTAATTTGTCATTTATTAAATTTTCACGGCACATTCTGCACCACATCTCTGTGCGTTCATCATTTGTTTGAAGCCAGCTCACCTCCTGCAACCACTTTTCTGAGAATACGCGCTTCTTTTGTGGTTTAGACTCCATTTCTTTGGAGGTGAAGGAACACCAAAGTAATTGCTTAAAGGATTTTGCTTCTTCAACATCTTTAAGAGTTCTAAACAAATGTCTGTCCTCCTCCAGAAAATCCTATGTACGCAAACACGCGTTGCAACTTCTTATCTTGTGCGCGTTTTTTATTTTGACAGCGAATGCGCACCTGCGGACCACTTATGTGCAGCCCTGGTTATTTAGCTCGTCATATTGCAGCCACAGAAATTCTTTTGTCCATGAAACCATAAAGCTGCACTTTCTTTTTGCCTTATAGTCTGATTTGTCATAACTTTTCCGTTTTGTGGTAAGCTTTGTTTGGCTGTCACTTCTTCACGCTGACCTGTCTTATTTGGCTCAGCAGAACTAAAATATATATCCTGCTGCTTTTACACATGCACTCACATAACGCTCAGCGATTCTCTGCGCGATCAACCTCTCACATGTTTAAGCTTGCTGCGGGAGATTTCACTTGTCATGTTTGCATAGTAAGCTAACGATTGATAAGATGTCAGAGGAATTGGTGCGCAAATTATCATCACTCACCAATCAGTGCTGTCGCTCTCTATACGCAGTTCGCACGATTGCAAAGTGAAAGCAAAAAACAAGCGCAAATTCAAACGCAATTTCAATATGTCACATATTGACAGTGGCTCACCGATGCCAATGACATAATTACCCAGCTACATTTCCGAAAGAATGCAAAAGCATTGACATATATTTTGCGAGCCCTGTATCTGATTGAGGAATCACTCATCTTTGGAAAAGAGAGTTTATTACAGAGAAATGGCTCTTTCCAAAATAAAAGCTATACTATACGCTTCTTCTGGGCTATATTCTCAGCACCATATTAAATATATCAGGTCCCCATAAGGAGAATCATGTGCTAACGGCTGTCTAAATGACTCGGGTAAAGTTTGTAGCATGCGTGCTTGTTGTTTTTGTCTGCTTCCACTTGTCTTTGCACTAGGATGATGTCGGAGTAAATGTGCAGTCATATTCGTTGTGTTCCCACTAGTGCTGTCAGCGTTAATCTGAAATGAGGTTAACGACACAACACCTCCGTTAACGAGCTACTGCGGATTGCCTTGTGCGTGGGGCTGGACGGCCAACACAACGAGCTAACTGCGCTAACACACTAGTTCCCACCCATGTAATTGAGCATTGCTGGCACATCCAACATACTGTTTTACTTTAATCCATGACGCGCTTACCTTCAGGGTCATACTTCACATGAAAACCAAAATAGTTCCAAACGCCAGATCTGAATGAGGGTGGGGGAGGTTCAATTTGCCATGTTGCAACGAGCTTAGCTTCTGTCTCGCTAGCTTGCCCTGCGCTCAGTGAATCTGCGTTCGACTACTCCGCCTAGGCTGCACTGTCGAGCGCAGATCCACTGAGCGCTCAACACAGACAGCATCGTCAGAAGGGAAGTTGATAAAATAAATTAAAAATGTTGTATTGTTCGATACATATGCGTACCGAACCGAAAGCACTGTATCAAACGGTTCAATATCGATACGAGTATCGTTGCACCCCTAGCGTTTAGGTGCACCGGTTCTGTCCAGCGTCCTCTCCTGCCACCTGATCCAACTCACCACCAGGTGGTGATCAGTTGACAGCTCAGCCCCTCTCTTTACCTGAGTGTCCAGAACATATGTTCGCAGGTCTGGTGATACGATTACAAAATCAATCATCGATCTGCGGCCTAGAGCGTCCTGGTGCCACGTGCACTTGTGGACACTCTTATGTTCGAACAAGGTGTTTGTTATGGCCAAACTGTGATTTGCACAGAAGTCCAATAACAAAACACCGCTCGGGTTCAGATCAGGGAGGCCGTTCCTCCCAATCACGCCCCTCCAAGTCTTGCTGTCGTTACCCACGTGAGCATTGAAGTCTCCCAGCAGGACAACAGAGTCTCCAGGTGGAGCACCTTCCTCTCCATGGTGATTTTGGATGCTGGGGGCTTTGCATTGCTGAGACAGGCCAAAACTTTCGTCTGTAGTTGCTATGCTTCCATTTCTGCAATATTGTTGTTACGAATTGCTGTTTCTGTGGCTGTGATCAGCTCCACTAGCGGGATTTGTCCCGGTGTGACAGCAAAATTCAGCCCTTGAGCAAGGATGTTTTTCTCTGTTTCGGTGAGCTGTCTGTCAGACAAATTCTTCACCCACTTGTCCACATCCTCTGTGTCGCATCCTTGTCTCTTCTGGTCACTGAGGACACTCTCCGTATTTTGCCGTGGTTTCCGACGTACAACAAGTAAGTCAAACTTCCTTTGTTGCCTGGTCTTAGACTTCTTGTGCTGTGCTAGACGAGCCTTCTCAGTAAAGTCAAACACCTTTTTAAGAGTATTCTCATCTAGAAGCATTGTCAGTCTCTGTTGGATCCGCTCCTCTTGAGATTTTAGCATGTCCATGGTAAAATTTGTTTGCCTCACCCGTTCATTAAGCAACTGATGCTGTGCCTTCTGGAGGATTTTTGTTGCCCGGAAGCCTTTAACGAAGAGCTCATTTGCAGACTTTTAGGAGTAATCCGGTTTTGTCTGCATCTGAGGCTGAATCTCAGGTGGTTCCTGTAATCCACCATCTTACGTGCTGTTTGCTCATACTGACGTACAAGCTTCAGGCCGTCCTTGCCAAAGTGGGTTAAAACGTCTTGATGCATTCAGAATGCCTCGATTCATAATCAAGGAGGGGGCCTAAGGCCATCTTACAGTGCTGTGATTGCAGCCATTCCCCAACTCTCTGTGTATGGTACTCATGGCTATTGATCAGTGGTCTTTGATCAGTGGGTTTTGGTCAGTGGTTGTTGATCAATGGTCATGAGAATTTGCATAATTAAGATTAAGGAACTGACCTCCCAGCCCATTGTTCCTTCAGTGGGCTGGTTTCAGTCATTATGCAAATGTACTGTTTATAAGATTGGGGAAACCTGCAGTAAGCTGAGACTGAAGAAGTCACTTGGATGAGTGACGAAACGTTTTTCCCACAAAACGCTATGTCCAGATGAACAGAATCAACTCTTGGAGATTTACTTACCTGGATGATTGAGAATGCATCAAGATGCTGCTTAACATATTTTTTTGTCAGATAACCTAGACTTGACAGACTCTGGTGAGAGTGAAGACGGCGAGGCTGACAAAGAATACCCACCAGCACAAACAAAAATGGGTAAATGCACCAACAAACAACTCATATTTATGTAGTATTCAGTTGAATGCAATATTGTGAGATGTTTCAGGTATACACAGTTATTTAAAAGGTAGTAGTAAGGATTATATGTGCACTGTAAGTCTTAAGTATTGAAAATGTCTTAATTTGTTTTGGGCTGAGGTTAATACACTGCTTAAGCTATTCTTGACATAGTCATAAAGATTGATGTCTGTCAAATAATGTCACTAAAGAAAGGTCTAACCAGATCAGTACAAAAAATGTAATAGTACTTACATTGATAGTTTTGTGTTGTGATGCTACAGATATCTAGCCAGAGATGTGTGTAAATGAATCAACCACAACGCAACAGAGCATTAATATTGAGCTACACTATTCAACTACAGAAAAGGGAACTAGGCAATTTGTTGAGGTACCTCCAGGGACCTCTGACAGTATTACCCACTTCCTACAGTGTGCCCACTGATGATGATTGTCTTATAACTGGACTGTTGGAGTATTGTGTTTACATTTTTACAAGGTATGCCGAGAACATCTCTTCCGCTTATCCTAACCCCAGCAAGTGCACTTATTGGACTTGGCTGCCCAGTCGATAAGGCGGGACGTTAGCATAGTGGTTAGCACTGTTGCCTCACAGCAAGACGGTCCTGAGTTCATTGGTCCAGGGTCCGCAAACATGGAGTTGTTTTCTCCATGTTTGCGTGGGTTCTCTCGGCATACTTCAGCTTCCTCGCACAGTCCAAAGAAACTGGGGTTAGGTTAATTGGTCACTCTAAATTGCCCATTGATGTGAATGTGATTGCATATAGTTGTTTTTCTCTGTGTTAGTCCTGTGGGAGACTGGCGACCTCAGTCATTTTAGGACTGAGCTATGGACCTGAGGATTACTTGTATTTATGGATGCCTCTCTCCTTGTTAGTGAAAATCATTGTCTTGTTAAAGGAAAGTCTAAACAGGAACAGAAAATGTGACTGCTATATTGAGCTAAAATACTCCTTGTACTATAGGGAGGAGTACTATGCCACCTGTAGAGGAACCTTCAAACACCTCAAACGGTATAACTATCCATCACCCTACATATTGATGGCTCTTCCATGATTACCAAGCCACTCATATTGTTTGTGATATTTTTGTTTTACTTTTCTATTTACAGATGTGGACTCGGCTGGAGAAGGCACATCACGAGGTACCACAAGAATAAAATATTTTAAAATATCAAGACACCTTTGAACAGATTATTTGAACAACAGACTAGCAAATGGTTATCTCTGTAACAGTGTTTGACAAGCTTTTTGATGTCTTTCATCTGTGTGGATGGCTTTTATGTTTTATTTCTAGTAAAATAGGTGTGTCCAAAGTTTTAACTGGTACTGCAGATATATCATGACAATTCACTGATATGCCAGCTGAACAAATGGTCAATGTAACTTTAAACTTCCTCAGTCATTTTAGGACTGAGCTATGGACCTGAGGATTACTTGTATTTATGGGTGCCTCTCTCCTTGTTAGTGAAAATCATTGTCGTGTTAAAGGAAAGTCTAAACAGGAACAGAAAATGTGACTGCTATATTAAGCTAAAATACTCATTGTACTACAGGGAGGAGTACTATGCCACCTGTAGAGGAACCTCCAAACACCTCAAACGGTATAACTATCCATCACCCTACATATTGATGGCTCTTCCATAATTACCAAGCCACTCGTGTTGTTTGTGATATTTTTGTTTTACTTATCTATTTATAGATGTGGACTCGGCTGGAGAAGGCACATCACAAGGTACCACAAGAATAAAATATTTTAAAATATCAAGACATCTTTGAACAACAGACTAGCAAATGGTTATCTCTGTAACAGTGTTTGACGGGATTTTTGATGTCTTTCATCTTTGTAGATGGCTTTTATGTTTTATTTCTAGTAAAATGCTTTCTAGTTTTGGGAAATGCAGTTAAGATTACTTTGAAAAGACACAATGCTTATTCAAATTCAGAATGAATAAACAGGTGTGTCCAAAGTTTTAACTGGTACTGCAGATATATCATGACAATTCACTGATATGCCAGCTGAAGAAATGGTCAATGTAACTTTAAACTTCTTCAGTCATTTTAGGACTGAGCTATGGACCTGAGGATTACTTGTATTTATGGGTGCCTCTCTCCTTGTTAGTGAAAATTATTTTCGTGTTAAAGGAAAGTCTAAACAGGAACAGAAAATGTGACTGCTATATTGAGCTAAAATACTCCTTGTACTATAGGGAGGAGTACTATGCCACCTGTAGAGGAACCTCCAAACACCTCAAACGGTATAACTATCCACCACCCTGCATATTGATGGCTCTTCCATGATTACCAAGCCACTCATGTTGTTTGTGATATTTTTGTTTTACTTTTCTATTTACAGATGTGGACTCGGCTGGAGAAGGCACATCACGAGGTACCACAAGAATAAAATATTTTAAAATATCAAGACACCTTTGAACAGATTATTTGAACAACAGACTAGCAAATGGTTATCTCTGTAACAGTGTTTGACAAGCTTTTTGATGTCTTTCATCTGTGTGGATGGCTTTTATGTTTTATTTCTAGTAAAATGCTTTCTAGTTTTGGGAAATGCAGTTAAGATTACTTTGAAAAGACACAATGCTTATTCAAATTCAGAATGAATAAACAGGTGTGTCCAAAGTTTTAACTGGTACTGCAGATATATCATGACAATTCACTGATATGCCAGCTGAAGAAATGGTCAATGTAACTTTAAACTTCTTCAGTCATTTTAGGACTGAGCTATGGACCTGAGGATTACTTGTATTTATGGGTGCCTCTCTCCTTGTTAGTGAAAATTATTTTCGTGTTAAAGGAAAGTCTAAACAGGAACAGAAAATGTGACTGCTATATTGAGCTAAAATACTCCTTGTACTATAGGGAGGAGTACTATGCCACCTGTAGAGGAACCTCCAAACACCTCAAACGGTATAACTATCCACCACCCTGCATATTGATGGCTCTTCCATGATTACCAAGCCACTCATGTTGTTTGTGATATTTTTGTTTTACTTTTCTATTTACAGATGTGGACTCGGCTGGAGAAGGCACATCACGAGGTACCACAAGAATAAAATATTTTAAAATATCAAGACACCTTTGAACAGATTCTTTGAACAACAGACTAGCAAATGGTTATCTCTGTAACAGTGTTTGACAAGATCTGATATGAAAGTTTGGTCAATATGACATGCCAGAATTTTACAAACATTGCATAGTTCATGACTAATATCCAGTATGACCTTAAAGTTGGCATGAGGAATTTTCTTCTCAGGTTCAACATTAGAATACTTTTCTTATTTTGGTTCTTATTTCAGTTTTGGGATTTGAAAGCCACAGAGACGTTATCTTTTAAGAAAATCCGTATCAGCTGTTCTTGTCCTTCTTCGCTCCTGGATTGGCTGGAGCGTTCTTTAGGTGCCTTCCCAGGTTTGACAAAAGTCCAGCTGGGATAACCTCATTTACTCGGGGCCTTCTTGATGTCATGTTCTTGTGCTTCCCTGGCCGCTGTGTCTTTGCTCTATTTTGTAATATCTTGATGACGCCCAAGTTGTGCTCCAGTGGATGGTGAGAGTAAAGCCTTAAATACTGATCTGTCTGCATAGGTTTACAGTACACATCGACTTGAAAGTTGGCTCACTTAAAGCTCCAGTAAACTCAGCTTAAATACTAATATTGCATATTAATACTTACCATTAATCATCTTCAAAAGCCTGATTAACAGTTCAAATGTTCATAACTATTCGAAAACAAAGATGGGAAACTGCTTATCTTGCTTTTTAAACCATATATGAAAACTACATTGGCATGTTAGATCACCTTTTGATTGAAATCTTTTTATTTTTATTTTAAGAGACAATATGAGAGTTTATTGTCAGTGTTGGTGATTCTGTAAATGTGTACATCTTTAAACTAATATTTTTTTGCACGAGTTATTTCTGACTCAAATGTTTTTTAATCTCCCATGTTTCACGGTTTTTATCAAATGAGAAAGAGGTTTCATGTGAGTCATCTTGTTTTGCTGAGTATGACATCAGAGTAGACTGTCCTACATTGTCTTCGGAACAGATTGTTTTGACTTTCAGAGGAATGGAAACAAATGTGTGCCTTACATCACTGGATCTTGAATGAGTCCTCAAAGTATCCTGGATATCTTTAGAGTTTTCATTAATGCTGGTTGTATCTGATCACCCAGAACTTGTCATAATGCCAGGTCTGAACTGGGCTACTGTTACAGTACAAAATCACATGAGAATAAGAGTGGTGGAAATGAGGAATAATTTGCTTGACAAACTAAGTGAAAAGATCAGAGGACAAAGCTGAAGTAATGGGTTGAACCTGGATTCTGCATGATTGGAAGTAGAGGACAATAAAGGAGGACATGATGAAACTGGATGGGAACTAATGTCACTTTGTAATTGGGTGTCCCGTGGCATTCACATAGTTAGAAGTTCTATCTTTAATAGTTTTCTTTGAGTTAATGTTTTTGCGGGAAAGAACGAGCTAGATCTTCTAATCAGAATATAGCTTTTAAGACACTGTATTTATCTAACATGGCAAAAAGCCAAACCCCCGTGTAAATCTAAAGCCCCACAGCTATTTAAACCAAGTGAAAAAATGCTGTGGTTAATGCCTGGACTTCTTTTTGATATGTGTACCATGAAATGGATTTGATGTTTACATCCATATTGTTCTTGAAGAGTAACTTTATAATAACTTAATAATTAACAAATCAAAAGTAAGCTGATCTTATTTTCTCTCCCCCTTGTAGCATTCCCTGGAAATGGCGCAGAAGGGGAAAATCCTCGAAGGAGACAAAAATGTCCATGGTCTCCCAAAGAGATTGCAGCAGTCATGAGACATTTCCGTGGGCACATTGCAAATGGGAAACTAGCCACTGTGACAGAAATCAAACAGTGTAAAAATGCTGAACGTCCTGTATTAGACAGTCGCTCTGTTCAAAATGTGAGAGACTTCGTCAGGAACCGCGGCATAACTCTAAAAAAAAGGAACAGCCGCTAAACGATTAATCAAGTTACAAAAATATATACACAGATGTTTGACATATATGTCATGTTTGCAAAAAGCACGTGTTCTTGTTGAAATAAACTTGAGTATTCACCATCAGATTGGCTATTATTATATATATATATATATATATATATATATATATATATATAATTTTTTTTTGTCTCTAAAGACCGTACTTAAAGGGAACATGATATGTGAAAAGCACCTTTTCTGTGCTTGAGCATGTATCTTATTACCAATTCAAGAACTCTGAAGATACACAACCCTGGAACCTTTTCTTTTGGAACTGAATATTTGTCTTTCAGTGAGGCTTTCTTATACTGAGGGGAAAAGTTCCTAAAAGCAAATTCTCATCAGCAGTTGTATAACTCAAATTAAGGAAGATATGTGCTTAATGTAAATGCATAATATACCAACTAGGAAATCTAACCTTTAATTGCTAGCCTTTAACAGAGAAGACCTGTAAATTCATGGTTGAAAAGTTACCTTTGGAACTCTTATCCCTGTATTGCTTTGACTTGAGCATTAGACATTTCATAAAGACTATAGGGAATTCACATTATAAATATGTGATGGCTCCAATACAAATCTAAGAATAAGGTTTGTCTTTGCAAATTGCATTGAGCTAGTTCTCAAATTCAGGTCTTTGTGTTTTGTGATGTTCGATTTTTGTCATAAGACCACGTTTTGTTAACTATTAATTTTAATATGCAGTAGTAGTGTTTGAGTTTAGCCATGTCCCACTTATTCATTTTTGGCCCTATAATATACTTTGGTGACAGGTATGTGTGTTGTATAGCCAGTGTCCTTACAAATCCTGCTGGGTGTTAAAATGTCTAATATTTTCATAGGCGGGGCTTCTCACCTAATTATCTATGTCCTGATAAGGTTGCAAAAAAACAGGTTCTTATATCTCTAGTTGTGTTGCGTGTATAGGAACTTTGAAGTGAGATCTGTGCTCTGTGGCTCAAAACAGATTTTTTGACGTATTCAGCATCTCTCAGGGGCAAGCGGAAAGTGGTGTCCCCATAGTCCACCACCTGGGCTGGTTTGGAAAAAGTGTCCTTGCAATACATAGAAACCCGTATAGGTGTGTGTGTGTGTGTGTGTGGAGGGCGCCAGAGGGAGTGTTCGCCCGGGGTGCCAAACAGGCTAGGACCGCCACTGGTGCTGACTCAGGGGGACCACTTTAGTTCATTGAAACTTTAATGCCAGTTTAGTTTAAGACATCAAACTGGTCGCGTTTTGAATCCAATTGATAATAACAGAGCTATACTGAACATAAACAACTGTGTTAGTGTGACGCCCTGCATAATTGAAGGATTACAATAAACTTCAGTTCTTACTGAAACTGTAACATTGCCTTGATCTGCCTACGTCATTTTAAAATGCATTTTTAAATAGTTTGTGTTGTTAAATGAGTTTTGTGTCACTGTGCACAGTGAAAAACTCACCTGATGTAGTGGTAAGGCCATGTTCACCACTAGATGGTGACAACCTGGCACAGGTATTTTCTATACACACTAAATTTCACACTGAAAAGCCTTGGTGGGAATTTTTGTTTGCATAGAAAGTCAAGGAAAAAATGTCTTGAGGTTTTCCAGTGTTTTCAAAATTGTGTTTTTCAGATACACATCAAAACTTCACACAGACAAACACACACACAAAACAACAAAATATGTCAAATTACATAAGATAAGAAAACCTTTATTAGTCCCACACGTGGGAAATTTGTTTTGTTACAGCGGTGGACAGTGCAAAGTTACATGGGGAATTAGAAAAACATCTCATTTGTAAAAAAATAAACCAAAACCATCCTTCAGCTGCTTTCAATCACATCTCCGAGTCTCTGTGAGCAGACGCAGCTCGTGCTCGTCTTCAGGGTGAAGCTTGACGTGCTAATAAAAGAAAACATGTTTGCAGCTCAATTTCAAAACACTGTGTGGGTTTCTCTGGTTCATTTGTGCAACTGTTTCTTGGTAAATTATACAAGAACAGGAAACATAAAAATGGCTGTTGTCATCCAACATGCCCATAAAAGGCTTCATGATATACTGCTGCTGTTCACCTGCTTGTCTTACTCTGCTGGACTTTTCAGAAGTCGACTGTTTCACATATAAAGTGCTGTTTCTTATTATTTTAATGTGCTGAATCCAAACCCGACAATTGAAATATCTGATTAGCTGCTGTCTCCAAGACATTTATTTTTACACTACATGTTGTTTAGATGAGTTTTTCATATGTGTTTGGTAATATCTGACCTTTCTTCATTATGAAACAATAATCAGAGAAAGGTCAACACAGATTAGTCTTAATATGAAACATTAGAAAGCACAGCAGGGTTATTGCAGCCCCGCCCTCACATTGTGAGCAATGCTGTGACGTTTCTCAGTTACAATAATGTGACATAACTTCTGCCAAGCAGCTTCTGTGTTTGGTAGCGTTGGTGTCACTGTGTCTGTAAACACGATAACTGGAAACAGGCATGTAGAGTGGCCCAGTGTTAACAATCCATTCAGAAGTTGCCTGGCGTCCAGTGAGGTCATCAAAGTCCGTCCACCTTCTTCCACTTATCAGGGTCGTGGGGGGCTGGAGCCTATCACAGCTGTCATAGTGCGAGAGGCGGGGTCAACCCTGGACAGGTCGCCAGCCCGTGGCAGGGCTAACACACAGACAACCATTCACACCAATCCCCACTGACTGCATGTCTTTAGACTGTGGGAGGAAGCTGGAGAGAACATGCAGACTCCACACAAAGACCCCGGCCTGATGGGGTTAGGGTCCTGAGCTTGATACCCTAAACTGAACGCAGGACAGAGGAAGGGATGGGTGATGTTCATGTGTGCCCAGGTGTATGATGTGGCTCTTTGCGGTGACACAGTAAAAAATGTGGCTGTTTGTCTGTGACTGGTTGGCTGCCCCAGCCCTGGCCCTTCATGTATTTCAGTAATGTCTTTTTCTCCCGTCTCCTCCTCTCGTTTACATGTTTTGCCCTTGTGACCCATTCCTTCTGTCACGTGTGTTTTCCCCTCCAGCCATCATGTTCTGTTTGTGTTTAGTTACGTCCATGTCTCATCTCTAGTCCTTTTTTCCCTCTGTATGTATTCACAGTGTACGTGTTCCTCGTCGGTTCGTCATGCTAAGTCTGCGTGTCTTATTCCGTCATGTGTCATGTATCACTCCAAATCTCACTGACTTTAACTGATAATAACTGTTTGCTGAGTGTTATGTCTAAAAGGTATTGCACAATCGCCTCTAGTAGAGGATCAGGTTTGTTTTCCACTGATAACATGACTGACCAATGATTGTGGAGCACGTCCATGTAGGATCTTATAAATGCAACGAGCAAACCTAAATGTTTTAAAATGTTCAAAACTTAATATATTATATTTCTGAAGTATGACGGAAGGAAAAAGTTTCATATTTAAAAAAAATCCAATTTCATATGATCAAATTTATGTCAAAAAGTTCATATTTATTCCTCCTATGTCATGTGTGAGTACTGTACTGTAAATGTCATATATATCAGATGATACTGATAACCTAATGCTAATAACTATGCAGAGGTCTCTGGGCCTCGACTTTTATGGAGCATGTGAAGTTTGGGGCAGAGTGGACAAAGAAAAGTTTCTCAGCAGGTTCAACAGGTTGCTACAACACAGGCCGATGAAGTATTGCACTCACTCATCCAAACTGGCAAACATGTAACATACACCCTAAGACTGATCCTGCTTTTTACTCCTTTGCTATGATTTAATTTGATATTATGTAGCCATGGAGACAGTTTGCATAGATTAGAATGTTAGATTCCTGTGATGTCATCAATGCCCGATGTTTTGTTTTAATGTCTTGTGATAGTTCTAAGTGCAGACAAAGTCAGAGTTCAAGTGAGTTTAGTCCAATTTTGATCCAGTTTCTGACATGTGGTCAAAATCTTGGCCGACCTTTACCACACCACGTGCTGTGGGTGTGCGTAAATATCTAGGTGAGTAAAGTCTCCTTTACCTGTTAAATTCAATTTGTTTTGTCTCTCTGTAGAGGACTTTGAAGAAAAATACGAAGAGAAGGATAAGCTGGGTGAAGGAGGCTTTGGGACTGTCTTCTTTGGAAAACGCAGAGAAGACAATTTCCCAGTATGGCTTCTTATGTGTGCACTTTACAATTCTTCTAGTTCCTCCTGTTCTCTTTTTCTAAAACACATTTTCTCTGTAATGCAGGTGGTGATTAAGCATGTTGCTCAGTTTTTAGTCAGCTACTTACCAGTGGTAAGAAATGTTTGTCTTTTTCTGTTGTTTTCCCCCAACGTGTTCCTCAAACAGCCTAATGTTTGAACACTGACCTCGATGTTCTGTTTCTCAAGCTTCTTAATGGTAAAATGACCGAGATTCCCAAGGAGGTGGCATTGCTAATAATAGTGGGGGCAGGACCAGAGGCTACGAGCAGCAATGTGACGCCCGCTTAAAACGACTGGTATGACTTGGAAGACGAACTCATCATGGTCTTTGAAAGGCCAAAAAAACATAGACTTGGAAGTCTACCTGGCAAACAGAAGAACCTTTGTGCACGAGAGGGAGGTTAAGGTCAGCGAGTGGCAAGATAACATATATGGCAAACTTTAATGGACAATGTAAATCTGATTATTTGAACGTATTTTTCATTTGTCTGTCTGGTCATAATGAGACAGCTGGTACATGCAGCCACTGAAATGCAATCCAAGGGTGTCTACCATCGAGACATTAAGCCAGAAAACATTGTGTTTGACACATCGCCTGATCATCCAGCATTTCTATGTGTCAAATTCATCGATTTTGGTATTGGAGTCCCTTTTAGACCAGAAGCAGTCACACGAAGAAATGGTAGGTCATCAGCCTCACTGTTTAAATGTCCTTGCCTGCCCACACGCTTAGTGTCCACATGAATTCCTTACCATGAATAATTACTCTCTGGATTTTAGGGACCAAATCAGCCGCTGTAAACTGGCAGGACTTTAATGCCACCACAGCAGATTGAGTCACAGTTTTGCAGCTGGGTGCGGTGATGGATTGGCTGGTACGTCACATCATCCTTGATGACAACAACACATCTGAGATGCACACTGACATTTCAGAGGGTAAGCTGAATGTTAATTCTTTAACCTGTCGCATTACAAAAACTTGAAAAAATCCCCTTTAAAGAACCTTTAAAGGTTTTTCAAAAAACCTTTTTTTTTAATGGTTCTTTGAAGAACTATTTTCTGAGTGGTTCTTTAAAGAACCATTTTAAATCTTTCAAAATAAAATGCATCTTAAATTGAATTAACTAGAGTAGGGTAAAATAAATACAAGCACATAGACATATATTAATGGTTTATTGGCACTTTGTATTACAGAAAAAGACAAAAAGGCATTTTAACGCTAAGCACAACACCACTACTAATAATAGCATATAAGTCATTTAAACAGTAATAATTGAATATCTTTACTATACTATAAATAAATACATATAAATATTATACTATAGATAAAACAACAATCATTACATTAGAAATAGCAATACTTTCATAACAGACAATTAAACAACACATTTTCATCAGCATGTTTGCATTTTCAGTAAAACTATTTCAAGAACAATCTTTTTATTTAAATTATCAATGAACTGCAGCCTTAAGTTATGTAAGTTAAGTTTAATGTGGGACTCATGGTCCTTTGTTAGTCCACATTGGGACAATTTCAGTCTCTCACCTGCACTATGCTGGCAATCTAGGAGATATTTAATGCATTTGCCACTCTTTGCACAGCTACTGGTACAGGTGTAGTCAGAGTTCCCAAGTTGAGAACAAATGCCTCCAAAAAGCAAAATGTCTTTTTTAGTTCACTTGGATAGGCAACATTGTAGTTATGGTACAGGGAGAAGACAATACCCATCGCCAATGAAATGTCAATTTCCCCACTGTCCAGAATCATTTTTTGTCCATCCATCTGGACATTGCCCTCAGTTGAATCACTCAAGGGCTTGCCGTCACTGCTGCTGAGTACGATTGTAGGTATTGGGCTGTGTGGATCCTGAAACAGAAATTAAATTCTTGAAATGAGGAGTATAGTTTAAATAAGCATAAACAACAGGTGTCCCAATGAAAGTATGAAACTCCTGTAAAATACTGGATTAGTTTTAGACCCCCCCTCACCATACCAAAAAAAATCTAAATTTACCTTATTTATGACGGAGAGATGAGCGGCATTTTCTTTGAAAATAGATGGCAGGAGAAGAACAGCTGTGTTTACTATCTGACCTGGAAAATAAAGAGAAATATGTAAATATTTTCTGGCCAATTTTGTTAATACAAAGCAGTAAAGGCCATATGAGTACCTTCATCAGGAGTTGAATGTCTTGCAGAACATAAGCATTAGTGCAGTAAATGTATACCTAATTAACTTTTCAGTGTAATTCAGTGTAAATGTTAAGCATTTATACAAAACCCCCAAAATGTTGTTCAGTTCTGTAAGTTGCTAGCTTTAAATAATTTGAGTCCTAAAGAACTTGCAGAGCAAGTCTAGCTGCCACTGAACATTTTTTGGGATAAACATTGTGTGAATGACTGAAAATCCTCATAGAGATATATATACACAGCAAATTCAAAAGTGTTAAATGTTTTGGTGTTAGTAGTCTTAGAGTTAATTTTACTCTAAGTAGAGTCACATTCTTTTAATGTAACTCTGAGGTGTAAAATGATAGTAGTTAAAATCGAGTGTTAGAAATGAGTGTTTCTATTTCAAATCTGGAGGTGTTACAATGGAAACATTAACTCTTGACCTCTTAACTCTGAACTCCTACAGGGGCTATGACACCAATAGAGTAAATTCACAGACTCCGCCCCCAGCACGGCTCCAATCGAAGCTGAAGTGAAGCCGTTTCAGAACATTTTGCTCTACATATTTGAGTTGTTTGCCATGCTTGGTAAGTCATGTTTTCAAAGATTGTTTCAATTATTGTTATTAGCTTTTACTTCTGTGGCTCTTTGGAGTTGAGACAAAGCTGTGTGAAAGGCATTAGCCATGTTGCTCGCTGATAGCATAATATTCTGTTTTAGCTAGCTGAAAGGTATTGTTTGCGGGCAAATACCACAGCCTTGAAAAAAAGCTTGCATGTGAATTTTCAGTCAAATTTCTTGGTCAAATACACTTAAAACAATGTCTAGAATGTGAAATGTTGATATAATGGTGCTACTTGAAGCCTGAAAACGATCTCTCATAAAAAACGAGCAAACAGCAGTAGCAGATGTCCCGACTGAGTTCTACGTTAGCACTTAGATTCCTCCAGAGTTTTCTGCACACGGTTTAGGTAAAAATAAAAAAGGTTGTTGTTTTACATTTAGTTCAGTATTACCTGTTGCCTGTGTCCTTGTCTTTTGGGAAAATACTTTACACAAGTAATGGCTCAAAGAGGATTCCTTTTTTTTTACTGTGCTGCAATTGATTTGTGCCATTAATTAGTGTCAACTAATTTTTATTCAATCTCCACATAGGATATGCTTGTGAAGATGGAATATGGGGGAGAGCAGAAGTGCGTTGAAGTTCCACAAAGTGATGAATGAAGGACATGCATATTGTATTTTGTATTTATTGAAATAAGTGATGAGAATGCTGTTATTTGCATTTACCAGCTCACCTATGTCAGACCTTTTGATAAACGAAATTCTAATGAAAGTGAGAACATGTACACTGTTACATCTTTCAGAAAATGTTTTGAAATTGTGGTGCACAGTTCAGAATAAATGTTTTTCAAAAACCATTGCGTCTTTTTAGTAAATGTTTATTTCCAAAAGAAATTTCTAGAAGTTCAGAACAGTAAAATTCCCGCTTTTTAGAATTAATTAGAAGATAACTCTTACGTAGTTAAACTAAAATACTCTTTGAGAGTTAATATATAAACTCTTAACACCAAGTGTTAAATTATCAACTCCAGAGAGATTTGGTGTTTAACACTAAATCAGAGTTAACATACCAACTCTCCAAAAAGAGTTAAATTAACACTCTCTGGTGTGGACCCATATAGACACTTTAAAAGTGTTGAAATCAAATCTGACAGTGTTAATTTGGACATGCTGGATTTGCTGTGTAGCATCGAGGGTGTATCAGTTAAATCTTAAAGTACATCAGTGCAGAGACGAGAAAGGAGAAATGTCTGTCAGGGTTCCTGGGTCATCGACCCAGTGCTTTCAGTTTTGTTCATGTTCAGTTTATTTTGCCACTGCCTGTTTCACTTCCTGTTTGTTCCCCGTGTCAGCTTGTGTCATTAGTCAGATTATGTTCAGCCCTGTACTCACCTGTTTCCAATCATTGTCATCATTCAACCTGTGTATTTAAGTTCCTCGGTTTCACCAGTTCTTTGTCGTGTCATTGATGTTATGTTGTCGTTTCCGCCAGCCAGCCAGCCAGCCACTCAGTCCGTCCGTTCGTCCGTCCGTCCTTCCTTCATTCATTCATTCATTCAGTCAGTCGTCCAGCCAGCCAGCCATTTCCTACCTCTGTTCTGTTTGCTCACGCCATCACAATAAACACCAGTCTTCACCTACCTGTGAGTCCTGCTTTTGGGTTCCTTCTTCCTCGCCTCCACACCACGCCTGACAGAATGACACGACCCGTGCCACGAAGACACGACTGGAACCCAGCGGACTCGGACCTTTTTGAGCGGCAGGAGGCAGCGCTCTCCTTGTGGGCGGAAAAGCTCAAGGAGAGACAGCGGCTCTTCGCGGAGCGAGAGCACGTCTTCGAGGGCACTCGCTTGGCTCTGGGCGGGCCTCGGAGACGCCGCGTTCACCCACCTGCTACCTCCCATGCACCGGAGCATCTGCCGCGGAGAGTGGGCGTTTCGCGCCGCGCTTCGGCGGCTCCCCCTCTCGCGGATCCGCTCCTCGCTCACACGTCACCTGCCTCATTTGCCGGATCCTCCACTTCGCCACGGCACAGCGGCTATGCCTCCCACCTCGGCTCAACAGAGGCTCCCGCGCCAGAGGCTCGGCTGTGTACCCCGCCCGCTTCCTCTTCCCGGAGAAAGCGGGGCACACGCCGCCATAACACGGACTATTTTCAGCAACTCCCGGTGGTGAGTTCCGGTAACTGTTTTCCACCCTCCTCATTTGACTCTTCACCCAGATTAACTAATAGACTCATCTCTGATTCATGGGATGTTTCCCTCCTGGAGGATTCTGTAGACTGGGAAGAGTTTTTCTGCTCTGCTCCTCCAAAGACTATAAATGGTGGTGGCAGAAGGACCAGAACAATCCCAGATAAACCTGCCTGTATCACACACCCAGTCACTATTTTCACACCCATTACTCAGCCATTTCCCACCAGCACGGCGGCCCAGATTCGGCCTTCCCCTTCAGCCGTTTCACCACCTCAGATGGCTAGGGCCCAGCCTACACCCACACCTGTGCCAGCTCCTAGGAAGAAGGCAGCTGCGACGCAGTCTACCTCCACATCCGCTCTTGTTTCCCGGGTGGGGGGTAACTGGTGTCCAGCCACCTCCCGTGCCTGTCCCAGCGCCCAGGCTGAGGGCAGCCTCAACCCAGCCTGACCTCCCTAGAGGCTTGAAAGAGCTAACCAGTCCACCTGCTACTTCACCACTTCCTCCACCTCCTCACTCAGCTTTCCACGCCCTGGCACTATCACTGGTTAGGCTAGCTGAGGTGTCCCCTGCTCAGGCACCAGCCTTATTAGCCCAGGCTGCAGTTTTATCCCCCTCGGTAACTCTGTCGTTAGCTCAGCCATTAGCATCGCCAACCTCTGTTCATCCCTTAGCTTCCCCACTCCAGTCAGTTCCCTCACCTGCTGTTCAGCTTTCACTCCAGTCAGTTCCCTCACCTGCTGTTCAGCCTTCCCTCCTGTCCCCTGTCGTCCAGTCTCCTCCTGTCCTCCTGTCCCCTGTAGTCCAGTCTCCTCCTGTCCTCCAGTTCCCTGTCCTCCAGTCTCCTCCCGTCCTCCAGTCTGTCCAGTCTGTAGTCCAGTCAGTCCAGTCGTCCCCTGTAGCTCAGTGTCCTGTTCTCCAGTCGCCTCCCGTCCAGTCAGTCCAGTCGCCTCCCGTCCAGTCAGTCCAATCAGTTCAGTCACTCATCCACCACCCTGTTCAGTTCCCGGACCTGCAGCCACAGCACCCAGAGCCAGCTGTGAGCCCTCCTGCTCTCCAGCCAGGGGCCTCCGCGCCCGCTGGCCCGGCCGCTCTCCAGCCAGGGGCTTCCGCGCCCGCTGGCCCTGCCTGTCTCCAGCCAGGGGCTTCCGCGCCCGCTGGCCCTAAAGCTGTGGCTCTGTCACCCCCGGCTCCCGTGCCGTCGCCTGGTCCAGACTCAGACTCAGCCTCAGCTTCTGCTTCGCCTGGGCCAGCCTCAGACTCAGCCTCAGCTTCTGCTTCGCCTGGGCCAGCCTCAGCTTTAGCTTCTGCTTCGCCTGGTCCAGACTCAGCCTCAGCTTCAGCTTCTGCTTCCCCTGGTCCAGCCTCAGCTTCCACTTCGCCTGGGCCAGCCTCAGCCTCGGCGTCAGCCTCTGCTTTGCCTGGTCCTGCGGCTGCCGCGCCGTCGCCCCAGCCACGTTCTGGACGTCATCGCCGGCGCGGCCGCCCACCGGACCTGCTCAGCGGCCGCCGCCGCCTTCCTCGCGGCCGCCCACCGGACCTGCTCAGCGGCCGCCGCCGCCTTCCTCGCGGCCGCCGCCGCCTTCCTCGCGGCCGCCCACCGGACCAGCTCAGCGGCCGCCGCCGTCTTCCTGAACCGTCTCGTCTCGGCCGCCGGCCACGTGGCCGCCCACCTGAACTGTTTCTGTTTTGGACTCCGTCCCTCCGTCCTGGGCCCCCTCCACCCGCCCTGTTCTGGTTTTTCTTTCTTTTGGCCGTCGGGTGCCGGCCTTTGGGGGGGGGGGGTACTGTCAGGGTTCCTGGGTCATCGACCCAGTGCTTTCAGTTTTGTTCATGTTCAGTTTATTTTGCCACTGCCTGTTTCACTTCCTGTTTGTTCACCGTGTCAGCTTGTGTCATTAGTCAGATTATGTTCAGCCCTGTACTCACCTGTTTCCAATCATTGTCATCATTCAACCTGTGTATTTAAGTTCCTCGGTTTCACCAGTTCTTTGTCGTGTCATTGATGTTATGTTGTCGTTTCCGCCAGCCAGCCAGCCAGCCAGCCACTCAGTCCGTCCGTCCTTCCGTCCGTCCGTGGATATTGTAAGGGACACTGTGTTTACTAATGTGCTGTATGTGAAACCTTAAAAAGTGGTATCTGAGATAGGAGTTAAAAATGTTTTTGCCCATTATTGCCAAGTGCCCTCACCTTTTCTTTCAGTGTCTGTCTGGCTCTCATCAACAGATTTTAAGCAGAGGCTTTTAAGGTTGCTGTTTGGGGCTATTGACACAAGCTTCGCTGCCAACTTACTGAATCCTCGGATTACTTTTTTGTCCACATCAGTTTTAAGTAACATGGAAGCCTCTTCAAGAAGCTAAAATAAAGGATAAACATATACATATTAGCTTTGTACCATAATATATACCATTATATAGCAAACCAGAACAATCATTATTTCACACATCAATTATCATTAGAGAACAAATTATAATTTTGCATTTGTTTACTTTAATTCTCAAGTACACATTGCTGTGCAAAAGGGATGTTTAGACTATTCTTCCCAAAAAACTATCATTGGCATCAGATTGGTCCAAAATTATCCTGTAGCATGAAAATAAAACCAAAGAGAAAGACATAGTCAATGTTGCAATTTCTGTTAGTGTTCTGTTAGTGTACTTTTATTACTCATGAAATAAATCTGCTGATTCAGTCACTTTGCCTGTCCTGTAGGTACGTGATTATTAGAAGTCTATATAAATGTGCAGCACATCAGTACATATTCGTGTTTTTGCCGTGCACTATTGTTATTGTTGTTTTTTGCTGCAGTTTTTGATAAAACACTCACCACAACAGGGATAGTGAGACATGGGAATTCTCGTAGAACCTCTTCAGTAGTATGCTGAAGAACGTAGTGTGTTCTGTACTTCTGTATTTTCCTGAGGTGCGTTCGAATGACATCCACATTTGGCCTAGTTTTTTGGCACTCTTGCTTAATCACTGATACATGTTGGTCGGTGCTACTTTCATCCTCCCCATCGTCAAGAGGATTGATATCCTGGTTATTAAAAAGTTTAGCAAATATTGAGAGAAAAAAACCCAAAACAATACTTTTAACTTTTATGTACAATTTAAAATGGCAAACAAACATTGAGCATATTTAACTTGCCTTGGTTTTTTCAAAAGGATACAGGGCTGGATATCTGATGATCTTTTTCTTCCTGAATTTGGAACTGAGTATTTCTGTCTCATTTTTTCAATTTCCTCTACGTCTACTAGTGGTCTTCTTTCCTTTTTAAACTTGTTCCTGAGAGACTCATGCAGAACATCCTACAAACGATAAAAATGTAACTAATTATTCATAAATAGGTGCAACTAGGTCCTCCCTTTATACAAGACATTTACCAGAAAACTTTGAGTGACATAAAGCTGGTAGGTTTGCTGTAATCATGTCATAACCTAATTAGTTCCTATTTACAGATCTCTTCTTTAACTCTTAGGAGTTGATCGAACACATGATATAAAGGTTTGGAGCACCTTAGATTGGCTACATACACTATAAAAGGTAGATAAAGATTAGATAAAGTATCAATGGCATTATGTCCTACAAGCATACTCATCATGATCTTTCAGTCTATATGTTAATACCTCTACCTTTTAATAATAAAAATAATAATGTATACTTTATTGATCCCCACAGGGAAATTTCTCTCTTTGCATTTAACCCATTCACTCAGTGAAGCAGTGGGCAGCCACTAATCAGGCGCCCGGGGAGCAGTGTGTAGGGACAGTACCTTGCTCAAGGGTACCTCAGGGTAGCCGTTCAGTTGATTCAAACCCCTGACCTTCCGATCATGGGGCAACCACACTACCTACTGAGCTATCCCTGCCCTATTTTCAAATTTAATTTTTTAAATACAAAAACTACACTATCCTGATACAAAGGCAAACAGAGCTAATATAATGCTGAATTTCACACCATTCACTTGAGAATTCACAGAGAAATGAAACATTAATTAATTTAAAAGAGCAATTGATATTTTATTTATTGTTTGACCATACTGGACGAGATCTGCCTCAAAAATCACAATACTAATACTTGTATTGTAGTGGCCACAAGGGAACAGATAACCTCTGAATATGTAACAATGAAAATGTTAGCATGTTACACTCGTTAGCCAATAATTAGGCAATTCAAAGACAATTTGTTGGACAATTTTATCAATGTTTGCTTTTCAGGAATACTTACATATCCAGAGCCATAACTCTCCTTCAAGAAAGGAAAACTCAGAAGGACAGTCCTCAGAAGCTCTACATACTGCACATGAGAGGGATACCTGCAAATTTTGAATGATGAACTTAAATTCTGATGTACATACTGTATTTTAAATGAATCAAATCTTAATTATATATAGACTTACATTGTCTCATTACTCAAGTGGTCAAACAGAGCTTGAACAAGCATGTTTTTGAGTCTGTTCTTGGTGGGTGACTTTAGTGCTGCATCTTTATTGGTCAACGCAGTGAGCACAGCTGGAGGAAACTGCACTTTGCAGTTAAACATAGGTTGGAGTGCTGACACAGTATGCTTTTCTTTGTGTTGCCTTCCACTGCAAGAAGAAGTAAGAAGTATGTTTAGAGTTTGTTACAAGACATGAATATGCGTGTCCTTGTATCCTGCATCAGGAATATCCGCATATTTAAAACGTACAATAACAGCTGCTGAACTACAGAAACAGAATCATAACAGAGAGTAAGAGTGGCTGTGACATTTCAATTTTGAAAGTAAATGGGTGTGTGATGCACATCAACGCTGGAGAAACAGTACAGGGCTTGCGTCAACCCCTTGCCCCCCACCCTCCAACACCGTAAACCTAGGGGAGGGGAAACACTGAATTGTATGAATGTACAATTCAGTGAATCATGTCCAGTCAACTTAAGACTCACTCTTTCAGCTTCTCTACAGCAGACAAAAATTTCACTTGGTCTTTCACTTTTGGAAAAAGACGCTCACTCATTCTTTCAGTCATCTGCAGAAGAGTCGATCCATCGATTTCATTGTCTGTGTCACAGAAAAACAATAAGACACGATCAAAACAGAAATGAGCATGTTCGAAGATAAAGAATAAAAATATCATAAAACATTACTAAAAAGACAGCTATGCGTTCATTAGTGACTGTAGATGATGACAGACATGTGGAATAGCCAAAAAGTGGTTAAAATCATTTTAACAGTGGTTGACAATTCCTAACTAAAAAGTCATGGTTTAGGATGTATCTTACCTAACTTTGGTATGAACTGCCTTAAAAGGTCGGTGGATCAGTGTAATGAAGTCTTGACCATCACATCTGTATGCGTCCAAAGCATGAAAGTCTACCTCATCCCCAGGCTTGAATATCAACAGATCATCAGTCTCTCTGATGTGGTATGATTGAAGGTGTCTTATAAACTCCAGTGTTGTAAAAAGTCTTCCAACAAGAAACCATTTTGCCCTGATATACACAATCAGGACTATTTTTTTTACAAACAGTGGAATTTGCTCTGCATGCACAAGTTCCAAAATGAAGAAATCTCCAACTGCATATTTTACAGAGTTTAAAATGATGCATTTACTCGTCCAGAGTTTCTCATCCACAGTAACGGCTGTCTCCAAGTTCTGCAAACAAATCTGCAAGTTCACTGGAAGTTCTTGAAGTGATAAGTTATTAACTGCTGCTTGTGTATGATCGCTCCTGATGATCCATTCAGGCTGCCACTCCCAGCATTGACGAAGCTGATTCCTCTTTGCCAAAGTCTGACAAATATTAATATAGTTATTGGTGATTCTTGCTACTGTCTTGAAAAATTGATGTCTGGCTTCAAACCTCATGCACCAATGAGAGCGGAGTGACCCATAATCAAGGATGAGCCGAGGATAATGTAGCAGAAAATGCAGCTTGGGTATAAACACACCAGTGTATGGTGTAACTGGCCCATGTAAAGTTCTCTATAAGTTCACTCAGAGCTCGTTCAGATGATTGGGGAAATTCAACAGTTTCCTGGATGACAGGGTCACAGTCTGGGGCAGACTCTAATCCTTGTTTCTGATATTTATGTTTCTTCCTTATGTGATTTTTCAAAGATTTCACAGACAAAAACTTTCTGGGACAGTCTTCTAGTCTGCAGACAATGAAGAATCCTCATTTACTTTCATGGTATATCTGTTGATGTTTCAGCAGTTTTTCATATGTTGGTTTTCTTGTGGAGCACCGTGGACACTGATATGGCACATCCATAGAAATGCTCACCTACAAAGACCTGGGGTGGCTGTAGCTCAGGTGGCAGAGCGGATCAGCCACTAACCAGAAGGTCGGTGGCTCAATCCCAGGCTGCTCAAGTCTGCATGCCAAATATCCTTGGGCAAGATACTAACCCCATGTTGCTCTCCGATGCATCCATCGGAGTGTGAATGTGTATGAATGTTAGATACTTAGCACTAAAGCTTAGAAGTGCTTGTGTGATTGGGTGAATGAATTAGCTGTATAAAGCGCTTTGAGTGCTCGGACAGAGTAGAAAAGCGCTATATAAGAACCAGTCCATTTACCTGTTGATAATCTGCCAATTCATTTTCCCCAAGCCAAAGAGATACTTCTCCAACAGTCCACTGCTGAGCCATGATCTGTTAAAACAAAACAAAATGCCATTACATTGTTATTCTGTGACATCAAAAACTTATTTATTTATTTTTTGTTCAATCATTTTCCAAGCCACTTTATCATCATAAGGATCGGAGGGGTGCAGGAGCCTATCCCAGCTGTTTTTTTAGGCGGGGTAGACCCTGGACAGGCTGCCAGTCCATGGCCTTTTGACTGTTCCCAAAGTCAGGACACATACTCACGGAGAGGCAGCGTTTCAGTGGTATGGTCCTCATCTGTGGAACAGCCTGCCGGAGGAGCTCAGGGCCGCAGAGAACGTACATGTTTTTAAGAACAGGCTCAAGATCCAACTTTTTAATTTAGCTTTTACTTGACGTTTATTTATTTTATGCTTATTTATTCTATCCTGTTATTCTATTTATTAATTTAGGTTTTACCTAATATTTATCGATTTTATTCTTATTCATTTTTTATCTTCTTACTCTATTTACATTTATATTGTATCCCTTCTTATTTATTTTATCTTTTTACCCTGTATATATCCTATTGTGTCATATCTCCAGTGTTTCCTCGGCGGGCGCTCTCTGCACCGGCGCTGTAATCGACCGTGGCTGCTGGGGCTCTGGGGGTCCTCTCAGCCTGGCTGGGGGGCTTCTTTGCCTCTCACACGCACTAAGCAGTTGTCAAACTCTCAAACGCAGTAAGCAGTTGTCATACTCTGACACGCACTAAGCAGTTGTCATACTCTCACACACACTAAGCGTAAGTGACGGAGTTACACCGTCCCGGGCCACAGACAGCTGATCTGGGCGCATACACACACCACCACCATTAGTTTCTACAATTACGGTGGCTGCGTGTCTTTTCGTCGACCAGGCAGATAAACAAAAAGGGGTGAGAGGTATATTTTGAGCGGCGCAGAGGGTGGCCAACATATTTTTCCCACTTACCTTTAATAAAGTCGGTCGCGTAGACTCGCTGTGATCACCGATTGTACGAGTGGTTATGCAAGCCGATGGTATGGTGTTCCGGGGTTCAAATAGTGGGTTCGGGCACGCTTGAAAGGTCACGAGAACTGCATTATTTTTGTTTGTTTTTTTTTGTTATTGTGAAACACTGTAGGCTGCCTGGAATTGGCCATAAATGTCTGTATTTACATATATATGTATTGTAGGAATACAGCTGGAAATAAGCTGAGGAGAAAAGAGTGTTTGGTAAAAGAAATAATAAAGAGATGACGATTATGCCTAGTGGGAGGGGCCATGGGGTAAAAAAGAAGGCTGTTTTTCGGTGAGATGTTACAGAGAGGGTAACATGCAGACTGTGTTTTGTATATAGATGTTTGTTTTGTGTTGACTTAAGTTAGTTTTCTATTTTCTTTGTAAATAATCTTTTGTGCACCTGGGAGGCCGGCAGAATAAACTATCCACACTGAATGCTTCCTGACTACGCCTGCATTTGTTCGGGAGAAGTTTCAGAGAGGACCCCGCGACATATGGTGTCAGGAGTGGGATGGCTAGTCGGAAGAGGAAAACGCGCCTCCCAGTTAAGCGCACAGGGCTGCGGTCCCAGCAGCATGAGCTTCCAGTGGAGAAGACAGCAGAGGACCTGGCATGGGACACAGTACCGGCGTCGTCTTCTTCAGCAGAGGAGGAGGAGGAGGTTTCTGGCAGGATTGGTCCAGCATTGCCTACAGCTTCAACCTCAGCACGTGACCCAAACGGAGAGCTGAAATGCGATGATGAGGGACTTCCTGGCGGGACAGCAAAGGAGAGAGGAGGTTTTGTTGGCAGAACTCAGGGGGCTGAGGACTGTTTCCCCTCCCAACGCTCAGCTGCATTCAGATTTTGCTGGTCAGGAAAGCCCAGCCCAAGCACCAGCCGGAGCAAGCACCACAGCAGCAACGGCCACGCCAAGCACCGCAACAGCAAGCAGCCCCAGAATGGTACTGCCTACACCTGCACACCAAAGAGGATACCGGGATCCCCCAGAGGAGGTTCCCTCTCTTCAGTCAAAAGCAGTGACCAACAACCTCATCCAGTCAGTCTCAAAGTGGATGCGATCTGCTGGGCCGAAAATTCCACCCTTTCAGATGGGGGAAGACATTGAGAACTATTTGTGGAGTTTTGAGCGAGTTGCCAAAACCTGGAAATGGCCAGAGAGTGAATGAGCCGGTCATCTGGTTCCACTGCTATCGGGGAAGGCGTTGGAGGCCTACACTGCAATGGATGAAGAAAGAGCCAATCGTTATGAAGATTTAAAAGCTGCGTTGCTAACCAAATTTGACATTTCCTCTGAGACGTATCGGCAGAAGTTAAGGTCCAATACAGTTCCACCTGGTGAGAGCCCCACTGAGACCTATTATCGCCTGAAGGGCCTCTATCGGCGCTGGATCCGACCAGAGCAGCATATTAAAGAAGAGATGGGAGAAGCTATCATCTTGGAGCAGTTAATCCGGGTACTTCCAGGGGAGGTGAGGACCAGGGTGAGGGAGCATGAGCCAGCAGATGGACTGACTGCTGCTAAGCTGGTGTCACAGTACTTCAATGCGCGTAAAGGAGCACCACCTGCATGCTCATCTGGGACGCCACAGCGACCACCACTCCCATCATCGGGTCTTCTGAAGAGGGAGAGCAACCCAAAGCCACCAGAAAACCCCAAGGCATCAAACTTACGAGCAGCGGGTAAGGACTGTCTTTGTTATTATTGCCAGCAGCCAGGTCATAAAGCCTCGGTATGCCCTATCCGGAAGGCTAAAGTCACTGGTGCCTGCTATGCACCCCGGCTGGAGATGGAGCCCACAAGGGTCCAGCCAGTGGATGTGCAACGCTATAAAAAAGTAAAGGTCAATGGTCAGCAGGCTACTGCTTTGCTGGACACTGGTAGTTTTATGTCTTTAATTAAGCATAGTTTGGTACCAGTGAACAGTGTGGACTATAGCAGACAGGAAGAAGTTTTATGTGCGCATGGTGATAAACATCCATACCCAAAAGTGGAGGTAACAGTGACTATTAATGAACAGCCCTACCTGTTGTCAGTTGGGGTGGTAAAGAACTTGCCTGTAGAGGTTATTCTGGGGATGGACTTGCCTGTACTCATAGACTTGCTGCAAGAAAAAGAAGAACAGTGGACAGAGACTGATGTGGGGGATAAGGGGAATGCTAAATTAAATGTGTCTGGCCCAGTGGTCACTAGAGCCCAGGCGAAGGCTGGATGCCAACCCTTGCCAGACTTTGACAGTAGTCTGTGTGAGGGTGGCACTAATGGGCCAAGAAAATCCCGCTGCCAACGCCGCTTTGAGAAGCAGCTATGGTCAAAGGGGCCGGACACAAAGAGCATGAAATGCGATGTACCAGAAAATATCCCTTTGTTGCAAAGGGAGGATGAAACGTTGAAAGTTTTGTTTGCTAATGTGACTGAAGGGGAAACTGGAAAATGGGGAGGGAAAGAGAAGTTCATTGTTGACAAAAATGTGTTGTATGCTGTTGACGGTGACCACCAACAGCTTGTGATACCTTCTAGTTGTAGACCCCTCATTATGCACCTAGCACATACCCTCCCCTGGGCAGGTCATCTGGGTCGCCAAAAAACCTATATGCGAGTTAGCTCACGTTTCTTTTGGCCGTCAATGTACACAGACATACAAAAATATTGCCGTACATGCCCTACCTGCCAGAAAACCTGTCCAGCTCGCAAGTCTGACAGGGCCCTGCTACAGCCACTTCCGGTCATCTCCACCCCCTTCCGTAAGATAGCTATGGACATTGTGGGTCGTCTGGTAAAAAATAGTCGGGGTCATCAGTACATTTTGGTGGTGTGTGATTATGCGACTCGTTTCCCAGAAGCTTTCCCTCTGCGTGCGCTCACGGCACCCAATGTTCTGCGTGCACTGGTACAGCTGTTCTCCCGGGTGGGGATACCAGATGAGATTTTGACCGACCAAGGGACTAACTTTACCTCTAGGTTGATGCAGCTCTTCCACAACCAGCTAGGCATCTCTGCCATCAGGACGTCACCCTACCATCCACAGACAGATGGGTTGGTGGAGAGGTTCAACCAAACTCTGAAGAGGATGCTGCAGAAGTTTGTGTCAGACACTGGGAAAGACTGGGACCAGTGGCTACCCTTCCTGCTGTTTGCGTACAGAGAAGTTCCCCAGGCTTCCACTGGTTTCTCACCATTCGAGCTACTCTATGGTTGGGATGTGCAGGGGCCGTTGGATCTCCTCCGGAAGGGTCGGGAGTCTCCTGCTTCTGCTCCAAATGATAAAGGAGTGGTGCAATTTGTGCTGGAAATGAGAGATCGGTTGGGGAGATACCATGAAGAGGCCGAGGTCAACCTGCGAGACGCTCAACGAAGCCAGAAGACCTGGTATGACCAATAGGCCCGGCAACGTGAATTTCAATCTGGTCAAAAGGTGTTGTTACTTCTCCCCTCAGCCAACAGTAAACTTCTGGCGAAATGGCAAGGGCCATACAAGGTTCTTCGCAGAATGGGGCCAGTGACCTATGAGATTCATCTTCCTGAAAAGAGGAAACCGAAGCAGACTTACCATGTGAATCTCCTGAAAGAATGGGAAGAGCGTGCCCACCAGGCCACTGCGAAAGCTCTGATGGCAAGAGAAGTGCCAAGAGAAGGGAAGACAGAACCCGAGCAGGGAGCCGATCCAATGTCTCCGGTGCTGACTCATCTTACCCCACAGCAGGCTGCTGAGCTACTCCAAATCCTTCGGTAGACTCCATCTCTGTGTTCAGTTAACCCCGGCAGGACCACCCTTGTCGAACATGTGATATGCCTAAAGGATGGACATCCCAACGTCCATACCAGGTTCCACAACACTTAGTGGATAAATTGTGACAGGAGAAGATGCTGGTCTTGGGGTGATAGAGCCGTCCTGCTCAGAGTGGTGTAGCCCGGTGGTCATCATCTTCAAGAAAGATGGCTCCCTACGCATCTGCATTGATTTCCGGAAGCTTAATTCCATTTCAGAGTTTGATGCCTACCCCATGCCTCGAATCGAGGGTTTGCTGGAGAAGATTGGAGCGGCCAGGTACATCACCACCCTGGATCTGTGCAAAGGTTACTGGCAAGTGCCACTGGAGGAGTCTTCTCGACCGTACAACGCCTTCAGGACACCTGCCGGCCTGTTCCAGTTCACGGTGATGCCATTTGGGCTACATGGGGCTCCGGCCACCTTCCAAAGGCTGATGGACAAATTACTACAGGGGTGTGACCCCTATAGTGCCGCCTACCTGGATGATGTAGTGATCTTCAGCAACACCTGGGAAGAGCATCAGCAGCACCTGTCCGAAGTCCTGGGAAGAATCCATAAGGCAGGGTTGACCCTCAACCCCTCTAAATGTGAGTGGGCACGGCAGGAGACCCGCTACCTTGGCTACCAAGTGGGCAGAGGTGTGGTGCGCCCGCAGATGGATAAAGTGGATTTTATCCAGAACTGCCCTCGGCCTCGCACCAGCCCCTTCCTGGGGCTGGTTGGCTGGTACCAAAGATTTGTGCCCCAGTTTGCAACTATTGCGGCCCCTCTTACTGCTATGACCAGCAAGGACCAACGGAATCCTGTCACATGGACAGCGGAATGTGAACAAGCTTTCAAAAGGCTGAAAACCTGCCTGTGTACGACCCCAGTTCTCAGGAGCCCAGACTTCAGGAAGAAATTTCTGGTCCAGGTGGATGCCTCCAAAAGCGGCCTGGGAGCAGTGCTGGCCCAAGGGGACCCTGGAGAAAAGCTTCCGGTCCTATACCTAAGCCAAAAGCTGCTGCCACGAGAGACCAACTACTCAACTGTGGAGAAGGAGGCCTTGGCCATTAAGTGGGCACTGGAGAAACTCAGGAATTATTTACTTGGAAGGGAGTTTGAGTTGGAAACTGATCACCGAGCGCTCACCTGGATCCATTCCATGAAGGACCATAACAGCCGACTGACACGCTGGTACCTTTCACTGCAGCCGTTCAGATTCACCATCCGTCAAAGACCAGGCAAGCTCACTGTAGTGGCAGATTATCTCTCCAGGTTGCCGCACAACGCCAACCTTCAGGTGGAAGGGGATGATGTAACGGAGTTACACCGTCCCGGGCCACAGACAGCTGATCTGGGCGCATACACGCACCACCACCATTAGTTTCTACAATTACGGTGGCTGCGTGTCTTTTCATCGACCGGGCAGATAAACAAAAAGGGGTGAGAGGTATATTTTGAGCGGCGCAGAGGGTGGCCAACATATTTTTCCCACTTACCTTTAATAAAGTCGGTCGCGTAGACTCGCTGTGATCGCCGATTGTACGAGTGGTTATGCAAGCCGATGGTATGGTGTTCCGGGGTTCAAATAGTGGGTTCGGGCGCGCTTGAAAGGTCACGTGAACTGCATTATTTTTGTTTGTTTTTTTGGTTATTGTGAAACACTGTAGGCTGCCTGGAATTGGCCATAAATGTCTGTTTTTACTTATATATGTATTGTAGGAATACAGCTGGAAATAAGCTGAGGAGAAGAAATAATAAAGAGATGACGATTATGCCTAGTGGGAGGGGCCATGGGGTATAAAAGAAGGCTGTCAGGGCCTACCTGGGTTTTTTCGGTGAGATGTTACAGAGAGGGTAACATGCAGACTGTGTTTTTTATATAGATGTTTGTTTTGTGTTGACTTAAGTCAGTTTTCTATTTTTTTTGTAAAAAATCTTTTGTGCACCTGGGAGGCCGGCAGAATAAACTATCCACACTGAATGCTTCCTGACTACGCCTGCATTTGTTCGGGAGAAGTTTCGGAGAGGACCCCGCGACAAGTTTACATACTCTCACAAGCACTAAGCAGTTGACATACTCGGACACGCACTGAACAGTTGTCATACTCTCACATGCACTGAGCAGTTGACATACTCTCACATGCACTGAGCAGTTGACATACTCTCACATGCACTGAACAGTTGTCATACTCTCACATGCACTGAGCAGTTGACATACTCTCACATGCACTGAGCAGTTGACATACTCGGACACGCACTGAACAGTTGTCATACTCTGACACGCATTAAGCAGTTGTCATACTCTCACATGCACTGAGCAGTTGACATACTCTGACACGCACTGAACAGTTGTCATACTCTCACATGCACTGAGCAGTTGACATACTCTGACACGCATTAAGCAATTGTCATACTCTCACACGCACTGAGCAGTTGACATACTCTGACACGCATTAAGCAATTGTCATACTCTCACATGCACTGAGCAGTTGTCATACTCTGACACGCACTAAGCAGTTGTCATACTCTCACACGCGCTGAGCAGTTGACATACTCTGACACGCACTAAGCAGTTGTCATACTCTCACACGCACTGAGCAGTTGACATACTCTGACACGCATTAAGCAATTGTCATACTCTCACACGCACTGAGCAGTTGACATACTCTGACACGCATTAAGCAATTGTCATACTCTCACAGGCACTGAGCAGTTGTCATACTCTGACACGCACTGAGCAGTTGTCATACTCTCACATGCACTGAGCAGTTGTCATACTCTGACACGCATTAAGCAATTGTCATACTCTCACACGCGCTGAGCAGTTGACATACTCTGACACGCACTAAGCAGTTGTCATACTCTCACATGCTCTGAGCAGTTGTCATACTCTCACACGCACTGAGCAGTTGTCATACTCTCACACGCACTGAGCAGTTGACATACTCTGACACGCACTGAGCAGTTGTCATACTCTCACATGCACTGAGCAGTTGACATACTCTGACACGCACTGAGCAGTTGTCATACTCTCACACGCGCTGAGCAGTTGTCATACTCTCAAACGCACTGAGCAGTTGTCATACTCTCAAACGCACTGAGCAGTTGTCATACTCTCACACGCGCTGAGCAGTTGTCATACTCTCAAACGCACTGAGCAGTTGTCATACTCTCAAACGCACTGAGCAGTTGTCATACTCTGACATGCACTGAGCAGTTGTCATACTCTCAAACGCACTGAGCAGTTGTCATACTCTCAAACGCACTGAGCAGTTGTCATACTCTGACATGCACTGAGCAGTTGTCATACTCTCAAACGCACTGAGCAGTTGTCATACTCTCAAACGCACTGAGCAGTTGTCATACTCTGACACGCACTGAGCAGTTGTCATACTCTCACATGCACTGAGAAGTTGTCATACTCTCAAACGCACTGAGCAGTTGTCATACTCTCAAACGCACTGAGCAGTTGTCATACTCTGACACGCACTGAGCAGTTGTCATACTCTCAAACGCACTGAGCAGTTGTCATACTCTCAAACGCACTGAGTAGTTGTCATACTCTGACACGCACTGAGCAGTTGACATACTCTCAAACGCACTGAGCAGTTGTCATACTCTCAAACGCACTGAGCAGTTGTCATACTCTGACACGCACTGAGCAGTTGTCATACTCTCACATGCGCTGAGCAGTTGACATACTCTGACACGCATTAAGCAGTTGTCATACTCTCAAACGCACTGAGCAGTTGTCATACTCTGACACGCACTGAGCAGTTGTCATACTCTCAAACGCACTGAGCAGTTGTCATACTCTCAAACGCACTGAGCAGTTGTCATACTCTGACACGCACTGAGCAGTTGTCATACTCTCAAACGCACTGAGCAGTTGTCATACTCTCAAACGCACTGAGTAGTTGTCATACTCTGACACGCACTGAGCAGTTGACATACTCTCAAACGCACTGAGCAGTTGTCATACTCTCAAACGCACTGAGCAGTTGTCATACTCTGACACGCACTGAGCAGTTGTCATACTCTCAAACGCACTGAGCAGTTGTCATACTCTGACACGCACTGAGCAGTTGTCATACTCTCAAACGCACTGAGCAGTTGTCATACTCTCAAACGCACTGAGTAGTTGTCATACTCTGATACGCACTGAGCAGTTGACATACTCTCAAACGCACTGAGCAGTTGTCATACTCTCAAACGCACTGAGCAGTTGTCATACTCTCAAACGCACTGAGCAGTTGTCATACTCTGACACGCACTGAGCAGTTGTCATACTCTCAAACGCACTGAGCAGTTGTCATACTCTGACACGCACTGAGCAGTTGTCATACTCTGACACGCACTGAGCAGTTGACATACTCTCAAACGCACTGAGCAGTTGACATACTCTGACACGCACTGAGCAGTTGTCATACTCTCAAACGCACTGAGCAGTTGTCATACTCTGACACGCACTGAGCAGTTGTCATACTCTCAAACGCACTGAGCAGTTGTCATACTCTCAAACGCACTGAGCAGTTGTCATACTCTGACACGCACTGAGCAGTTGTCATACTCTCAAACGCACTGAGCAGTTGTCATACTCTCAAACGCACTGAGCAGTTGACATACTCTGACACGCACTAAGCAGTTGTCATACTCTCACACGCACTGAGCAGTTGACATACTCTCAAACGCACTGAGCAGTTGACAAACTCTGACACGCATTAAGCAGTTGTCATACTCTCACATGCACTGAGCAGTTGTCATACTCTCACATGCACTGAGAAGTTGTCATACTCTCACACGCGCTGAGCATTTGACATACTCTGACACGCATTGAGCAGTTGACATACTCTGACATGCATTGAGCAGTTGACATACTCTCAAACGCACTGAGCAGTTGACATACTCTCACTCGCGCTGAGCAGTTGACATACTCTGACACGCACTAAGCAGTTGTCCCCCAAAGAAACCAAATTCCTAGAAATCCAATAACGGAAATGTTTGCACACAGTTGTCATTATGTGCAGAGGTCCACCCTACCAGCCAACCTCAGATCTCCACGCATACACAAACTAAGGCACATAAGTCTGCACACATCCAGACATTAACAGATACACACACATGGCCACCCTTTATATCGGTGGACCTCCACCAGGCCTCACTGCACTGCTCTTCTCAGAGAAACCCTCAACAGAAGAGTTGAGAAACACAAAACTTGTGAGATCTGAATGTCCTGGTGAGTCTCCACCTGTTACAGGTGGGTGCTGCCTGGACTGTCTCAAGACAGACCAGACCAGGTGCACCACAAACACTTCAAACCTCATCTCAGGACAAAAACTAAAAGAACAACATAAACAAGGAGAAAACTTGCCTTAGAAACATGCAGGGTTAGAGGAGACGGCAGCCATGTAGAGGTGAGCCTGTGTGAGTCCGTTTTCTTTTAGTGAACAACAGAAAAAAAGAAAAAAGAAAGAAAACTTACCTTAAAAATCTGTAGGGTTGTTTTCTCTGAGACATGTTGGAATCTGTAAACAGTTACTCCGAAAAGGATCCAGATGTTTCAAAATACTTCTCTGGCGAACGTTTCAATTCTGCGAACATAAATGCTGTGATTAATGGACTAAAAGTCATCGCTTCTCACCCCTATTTATGGATTCAAGGATCAAAGGATCAAATTGGTGGTAAGATTCTAAATATATGTGATGTCATAATCCTGTTAGTTTGGAATACACAAAACAATAAGCACAGTTGTACAGACACACACACACTCCCAAAAACTAGCCAGCCCTCATGAGGAGGTTGTGACGCCCTCCAGGTGCGGGAAAGAAAGCAGGAAAAACCGGGAGCGGGCCGCCTCACCGCTCTTTACATTAATGGACCGCCCCAAAGAAATCCAAACACGGAAATGCTTGCACACACATGTGATTATGCGCAGAGGTCCATCCTACCAGCCAACCTCAGATCTCCATGCAGGCACATATGAATGCACATACATTTACACACATCCAGAGATAAACTCCCCCAAAGAAATCCGAACATGGAAACTTTTGCGCACACTGCACACACATTCAGAGTTCATAACGCACTGGTGAGTCTCCACCTGTTACAGGTGGATGCAACCTGGACTGTCTCAAGACAGACGAGACCAGATCCACCAAAGAAACTGCAGATGTGAGGACATGCGTCTTTTTGAAATATATAAAACAATAAACACGGTCGTGCAGACACATACACTCACACAGGCTGAGAAAGTCTAGCCAGCCCTCGTGATGGGGTGGACCTCCTCCAGGCCTCACTGCCTTCCCCTCCTGAGAGAAACCCTTTATAGAAGAGTTGAGAAAGACACAATTTGTGAGGTCTGAATGTTCTGGTGAGTCTCCACCTGTTGCAGGTGAGTGCAGCCTGGACTGTCTCGAGACAGACCAGATCAGCTGCACCACAGACACTTCATACCTCATCTCAGGAGAAAAACTGAAAGAACAACATAAAAAAGGAGAAAACCGACCTCAGAAACATGGCCAACATCTGTTTGATTAGACTAACAAATAATGGTTGACCATTTTCAGGTGCTCGCCTAACCTTCAGTAGTTGTTCGAGGTCATTGAAACGCTTAGGTTTTATATATCCAGTTTCCTTGGATTGATAATCTGTCTCGTATTGAAATTGTTCTTTGGTCAGTTTTGCCTGTTGCAGAATTTCAGGGTCGCTCTTGTTGACTTTAATAGCCACGATCTGTCTGTTTGCTCTGTGAATTGGTTAGAAACAAAACTGAACTTGTTTTGGTTTCTTTTGTAAAATGCTCTGAAAACATCTGGAAAGGGTTTGGGTTGGTGTCAGGTCAACGTCCGTTATGCCATAAAGTATAATGGGTGAGCGCTCGTATTATGGGTTTTGGGATCAAAGCAAAGCTACCACGTCATGAAGGATCGAAGCAAAGCTACCGCGTCACAAGGGATCAAAGTGATTCTAATGTATGCGCAGGCGCGCACACACATGTTTGTTTGTGTAATATTGTTCACACTAAATTTGACCGTAGGCAATTTAATATGAGTCAATCAAAGAAAATGTTAGTTTTGGAGAATTTTGAAATTACGAAAATGACAATTACGAGAATTTTTGTTCGTGTATTTTTTTTTCTTTTGCATAACACGTCGAGCTTTTCTGTATATAGCCATGTCGTAGATTCCGAAGCAAACAAGAAATTGATGAAAATGTTCTATTTTATTTTAACAATCATCAACTGCATATGCAGGTTTCGTACGGGTGCTTGAAATCCTTGAAAAATCTTGGATATATTGTAGTGCTTCTATTTCGGATTTGGTGCTTAAAACGTCTTGAAACTGTATTTCATTCACCACAAATAACTATCTGATTGAATAGTTTTCTTATCAGATAGAGAAATAAAATGGCAAAGTCTAAAAGCAACATTTCTCTGCCTGGGCTGCCTTGTACCTCTGCACGTCAGTCTGTTTCAATGGGTGACCACCCACCCACTCCCCGAACAGTCGGGGGTGAGCGCACTAACGTGCCTGGAGGCCGTTTTAATGAGTGTTTGCTGGAAAACGAAAAATACAAGAAGGAGTCTGCAAGAAGGATTTGTACGTTTTCACTGTGGAGGAGTTTGCGTAAGTCCTAGTAAATCATTTTCTCCAGTGTGGACGTTACACATGCTAATTTTTAAAATCGTTTTTATTATTTTGCTAGCTAGCAAACTCGCGGGATAAATGATTGAAATGCACTCAGTGTGATGCAATACGGTGCCGCTATTCTAACAGTTAGTTATTGCAGGGTAATTTCTGGAATATGCTGTGAATTTAACCAAGATTACACAGCAGTAGCAGTAATGCGAGTTACTTCCCCAAAGTGAAAGCTTTAAACGTTAGCCCGATGCTTAACTAGCCAACTCAAGCTTTCTGATTGAAGGCTAAAAGCAGCGTTGTCACCAAGTAAACAGAATATTGATTCTATTTTGGTGTATTGCTGCAGTTTTTTCAAGTATTAACTTGGTGCTTTTGGCAACCTTAGGGGGAAATAATGGTAATATGACTGATCCATATGGACACAAAGACTATAGACTTTTTTTGTGCTACCGAAGTTCCGTGGCTTTCATTCAAAATCTGTTTATCGTTAAACAACTTGAAGATTATAATGGCTTCAAACTCACATTGAGGCCTGTGGGGCACTATCAGCCACTGAAACAGTAGACAAATGAATATTTCATACCTTAAGGCTGCCTGTTTATTTAAGGGAGATGAACAATACATTATAATTGTATATAATAATATCACAGATGATAGATTAAATAGGTTTTTGATAGATGCTTGTGCATTGTTAAAGTCTTATATGTTGAATTGATCTGAGTATGTCATCTGTTCAAAGCCTCTCCCAGTCAGTGCTGTTCTCTATGCCTGTCTTACTCTACATGATCTTTTTTAACATCAGCATGCTAAAGGACTTGTTTGGAAGAGACTGCTATTTTATACGCTAAAATATGTTTTTCTTCTGGTTGGTGAAAACACTTTATTATCCTCTAATAGATTTTTTAAATGCTTGGTGATGGTAGTACCCAAAACTAGCTGCATCAGGTACTTCCCTGTGTATTTGGAGAGGATCAGAAGTCCCAGGAATAAAAAAGCAACTAATTATTTATCTGCACAGCCGTACAAGTGGCTGACTGCTAGTTTGTTCCTCTGAGGCCGTGTCCTAGTCAGTGTGTCTCGCTAGATTTCTCTCTCTTCTGTTAATTGAGCATTTTTGTTTGTTCTGTGCAGTTCTGGTTAATAAGTGAAATTAATAAAAGCCGCAGAAATATTTTCATTGCATTTCTGTTTGTTCCGTACTTGCTAACTGTCAGTTCAGAAGAAAATGTAGCTGCTGTTTGCCAACAAACTCAGTTCCTTTGCCCGATAATTTCCTTCAAAAAAATGCCTACATATATATTTATAAGCTGAGTTATTATATAGCTGAATAATTATATCTTTCAATTAATAACTAATAATGTTTTATTTTAAATTTGTGTCTTTTAGCTTCTTCTGCTTATTATTGTTATCCATCCATTTTCTTCTGCTTATCAAGGACTGGTTTACCCGGGCAGCAGCCTAAGCAGAGAAGCCCACATCTCCCTCTCCCCAGCCACCTCCTCCACTTCTTCTGGGATAACACCAAGACATCCTCAGGCCAGCTGAGAGATATAGCCTCTCCAGAGTGTCCTAGGTCTGCCCTGGGCCTCTTTCTCCTTTTCTCATCAGCCTCTCTTCAACGTGTAGGAATAGCAGCTCTACTCTGAGCCCCTTTTGAGTAACTGAACTCCTCAGCCTGTCTTTAAGGGAGAGGCAACACCCTTAGAGAAAGCTCGTGTTTTTCATCTGTCAGTCCTCTGCTCACCTGTCCCCAAACTCGTAAACAAGAGAAGATTAAAGTCCTCCGCTTGATGCTGCAAGTCATTGTTTTTTATTGTCTTTTTCTTAATATATTCAGGTCATTCTAAAAATATCTGTACAACAGTTTGTTTATGCAGTCAGCATTTGTATATATGCAGCAGTATTCTCAAACAAGCAACAGTGAACGCACCTGTGTGAGGCAAATTCCACAATCACAGTTCAATCAGTCCCCCCACCCTGACACTTTTTTCCACTTTAAGTGAGGAAATGGAATTAAATCTGACACATCTTTATCTTTTTTGGACATATCAACATATCTTTTTAAGGTTAAGAGAATATGGTCATCAGATTGGAGAAGCTGAACAATCAGAGCTGTGATAATGATATTTAAGGATATTTAAGGTGTGTTGACTGGTTCATAACGTCAGCTCATGTGAGAAAACATCCCATGCTAAAGTTGCCGCTAGCTGCTGGTTGATGGTGAATTTATTGTGTGTTTCCACCGTCTGTACAGATGAAGAGTAGCAGAGCTGGAGATGAGGCAGGAGGAAGAGTTGACTCAATTCAATTTCAGTTTATTTCTATAGCGTTAATCACAACAACAGTCACCTCAAGACACTTTATACTGCAAGGTGGAGGCCCTATTGTAATACAGAGAAAACTAAATGATCAAAACAAGCCCTTTGAGCGAGCACTTGGTGACTGTGGGAAGGAAAAACACCATTTTAACTGGAAGAAACTTCCAGTAGAAGCAGGTATAGGGAGGGGCAGCCTCTGAGGACTGGTTGGGGTTGAGGGGAGGGAGAAAGGACAAAGGACACGCTGTGGAAGAGAGCCACTCTATGAGCTGTTCATTCAGTTTGTGGTTTAGCTCGACTCCATGACGTTTCTGAACTAATGCTTTGCTCAGTTAATGTTGCAATGAATTATGGGTGGATTTTACTGATATTCTATCTTTATGTTGTCACCAAACACATCTACAGATTTAGGATTAGCTACAGGCTCCTCTACCCCTGCTAGCCCTTCTGTCCTGCCCAGGATGGCGCCCCTGGTGCCCCCTCATAAGGTCCAGCAGTCCTACTGTCCATCCAACAGCTCCTTCTCCCCTCTTACAGCCCCTATGGGAGCTCCATCTGTGGTGGCTACAGGCCTTACAGCTACAGCTACGGTGGCGGCTACAGCCTGGGAGGATACAGACACACACCTCACCTTGAGGACGTCCCCCCAGCAGGTTTGTGCAGCAGGCTGAAGAGATGGAACAGCAAGCACTCACATATTCATATGAGTACATTTAGTTGTTTTGAGAGGTGTACTCAACACAGGACAGTGGCTGCAGGTGCTAATTGTTTTGAGTTCAAAGTAATTAAGGCTGCTGTTGCAAAGTTTGATAATAGAATCTGAAGCTGGTAATGTTCAGGGCTGCAGTACACGTGTAAAGATGAGTCTGCTTGTATGACATCATATGTGCCTTTGTGTAACTCAGTGGCAAATAAATTGGGTACCATAGCTCCATATGCCATTAGTTACTTTACAAGTGTAAGGAAAAGCAGAAGGACTTGTTTTTGGTTCAGACCAGTTAAAATGATGAATGTCTTTCATTCAGTTTCCTTGCTTGGTTTAGACACTAACTGGGCGAGCGAGGAGGACGACCACGTGGTGGCCAGAGGAGAATATGACTTTACAGCTGCTTCTCAGGAGGAGCTTTCTATGCAAGCTGGAGAGATGCTCAACCTCGCTCCTAAAGGTGATGAGCTTTTTACTGGCTGCGGGACATTTGATTCTGAGTGCTTTGACCCAAAACCTTCTATTTTTGTTTTTCTTATCTTAGAAATAACAGATGAGGGCTCTTCTTTTGTGTGAGCGTGCCCCATGTTTACAACTATCTCCCTCGTGTTTAGAGCTACAGCCCCGTGTGCGTGGCTGGCTCCTGGCCAGCGTGGACGGTGAGACCACCGGCTCGTCCCAGCAAACTACGTTAAGATCCTCAGCAAGAGAAGAGACCGCCGGGCCACAGATGTGGAGAGGCTCGCTCAGGCCCAGCAGGCGAACACGCAGGCACCCCAAACAACCTCAGCTGCACAAATCTGTGCCTCTCCTGCAGCCCATAAACGTACAGCATCTACCCGCATCATGTACAGTACATGAATGACCCGTCTCGTCAGATTCATTAGGCTCAGCTGTGTCCCCCTCCTGTGTTTCCTCGTTTCCCTCTGTGTGTATTTATAGTAGTGATGGCCAAACAAAGCTTTCTGAAGCTTGTGTTGAAAAACGATTCATTACTGGAAGCTTTTTAACACAGTCCTCTGTGGTGACATCTGCTGGTCAAAAATATGAAGAGCAGCTTGAATCTACAAAAAAACTGAACTGCTTCATTATGATTGCCCACTCTGCAGAGTGGAATTCACAATTCACAATTGGACGTCACTGATCACGTGACTGTGGCCAAACGAATCGAGCATCGACAGAGTGCTTCTGAAGCGGTGTGTTGGTGTTTTTGACACACGCGCCGGAGCGTCAGCTTCAAGCGGGCCATCACTAATTTATAGCATTCGTCCTCTTGTGTGCGTTACTGGTCCGTCTGTGTTCCTCCATGCTGTTTTTCCTGCTTGTCATCGTGTTTTAACTCCATTCCCTCGTGTCCAGGTTTCTTATTTGGTTCTCAGCTTTCCCAGTTTAGGTTTTCCTAGTTTTGTTTCTCGCCTCCCTCGCCTTTGTTTGTATGTCACTCTCCATAAATAAAGCTCACTCACATCAGCAGTGCCTGCATCTTGGGTCCTCCATTCATATCTCAACACGCAAACCCTGACATTTATTGTGTAGTTACATACTGCTAGGAAGTGCTGACAAAATATGAAATTATGATGCTATTTATGTAGAGGCACAGTACCAACACAGAACAGCGGGGACACAGAATCAAAACCTAAGAACTAACAAAGACACATCAAGAAATCAAAGATTAATAAAACAAAACAGAAAACACTGAGCCAGCGACCCAGGACCGTGACATTCAGTTTCTCAAGGAGGAATCAAAGCAAACATTTTTTTCTTTTTATGAATAAGAGATTTCCTTTATGTGTTACGTGATGGTGTAAGTTCCAGCACAGCTCATTTAGTGTGCAGAAGTGCTCCGAGGCCCCTATGAAACACATGATTGAAAGAATCTAATAAATTAGAGGGGTGCAGTAGCTGTAGTATGACTTTTTGTTCTCCTGCTGCTTGACGACTTTACTTTTTTCTTTTTTTTGGTGGGAGGAAGTTGACATCTCAGTCCATTGTGACGTGCAGATCTTTGACTGGCTTATGAACTCCGTCAGGAGGAACTCAGCAGGAGAGGGAAACAAGGACCAACAAACCCGGCTTGGTAAAAAGGAACAAGAACAGAAAAAATCAACATCATTACACATCCCTGAGCTGTCATTTACACCACCTGTGGCGCTTGATTTATTGGTCACTGAACGTGGTGTGTGTTTGGTGCGTCACTGGCTGCGTGTTCTGTGTTATTTGTCGGTCGTGTGGTTTGGGCGTTGATATTTGACATCACAGCAGAGAGACTGGATGTGATGTCAGACCCCTCTAAATCGTGTAATTTACAGATATTTAATTCCAATGATTTGACTGCATCATTGTGTCTTTGAGTTATGACCCAAACTCTCTTTCAACTTTGTGAATAAATTCACGTGCCCCTGTGACCTCATAATTACACCACAGTTCAGATGGGATGAATGAGTCATGAGGTCACACCAACAGTGACAACATCAGCAGTGACATCACTAAAGTTGCCAGGTGAGTCCATAAATAGAACCCGTGACGTGGAGCAGGTACCGCCGTTTTGGACGATGCCACGACGCAGTTATAGACGCAAACGTGCTTCTCGCCCCGTTCGCAGACGCAGGAGAGCCCACAAGGCCTCGGGTGTCCGCAGACGTGGGAGAAGATACCGTCGCAGACACTAGACAATCTCAATAAACATGTAGGATGAACATCAAAACTGTGGTCCAATCAAGTTTTTTTTAGATAATATATGTTGTTGTTGTTTTGTGTGTGTTTGTTATCAATGTTGTGAAAAAAGTTAAGCTTAGTAAGCCATCATGCACTGATTACTCGTAGAAGAGCACCAATAGGAGACAGAACTAATTAGAAGGTGTTATTATTCAGTCTGTACATCGAATAGAAGGCACTAACCACAAGGTGATCTTCAATGCATCTCTGTGTGAATGTGAACGGGGCGAGAAGACCCCCACTGACTGCATGTCTTTAGACTGTGGGAGGAAGCTGGAGAGAACATGCAGACTCCACACAAAGACCCCGGCCTGATGGGGTTAGGGTCCTGAGTTTGATACCCCAAACTGAGGACAGAGGAAGGGATGGGTGATGTTCATGTGTGCCCAGGTGTATGATGTGGCTCTTTGCGGTGACACAGTAAAAAATGTGGCTGTTTGTCTGTGACTGGTTGGCTGCCCCAGCCCTGGCCCTTTCTGAAGTATGACGGAAGGAAAAAGTTTCATATTTTTAAAAAAATCCAATTTCATATGATCAAATTTATGTCAAAAAGTTCATATTTATTCCTCCTATGTCATGTGTGAGTACTGTACTGTAAATGTCATATATATCAGATGATACTGATAACCTAATGCTAATAACTATGCAGAGGTCTCTAGGCCTCGACTTTTATGGAGCATGTGAAGTTTGGGGCAGAGTGGACAAAGAAAAGTTTCTCAGCAGGTTCAACAGGTTGCTACAACACAGGCCGATGAAGTATTGCACTCACTCATCCAAACTGGCAAACATGTAACATACACCCTAAGACTGATCCTGCTTTTTACTCCTTTGCTATGATTTAATTTGATATTATGTAGCCTTGGAGACAGTTTGCATAGATTAGAATGTTAGATTCCTGTGATGTCATCAATGCCCGATGTTTTGTTTTAATGTCTTGTGATAGTTCTAAGTGCAGACAAAGTCAGAGTTCAAGTGAGTTTAGTCCAATTTCTTTCCCTTTTTACCCTGATCTCCTGCTGTATGACAGAGTCCTGCTGTCCAGAGGAGAGGTGCTGAAACGCTTTGCTCCATGTAAGATAAGATAACTCTTTATTGTCATTGCACAGTCATACATAGTACAGTAGTACAATGAAATTGGAAAATGTCTGGGAGAGGTGAAAGTTTTCATGAGCAGCAAAGGGCTCGCCTTTTCTGCGCTGGAACAGCCAGAGTGGCTGAAAAAGCTGCACTTTGTGGACATTACAGCGAACCAGAAGAAGCTGAATACAAGTCTTCAGGGGAGAGGAGGCACAGCGTTACACATGCTGGAGGAGGTGTTAGCGTTTGAGTGCAAACTGACAGTTAATAAATTCAGAGCATTTGCAGTCTGCAATCACCACAGTTATTTGAGAAATAATTCCACGAGTTCAGAGAGGAAAAACCCACATTATCCTTCCCCATCACTGCCCTGACCATCGATCCATCCCTGTTAAATGTGACTGGATTTTCAGGTGATACTGAGAACCTTGTTTGAAACATGGAATGCCATCCCGACACATAAAGATGAAGAAATATGCATTTGGAGTCCTGACGATCTTCAGATCCACATACGTATGTGAGCAGCTGTTCTCCACCATGAACTGTGTTACAAACAAACACAGCTGACGCCTCACAGACGACAGCTTACAGTCCTGCGTAGATGAAAGTGACTTTGTAACTTGTAACTGTAAATTAAATGTGTAAGTGATATTTATATAGGTGTAAACTTATACACAGCTTTATGCCTTGTTGCTGTTTTAGAAAGAGTTAAAAAATGAATGTCCACTATTTAAACCTTTTGAATGCAGGATATTTTATTAAAGCAATTTAGCAGGAGGGGGAAAAGCCAGCTCACATACTATGATCACATAATGAAATCACTTAATACTCATCTAATTAACCCACTCTTAGCTAATGTTGATCTTTTGAGGAGAGAGATTGAGGAGAGAACGGGCACATCCATGCCTGAAGAGGCCCTTATCTCTGTTTTGCATCCCTGCAACTTCAACACTCCAGGGATTCAGTTGAAATCCAAATCCTCTCAAAGTTATAATTCAAAAAAGAGCAGAGAAAAAGCCAAAAAATACAAAACCCAAGTGTAAGTGTGCAGTTCAGACAGCAGCTGATCTCTGGGCTCTAGAGTCTGACCAATTTGGTCACATTTGCGGCCAAATTTCTCACTGGTGCGACTAATAAAATCCTAGGTCGCACCAGCGACCAGCCGTTCAGTACATTAAAAAAAAGTCTCTGCGATCTGAAAGTCTCCGTATCACTCCCGTATCATCACTCCCCGCCTGGCGCTGACTACAGCAGAGTACCTGGCCTACCAGTGTGAGAAACATGTGCTGGTCATCCTCACTGACATGAGTTCCTACGCTGAAGCTCTGAGAGAGGCACGACTGCCTTTACTTTCTTTGGCTCATGTTTAGGTGTTGTTTGTCAAAATAACATCAGTGTAAAAGCCAAATCCCAATGAGTCACAACGTTGTAATATAATGGTATTCAGGGCTCTAGAGTGCGACCATATTTTTCAATGATGCGACTAAAAAAGATCTTTGGTCGCACCGGTGTGACCAGCTGTTCAAAAACGTAAACACAGAGCCGACGCATCACAATCAGCTTTCTCGGCTTTCTCACACGGACACGCCGTCGCGGCTGAAAGCCGACAGCTCGCTGACTCTGATACGTCGGCGCGTCGGCGCTTTGTGTTTCCGTCTTTTTTGCGCTCGATTCTGAGCTGCAGGTTTTATCTCTCTAACCAAAATTCACTGAAGCAGCAGCAGAAGATCCAAACTACGCTCCACATTTGATCAATGTCGTCATTAATGCCCTCTGACTTTTGCTTCAGCACGATAAAATCACACTTCCTGCACAGCTCTCTCTCTCTGTACTTCAAGAACAGTTTCCCGTCTCAAATCTCTGTTTCCTGCATCATTCATTCGCTTATCACCCACCAGTCTACCGTTGTTTACAGCGCTGTCGGCCGCTCGGACAAGAAAGCCTAATTTCTGCTGTTTAATACTGAAGAAATGTAAACTTTTTAAAACGATGCAATAAAGTGTATCTGCTACAGAAAACAGGGCAGGAAAATCTCCTTCATGTTTTTCTGTTTTATCCTCAGTTACTTTGACACAAAGGCCTCTGCTGTGATGCTCACACCTCTGATGAAGTCTCACATGTGTCAGTGCTGATAAATCATCAGAATTATAATATTTCTGACTGTCTGAGGCAAAATCAAATTGAATGGAATCAGGACCTCGTGAATCGAGTGGATTACAGAAATCAGTGATGATACCCAGCCGTAGTGAGCAGCCTAGGCCCGACAGAAGTGGATGTAGCTGTGGGTAAAAAGGTGGAAAGAACTACTGATAACTTTTAAAGTTAAGGCCTGATCCTTCTGAAATTCATAGCCAGCTCTGACACACAGCCATCAATCTCTGGGCGCTGAAAAAGCAGCAGTGTATCCAGAAAACACATTATATGCTGCGATAAATGCCCAAGTGTGTGACAAAGTGGCTAGGAGAGAAGTCATTTGCCATTTGTCACTTGTGTATGTTGTTATTCTGTGTTCTGTTATCTTATAGTTTATCATAATGCTTTAATGTAAACACAGCACATGTAGCCTTGGCTCTACATACTATCCCGGGTCTGTTTGTGTTAGCATTGGTTATATTCATTTCATCTGTGCAAATGTACTTAAAGCTAAATGTCACTTCGTCATTAATTGATTTGAATCTTTCATTTGTTTATGTAGTTTGGTTATAGTTACCATTGTGTGTTCCTCTGGACAGGTCCTATATGTAAAACGGGTATGTGGGAATGGCCGCCCCAGTACTTCCTGGTTTTATAGGATATGATGTCACTGATCATGTCAATTGGGTGTAACCAAATGAAGGGGTGTTTCTTTTGTGTAAAATTGTTTATTTCATTTAAAATAACCTCATGAGTCTGTAAGTGAAGAGATTGACTTTTCAAACTGTTTAGTTGGGTGAATGAGTTTGTTAAGTGGAAAAATGATTTTATTCCTGTTTCTTTGGACTAGACTGTGTTATTTAGTCTACCCTGTTTTCCCAATGGTGGAGGTTAATGAGATCCAGGTGTGAGTAGAATTTTATATAAAGCAGGTGAGATTTTGACTGAGAGGTTCTTATGTTTTGTGAAATAATTGTTGAAAGGCGACGCCAGAAAATAAAGAATACTTAAAAGAAACTTGAACAGTCTGCAGATGCTGTCTTCCTATCACCTTCCATGCTGCTTATGTCACGCTACTTCACAAAGTGTCCCTCTAACACTGCCTTTCAGTGGCAAACAGGTCAGAGGACACAGGATGACATCATACTGTATGCCTATATGACATCATACTGTATGCTTATATGACATCTGTCACAGCCCAGCGGCACGAGGTAAATGGGATGGACACAAGTGCAAGATCCAAACCGGAAGCAAGACAGTGAGTGATCAAAAAGGTTCATTTCTTCCCCCACAAATTAAACACACAAGCCAAATTTAAACGAAGCCACTACACTAGTGGGTGCGCTGTCAAAACTAAGGCAGCTAAATGAAAACTAGACAGCTCTAGAATACAGCGGGACAGCTGTGGCAGTGGGGAGGTGGAAGCTGGGCTGGGAAAAATACTGTGAAGAGACCAGGGCATTGGTTTCAGGTGAAGGGGACAGGTGGGGCCCAAAGGAGGAGGACCGCTGTTGGAAACCTACAGGTACGCACCCAGACCATGACAACATCAAGCTGGATACCATACATGACATGAAGCTGTATGCAGACATGACATCATACTTTAAGACTTATATGACATCAAGCTGTCTCGATCCAGGACTTCAAGCTGAGGGCATACATGAGATCAGGCTGTGTGACACAAATGACATTAATCTGTAAGACTTATAAGACATGAAGCTTGTCAGGGTTATATTGTTGATTGTCATATATGCTTAGAGTTTTATAGTCAATGTCATGTTGGTAGAGGGTTGATCCTTAGGAGTCTGCAAAGACTTTGTGTGCATTCCAGAGTGTTCTGGCATTCACACCCACATCCTGGGAGCATGGGAGAGGTCGTACCTGCTCTTATTGTTTTGTGGTAGGATGAACGTATCTATATCTGTTTTAGTCTAAGTGCCTTTTGTTTAGATGAACTGCTGGACTTCCAGACCAGCAGGTTTAGGGAAGTCTTCACACACACACACACACATGCTTACACAACGCACAGGCAAGGTACTCTTTGTTTGCATGTATACGTCATATGTTAATGAATATTCATGTAACCTCAATAAAAGAGCAGTGTTACGAGGGAGCGGATGAGAGCGACTGGGGTCAAGCGAAGGAACGGCGTTTGTCCAGTTCTCTCCCGTGCACGAGAAACATGAAGAACTTTGCCTACTCGTGTCTTGCTTTGCTGTGTAGTTAAATTGTCTTGAAAGTTCCAGCGAATAGGTTTGAGCTACAAACCTATCAAGGTTGCATGTCATACATGACATGATACTTTATGCCTTTATATGACATCATACTTTATGCCTATATGACATGAAGCTGTATGCCTATATGACATCATACTGTAGCCTGGGAAATGGTTAGCCACACAGGACACAATTACTGGGTTCTTAATGTGCAGTTTTATTGTCAATGCTGACTGAATAAACAAAAAAAATGTCCTTTGACCTTTACTTTTGTCAAACAGCAGCCATATGGACTTGTACTGAACATCGACAGCACGAGAGGTAACGTGGCAAAGTAACAGAATAACCGACTAAACAAAGATGCGCCAATACAATACGAGGAATAAAGGAAATGAAATACAAAACACAAAAATACGGCAGTGACCTCTGTCTGTGCAGAACAAAATACAAAGAGCTAAATCACACAAGGCTCCTTTAAAAACTGTGGAAGTGTTAGACACATTTTTATAAACACTTACATTCCACAGAAATCTCAGCTCACTCGGATACTGGAGCACACAGACGATCTCGCAACTCATCCCTTACATGGAGAAAATGGCCGCTCCACGCTGCACATACAGGTCCTTTGCATCATACATTTCAGAAATACATCATCTTGTTAAAATACTGACGTTTTGCCACTGCACTACAATTATACCAATATGTTTCAATGAGTTATGTGCATATTTAACAATTCCTTACCAACAATTTAACTCCTTCACAACATTCCCGTTCCACATCGACAACAAAAAGAAAAGTCCCGAGATGCAGTTCTTGTTAAGTCTTTTTTTGGAAAACTGCAGTTAACCCTTAAGAACTGCCCCCCCCCCACCCCCCCAAGTGACCACAATATGCAACTACACAAACCTATAAAATTAACAGCTTCAAGTGCACGCAACATGCAGATAGCCAAAGAAATAGCACAAGCAATAACATGAAATTACCCAATAACATTCTTGTCTTACCTTACATGGAAACAAAGACACAACATTTTAAGACCCATTTTTGAAACTTAAATGGACATTTGATTAACTGAAATGGAAAATATTATTATTAATTTACCACTCGGCTAAAATACTGTATGCCTATATGACATCATACTGGATGCCTATATGACATCATACTGTATGCCTTATATGACATAATACTGTATGCCTACATGACATCTTACTGTTCTTTTAAGAGTCAAGTTCTTGCATGAATCGGACCAATAATACAGACTTGTAATGAATGCTCTTCCTTACCAGTGAGTCCTGAAGTTCTTCAGTTCTTGCTTCAATCAGAGGCATCTTATTAACACATAAATCAACGATTCCCTGAACTATTTAAAATAAAGACTTCCCCAAATAGGAGCACTAAGGCAAAAGGAAAACCACAAGTTTTTCCATTTGAGGGGTCTCTACTTGAAATGTTCTTTAAGTGAACCATGATATCTAAAGTTTGCTTCAAAGTGTCTAATTGTTGTAAACTCATATGCAAGGTCCCGAAGCTCTTTTGGAATATCCTGTGTTGTCTGTGTTTCCAAATCCATGAGGGTTACCTAGACATGAGTCTCCTTTTACATGAACTCAATATTCCTCTTGCAGTCCCACCCACATTTAAATTAACGAGATTCAATCATGAAACTAATGGTTGGCTAACGACTGTTGTAGCACCCCATTGTATTTTGTTGTCATCTTTTGTCTCCAGTAGCTGTTGAAGGATTCCTGCGATTTCAATCAGAGGCATCTTATTAACACATAAATCAACGATTCCCCGAACTATTCAAAATAAAGAATTCCCAAAATTGGAGCACTAAGTAAAGAGGAAAACCACAAGTTTTTCAATTTGAGGGGTCTCTACTTGAAATGTTCTGCAAGTGAACCATGTTAACTAACGTTTGCTTCAAAGTGTCTAATTGTTGTAAACTCATATGCAAGGTTACTTTGAGTGGGTGCACTTAGGAATAAAACCACCATCAGTGCCTCCATTCAAAGTGATCTTGATATGAAACATAGAACTCAATTTGATAGACATAACTTGAAGTGTCAGGTAGAATTTGTAGCAGTTGTTGTGTACAACTGGTCCAAGCAGATGCACTTACTGAATTCAAGAGAGAAGTTCTTGCATGAGTTGGACCAATAATACAGACTTGTAATGAATGCTCTTCCTTACCAGTGAGTCCCGAAGCTCTTTTGGAATATCCTGTGTTGTCTGTGTTTCCAAATCCATGAGAGATGCTTGAACATGAGTCTCCTTTTATATGAACTCAAGACTCCTCTTGCAGTCCCACCCACATTTAAGTCAATGACATTCAGTCATGAAACCAATGGTTGGCTAACGACTGTTGTAGCGGCCCATTGTATTTTGGTTTCCTCTTTTGTCTCCAGTAGCTGTTGTGGGATTATGATATTATTTTATGCCATGTTAGACCCCTAATTAAAGATTGTGAATTATTATGTAGTTTCAGTTTGCATTATGCTCCTGAACTAGAAGAAGGTGATAATTATTACATTTGGTAAACTGATTTGCATTACATTAGACTGTTGATTTATTGTGAATGAATGATATTGTTTTATGATGCATTATACTGCTGAGTTATAAGAAATACTGTTCCAGAAAGTCATCGTCTCATTTGTCTGATTAGAAGAGAACAGAGCATACTGCCCCATCTCATCAGGAGCAGATAAACAGGGAGCCAAGGTCGTAGCTTAGGCGCTGTGTGAGAAAGAATGTTTAGGCTCTGATGATTAGGTGGGGGCCACTAGAGGCTATAAGAGTTTGATCAATGCTCCACCATTTTGAGATCTGATGCTGTCTGTGTATGGTGTCCATCTCCCACGCGTGTGTTCATTAAATCATCGTTTGACTTGACCCGGCCGGACCAGTGTGGTTATTTTGGGTTTTCCTCCTGTATCCATTCCCAATATTTGAATCCGTAACAGTTTTGGGGGCTCGTCCTGTGGTATTGGGATGGAAGTTTTGGAGGTTTGGACGGTCCGAGGTGGTTGAACGGGCAGGCACGAGCCAGTGGTCTGACGTGAGTGGGCAAGCCGGCACATTTAAAGGTGAGGCACAACCTGTTGAATGTAAATCCAAACTGTGCCAAATTGGACTGTATAAATTAAAAGTCTACTCACTGAAATTACTGGTGAAGGCCTGTTTTGATTTTGATGAAAAATCTCATGAGTTTTGAAACTTGAAATAAGCTTATAAGTTACAATACTGAGTTAGAGGCTCAATGTAAAGGAAAATAATACTGAGTTAGAGGCTCAAGGTAAAGGAAAATAATACTGAGTTAGAGGCTCAGGTAGTTTGATAGGGAATTGGTCATTTTGTGAGTTAGAGGCTCCATTGGTCTAAAGGATTGCATCTGTGTTGGCCATGTTGAGAGTTAGAGGCTCCATTGTCCATAACGTTGCATCTGCGTCAGTCATACTCTTGTTTTAGAGGGTTGACGGCGGTTTAAAAGTATTATAAATTTTGTTAGAACGGTGGTTAGAGGCCACTAGGAGGCGCATAGCCCGGAGGTTACGCTCCCTCCTGGCCGCGGACGCGCGACCTTGACCTGTCGGCGAACAGGGTTAGTTCAGTTGGTCACTGTGGAGCTTGGGGCACTCCAGAATAACTAGGAGTTAGAGGCTCCTTATCTGCGCTTTTTTGGGCACTGTAAATTGACTTAGGGACTTTAGAGATGAGGCCAGATACAGTTAGAGGCTGATACTGGTTAATTGATTACAAAAAAGTTGGACTTTCTTCGGTTGGACCCGTTATCTTAAATTTGTCAAAATTGTGTAGGCGCTAAAACTTTCAGGCCTGAGAGTGATTGTAAATATAAGACGTCTTTGTAAAATAACATAGAGAGTTGAGTGTGAAACGAGGCTGTGTGTCACGACAGCGCGCTGCGAGCTATTTTTAGATAGTGTGTGAACATGCAAATGAGGTGGCTGCTGTGAAGCCCATAGAGGACTTCCTGTTTAGCGTGTTATTGAGTTTTATAAGTATAATTTGCAAATAATAATACATGCCTGTAATTAAAACGCTGATTTTGCTGATTACAATATTACAAATAAAGTTTTAAATCACTACGGTGAATGTTTAATGTTTGGCTGAATTTTGATATGGGAGAGACGGCTTCGCAGCTGTTGGGGGTAAGTGACCGGAAACTTGCATGCCCATAAAAGGCAACTGCCTGACTGTGTGAACTATGCACCAAGAGAGAGAGTAAAATCTAGGTGGATGAATTAAATGGATGTTGTAAGAAAAATAGTAAATGAATGTTTTAGTCTCTTAATACAGGTGGATTTCTCTCAACCAGGAGACCTGAGTACAGCAGCAAAAGGATAGATTAATAAAATTGGGACGACACACATGCCAAGCTCTGGCTCAAAATGTTACAGCTTGACCTCTCACTTTGTCCCCACCCGAAAAAGAAGCTTAAAGGACATCTTCTCCTGCAGTTATCGGCTACCATAACTGGAAATTTTCAGGCAAGTTTTTCACTGAATTGTTTTTGGCACCATGTGTCCCTGAATCTCACAAGCAAGCTCTAATTCCTGGCTGAAGACATGGAATGCTGTTATTTAAGGTGGTAAATCAAAATTTGGGAAACAAAATTAAAAACACACAACTAGAGAAATGCCTTGTTTGAGAAAAAAGTTAAAATATCCGACCCACAAACGCACATACACGCAATGAAGAAACAGCTTACATTCATGAACACGTGAAGATTTTCCAGCAAGTTTAAAGCAGCAAAACTTAACATACACCTGATGTTAAATGATAAAGTCTATCCACTACTAACAATTAAACTCTCTGGGTTGCAGGACAACAACTTGACTTCAAAATGACAGACACTGGTAAATCACAAACCAGTGATGAAATAATAAATTTAGTGGTTAAAAGAGTCGAATTGTGACATGTTTTTTTTCTGATTGATTAATATAAGAGATTACTGAATGAAATAAAATTCCTTTTTTGAATTATTAAACATGATCTTAAGAATTTTAACGTGTACCTGTGTTGTCCTGTCAACTTGGTGGGTTATGAGTTGATTATATAGTGAGAAAAAACAAAAAAAAGGGGGGGAGAAGGCTGACACAGGGCCTGGCCCCTCTCTGAATAACATAGCCAAAACAACATTATTTTCAAACAACATCATTTTCCTGTTCGTCTGTTTTTGTTTTGTTTTTGTTTTTTCTCTTTATGCTTAATACAGGCTGCTTTGTCGGCCCGGAAAGCCGAGGCTGACCTGGACTCCTGCTCTCCCCTCTACTACCTTTGCTCTCCCTTCTACCATCTTTGATGTGACCCTGACCAAATGCTACAGCAGCTGGACTCACAACAACAGCCTGAGAATGTCAACAGTGCTGCAGGAAAGAGATCTCATGCAGCGGAGACGGAGAACGTTAAATCCAAGGCCCGTTTCACTACACGGGGGAGATTTCCAGACAGCTTCAGCTGACAGAGCTGTGACGAGACGCCTATTAAGCCCGGATGAAAAGTGAGGCCGAGCAAAAGAATGCTGACCTTAACAACTCTGCATCAAAACTGGGCAGGACAGTGATGGACCAACACGGAGGATCGGGCAGCAAAAAGGGCGTGCCAGAGACACGAGGAGTAACTGAGGTCAGAAGGCACCTCAGATTGGACAAAAGCAGCAGAAGAACATAAGCTGAAGGCACAGGTGTCGGGGCTCAGCCAGGAGCTGACCTCTGAGAAGAGCCGAACAGCAGAGCTGCAGAAGGCCGTGGAGCAAAGCAAGGAAAACATCAATAAACTTCAATCTGACGTGTACGGAAAAGACTCTGAGGTTTCTGTCCTCAGTGAGAGCTCAAAACATCAGAGCAGAAACTGAGCATGGCTCAGGAGGAGCTGGCTGCTAATCGAACCCATCAGTCAGGCTTAGAGTCCCAGATACAGGACTTTAAATCAGGCCGGAGCTTGCTGGAGCAGGAGGTTGTCAAACCTGACGAGAAGCTCCAACACCAGGAGCAAACCCTGAAGGACCTACAGAAGCAAAAAGGGTCAAGTTAAGGAGGAGCTGGACAAGGAGAAGATGCAGGACACTGGAGAAAAGGACTGCCTCAATTGGGGCCAGAACCAGTATGGAGAGAACTTTGGGCAGCAGCACCAATGGACCCAAACGGACTGAAAAGGGGGAGGGCAGGACCCCAGGGCACGCTTCAGGCCATGGTTTACCCAGAACACCAGAACAGGAAAGTGATGAACACAAACACACACACAAACACACACATCTACATACACTGACTCAGAATTAAGAGAAACACACATATGAACACATATGCACTCATTGATTGACTGAGAAATGACACACACACACGCACACAAATCGAAATGCTGATTCAATTCACTGAGAAGTGATCCACACACACATACACATACACACATACATATACATGTTTGTGCAATGAAGAGTGATACACACACGCTGCTGCAATGAAGAATGCTTTACTAACAAATGCTATGCTGATACGCAAAATGCTGCACACAAACGTCCAAATACAGAATTTGTTACAACAACAAGAAGCCATTGATTGTTAATTGGTTAAATGCATTTCATGTCACCCAGAGGGCATTTGTGTAGATTTAGGGGACAGGGTCTAGAGCAGTTTGGTTATGAAAACAATGTCTGTGAGTGATGTCTGTTTATGGCTCAAGGCCTCAACTGAATTGTTTACTGTGCTTCACACAGCCTGATAAGGAGCAGTGGTACAGAGTGAAAATGATGAATTAATGGTGTGAGCCTTACTTCGGAGCACCACATTTTTGTGATTGAGATTTAATTGAAGGAGGAACACACTAAAAAAATAATAATAAAAATAAAAATAATAACAATAATAAAATATAAAATGAAAAGAAGAAAAGGGGGCCAACCCTTGGATTTACGTAAGCATCCCACATGTATTTAACACAATTGCCTCAGGCTTTAAAGATCTGTACAAAATTCAACAGGAAATCATAGCTTCCCTGTATTTCCTACATTGTTGGCATGCTGGTGAGTGCTGTTGCTCCACAGTAAGAAGGTCCTGGGTGCAAGTCCACAGTCTGGCTAGTTTGCAGTGGTTTCTCTCTGGGTATTCTGGTTTCCTGCCACAGTGAAAAGTCATGCAGCTGTTAGAGCTAGGTTAATTGATGATTCTAAATTATCCGTGAATGTAAGTGTAAATGGTTGTTTGTTTCTAGGTGATAGACTGGTGACCGGTTCGGGGTGCACCCTGCCTCGTAACCTATCACTTTAGAGTTATTTCCCAGCCCTCGTGCAATTAGGATAAGGATAGGAGGATGGTAGTTGGTGTAGACCCATTCAATTTTTATGGTAATCAGAATTTAGACTTTGTTGAACCGTAGGCAATATGAAGACAACATGTAGTATTTAAGGGACCAAGTAGAATTTGGATAAAAGTTATTGAATAGTGTTGAAATAAAATGACAGAATTGTGAAGGATTAAAATATTCCAGGAGCTTAACTTACTCCATCTGAACATGTCTTAATCGTGTAATATGAACTCAAAATGCACAGGTTTACTGAATATGAAAAGGTTGTGTTGATTTAACTCAGTTGTTTAAGTTTCTACCAAAGCAAAACATTTGTGTGCAACTAGGGTCCACTATTGACTGAAATAAGTCCAACACGTTTTTGTCAGTGCAAAAAGAAGTTACGGTACCTGTATGCTTACACAATATTGTCCCGGGACGGAGAAAAACTTTCTGGTGAAGTTTTGGTTGATTTTGGGTTTTGCTTAACACTAGGTTGATTTTATCAGTGAGGTTTGGATTGTTTTCTTTCTCTAAGAGAGAGAAAGATGGTTTTATGCTTGGACATGTTTCCAACGGGCCCCAGTATTTGTTATTATATGAGTATTTTATTGGTTACGTTTGTCTTTGCTTTTGTTACAGTGCACTGAAATAAGAACATCTGAGAGGAGTGATCCACCGGTGGTGATATTTTGGTATTTTGTGAGTTCCTGATTTAACAAATCAGCTCTTTAATCCAGGCCTGAGAGATTGAACTTTAAAGCGCTATAAAACATGATTACTAGAAACAGTCGCAAAGTATTTTTCTCCATAATTATAATGGGCTCTGGAGAAATTCACTTATATGGGACATTGATCACATGAGAAGTCCTGAACCTAAAAGGATTGCAGCGAGTCAATCCAGTCAAAAAAAAAACAAGGAACTGTTTTCCTTTAAAAATGATGACGTCATCTTGCTGGTGATGGAGCCTCGAATAGGTTGCGTGTGAGACTCCATTATCAGCAATATCTGGTATGAATGTGTGTGAATGTATGCATGTGACTGGACTGTGATGGACTGACGACTAAAAGTTTAAACTGACTTGACACTGAGACAAAAACGATACCGACTTTAGGATTAGTACATGTCTACAAACAATTCACCCAGTTTGTAAAAGAAGGGTGGATGTTTTGTCTCGCTTTGTTTTGTTTTTGCAGGAGTAGGAGGACAGAGACTAGGGGGGGAGGCTGTAGTTTCACATGAGTGTGAACTGCAGACTTAACCCTTTGGTTGCTAATTTTGAGCTACTGATGTTTCCATCAAGAAAATTGTGTTTTATTAGCTGTGTTTCGATTAATGTATCACTTTATATTGTTGGGAATGTTAAATGCTAAAGTGAAGAGAAGCTTTGATTTCACTCATGACTGAACATGTTATTATTAACCATAGCGGGCCACTGTAAAAAGTCAATCAATTTTGATAGAAAAAGCAAGAAAAAACTCTATTGATACCTACACAGCAAATCCAGCATGTCTAAATTAACACTGTCAGATTTGATTTCAACACTTTTAAAGTGTCTATATGGGTCCACACCAGAGAGTGTTCATTTGACTCTTTTTGGAGGGTTGGTACGTTAACTCTGATTTAGTGTTAAACACCAAATCTCTTTGGAGTTGATAATTTGGCACTTGGTGTTAAGAGTTTATATATTAACTCTCAAAGAGTATTTTAGTTTAACTACGTAAGAGTTATCTTCTAATTAATTCTAAAAAGCGGGAATTTTACTGTTCTGAACTTCTAGAAATTTCTTTTGGAAATAAACATTTACTAAAAAGACGCAATGGTTTTTGAAAAACATTTATTCTGAACTGTGCACCACAATTTCAAAACATTTTCTGAAAGATGTAACAGTGTACATGTTCTCACTTTCATTAGAATTTTGTTTATCAAAAGGTCTGACATAGGTGAGCTGGTAAATGCAAATAACAGCATTCTCATCACTTATTTCAATAAATACAAAATACAATATGCATGTCCTTCATTCATCACTTTGTGGAACTTCAACGCACTTCTGCTCTCCCCCATATTCCATCTTCACAAGCATATCCTATGTGGAGATTGAATAAAAATTAGTTGACACTAATTAATGGCACAAATCAATTGCAGCACAGTAAAAAAAAAAAAGAAAAGAAAAAGGAATCCTTTTTGAGCCATTACTTGTGTAAAGTATTTTCCCAAAAGACAAGGACACAGACAACAGGTAATACTGAACTAAATGTAAAACCTCAACCTTTTTCATTTTCACCTAAAACCGTGTGCACAAAACTCTGGAGGGATCTAAATGCTAACGTAGAACTCAGTCGGGACTTGGGACATCTGCAACTGCTGTTTGCTCGTTTTTTATGGGAGATCGTTTTCAGGCTTCAAGTAGCACCATTATATCAACATTTCACATTCTAGACATTGTTTTAAGTGTATTTGACCAAGAAATTTGACTGAAAATTCACATGCAAGCTTTTTTCAAGGCTGTGGTATTTGCCCGCAAACAATACCTTTCAGCTAGCTAAAACAGAATATTATGCTATCAGCGAGCAACATGGCTAATGCCTTTCACACAGCTTTGTCTCAACTCCAAAGAGCCACAGAAGTAAAAGCTAATAACAATAATTGAAACAATCTTTGAAAACATGACTTACCAAGCATGGCAAACAACTCAAATATGTAGAGCAAAATGTTTTGAAACGGCTTCACTTCAGCTTCGATTGGAGCCGTGCTGGGGGCGGAGTCTGTGAATTTACTCTATTGGTGTCATAGCCCCTGTAGGAGTTCAGAGTTAAGAGGTCAAGAGTTAATGTTTCCATTGTAACACCTCCAGATTTGAAATAGAAACACTCATTTTTAACACTCGATTTTAACTATCATTTTACACCTCAGAGTTACATTAAAAGAATGTGACTCTACTTAGAGTAAAATTAACACTAACACCAAAACATTTAACACTTTTGAATTTGCTGTGTATAAATAACAGGGGAATGATAAACTTGTCACATTTAAAATAGAGATATGTAATGACAAACCTTGGTCAAAGTCATTTAGGTTCTCCATTGAAATAGTCAATAATTTAGAAAAGTAAGATAGAACCGACAGGGGCATGTGCTGAGATGTGGTGCTGCACAAGAACAAGAGCAAAATAAAGAAAAAATATTGTGTTTAGCTTTGATAAATTAAAATTAAAATGTACCATTACACTCAGAGGATCAATATGAAATTGAATATATGCTAATTTTGTATGAAGTACATGACTGATAATTGTTCTGTCCTGAGCTTTTGTTTTTACAGCACCCACTTGACCACACCAACAGTTTCTCGCCACCAAAAGCGGGTACTTGCAAAGAATAGGGAGGAATATCATCAGAAGTGGGAAAGGTAAGCCCCGATGGGGGTGATAATGTAACACACCCAAAGAAAGATTTTAGGTCTGACCAACCGTCTCAGTCGTGGGCAAAACGATGACAGTCAATAAAATTCTAAAAGATAATTTAGTGACAAAAAATATCAAAAGATAAAAGATAAAACAATCCAGTGTCCCATTCATGAATCAAATAAAAACACACAGTCCCAAGGCCAGAGCCAGCTATGCCACACGGCCAGTTGCATTCCACATGTTGCCTTTAACAGGGGTAGAAGTTGTCCTTGGAGACCCACCACCCTGCAAGCATATAGCCAGTGATCACTCCAACCTGTGCAACTATGCTGCCTTTAGGCTGTGGCATATAATAGGCCCTGGCCTGCACAGAGAGACAAAATGACACCTTCAGTATAAAATTCATAGTGCAAAACCCATCCATCCCAAACATATCAGATTATCACATTACATACATGCACAGAGAGACAAAATGACACAGCAGTGTTTGTAGTGTGGGCTATAAGTAGACCAGTGTATCAGTGCAATCAAGTACACCTGCCTCTAATTAGTCCAACCCCATTCCAGCCATTGGCTAACCAAAAATGTGACACACGCACAAAAAACCACTCCCAACCCAGTGCAACTTCACACAATAATATGGAGCTGAATTAACACAGGCACACTAGTCTACCATGTTACAATAACACCATTAATTTCACGTATGGTCAAATTCTTAAAACTTGACCCCAAACATGAAAAATTGTGGAGTTCTAGATAAACATAATGCAACAAACCACATAAGGATGGAGCATTGGAATTAATAAGATGGTGAAAAAACACGCAGGAAAAATGTTGATCATGTTGATTATGTTTATTCCAGTGTGCAGAGATTGGCTAATCTGACCAGGAAATGTTATAAAATGGATTGTCGGAACAATCAGCGTTAAAGTCACCTTTGACAGTCCAGACTAAGATGGCGTTGGACATCTTCAGGGCGGAAAAGGGTTGGTGTGACCAAAGTGTGGTTTGGCTTGTTGTATGTATATTTGATAATGATATAGCTCTGGATGGACCAGTTACCAGGGCATGGAAGGAGGACAGACTCATTAAATGAGGAGAAGGAATTTTCTGGGATTGGAGATCCTCTGGGTGAGTGGTTGACTAAAAGCCTGCATAAAATAAAAGCTATTTTTTTTGTTATTGATTGGTAATAGATTGATAATTGGCCACATTCACAGTTGTATTGACTTGTAGTGGACGTAGTCTACTTCATGTTTAAGCACTCTAATTAACAGATTGAAAATAGTGACATTAAAGGAAGAATATGCAGCACCACCCTGTCAAATGCCAGTGCCGGTGGGGCTCAGTGATGAATCAGGTGAGCTTCATGGCTGAATCAAAACATAGAGGCCCCTGCTGTGGTCAGTAAGGGATAAAAAGGGTGTGTTTTACTGTTATTTTAGCAGCAGCATTATTGTTACATTAGAATCATATAACAAGCATTGCATTGAACATTTATTGAAGCTATTGACATATTAACATTTGTATTACAGTGATTGTTATAACCCCATGTTAATCTTCTATTTACAGGTGTCAAAAGTAGTCAACAAGTTCATGTTGAAGTGAAGTTCATATTAATACAGGTTTTGTTTGTTGACGATTGTGAAGACGCAGGCTCTGGGCGGAGCCAGGTGTTGAACAGATCTAACATGACAATTAAATTGATTTCATTCCCTAACACAGAATAACAAGACTGGAGCAACGACACTGGATGGGAGAAAGTCTGATACTTTCTAAGATATGAGGTCAATAACCTTTTCTTTTAATTTTCTAGCTTCATTGAATGGACACATGTTAGAATTAGAAATGGCTAATTTGTTTTTTATGTCTTTTATTAGAATGAGTGGTTTTAATCATTTTTATATATATATCTTGCAAATGTGCTTATAATGAGTTGGCACTCGGTCTTTTGAAGGTCATAAGCTTCGTTCGGCGATAGTCCGGACTGATAAAGTGTAAGAAATGCCTTGAGTGCAGCGGGCTAAATGCAAACACGCTTACACACACATACACTAAAGTAGGATAAGTCCTTGGGACATTCTGAATGTTCTAAACCAATTCTGAACCACCAAAAGATCAGTAGACAGCAACATTAGATTGTTAGAGCTAGGAAGAGAGGTGTTTTGGTTTTCTGTCTCTTACAGAGAAAGGAACAGACACCAGACGAGGTCACAGATATACGAGGATCCTTCGCAGCAGAGACAGACACGGTGACTGCTGAAACATCAACTGGGTTCAAGTGTCATGGCATTTTGGGCTCCAGTTAGTCACCTAAAAAGGATGGATCAAATAAACACAGCGATAACCACGAAGGGGTTGACGGAAATCCAGGAACACCACACCAACGACGTTCGAGAGGCTGTTGGTCATAAGGAGAACACCTTTCTGTTCCTTTTCCTGGGGAACACAGCTGTGATCCCAGAATACACAGATCATTGTTTGAAATCGGGGCAGAATAATCCCCTGATCTGTGCAACGACTGAAGGGTTGTCTAACCCCTGAGGTTGAAGGAAACAAGAGCAGAGGATACCCGACTGGAAGACACTGGTGCCTACAGCAATAAAATAAAGGTTAAAAGCTCCTCGGACAGAGGTTCTAGTCTGAGTACGTTTGGAGGGTATAAGGTAGCACCGAAATAAAGCTGTGGGAGAACTGGGGAGTGATGGGAGTATCATCTGTACCTATTGTTGTTGTTGTAATAAAAGTTTTCTTGCATCTGAACTGCGTAAACACAGAGGTCATCTCACATATGGTTCACCCAACAGGGGGACAAAAGGCCTCAGGAGTAAGGAGAAATGAACCCGGCAACACTGGATTGCAGGGTGTAAGTGAGCTCTTTAAGTCTAAAGAGCTCATCAGGGGGAATTGTGGGATTATGATATTATTTTATGCCATGTTAGACCCCTAATTAAAGATTGTGAATTATTATGTAGTTTCAGTTTGCATTATGCTCCTGAACTAGAAGAAGGTGATAATTATTACATTTGGTAAACTGATTTGCATTACATTAGACTGTTGATTTATTGTGAATGAATGATATTGTTTTATGATGCATTATACTGCTGAGTTATAAGAAATACTGTTCCAGAAAGTCATCGTCTCATTTGTCTGATTAGAAGAGAACAGAGCATACTGCCCCATCTCATCAGGAGCAGATAAACAGGGAGCCAAGGTCGTAGCTTAGGCGCTGTGTGAGAAAGAATGTTTAGGCTCTGATGATTAGGTGGGGGCCACTAGAGGCTATAAGAGTTTGATCAATGCTCCACCATTTTGAGATCTGATGCTGTCTGTGTATGGTGTCCATCTCCCACGCGTGTGTTCATTAAATCATCGTTTGACTTGACCCGGCCGGACCAGTGTGGTTATTTTGGGTTTTCCTCCTGTATCCATTCCCAATATTTGAATCCGTAACACTGTTGAAGGATTTGTGCGATTTCAATCAGAGGCATCTTATAAACACATAAATCAACGATTCCCTGAACTATTCAAAATAAAGTATTCCCAAAATTGGAGCACTAAGTAAAGAGGAAAACCACAAGTTTTTCCATTTGAGAGGTCTCTACTTGAAATGTTCTGCAAGTGAACCGTGTTATCTAAAGTTTGCTTCAAAGTGTCTAATTGTTGTAAACTCACATGTAAGGTCACTTTGAGTGGGTGCACTTAGGAATAAAACCACCATCAGTGTCTCCATTCAAAGTGATCTTGATATGAAACATAGAACTAAATTTGATAGACATAACTTGAAGGGTCAGGTAGAATTTGAAGCAGTTGTTGTGTACAACTGGTCCAAGCAGATGCACTTACTGAATTCAAGAGACAAGTTCTTGCATGAGTTGGACCAATAATACAGACTTGTAATGAAACCTCTTCCTTACCAGTGAGTCCCGAAGCTCTTTTGGGATACCCTGTGTTGTCTGTGTTTCCAAATCCATGAGAGATGCTTGAACATGAGTCTCCTTTTATATGAACTCAAGACTCCTCTTGCAGTCCCACCCAAATTTAAGTCAATGACATTCAGTCATGAGACTAATGGTTGGCTAACGACTGTTGTAGCGGCCTATTGTATTTTGGTTTGCTCTTTTTGTTGTCATCTTTTGTCTCCAGTAGCTGTTGAAGGATTTGTGCGATTTCAATCAGAGGCATCTTATTAGCACATAAATCAACGATTCCCTGAACTATTCAAAATAAAGAATTCCCAAAATTGGAGCACTAAGTAAAGAGGAAAACCACAAGTTTTTCCATTTGAGGGGTCTCTACTTGAAATGTTCTGTAAGTGAACCGTGTTATCTAAAGTTTGCTTCAAAGTGTCTAATTGCTGTAAACTCACATGTAAGGTCACTTTGAGTGGGTGCACTTAGGAATAAAACCACCACCAGTGTCTCCATTCAAAGTGATCTTGATATGAAACATAGAACTCAATTTGATAGACATAACTTGAAGGGTCAGGTAGAATTTGTAGCAGTTGTTGTGTACAACTGGTCCAAGCAGATGCACTTACTGAATTCAAGAGAGAAGTTCTTGCACGAGTTGGACCAATAATACAGACTTGTAATGAATGCTCTTCCTTACCAGTGAGTCCCGAAGCTCTTTTGGAATATCCTGTGTTGTCTGTGTTTCCAAATCCATGAGAGATGCTTGAACATGAGTCTCCTTTTATATGAACTCAAGACTCCTATTGCAGTCCCACCCACATTTAAGTCAATGACATTCAGTAATGAAACCAATGGTTGGCTAACGACTGTTGTAGTGGCCCATTGTATTTTGGTTTCCTCTTTTGTCTCCAGTAGCTGTTGAAGGTTTTGTGCAGCTTCAATCAGAGCCATCTTATTAACAAATGAATTAACGATTCCCTGAACTATTTAAAATAAAGACTTCCCCAAATAGGAGCACTAACACAAAAGGAAAACCACAAGTGTTTCCATTTGAGGGGTCTCTATTTTAGATGTTCTGTAAGTCAACCGTGTTATCTAAAGTTCTCTTCAAAGTGTGTAATTGTTGTAAACTCATATGCAAGGTCACTTTGAGTGGGTGCACTTAGGAATACAACCACCATCAGTGTCTCCATTCAAAGTGATCTTGATATGAAACATAGAACTCAATTTGATATACGTAGCATGCAGGGTCAGGTAGAATTTGTAGCAGTCGATGAGCTTGTCTATTTGAGATGTTCTTTAAGTGAAACATATAATCTAAAGTTTGCTTCAAAGTGTCTAATTGTTGTAAACTCATATGCAAGGTCACTTTGAGTGGGTGCACTTAGGAATACAACCACCATCAGTGTCTCCATTCAAAGTGATCTTGATATGAAACATAGAACTAAATTTGATAGACATAACTTGAAGTGTCATGTAGAATTTGTAGCAGTTGTTGTGTACAACTGGTCCAAGCAGATGCACTTACTGAATTCAAGAGACAAGTTCTTGCATGAGTTGGACCAATAATACAGACTTGTAATGAACGCTCTTCCTTACCAGTGAGTCCCGAAGCTCTTTTGGGATACCCTGTGTTGTCTGTGTTTCCAAATCCATGAGAGATGCTTGAACATGAGTCTCCTTTTATATGAACTCAAGACTCCTCTTGCAGTCCCACCCACATTTAAGTCAATGACATTCAGTCATGAGACTAATGGTTGGCTAACGACTGTTGTAGTGGCCTATTGTATTTTGGTTTGCTCTTTTTGTTGTCATCTTTTGTCTCCAGTAGCTGTTGAAGGATTTGTGCGATTTCAATCAGAGGCATCTTATTAGCACATAAATCAACGATTCCCTGAACTATTCAAAATAAAGAATTCCCAAAATTGGAGCACTAAGTAAAGAGGAAAACCACAAGTTTTTCCATTTGAGGGGTCTCTACTTGAAATGTTCTGTAAGTGAACCGTGTTATCTAAAGTTTGCTTCAAAGTGTCTAATTGCTGTTAACTCATATGCAGGTTCACTTTGATTGGATGCACTTAGGAAAAGAACCACCATTGATATGAAGCGCAGGACATATAGCTTCAAATATTTATGAATTTCTTAAGTATATCTCTAATCCATGATTACTATATTAGACCTAATGAGTACAACAATAATTAGCACGTAATGTACTCAGAATCCAAGTAAGTGCTTAAGTCTCTGTAATGTTCATGACCAATCTTATGCTTATTGAATACATATATAACAAGGGTATCAGTGAAAAAGCTGATGTTTTGAATGTAATGCTTTGTTGCTGAGATCAAGAGTATAATTGCTAACACTTACAGAACCTAAAATTCTAGTTGGTAATAGTCTTTTTTGTTATGATGGTGAATAATTCCTTAAATTATGTCATTGTTTCATCCTGATGTGAACCCAATCCAAGATTATCTCAAAGGAAGCACTTGGGAAAAAAAGAATCATTCCATTTTCATTCCATGAAATCTTGACAACTCAGTTCAATTCAACTGTATTTATACACCACCAAATCACAACAACAGACGTCTCAAGGCGCTTTATATTGTATGTAGACCTTACAATAAAGAATTCAGAGAAAAACCCAACAATCATATGACCCCCTATGAGAAAGAACTTTGGTGATACTGGGAAGGATTAACTCCCTGCTGTGGAAGAGAGCCAGAGATTAATAACGAGTGTGATTAAATGCAGAGAGATCTATTAACACATGTTGAGTGAGATAGGTGACTAGAAGGAAATACTCAGTGCATCATGGGAATCCCCCAACAGTCTACACCTATTGCAGCATAACTAAGGGAGGACTCAGGGTCACCTGATCCAGCCCTAACTATATGCTTTAGAAAAAAGGAAAGTTTTACGCTTAAGTTGTAATAAGGAATTTTATTTTAACAGGACATAAAGATTTCGGAATGTCAAAATACAATATAAATCAAAATCCAAGAGTCCAATCCAAAACTTGCACAGAAGAAGAAAAGTTTCTCAGCAGGTTCAACAGGTTCCTACAACACAGGCCGATGAAGTATTGCACTCACCCATCCAAACTGGCAAACATGTAACATACACCCTAAGACTGATCCTGCTTTTTACTCCTTTGCTATGATTTAATTTGATATCATCATCATTGATTCGCATCATTGCATCATTCATTTGCTTATCACCAGTGTTGGGACTAACGCGTTATTAAGTAACGCGTTACAGTAACTACGTTATTATTGTGGTAACGAGCACGGTAACTAGTTATTATGCTAAAATCAGGAACGCGTTAGTCGTTACTGGGATTTAGATAGGGTCGTTACTCGTTACTTCGTGTGGTGGCTATCGCGGAGCTTCCACAGATTCTGCAACATTAGCAAGTGGTGGAGGCCAGCAGGTGAATGAGGGAAAGGGGACGCAGAAGGAAAAGAGACCCGAGGCGGCCGCCGGTCCAAGTGTGAACTGAACTTCAGGTAAGAAGTTATGACCTGCAGGCTATCCGAGTCAGATATAAACCAAGTTTAGGTGGAGTTTATTTTCGTTATTCTGACTTTTTCCGTACTGCGTACTAGCTAGCATGACGGAGTTTCTATAGAGCTGGGTGGGTGCTATGAAGTTAATGATGTTGAACTTTATTTTGTTCATAAGTTATTAGAGTTGCCAATCGTCCCGTCTGGTATTCAGATAAAATATTACGCGTTTCTTATTGAGGTGAAAAGGAACAGTTTGTCCCGTAATTCAGCTACAATGAAAAAGGCACAAAGCTGCAGTTATTCTGTGTCTTTGCTGCACAGCTGCCTCTTCTTCTTTCATTCTCTCCCCTCTCTCTCCTGTTTCTACTTCAATCATGAAAACTGATCAATGATCAGCTGATCGGCTCTCTTGTTTGTTTATCGCCCACTTTGCGCCAGAAAGAGGAAACCAGCCGATGTCGCGTTAAATAACAGCAGCACGTTTAAGCTTGATCAGCTGTTGTTAGAATTTATTTAATATTCATTTCTAGTATCAGCTGATGTTTGCTGGAGCCACAGCTGCAAAAAAGCTGCTGGTCATGATGTGGGTTTGGTTATCTGGTGAGAGGGAAACATGAAGATGAAACCAGGAGATGTCCTTACTGAATCATCAGAGCTGAACAGGTGATGGAGAAACAGGTTTACCTTTTAGGTGACATGAATGAGTTGAAGGGAAGTTATGAACTGTTTCTGAGAGACAAATAACACCAGGATCCTTTTTTAGGTAGCTGACAGCTGGTAACTGTGCAGGTGCGGATCTAGCAAAGTTTTGCCAGGGGGGCCAGGTAGGGCATTAACAGGGAGAGGGGGGCACAAACAAATACTTTTCTTTCTTATTCTCATTTAAAATGTCTAGCTTTTATTAAATAATTATCTGAATCTTACAACAAACGATTGATAGATTGATGCATATATACCATCAAAACAGTGTACATCACTGTCACAACAGCGTTTGTTTTCATTCAAAGGCTTTATGATTTTTCCCTGTATGCCGCTCATCTGCAGTGTGGTGTTACCTACATCTTCCTATTTAGAAGGCAGAATTTCCGAGTTCTGAGTACAATCAAAGCACCACGACTGCAGTTTTTGTGTTGGATGTAAAAGGTGCACATGACGCTGTGACGTAGGCTAGAATCATGGCAGCGGTCAATGATGGTCCAGGCGTGGGATTTCTCTCGTGGAAATGTGCACATTATCTTTTCCTTTCTATTGGTAGGTGGCACAGTGCACTGTGGCAAGTAAGCAAGCGAGAAGACTGGCAAAGTTATGGAAGCTACACATTAACAAGAGAATTCTGAGTAAAACCAAAGTTACTTTCCCTAGTAACTAGTTACTTTGAAAGTAACGAGTAACTTGAAGTAACTGAGTTACTTTTGATAGAAGTAACTAGTAATGTAACTAAGTTACTATTTTAAAGTAACTTACCCAACACTGCTTATCACCCACCAGTCTACCGTTGTTTACAGCGCTGTCGGCCGCTCGGACAAGAAAGCCTAATTTCTGCTGTTCAATACTGAAGAAATGTAAACTTTTTAAAACGATGCAATAAAGTGTATCTGCTACAGAAAACAGGGCAGGAAAATCTCCTTCATGTTTTTCTGTTTTATCCTCAGTTACTTTGACACAAAGGCCTCTTCTGTGATGCTCACACCTCTGATGAAGTCTCACATGTGTCAGCGCTGATAAATCATCAGAATTATAATATTTCTGACTGTCTGAGGCAAAATCAAATTGAATGGAATCAGGACCTCGTGAATTGAGTGGATTACAGAAATCAGTGATGATACCCAGCCGTAGTGAGCAACCTAGGCCCGACAGAAGTGGATGTAGCTGTGGGTAAAAAGGTGGAAAGAACTACTGATAACTTTTAAAGTTAAGGCCTGATCCTTCTGAAATTCATAGCCAGCTCTGACACACAGCCATCAATCTCTGGGCGCTGAAAAAGCAGCAGTGTATCCAGAAAACACATTATATGCTGCGATAAATGCCCAAGTGTCCCTCTAACACTGCCTTTCAGTGGCAGCAGGTCGTCAGAGGACACAGGATGACATCATACTGTATGCCTATATGACATCATACTGTATGCCTATATGACATCATACTGTATGCTTATATGACATCTGTCACGGCCCAGCAGCACGAGGTAAATGGGATGGACACAAGTGCAAGATCCAAACCGGAAGCGAGACAGTGAGTGATCAAGAAGGTTCATTTCTTCCCCCACAAATTAAACACACAAGCCAAATTTAAACGAAGCCACTACACTAGTGGGTGCGCTGTCAAAACTAAGGCAACTAAATGAAAACTAGACAGCTCTAGAATACAGCGGGACGGCTGTGGCAGTGGGGAGCTGGAAGCTGGGCTGGGAAAAATACTGTGAAGAGACCAGGGCATTGGTTTCAGGTGAAGGGGACAGGTGGGGGGCAAGGCCCAGATGAGGTCGAGGTGCGAGGAGGCAGGCAGGTGAGTTTCAGGCTTGTTGGCAATGCTGTACCAGCAGCTGGTGGCCCAGGTCCAGAAAAGCGGGGATGACTGAGGCGAGAACCCCACTCCAGGAGCCGACTCTGAAGACAGGAAAAAGCAGGTAAGTTTTCACACAGGATCTGGACTGAGCAATAAAACATCACTGACTAACCTGATACTCAGGCCATGACTGATTGAGTGCACAGATCTTATATGCTGCTGGAATAATTGCTCACAGGTGCTCAGCCAGGGAGGAGCAACCGATCTCCGCCCAAAGGAGGAGGACCGCTGTTGGAAACCTACAGGTACGCACCCAGACCATGACAACATCAAGCTGGATACCATACATGACATGAAGCTGTATGCAGACATGACATCATACTTTAAGACTTATATGACATCAAGCTGTCTCGATCCAGGACTTCAAGCTGAGGGCATACATGAGATCAGGCTGTGTGACACAAATGACATCAACCTGTAAGACTTATAAGACATGAAGCTTGTCAGGGTTATATTGTTGATTGTCATATATGCTTAGAGTTTTATAGTCAATGTCATGTTGGTAGAGGGTTGATCCTTAGGAGTCTGCAAAGACTTTGTGTGCATTCCAGAGTGTTCTGGCATTCACACCCACATCCACCAGCAGGTTTAGGGAAGTCTTCACACACACACACACACACACACACACACACACACACACATGCTTACACAACGCACAGGCAAGGTACTCTTTGTTTGTATGTATACGTCATATGTTAATGAACCTATGTATATTCATGTAACCTCAGTAAAAGAGCAGTGTTACGAGGGAGCGGATGAGAGTGACTGGGGTCAAGCGAAGGAACGGCGTTTGTCCAGTTCTCTCCCGTGCACGAGAAACATGAAGAACTTTGCCTACTCGTGTCTTGCTTTGCTGTGTAGTTAAATTGTCTTGAAAGTTCTAGTGAATAGGTTTGAGATACAAACGTATCAAGGTTGCATGTCATACATGACATCATACTTTATGCCTTTATATGACATCATACTGTATGCCTATATGACATCATACTGTAGCCTGGGAAATGGTTAGCCACACAGGACACAATTACTGGGTTCTTAATGTGCAGTTTTATTGTCAATGCCGACTGAATAAACAAAAAAAATGTCCTTTGACCTTTACTTTTGTCAAACAGCAGCCATATGGACTTGTACTGAACATCGACAGCACGAGAGGTAACGTGGCAAAGTAACAGAATAACCGACTAAACAAAGATGCGCCAATACAATACGAGGAATAAAGGAAATGAAATACAAAACACAAAAATACGGCAGTGACCTCTGTCTGTGCAGAACAAAATACAAAGAGCTAAATCACACAAGGCTCCTTTAAAAACTGTGGAAGTGTTACACACATTTTTATAAACACTTACATTCCACAGAAATCTCAGCTCACTCGGATACTGGAGCACACAGACGATCTCGCAACTCATCCCTTGCATGGAGAAAATGGCCGCTCCACGCTGCACATACAGGTCCTTTGCATCATACATTTCAGAAATACATCATCTTGTTAAAATACTGACGTTTTGCCACTGCACTACAATTATACCAATATGTTTCAATGAGTTATGTGCGTATTTAACAATTCCTTACCAACAATTTAACTCCTTTACAACATTCCCGTTCCACATCCACAACAAGAAGAAAAGTCCCGAGGTGCAGTTCTTGTTAAGTCTTTTTTTGGAAAACTGCAGTTAACCCTTAAGAACTGCCCCCCCCCAAAACTTAAATGGACATTTGGTTAACTGAAATGGAAAATATTATTATTAATTTACCACTCGGCTAAAATACTGTATGCCTATATGACATCATACTGGATGCCTATATGACATCATACTGTATGCCTTATATGACATCATACTGTATGCCTATATGACATCATACTGAATGCCTACATGACATCATACTCTTCTTTTAAGATTCAAGTTCTTGCATGAATCGGACCAATAATACAGACTTGTAATGAATGCTCTTCCTTACCAGTGAGTCCTGAAGTTCTTCAGTTCTTGCTTCAATCAGAGGCATCTTATTAACACATAAATCAACGATTCCCTGAACTATTTAAAATAAAGACTTCCCCAAATAGAAGCACTAAGGCAAAAGGAAAACCACAAGTTTTTCCATTTGAGGGGTTTCTATTTGAGATGTTCTGTAAGTGAACCGTGTTATCTAAAGTTTGCTTCAAAGTGTATAATTGTTGTAAACTCATATGCAAGGTCACTTTGAGTGGGTGCACTTAAGAATAAAACCACATCAGTGTCTCCATTCAAAGTGATCTTGATATGAAACATAGAACTCAATTTGATAGACATAACTTGAAGTGTCAGGTAGAATTTGTACCAGTTGTTGTGTACAACTGGTCCAAGCAGATGCACTTACTGAATTCAAGAGACAAGTTCTTGCATGAGTTGGACCAATAATACAGACTTGTAATGAATGCTCTTCCTTACCAGTGAGTCCCGAAGCTCTTTTGGAATATCCTGTGTTGTCTGTGTTTCCAAATCCATGAGAGATGCTTGAACACGAGTCTCCTTTTATATGAACTCAAGACTCCTCTTGTGGTCCCACCCACATTTAAGTCAATGACATTCAGTCATGAGACTAATGGTTGGCTAACGACTGTAGTAATGGCCCATTGTATTTTGGTTTCCTCTTTTGTCTCCAGTAGCTGTTGAAGGTTTCGTGCGATTTCAATCAGAGGCATCTTATTAACACATAAATTAATGATTCCCCGAACTATTCAAAATAAAGAATTCCCAAAATTGGAGCACTAAGTAAAGAGGAAAACCACAAGTGTTTCCATTTAAGGGGTCTCTACTTGAAATGTTCTGTAAGTGAACCATGTTATCTAAAGTTTGCTTCAAAGTGTCTAATTGTTGTAAACTCATATGCAAGGTCACTTTGTGTGGGTGCACTTAGGAATAAAACCACCATCAGTGTCTCCATTCAAAGTGATTTTGATATGAAACATAGAACTCAATTTGATAGGCCAAAGGAGCTTGCAAAGAAAAAGCGTCTGGACTTCTATAAGTTGCCTGAAGACGTTTCACCTCTCATCCGAGAAGCTTCTTCAGTTCTAAGGTCAAATGGTGGAGAGTCCCAGATATAAACCTAGTGGGAGTATCCCCCCACGGAGGGACAAAAGGACCCCCTGATGATCCTCTAATCGCCTGAGCCAAGGTGTGAAACTGGGTGTGGGTCCCAATCAGCCAGAGTTTCAGGTGAGCTCATTGTGAAACCTGGCCCCACCTTATCATGCAAATTCCTGAGGTCAGATGGCCCAGGATGTGAGTGGGCGTTAAGGCGTCTGGGAAGGGATGTCAAAACTGGATTATAGATGACAGAGAGTTAGTGTCGTAAACCACTGCCTCTGTTCAAACATGGTCGCTCACAGTGGACATAGATGGCTTCTTTCACTTCTCTTTCAAACCATCTGTCCTCTCTGTCCAAAATGTGAACATTGGCATCCTCGAAAGAGTGTCCTTAATCCTTAAGATGCAGATGGACAGCTGAGTCTTGTCCTGTGGAGTGGCTCTTCTGTGTTGTGCCATGCGCTTGTGAAGTGGCTGTTTGTCTCTCCAATGTAGAGGTCTTGGCATTCCTCGCTGCACTGTACAGCGTACACCACATTGTTAAGTCTGTGTTTTGAGTTTTGTCTTTCGGGTGAACCAGTTTGTGTCTGAGCGTGTTGCTGGGTCTGAAGTACACCGGGATGTCATGCTTGGAGAAAACTCTCCTGAGTTTTTCTGATACACCGGCTATATAGGGGATGACAATGTTGTTGCGTCTGTCCTTCTTATCCTCCCTCGCTGGTGTCTGATCTTCTTTTCTGTGCCTCTTTGCTGACTTTAAGAACGCCCATTTAGGATAGCTGCACGTTTTGAGTGCTTCCTTTACACGTGTGTGTTCCTTCTTTTTCCCTTCAGGCTTAGAGGGAACATGTTCTGCCCGGTGGTGTAGGGTCCTAATTACTCCATGTTTGTGTTCCAGAGGGTGATGGAGTCAAAGAGGAGGTACTGGTCCGTGTGTGGGCTTCCGGTAAACTTCGATGTTGAAGTTGCCATTCTCTTCAAGGTGCACAGTGCAGTCCAGGAAAGGCAAACATTTCTCCTTTGTGTCTTCCCTGGTGAACTTGATGCTTTTATCCACAGCATTAATGTGCGTAGTGAAGGATTCCACTTCTTGTGTCTTGATTTTGACCCAGGTGTCGTCTACATATCTGTACCAGTGGCTGGGTACTCTTCCTTTGAAAGAGCCAAGAGCCTTCCTTTCCACTTCCTCCATGTAAAGGTTGGCTACAATAGGTGACATGGGGGAGCCCATGGCACAGCCATGTTTTTTCTGTAAAAGCCTTCGTTGTTTTTGAAATATGTAGTGGTGAGGCAGAGGTCTAACAGTGTGCAAATCTGATCGGGTGTGAAGTTGGTCCTGTCTTCCAAGGAGCTGTCTTCTTGTAGTCGTTTTCTGACAGTCTCCACTACCTCCGTGGTGGGTATGCAAGTGAAGAGAGAGACTACATCAAAGGACACCATGGTTTCATCTGGATCCAGGGTAAGTTTCTGGACCTTGTCAGTGAAGTCGGTGGAGTTCTTGATGTGGTGTGGGGTGTTCCCCACGAGAGGAGCAAGGATGGTAGCAAGGTGTTTTGCAATGTTATAAGTGGCTGAGTTTATGCTACTGACTATGGGTCTGAGTGGGACAGCTTCCTTGTGGATTCAATTTGATAGACCTAACATGGAGGGTCAGGTAGAATTTGTAGCAGTCGATGAACGTGTCTATTTGAGATGTTCTTTAAGTGAAACATATAGTCTAAAGTTTGCTTCAAAGTGTCTAATTGTTGAAAACTCACATTCAAGGTAACTTTGAGTAGGTGCACTTAGGAAAACAACCACCATCAGTGTCTCCATTCAAAGTGATCTTGATATGAAACATAGAACTCAATTTGATAGACCTAACATGGAGGGTCAGGTAGAATTTGTAGCAGTCGATGAGCGTATGTATTTGAGATGTTCTTTAAGTGAAACATATAATCTAAAGTTTGCTTCAAAGTGTCTAATTGTTGAAAACTCATATGGAAGGTCACTTTGAGTGGGTGCACTTAGGAATACAACCACCATCAGTGTCTCCATTCAAAGTGATCTTGATATGAAACATAGAACTCAATTTTTTAGATGTAATCAGGTAGAATTTGTAGCAGTTGTTGTGTACAACTGGTCCAAGCAGATGCACTTACTTAATTCAAGAGACAAGTTCTTGCATGAGTTGAAACAATAATACAGACTTGTAATGAACGCTCTTCCTTACCAGTGAGTCCGGAAGATCTTTTGGAATATCCTGTGTTGTCTGTGTTTCCAAATCCATGAGGGTTACCTAGACATGAGTCTCCTTTTATATGAACTCAATATTCCTCTTGCAGTCCCACCCACATTTAAATTAGCGAGATTCAATCAAGAAACTAATGGATGGCTAACGACTGTTGTAGCACCCCATTGTATTTTGTTGTCATCTTTTGTCTCCAGTCGCTGTTGAAGGTTTCGTGCGGTTTTAATCAGAGGCATTTTATTAACACATAAATTAATGATTCCCTGAACTATTCAAAATAAAGAATTCCCAAAATTGGAGCACTAAGTAAAGAGGAAAACCACAAGTGTTTCCATTTGAAGGGTCTCTAATTGAAATGTTCTGTAAGTGAACCATGTTAACTAACGTTTGCTTCAAAGTGTCTAATTGTTGTAAACTCATATGCAAGGTCACTTTGAGTGGGTGCACTTAGGAATAAAACCACCATCAGTGTCTCCATTCAAAGTGATCTTGATATGAAACATAGAACTCAATTTGATAGACATAACTTGAAGGGTCAGGTAGAATTTGTAGCAGTTGTTGTGTACAACTGGTCCAAGCAGATGCACTTACTGAATTCAAGAGACAAGTTCTTGCATGAGTTGGACCAATAATACAGACTTGTAATGAATGCTCTTCCTTACCAGTGAGTCCCGAAGCTCTTTTGGAATATCCTGTGTTGTCTGTGTTTCCAAATCCATGAGAGATGCTTGAACATGAGTCTCCTTTTATATGAACTCAAGACTCCTCTTTCAGTCCCACCCACATTTAAGTCAATGACATTCAGTCATGAAACAAATGGTTGGCTAACGACTGTAGTAGCGGCCCATTGTATTTTGGTTTCCTCTTTTGTCTCCAGTAGCTGTTGAAGGTTTTGTGCGGCTTCAATCAGAGCCATCTTATTAACACATAAATTAACGATTCCCTGAACTATTTAAAATAAAGACTTCCCCAAATAGGAGCACTAAGGCAAAAGGAAAACCACAAGTGTTTCAATTTGAGGGGTCTCTACTTGAGATGTTCTGTAAGTGAACCATGTTAACTAAAGTTTGCTTCAAAGTGTCTAATTGCTGTAAACTCACATTCAAGGTAACTTTGTATGGGTGCACTTAGGAATACAACCACCATCAGTGTCTCCATTCAAAGTGATCTTGATATGAAACATAGAACTCAATTCGAAAGACCTAACATGGAGGGTCAGGTAGAATTTGTAGCAGTCAATGAGTGTGTCTATTTGAGATGTTCTTTAAGTGAAACATATAATGTAAAATTTGCTTCAAAGTGTCTAATTGTTGTAAACTTGTATGCAAGGTCACTTTGAGTGGGTGCACTTAGGAATACAACCACCATCAGTGTCTCCATTCAAAGTGATCTTTATATGAAACATAGAACTCCATTTGATAGACATAACTTGAAGGGTCAGGTAGAATTTGTAGCAGTTGTTGTGTACAACTGGTACAAGCAGATGCACTTACTGAATTCAAGAGACAAGTTCTTGCATGAGTTGGACCAATAATACAGACTTGTAATGAACACTCTTCCTTACCAGTGAGTCCGGAAGATCTTTTGGAATATCCTGTGTTGTCTGTGTTTCCAAATCCATGAGGGTTACCTAGACATGAGTCTCCTTTTATATGAACTCAATACTCCTCTTGCAGTCCCACCCACATTTAAATTATTGACATTCAGTCATGAAACTAATGGATGGCTAACGACTGTTGTAGCACCCCATTGTGTTTTGTTGTCATCTTTTGTCTCCAGTCGCTGTTGAAGGTTTCGTGCGGTTTTAATCAGAGGCATCTTATTAACACATAAATTAATGATTCCCTGAACTATTCAAAATAAAGACTTTCCCAAATAGGAGCACTAAGGCAAAAGGAAAACCACAAGTGTTTCCATTTGAGGGGTCTCTACTTGAGATGTTCTGTAAGTGAACCATGTTAACTAAAGTTTGCTTCAAAGTGTCTAATTGCTGTAAACTCACATTCAAGGTAACTTTGAATGGGTGCACTTAGGAATACAACCGCCATCAGTGTCTCCATTCAAACTGATCTTGATATGAAACATAGAACTCAATTCGAAAGACTTAACATGGAGGGTCAGGTAGAATTTGTAGCAGTCGATGAGTGTGTCTATTTGAGATGTTCTTTAAGTGAAACATATAATGTAAAATTTGCTTCAAAGTGTCTAATTGTTGTAAACTTGTATGCAAGGTCACTTTGAGTGGGTGCACTTAGGAATAAAACCACCATCAGTGTCTCCATTCAAAGTGATCTTGATATGAAACATAGAACTCAATTTGATAGACATAACTTGAAGGATCAGGTAGAATTTGTAGCAGTTGTTGTGTACAACTGGTCCAAGCAGATGCACTTACAGAATTCAAGAGACAAGTTCTTGCATGAGTTGGACCAATAATACAGACTTATAATGAATGCTCTTTCTTACCAGTGAGTCCCGAAGCTCTTTTGGAATATCCTGTGTTGTCTGTGTTTACAAATCCATGAGAGATGCTTGAACATGAGTCTCCTTTTATATGAACTCAAGACTCCTCTTGCAGTCCCACCCACATTTAAGTCAATGACATTCAGTCATGAAACCAATGGTTGGCTAACGACTGTAGTAGCAGCCCATTGTATTTTGGTTTCCTCTTTTGTCTCCAGTAGCTGTTGAAGGATTTGTGCGATTTCAATCAGAGGCATCTTATTAACACATAAATCAACGATTCCCTGAACTATTCAAAATAGAGAATTCCCAAAATAGGAGCACTAAGGCAAAAGGAAAACCACAAGTGTTTCAATTTTAGGGGTCTCTATTTTAGATGTTCTGTAAGTGAACCGTGTTATCTAACGTTTGCTTCAAAGTGTCTAATTGTTGTAAACTCATATGCAAGGTCACTTTGAGTGGGTGCACTTAGAAATAAAAACACATCAGTGTCTCCATTCAAAGTGATCTTGATATGAAACATAGAACTCAATTTGATAGACCTAGCATGGAGGGTCAGGTAGAATTTGTAGCAGTCGATGAGCGTGTCTATTTGAGATGTTCTTTAAGTGAAACATATAATCTAAAGTTTGCTCCAAAGTGTCTAATTGTTGAAAACTCATATGGAAGGTCACTTTGAGTGGGTGCACTTAGGAATACAACCACCATCAGTGTCTCCATTCAAAGTGATCTTGATATGAAACATAGAACTCAATTTTTTAAATGTAATCAGGTAGAATTTGTAGCAGTTGTTGTGTACAACTGGTCCAAGCAGATGCACTTACTGAATTCAAGAGAGAAGTTCTTGCATGAGTTGAACCAATAATACAGACTTGTAATGAATGCTCTTCCTTACCAGTGAGTCCGGAAGATCTTTTGGAATATCCTGTGTTGTCTGTGTTTCCAAATCCATGAGGGTTACCTAGACATGAGTCTCCTTTTATATGAGCTCAATACTCCTCTTGCAGTCCCACCCACATTTAAATTATTGACATTCAGTCATGAAACTAATGGATGGCTAACGACTGTTGTAGCACCCCATTGTATTTTGTTGTCGTCTTTTGTCTCCAGTCGCTGTTGAAGGTTTCGTGCGGTTTTAATCAGAGGCATCTTATTACATAAATTAATGATTCCCTGAACTATTCAAAATAAAGACTTCCCCAAATAGGAGCACTAAGGCAAAAGGAAAACCACAAGTGTTTCCATTTGAGGGGTCTCTACTTGAGATGTTCTGTAAGTGAACCATGTTAACTAAAGTTTGCTTCAAAGTGTCTAATTGCTGTAAACTCACATTCAAGGTAACTTTGAATGGGTGCACTTAGGAATACAACCACCATCAGTGTCTCCATTCAAACTGATCTTGATATGAAACATAGAACTCATTTCGAAAGACTTAACATGGAGGGTCAGGTAGAATTAGTAGCAGTCGATGAGTGTGTCTATTTGAGATGTTCTTTAAGTGAAACATATAATGTAAAATTTGCTTCAAAGTGTCTAATTGTTGTAAACTTGTATGCAAGGTCACTTTGAGTGGGTGCACTTAGGAATAAAACCACCATCAGTGTCTCCATTCAAAGTGATCTTGATATGAAACATAGAACTCAATTTGATAGACATAACTTGATGGATCAGGTAGAATTTGTAGCAATTGTTGTGTACAACTGGTCCAAGCAGATGCACTTACTGAATTCAAGAGACAAGTTCTTGCATGAGTTGGACCAATAATACAGACTTATAATGAATGCTCTTCCTTACCAGTGAGTCCCGAAGCTCTTTTGGAATATCCTCTGTTGTCTGTGTTTCCAAATCCATGAGAGATGCTTGAACATGAGTCTCCTTTTATATGAACTCAAGACTCCTCTTACAGTCCCACCCACATTTAAGTCAATGACATTCAGTCATGAAACCAATGGTTGGCTAACGACTGTAGTAGCGGCCCATTGTATTTTGGTTTCCTCTTTTGTCTCCAGTAGCTGTTGAAGGATTTGTGCGATTTCAATCAGAGGCATCTTATTAACACATAAATCAACGATTCCCCGAACTATTCAAAATAAAGAATTCCCAAAATTGGAGCACTAAGTAAAGAGGAAAACCACAAGTGTTTCCATTTAAAGGGTCTCTAATTGAAATGTTCTGTAAGTGAACCATGTTAACTAACGTTTGCTTCAAAGTGTCTAATTGTTGTAAACTCATATGCAAGGTCACTTTGAGTGGGTGCACTTAGGAATAAAACCACCATCAGTGTCTCCATTCAAAGTGATCTTGATATGAAACATAGAACTCAATTTGATAGACATAACTTGAAGGGTCAGGTAGAATTTGTAGCAGTTGTTGTGTACAACTGGTCCAAGCAGATGCACTTACTGAATTCAAGAGACAAGTTCTTGCATGAGTTGGACCAATAATACAGACTTGTAATGAATGCTCTTCCTTACCAGTGAGTCCCGAAGCTCTTTTGGAATATCCTGTGTTGTCTGTGTTTCCAAATCCATGAGAGATGCTTGAACATGAGTCTCCTTTTATATGAACTCAAGACTCCTCTTTCAGTCCCACCCACATTTAAGTCAATCACATTCAGTCATGAAACAAATGGTTGGCTAACGACTGTAGTAGCGGCCCATTGTATTTTGGTTTCCTCTTTTGTCTCCAGTAGCTGTTGAAGGTTTTGTGCGGCTTCAATCAGAGCCATCTTATTAACACATAAATTAACGATTCCCTGAACTATTTAAAATAAAGACTTTCCCAAATAGGAGCACTAAGGCAAAAGGAAAACCACAAGTGTTTCAATTTGAGGGGTCTCTACTTGAGATGTTTTGTAAGTGAACCATGTTAACTAAAGTTTGCTTCAAAGTGTCTAATTGCTGTAAACTCACATTCAAGGTAACTTTGTATGGGTGCACTTAGGAATACAACCACCATCAGTGTCTCCATTCAAAGTGATCTTGATATGAAACATAGAACTCAATTCGAAAGACCTAACATGGAGGGTCAGGTAGAATTTGTAGCAGTCAATGAGTGTGTCTATTTGAGATGTTCTTTAAGTGAAACATATAATGTAAAATTTGCTTCAAAGTGTCTAATTGTTGTAAACTTGTATGCAAGGTCACTTTGAGTGGGTGCACGTAGGAATACAACCACCATCAGTGTCTCCATTCAAAGTAATCTTGATATGAAACATAGAACTCAATTTGATAGACATAACTTGAAGGATCAGGTAGAATTTGTAGCAGTTGTTGTGTACAACTGGTCCAAGCAGATGCACTTACTGAATTCAAGAGACAAGTTCTTGCATGAGTTGGACCAAAAATACAGACTTATAATGAATGCTCTTCCTTACCAGTGAGTCCCGAAGCTCTTTTGGAATATCCTGTGTTGTCTGTGTTTCCAAATCCATGAGAGATGCTTGAACATGAGTCTCCTTTTATATGAACTCAAGACTCCTCTTGCAGTCCCACCCACATTTAAGTCAATGACATTCAGTCATGAAACCAATGGTTGGCTAACGACTGTAGTAGCGGCCCATTGTATTTTGGTTTCCTCTTTTGTCTCCAGTAGCTGTTGAAGGATTTGTGCGATTTCAATCAGAGGCATCTTATTAACACATAAATCAACGATTCCCCGAACTATTCAAAATAGAGAATTCCCAAAATTGGAGCACTAAGTAAAGAGGAAAACCACAAGTTTTTCCATTTGAAGGGTCTCTACTTGAAATGTTCTGTAAGTGAACCATGTTAACTAACGTTTGCTTCAAAGTGTCTAATTGCTGTAAACTCACATGCAAGGTCACTTTGAGTGGGTGCACTTTGGAATTCAACCACCATCAGTGTCTCCATTCAAAGTGATCTTGATATGAAACATAGAACTCAATTTGATAGACATAACTTGAAGGGTCAGGTAGAATTTGTAGCAGTTGTTGTGTACAACTGGTCCAAGCAGATGCACTTACTGAATTCAAGAGACAAGTTCTTGCATGAGTTGGACCAACAATACAGACTTGTAATGAATGCTCTTCCTTACCAGTGAGTCCGGAAGATGTTTTGGAATATCTTGTGTTGTCTGTGTTTCCAAATCCATGAGGGTTACCTAGACATGAGTCTCCTTTTATATGAACTGAATACTCCTTTTGCAGTCCCACCCACATTTAAATTAACAAGATTCAATCATGAAACTAATGGATCGCTAACGACTGTTGTAGCACCCCATTGTATTTTGTTGTCATGTTTTGTCTCCAGTCGCTGTTGACGGTTTCGTGCGGTTTTAATCAGAGGCATCTTATTAACACATAAATTAATGATTCCCTGAACTATTCAAAATAAAGACTTTCCCAAATAGGAGCACTAAGGCAAAATGAAAACCACAAGAATTTATACACCACCAAATCAAAACAACAGACCTTACAATAAAAAAAAAATTCAGAGAAAAACCCAACAATCATATGACCCCCTATGTTTTTAAAATATCCTTAATACAGAACATATATAAGTCATATTTGTCTGTGATAGCAAACTATGGTTTCCCATATGTCATTCATCAGTTAAATTCCTCACTTATAGCATTTAACTTGGGTTAAAAAATAATGACTTAACTCTATAATGATATTTTCATGACTACTGAGAAAAGGACCTTAACCTGAAAAATTAGCACTTACTTTAGTGTAAGTCAGTGAAAGTTAGATTAATTATGTTATGATTAAGTCATGAGTGTTAGTGGTAAATTTCAGACTTACGTAATAAATTATATAACATAAACTGTAATAGGATTTTATGATTTTTGTAGTTATCTTAACGTGAAAGCTGATATATTGTTTACTGATACTGTTGTATACCTGATAGGATTTATTATGAACCAAACTGTGTTTTAATGCAATCTTTGATTGTCTTTTTTTACTTGCTGAGTGGTTTCAAACTATAATGCCCTTCTTTCTCTTTTGACATGTTTCAGCGTTTTTTGATGCAGCTGAGACTCAGATTTATTTTAGAGTCTCCGAACAATTCACCTCAATTTCAATATACTAGTGCCTGCTGAGTTTCACACCTACAGTTTCACCTTCAAGTCTGTGTGTCTTCCACTTTCTTTCTCTTTGTCTCTTAAACTAATTTGCATACTCACGCACACACACACACACACACACACACACACACACAGATTCTTATCTGTGGGAATGTTACGTGGCAAAAAACGTGGTATTTTGGCCTTATATTCTTTGTGAAAACTCTTCTTTCAAAAAACCCCCAAAACTGTGCTATACACAATTTTCTCAACACCATGGACAAAACAAAAAACAAAAAAAACCAACTTAAGCAAATGCATAAATTAAAGCTATATTTTCTTGAATAGTCTTTTGAATGTAGGTTAGTCTTATGATTGTAAAGAGACCGTCAGCTTAGCTGCTTTGTAATTCTCTTGTTTGAATCCCTCAGCAGCACGCTTAAAAACTGTGAGGTTATGAATCTCTCCCTCTCTTTTGTTGTGTGTGTGTGTGTGTGTGTGTGTGTGACAGAGAGAAAGAGATAAATGGTGTTTAACAAATCAGATCACATCCAATACCACTTTGCAGGAATGGAGACCACAGAGGAAAGAAGGATCAAGAATGGTGAACGATGGAAAGCTCCATACTGTTCTCATGAAAATGTCTCAAAGAGAAAACTGACAGAGGTCATAAAACTGGTTTCACAAGGCGCAATGTTAGCCGGAGACAACAAACTGCTGGCAAATTTACCATAATGTGATATTAGCCACAATGTTTTTAATTAGATGACAGTTTAAAGCCAAGGATGGAACTTTCTTGACATCTCAACCAAAGGCCACCGGTGTGCTTGTCCCCTCTCTGCTCTCACTCATAAGCCCCTTTCAACAAACGTATGAAACCTGTGCAGTGCAAGGAAGGTAGCCTCAGAGTATGTCATTTCCTCGTTTTACTTTCAATCATGGTCATCGAGTCTCTGACAATAAGAAAATGTGTTTACATCATTTTTATAGATCCCATAAATAATTGTGACTATATTACAGAACAGCACTGTTCATAATAAGTGTAACGTAATGAAGGAGAAGGTTATGTTAACAAGAAGATTTGTAAAAGAAATCAGCAGTTACTTGTTTTAGACCAGGGGTCTCAAACTCGCTGCGTCCCACATCACCCCTACTTGTATATTGATGTGAAGAAATATAATGCAATTTGGCCCTTGAACTTTTTTTGTTAGAGAGGATTTGTTTGTTGTTGAGTGCAATGGTAAAATAAGTTCTTTAAAAAGCAAAAAATGATTTAATATGAAGACAATGTGAATAATATGTTGAGGGATTGGCTGTGTTAGTTGACATTAGACAATCTCAATAAACATGTAGGATGAACATCAAAATGTGGTCCAATCAAGTTTTTTTAGATAATATATGTTGTTGTTGTTTTGTGTGTGTTTGTTATCAATGTTAAAGTTAAGCTTAGTAAGCCATCAAGCACTGATTACTCGTAGAAGAGCACCAATAGGAGACAGAACTAATTAGAAGGTGTTATTATTCAGTCTGTACATCGAATAGAAGGCACTAACCACAAGGTGATCTTCAATGCATCTCTGTGTGAATGTGAACGGGGCGAGAAGACCCCCACTAACTGCATGTTTTTACACTGTGGGAGGAAGCTGGAGAGAACATGCAGACTCCACACAAAGACCCCGGCCTGATGGGGTTAGGGTCCTGAGCTTGATACCCCAAACTGAACGCAGGACAGAGGAAGGGATGGGTGATGTTCATGTGTGCCCAGGTGTATGATGTGGCTCTTTCAAAGCCTCCTTCACCCAGCTTATCCTGCTCTTCGTATTTTTCTTCAAAGTCCTCTACTAAGAGACAAAACAAATTGAATTTAACAGGTAAAGGACTTTACTCACCTAGATATTTACGCACACCCACAGCACGTGGTGTGGTAAAGGTCGGCCAAGATTTTGACCACATGTCAGAAACTGGATCAAAATTGGACTAAACTCACTTGAACTCTGACTTTGTCTGCACTTAGAACTATCACAAGACATTAAAACAAAACATCGGGCATTGATGACATCACAGGAATCTAACATTCTAATCTATGCAAACTGTCTCCATGGCTACATAAAATCAAATTAAATCATAGCAAAGGAGTAAAAAGCAGGATCAGTCTTAGGGTGTATGTTACATGTTTGCCAGTTTGGATGAGTGAGTGCAATACTTCATCGGCCTGTGTTGTAGCAACCTGTTGAACCTGCTGAGAAACTTTTCTTTGTCCACTCTGCCCCAAACTTCACATGCTCCATAAAAGTCGAGGCCTAGAGACCTCTGCATAGTTATTAGCATTAGGTTATCAGTATCATCTGATATATATGACATTTACAGTACAGTACTCACACATGACATAGGAGGAATAAATATGAACTTTTTGACATAAATTTGATCATATGAAATTGGATTTTTTTAAAAATATGAAACTTTTTCCTTCCGTCATACTTCAGAAATATAATATATTAAGTTTTGAACATTTTAAAACATTTAAGTTTGCTCGTTGTATTTATAAGATCCTACATGGACGTGCTCCACAATCATTGGTCAGTCATGTTAAAATCCATTATCAGTGGAAAACAAACCTGATCCTCTACTAGAGGCGATTGTGCAATACCTTTTAGATATAACACTCAGCAAACAGTTATTATCAGTTAAAGTCAGTGAGATTTGGAGTGATACATGACACATGACGGAATAAGACACGCAGACTTAGCATGACGAACCGACGAGGAACACGTACACTGTAAATACATACAGAGGGAAAAGAGGACTAGAGATGAGACATGGACATAACTAAGCACAAACAGAACATGATGGCTGGGGGAAAACACACGTGACAGAAGGAATGGGTCACAAGGGCAAAACATGTAAACGAGAGGAGGAGACGGGAGAAAAAGACATTACTGAAATACATGAAGGGCCAGGGCTGGGGCAGCCAACCAGTCACAGACAAACAGCCACATTTTTTACTGTGTCACCGCAAAGAGCCACATCATACACCTGGGCACACATGAACATCACCCATCCCTTCCTCTGTCCTGCGTTCAGTTTGGGGTATCGAACTCAGGACCCTAACCCCATCAGGCCGGGGTCTTTGTGTGGAGTCTGCATGTTCTCTCCAGCTTCCTCCCACAGTCTAAAGACATGCAGTCAGTGGGGGTCTTCTCGCCCCGTTCACATTCACACAGAGATGCATTGAAGATCACCTTGTGGTTAGTGCCTTCTATTCGATGTACAGACTGAATAATAACACCTTCTAATTAGTTCTGTCTCCTATTGGTGCTCTTCTACGAGTAATCAGTGCTTGATGGCTTACTAAGCTTAACTTTTTTCACAACATTGATAACAAACACACACAAAACAACAACAACATATATTATCTAAAAAAAATTGATTGGACCACATTTTGATGTTCATCCTACATGTTTATTGGGATTGTCTAGTGTCTGCGACGGTATCTTCTCCCACGTCTGCGGACACCCGAGGCCTTGTGGGCTCTCCTGCGTCTGCGAACGGGGCGAGAAGCACGTTTGCGTCTATACCTGTGTCGTGGCATCGTCCAAAACGGCGGTACCTGCTCCACGTCACGGGTTCTATTTATGGACTCAACTTTAGTGATGTCACTGCTGATGTTGTCACTGTTGGTGTGACCTCATGACTCATTCATCCCATCTGAACTGTGGTGTAATTATGAGGTCACAGGGGCACGTGAATTTATTCACAAAGTTGAAAGAGAGTTTGGGTCATAACTCAAAGACACAATGATGCAGTCAAATCATTGGAATTAAATATCTGTAAATTACACGATTTAGAGGGGTCTGACATCACATCCAGTCTCTCTGCTGTGATGTCAAATATCAACGCCCAAACCACACGACCGACAAATAACACAGAACACGCAGCCAGTGACGCACCAAACACACACCACGTTTAGTGACCAATAAATCAAGCGCCACAGGTGGTGTAAATGACAGCTCAGGGATGTGTAATGATGTTGATTTTTTCTGTTCTTGTTCCTTTTTACCAAGCCGGGTTTGTTGGTCCTTGTTTCCCTCTCCTGCTGAGTTCCTCCTGACGGAGTTCATAAGCCAGTCAAAGATCTGCACGTCACAATGGACTGAGATGTCAACTTCCTCCCACCAAAAAAAAAGAAAAAAGAAAAGTCATCATGCAGCAGGAGAACAAAAAGTCATACTACAGCTACTGCACCCCTCTAATTTATTAGATTCTTTCAATCATGTGTTTCATAGGGGCCTCGGAGCACTTCTGCACACTAAATGAGCTGTGCTGGAACTTACACCATCACGTAACCCATAAAGGAAATCTCTTATTCATAAAAAGAAACAAATGTTTGCTTTGATTCCTCCTTGAGAAACTGAATGTCACGGTCCTGGGTCGCTGGCTCAGTGTTTTCTGTTTTGTTTTATTAATCTTTGATTTCTTGATGTGTCTTTGTTAGTTCTTAGGTTTTGGTTCTGTGTCCCCGCTGTTCTGTGTTGGTACTGTGCCTCTACATAAATAGCATCATAATTTCATATTTTGTCAGCACTTCCTAGCAGTATGTAACTACACAATAAATGTCAGGGTTTGCGTGTTGAGTTATGAATGGAGGACCCAAGATGCAGGCACTGCTGATGTGAGTGAGCTTTATTTATGGAGAGTGACATACAAACAAAGGCGAGGGAGGCGAGAAACAAAACTAGGAAAACCTAAACTGGGAAAGCTGAGAACCAAATAAGAAACCTGGACACGAGGGAATGGAGTTAAAACACGAAGGATGACAAGCAGGAAAAACAGCATGGAGGAACACAGACGGACCAGTAACACACACAAGAGGACGAATGCTATAAATTAGTGATGGCCCGCTTGAAGCTGACGCTCCGGCGCGTGTGTCAAAAACACCAACACACCGCTTCAGAAGCACTCTGTCGATGCTCGATTCGTTTGGCCACAGTCACGTGATCAGTGACGTCCAATTGTGAATTGTGAATTGTGAATTCCACTCTGCAGAGTGGGCAATCATAATGAAGCAGTTCAGTTTTTCTGTAGATTCAAGCTGCTCTTCATATTTTTGACCAGCAGATGTCACCACAGAGGACTGTGTTAAAAAGCTTCCAGTAATGAATCGTTTTTCAACACAAGCTTCAGAAAGCTTTGTTTGGCCATCACTACTATAAATACACACAGAGGGAAACGAGGAAACACAGGAGGGGGACACAGCTGAGCCTAATGAATCTGACGAGACGGGTCATTCATGTACTGTACATGATGCGGGTAGATGCTGTACGTTTATGGGCTGCAGGAGAGACACAGATTTGTGCAGCTGAGGTTGTTTGGGGTGCCTGCGTGTTCGCCTGCTGGGCCTGAGCGAGCCTCTCCACATCTGTGGCCCGGCGGTCTCTTCTCTTGCTGAGGATCTTAACGTAGTTTGCTGGGACGAGCCGGTGGTCTCACCGTCCACGCTGGCCAGGAGCCAGCCACGCACACGGGGCTGTAGCTCTAAACACGAGGGAGATAGTTGTAAACATGGGGCACGCTCACATAAAAGAAGAGCCCTCATCTGTTATTTCTAAGATAAGGAAAACAAAAATAGAAGGTTTTGGGTCAAAGCACTCAGAATCAAATGTCCCGCAGCCAGTAAAAAGCTCATCACCTTTAGGAGCGAGGTTGAGCATCTCTCCAGCTTGCATAGAAAGCTCCTCCTGAGAAGCAGCTGTAAAGTCATATTCTCCTCTGGCCACCACGTGGTCGTCCTCCTCGCTCGCCCAGTTAGTGTCTAAACCAAGCAAGGAAACTGAATGAAAGACATTCATCATTTTAACTGGTCTTAACCAAAAACAAGTCCTTCTGCTTTTCCTTACACTTGTAAAGTAACTAATGGCATATGGAGCTATGGTACCCAATTTATTTGCCACTGAGTTACACAAAGGCACATATGATGTCATACAAGCAGACTCATCTTTACACGTGTACTGCAGCCCTGAACATTACCAGCTTCAGATTCTATTATCAAACTTTGCAACAGCAGCCTTAATTACTTTGAACTCAAAACAATTAGCACCTGCAGCCACTGTCCTGTGTTGAGTACACCTCTCAAAACAACTAAATGTACTTTAATGTGTTTGGATTTCTTTGGGGCGGTCCACTACTGTAAAGAGCGGTGAGGCAGCCCGCTCCTGATTTATCCTGCTTTCTTTCCCGCACCTGGAGGGCGTCGCCACCTCCTCATGAGGGCTGGCTAGTTTTTGGGAGTGTGTGTATGTGTCTGTACAACTGTGCTTATTGTTTTGTGTATTCCAAACTGATTCGTGTCCTCATCTCTGCAGTGCTGCCGTCTCCTGCATCCCGGCATGTTTCTAAGGTACGTTTTCTCCTTTTTTATGTTGTTCTTGTGGTTTTTGCACTCACATGAGGTCTGAAATTGGGGCTATTTAACAGGATTATGACATCACATATATTTAGAATTTTACCACCAATTTGATCCTTTGATCCTTGAATCCATAAATAGGGGTGAGAAGCGATGACTTTTAGTCCATTAATCACAGCATTTATGTTCACAGAATTGAAACGTTCGCCAGAGAAGTATTTTGAAACATCTGGATCCTTTTCGGAGTAACTGCTTACAGATTCCAACATGTCTCAGAGAAAACAACCCTACAGATTTTTAAGATAAGTTTTCTTTCTTTTTTCTGTTTTTCTGCGATTCAGAGTATTATAACTGCTTAATGCGTGTCAGAGTATGTCAACTGCTCAGTGCATAATGCATAATTTAATGTATCACTGAAATTTTACAGTGATTGTTGGCTGTAGAAGACATCAACAATACAGCAATAATGAGCACTTACTATATTCAGAATTCAAATAAGTGCTTGTGTTTCAATTTATTTATCAATTTCAATTTTATTTATATAGCGCCAAATCACAACAAAAGTTGCCTCAAGGCGCTTCATAGATACAGAGAAAAACCCAACAATCATATGACCCCCTATGAGCAAGCACTTTGGCGACAGTGGGAAGGAAAAACTCCCTTTTAACAGGAAGAAACCTCCGGCAGAACCAGGCTCAGGGAGGGGCGGGGCCATCTGCTGCGACCGGTTGGGGTGAGAGAAGGAAGACAGGATAAAAGACATGCTGTGGAAGAGAGACAGAGGTTAATAACAGATATGATTCAATGCAGAGAGATCTGTTAATACATAGTGAGTGAGAAAGGTGACTGGAAAGGAAAAAGGAAAAACTCAATGCATCATGGGAATCCCCCGGCAGCCTACGTCTATTGCAGCATAACTAAGGGAGGATTCAGGGTCACCTGGTCCAGCCCTAACTATATGCTTTAGCAAAAAGGAAAGTTTTAAGCCTAATCTTGAAAGTAGAGATAGTGTCTGTCTCCCGAATCCAAACTGGAAGCTGGTTCCACAGAAGAGGGGCCTGAAAACTGAAGGCTCTCCCTCCCATTCTACTTTTAAATACTCTAGGAACAACAAGTAGGCCTGCAGAGCGAGAGCGAAGTGCTCTAATAGGGTGATATGGTACTACAAGGTCATTAAGATAAGATGGGGCCTGATTATTTAAGACCTTGTATGTGAGGAGCAGGATTTTGAATTCAATTCTGGATTTAACAGGAAGCTAATGAAGGGAAGCCAAAACAGGAGAAATATGCTCTCTCTTTCTAGTCCCTGTCAGTACTCTTGCTGCAGCATTTTGGATTAGCTGAAGGCTTTTCAGTGAGTTTTTTGGACATCCTGATAATAATGAATTGCAGTAGTCCAGCCTGGAAGTAATAAATGCATGAACTAGTTTTTCAGCGTCACTCTGAGACAGGATATTTCTAATTTTAGAGATGTTGCGCAAATGGAAGAACGCAGTCTTACATATTTGTTATATATCTGCGTTGAAGGACATATCCTGGTCAAAAATGACTCCAAGGTTCCTCACAGTGTTACTGGAGGCCAAGGTAATGCCATCCAGAGTAAGAATCTGGTTAGATACCATATTTCTAAGCTTTTCAGCGCAGAGTACAATAACCTCAGTTTTATCTGAATTGATAAGCAGAAAGTTAGCGGCCATCCAGGTCTTTATGTCTTTAAGACATTCCTGCAGTTTAACTAATTGGTGTGTGTTATCTGGCTTCATGGACAGATAGAGCTGGGTGTCATCTGCATAGCAGTGAAAATGTATGCTATGTCTTCCAATGATGCTGCCTAAGGGAAGCATGTATAATGTAAACAGAATTGGTCCTAGCACTGAACCCTGTGGAACTCCATAATTAACCTCAGTGTGTGAAGAGGACTCTCCATTTACATGCACAAATTGGAGTCTATTAGATAGATATGATACAAACCACTGCAGTGCAGTACCTGTAATACCCACAGCATGTTCTAATCGCTCTAAAAGGATATTATGGTCAACAGTATCGAATGCTGCACTAAGGTCTACTAGGACAAGCACAGAGATGAGTCCACTGTCAGAGGCCATAAGAAGATCATTTGTAACCTTTACTAAAGCTGTTTCTGTGCTGTGATGAGCTCTGAAACCTGTCTGAAACTCTTCAAATAAGCCATTCCTCTGCAGATGGTCTGTTAGCTGTTTGACAACTACTCTTTCAAGGATTTTTGATATGAAAGGAAGGTTGGAGATTGGCCTATAATTAGCTAAGACTGCTGGGTCTAGAGATGGCTTTTTGAGTAAAGGTTTAACTGCAGCCACCTTGAAGGCCTGTGGTACATAGCCGATTATTAGAGATAGGTTGATCATATATAAGATCGAAGAATTAATCAATGGCAGGACTTCTTTGAGCAGTTTTGTAGGAATGGGGTCTAAAAGACACGTTGATGGTTTGGAGGAAGTAATTATTGAAGTTAACTCAGAAAGATCAATTGGAGAAAAAGAGTCTAACTTAACATCAATGGTACTAAGAGTAGCTGTAGATAATATTACATCTGTGGGATGATTATTGGTCATTTTTTCTCTAATGATAAAAATTTTATTTGTGAAGAAGTTCATGAAGTCATTACTAGTTAACGTTAAAGGGATGGTTGGCTCAAAAGAGCTCTGACTTTTTGTCAGCCTGGCTACAGTGCTGAAGAGAAACCTGGGGTTGTTCTTATTTTCTTCAATCAGTGACGAATAGTAAGATGTTCTGGCTTTGCGGAGGGCTTTCTTATAAAGCAACAAACTATTTCTCCAGGCTAAATGATGATCCTCTAAATTTGTGACACGCCATTTCCTCTCCAGATTACGAGTCATCTGCTTTAGGGTACGTGTTTGAGAATTATACCACGGAGTCAGGTACTTCTGATTAGAGACCTTAGTTTTCACTGGAGCTACAGTATCCAGAGTCGTACGTAGTGAGGAGGTGAAATTATTAACCAGATAATCGACCTCTGTTGGGGTAGCGTTCAGATAGCTACTCTGCTCTGTGTTGGTACAGGGCATTGACGATGATAACAGTGGGTGGATTATATTCTTAAACTTAGTTACAGCGCTTTCAGAAAGACATCTACTTTGATAAAGTCTACTCTCCACTGCTGTGTAATCAATTATTGTAAATGTAAATGTTATCAGGAAATGATCAGACAGGAGAGGGTTTTCAGGAAACACTGTTAAATGTTCAGTTTCTATGCCATATGTTAAAACAAGATCTAGAGTGTGATTAAAGTGGTGGGTGGATTTTTTTACAGTTTAAGAGAAACCAATTGAGTCTAATAACAGGTTAAATGCCATGTTGAGGCTGTCATTTTTAGCATCTACATGGATGTTAAAATCACCCACAATAATTATTTTATCTGAGCTCACAACTAAATTAGATATAAAGTCTGAGAAATCAGACAGAAACTCTGTGTAAGGCCCAGGTGGACGATAGATGATAACAAGTAAGACTAGTTTCTGAGTTAACAGCTCCCACCCCATACAGGCCACCCTGACAACACTAACACACTGTTTTCCCTCCAGTGATAGGCTGCTGCACCCACAGTGTGCAAAGGGGAGATTTTGGAGGCCTTTCCCTCCAGCTGCTGTCAGCCTGTACACTGCACAACAGCAGTGAATGTACACCACATATGCACAAACTGGGGTCTTTACATATATCAGTGTGCAATACCTGTTAATACCTATTAACACCCAACAACTGCACTATGAAATGTTTCATTCTTCTCCTAATAGTAATCTGTATTATTGCATCACATATATAGCGAACAGTTAGATTTGCTCACCCGGTGGCTGGGAGAAGAGTCGTCTAAGCATGCCAAACGTATACGCTCTGTCCATCTCAACAATCCAGCAGAGGGCCTACGTCGAGTTTGGACACGGCTACAAGAATGTTATGGAACTCTAGAGGCTATTGAGAAGTCGCTCCTTGACAGACTTGAACGCTTTCCTAGAGTGTCAAACAAAGACCCACAGAATCTCAGAGAACTTGGCAACCTACTTTCTGAAATTGATTCAGCCAAACCAGACGGCTCTTTACCTGGGCTAGTGTATTTGGACACATCACATGGCATTGCCCCAATAGTTGATAAGTTGCCAACAAATCTTCAACACAGGTGGATGTCAGAGGGGACTAAATACAAGCAGAGACATTATGTATATTTCCCTCCATTCTCATTCTTCTGTCGCTTCATACAAGATGAAGCGAAAATGAGAAATGACCCTGGTTTTAAGTCTACTGTATCAGGTCCCACATCCTATCCAATAACTCACGACAACCACTATACCAGATTTGTCAAGTCAAGACCGCCTGTTGCCATCCACAAAACAGAGGTAAACAAAACTCACAAACCAAGCTTAGGCAGCACAAGTGAGTTCACAAACAAACTGTGTCCCATCCACAAGAAATCGCACCCGTTAAGTAAGTGTAGAGGTTTCAGTGAAAAGACACTAGATGAGCGTAAGGCATACCTCAGAGAACACAGCATCTGTTTTAGGTGCTGCGATTCCTCAGCTCACCAAGCTAAAGACTGTAAGGAAGAGATTACTTGCCAAGAGTGCAACAGCAACAAACACGTTGCAGCGCTGCATGCAGGTCCAGCTCAATGGACACAAAACACAAAAGCTCAAAACATTGCCCCAGACCAGGACAGGGAGGAGCATGGTGGTGAGAGTAGCCTAGACTTGGAGACTAGCTCAGCATGCACTCAAGTTTGTGGGGACTTATGTGGGGGGCGTTCCTGCTCAAAAATATGTCAAGCCTACATTTATCCAAAGGGGCATCCAGACAAAAAAGTCAAGGTTTACGCTATCATAGATGACCAGAGCAATAGGTCATTAGCGAAGTCACAAATGGCCGCTTAGCTGAGAACCTCAGTCCGTTGATGGCCAGTTCAGCTCTCCTCCGCCTTCTTTGCTCGAGTGTGACTCACTCCCAGACAACAAGAATGAAATCCCAATGCAAGAGATTGCTCTAGCCCATCCGCACCTCAAACACCTAGCAGATCATATGCAGCCCCTAGACCCTGAGGCCAAGATTATGTTGCTGTTAGGCCGAGACATAATACAAGTGCACAAAGTGTATGAACGAGTGAATGGACCAGTCAAAGCTCCATTTGCCCAGAGACTTGCACTTGGGTGGGTTATTGTAGGTGATGTATTCTTAGGAGGAGCCCATAAGCCAGCCATCATAGGCACATACAGAACGAGTGTTCTAGAGAACGGGCGTCCAAGTCTCCTAACACCCTGTCAGAACAGCTTTCATGTCAAAGAGCAGTCACACAACAAATCCTGGGACACTCGCAGTTCATGTCAAATAGGGACACACATATTCCAGCAAAGGGAAAAGGACGAAGAGCTAGCCCCTTCCCTTGAGGACCAAGTCTTTCTGGAAATAATGGAAAGAGACTTTTACCAAGACGATGCAAATAGCTGGACAGCTCCACTTCCTTTCCGTATACCGACGACCCGCCTCCCAAACAACAGACACCAAGCACTAAGTCGCTTAGAGTCGCTGCGCCGTACATTAAACAAACGCCCTGAGATGGAGAGACACTTTATGGATTTTATGCAGGGGTTGTTTGACAGAGATCACGCAGAACCATTCTGGATTGGACTGAGTGAGTCGCAGACTGAGTAGAAGAGGACGGTGTGTGTGCCTGCCATGGACATTGCCTCACCTCCCTGGGATGTTTAAGAGTTTAGTGTTTAGTATTTCCAGTTCGGGAGCTGGAGGGCCCGGATCGATTCCCCAATGTAACAGCACTTTCAATTATTCTTAATTCATTTTCTAATCACATATTGTCAACACGTGATAATGTTGGCCTGTCCTGTATTAGGCATTCAGGATTTTCTTTGATGGCTATTTAGCTCTTATGGCATGAACTTGCTCAGTGCATTAAATAAGTGCATAAATAAGATGTTAAAATCATCATCATGTCATCATATCAAACATGATAGATTTGGGGGGAGTTTGTTTGGCACATGCTGACTGCATTCTAACTATAACCAGAACAGGAGGCGAGAGCAGAGAACAAGAGTGCAGCAGTTTGGTGAAAGGAACAGGAAAGGTGAAGAAGAGGTGAGCATCCAAAAGACGAGCAAGAGGACAGTTTCAAAGGAGACATTATGGCACAATAAAAACTGTAAGAGCAGAGATTCGTTCATATCTTTCGTATTTTTTCTTTAGCTTTTACTCCCGCTGCTTGCAATAAATCAAATATAAAGAACAAAGAAGAACAACTCAAATTCCATTGATTGTTTAGTTCAGTGTTACTCTGTGATTGTTTGACATTTCATGTAAATGTGACTATAAAATATAGTCAATAATATTAAAAAGGTGCTGTTACTGAGTGATGCGGATGCTGCAGGCGGTGATGCTGCAGGCGGTGATGCTGCAGGCGGTGATGCTGCAGGCGGTGATGCTGCAGGCGGTGGCTGAACGGACCTCCCTGGACCGTCAGCAGACAAGACTTGATGCTGGCTAGGTTCTCCCGAACCCCCAGCTGACGAGGCGTGGTGCTGGACGGGCTCCTCGGGCCCTCCAGCCGACATAGCAGGAAGCTGGCTGGGTTCTCCTGAACCCCCAGCCAATGTGACTTGAGGCTGGACAGGCTCCTCGGGCCCTCCAGCTGGAGCAGATGCAGGGCCAGAGGCAAGTGGGACCCCTGGCTGCATAGGTAGCTGAATTGGTGCTTGCACTAATTGCTGAGTTACCGGCTGGGCAGTTGACTGAAACAGAAGTTGTAGTGGTGGTTGTGATGATGGTTGTGCTGGTGGTAGTGATGGTTGGAGCTTGCAACAGAGCTGGTAACCGACTCTCAGCATCTCTTCTCCGGGGAACAGGGATGGGTACTGGGCCTGGCCGAAAACCAGCCATCCCCACCTGAACAACAGATACAGGTCCAGGGAAGAGCTGTGTTCTGGCTGCCTTTACCCTGGGGTAAAGGCAGCCAGGGTAAAGGCAGTAAAGGCAGGTGTGGGTGCAGGAGCTAACTGGACCGCCGCTGCTCCCACCCGAGGAACTGAAACGGGTGCAGGAGTGAGCAGGGTCTCAGTTGCCCTCACACGGGGAACCAGAACAGGCACAGGCAACGACCGGCGACCGGCGCCATCCCCACCCAAGGAACAGGTACGGGTGCAGGGATGAACAGAGCCATGGTTTGCCTGGGAAATGAAGGACAGATCAGCTGGACCTCAGCCACCCCCACCCAATGAGCTGGTATGGATGCAAGGGAAAGCTGGGCCCGAGCTGCCCTGGGAACTGGAACTGGAGGCGGAGAGCAGAGCAGAGGAGCTGTAACAGTCACGGGGAAAACCAGGTTTATGGTACCAGACATGGTTCTAGAAAACCGAGACTTAGTGCAGGCTGACCTTGGTAAAACTGCTACTCTTAAGTCATCCAGGTTGACATTAGCAGTCTTAGGAAAGGTGAGTTCAGGGGCAGTCACAGGTGCTGGAGAAATCATACAAGCCGTGTCTGAATAAACTGGGTGCGAAGCAACATTAAACACAGTCTTACAAAACGCAGCCTGGGAAGTTGCACACAAAGTTTCCAGGGCTACTGGCTGAAAAGCATGGCGCACAGAGTTATACAGACATGATCGTGGAACCGAAACTCTAACTTGAGCAACCAACTCTGCAGTGTTCAAGCCAAGTATTTTTGCCAGCTTGTTAACAGCAGGTGACACCTTGTTGCTCTTAACCTGGACAATCACAGAACGCACAGTCTTGAAGAGTTCTCAATGAGCAACACAAACAGTCTTTGAATGAGCATACTCTGGGCTTGTGAAATTTAAGTCAGGAGAGGTTATGGAAACATGAGGTTTATCACAGGCAGCCTCAGAATGAACTGGCTGGTGAGCCGCGTAACACATGGGTGAAGCAACAACAACAACAGTCTCATGAGGTGTTGCCTGAACAGCATAGATGGAATTTGGCTGGGAAATTGAACTGTCCCTGTTTAGTTTAGCAGTAGGAGACATTGTCTTTTGAGCAGAGCAGCAAATAGTCTTTTAAACAGCATTTTTAATGTCCTGAGTGAGATTATGATTGTCCAAGTCAGAAAATTCCATTACATATTCACACATGTAATCTACATCTGAAAGCTCACTATTAATTAGCACTACCGAAGCCTTCCTTGTACTATTAACTGATCCAAAAACACGTGGCTCAGGATCAACATAACTTGGCACAGAAGTGAAAACAGAAACTCCAGTTTTTTCAGAGTTACATCCAGAAACTACACTCTTATTTACAGAACACAAAACTTCATTCAACTCTGGTGAAATAAGGTCATTTGACTCCTGAATTTTCTCAAAATTGGAGGAAACAAAAAATGGATCATTAGAATGCTCAGAGTCCCAAAAAGCAACCTCAGAGTCAGCCATCTTGGGATCATCAGTTTCTATCCTTACAGACTCAGAGTTAACAGTCAAAAAGTTAACTGACTCTGGATTCACTGCCTCTGAGCTTAAAGTTCCCCGCGTGGAAGAAGCCGGGTGAAAATTGATCTGTTCACTCACCACGTCCAGCTGTTCAAAGCATGAACTGGACTCGGTGAGGGACGGTGACGACGAGAACGCTGCTTTCTTTTGGAAACGGGAGCAGCAGAGGAAACGGAAGGTGTTGGAGCAACGGTGACCAGGCCCTCATCCTCCGACCACATTCCTGCCAGGCATGAGGCAGGTGAGGGGTGGTCGGGACCAGACGTGAGGGAGGAAAGAGTCTGATGCTGCGACTGCAGCTGCTGCAGCGGAGCTGAAGAAATCTCCGTCCGCTGCGGCGGTGTGAGAGGGCTTGCTCGCTGTGACTGAGGCGGAGTGGACGAGGAGATGAGGGTGAATTGGGCCAGCTCCCGGGTTTTGGCTGCCTCCTTAGCCTGGGTCAGCGAACGGCTGAACTCCGAAGCTATAGAGAGCTGGCGCAGGTGAGGATTTCCGTCGAATATGGTTTGTATTGCATTCAGCCCGACTGAGAATGTCTGCAAATCTGAGGCGTGGCTAATGCGAGTCATCAGTCCGAGGATGCGAGCAAGGTCCACCTCTCTTTCTCGGTGAGGTGAGTCCGCTGGGTCCATGTTATGGTTGCGTCCTTCTGTCACGATGAGCTGTGTGGCTGTCAGTGGCTGGACCCAAGTGCAGGACTCGGAGACAAAACATTAACTTAAACGGCAGCTTAATTTGGTGGTGAGACTCACTTGGCAATACATAAACAACAACTTAAACTAACTAGACTGGAGATGCATATGACTTTGCCTTTGACCTGAAGGTAGACGACGAAGAATACGCACACAACAAACGTGGAGGACACAACAACTAGCAGGGAAAAACACAGGGCTTAAATACATACTGAGGTGATTAGGGAATGTGAAACAGGAGGAAAGCACAGCTGGGACTCATCAGACATGACAAGACAAGGGGAGGCAAAACTCAACACATTGACATTGACAGTGCCACATATTGGAGAAGCAAGATGGCGCCTGTGTTTGGCTGTGCCGCTGCCTCCGTCCATGTGTTTGTTTACTTTATATGTTATGCAAGTGTTCTTGCTAGTTTTGTCCGGTGTCATCTCCCTTCGGATTTATGATCGCCATGCGTTACTGGCGATCAAATCTGCTATGGATAACTTTCAGAGTCAACAATACGACGTTGTTTTCCCACCGCCGCTTGAGCGTGACGCAGCACCCGGTTCACCTGCACTCTTGCCGGTCAGCTCAATTTTGCTTCAGAGGCCTCGTCGGAGGAAGCGGGGGAAGAGAGCCGGCTTTCTTGTCCTGCTCCGTCGTCTTCGGGGGCTTTATTCCTGGGCTGCTAGTGGTAAGATCCGCCTGAGACTTGTCGGAGCTGGATTAATCCCCACAACCCACTGTGTTTACCACCCAAGCTCCCACCTAAAAGCATGGAAAGCAATGCCTCATCGCAGCAGGAACCCTGTTTTGCTGCGCAGCTTACCGCATATAGTACGAACTCTGTTCCTGGAAACTCTACCCCTGTCTACCCCTGGGTCGCAGCGTTAAATGGATGTTAATTAATGCAACGGGCGGCATCGTGGTGGGGGGCGGCATCACGGCCAGCCTGTGACATAGTGGGAATGTCACAGGCACCGATCGGTTTTCTATCGCCCATTTGCTGGGAGTAAGGGCGCCCTCCGCTTGCGAGGTGCGCCTGCTGCTTGCAGCACAGGGAGGAGAGGGCGGGGCGGCGGGGGATTCTCATGTGGCTGGAGCAGCATCTAATAACCAACTCGCAAAATAAAACAAAATAAAAACAAAACAAACAAACACGAAAACACCAGACATCATGATACAGACTTATAATTTGCACCGATGTTTTTTCGAAATTCTGTATGCGAAAAGTGAGCGCGAGAGCCCTCGGTGCGCCTGCTCGCTGCTGAAGTCAAAGTAAACTTTATTGTCATCCCCACTACATACAGTCCAGTATATAGAGAGACGAGACGACGAGGCTCCAGTTACAGCAGTGCAAGTAAACAGACAATAAATATAAGAAGAGTAAGAAAATAAATATACACTTTAGGACTCGGGGTATGTGACACAGGACCCACCAGTGTTGGTCAAGTTTGTGTGTGTGTGTGTGTGTGTGTACAACAGCTTTATGTTAATGTACAATCCTTAATATGTTTTGTGTGTGTGTGTGTGTGTGTGTGTGTGTGTGTGTGCGTGTGTGTGTGTGTGTGTGTGTGTGTGTGTGGAGGGCGCCAGAGGGAGTGTTCGCCCGGGGTGCCAAACAGGCTAGGACCGCCACTGGTGCTGACTCAGGGGGACCACTTTAGTTCATTGAAACTTTAATGCCAGTTTAGTTTAAGACATCAAACTGGTCGCGTTTTGAATCCAATTGATAATAACAGAGCTATACTGAACATAAACAACTGTGTTAGTGTGACGCCCTGCATAATTGAAGGATTACAATAAACTTCAGTTCTTACTGAAACTGTAACATTGCCTTGATCTGCCTACGTCATTTTAAAATGCATTTTTAAATAGTTTGTGTTGTTAAATGAGTTTTGTGTCACTGTGCACAGTGAAAAACTCACCTGATGTAGTGGTAAGGCCATGTTCACCACTAGATGGTGACAACCTGGCACAGGTATTTTCTATACACACTAAATTTCACACTGAAAAGCCTTGGTGGGAATTTTTGTTTGCATAGAAAGTCAAGGAAAAAATGTCTTGAGGTTTTCCAGTGTTTTCAAAATTGTGTTTTTCAGATACACATCAAAACTTCACACAGACAAACACACACACAAAACAACAAAATATGTCAAATTACATAAGATAAGAAAACCTTTATTAGTCCCACACGTGGGAAATTTGTTTTGTTACAGCGGTGGACAGTGCAAAGTTACATGGAGAATTAGAAAAACATCTCATTTGTAAAAAAATAAACCAAAACCATCCTTCAGCTGCTTTCAATCACATCTCCGAGTCTCTGTGAGCAGACGCAGCTCGTGCTCGTCTTCAGGGTGAAGCTTGACGTGCTAATAAAAGAAAACATGTTTGCAGCTCAATTTCAAAACACTGTGTGGGTTTCTCTGGTTCATTTGTGCAACTGTTTCTTGGTAAATTATACAAGAACAGGAAACATAAAAATGGCTGTTGTCATCCAACATGCCCATAAAAGGCTTCATGATATACTGCTGCTGTTCACCTGCTTGTCTTACTCTGCTGGACTTTTCAGAAGTCGACTGTTTCACATATAAAGTGCTGTTTCTTATTATTTTAATGTGCTGAATCCAAACCCGACAATTAAAATATCTGATTAGCTGCTGTCTCCAAGACATTTATTTTTACACTACATGTTGTTTAGATGAGTTTTTCATATGTGTTTGGTAATATCTGACCTTTCTTCATTATGAAACAATAATCAGAGAAAGGTCAACACAGATTAGTCTTAATATGAAACATTAGAAAGCACAGCAGGGTTATTGCAGCCCCGCCCTCACATTGTGAGCAATGCTGTGACGTTTCTCAGTTACAATAATGTGACAAAACTTCTGCCAAGCAGCTTCTGTGTTTGGTAGCGTTGGTGTCACTGTGTCTGTAAACACGATAACTGGAAACAGGCATGTAGAGTGGCCCAGTGTTAACAATCCATTCAGAAGTTGCCTGGCGTCCAGTGAGGTCATCAAAGTCCGTCCACCTTCTTCCACTTATCAGGGTCGTGGGGGGCTGGAGCCTATCACAGCTGTCATAGTGCGAGAGGCGGGGTCAACCCTGGACAGGTCGCCAGCCCGTGGCAGGGCTAACACACAGACAACCATTCACACCAATCCCCACTGACTGCATGTCTTTAGACTGTGGGAGGAAGCTGGAGAGAACATGCAGACTCCACACAAAGACCCCGGCCTGATGGGGTTAGGGTCCTGAGCTTGATACCCTAAACTGAACGCAGGACAGAGGAAGGGATGGGTGATGTTCATGTGTGCCCAGGTGTATGATGTGGCTCTTTGCGGTGACACAGTAAAAAATGTGGCTGTTTGTCTGTGACTGGTTGGCTGCCCCAGCCCTGGCCCTTCATGTATTTCAGTAATGTCTTTTTCTCCCGTCTCCTCCTCTCGTTTACATGTTTTGCCCTTGTGACCCATTCCTTCTGTCACGTGTGTTTTCCCCTCCAGCCATCATGTTCTGTTTGTGTTTAGTTACGTCCATGTCTCATCTCTAGTCCTCTTTTCCCTCTGTATGTATTCACAGTGTACGTGTTCCTCGTCGGTTCGTCATGCTAAGTCTGCGTGTCTTATTCCGTCATGTGTCATGTATCACTCCAAATCTCACTGACTTTAACTGATAATAACTGTTTGCTGAGTGTTATGTCTAAAAGGTATTGCACAATCGCCTCTAGTAGAGGATCAGGTTTGTTTTCCACTGATAACATGACTGACCAATGATTGTGGAGCACGTCCATGTAGGATCTTATAAATGCAACGAGCAAACCTAAATGTTTTAAAATGTTCAAAACTTAATATATTATATTTCTGAAGTATGACGGAAGGAAAAAGTTTCATATTTAAAAAAAATCCAATTTCATATGATCAAATTTATGTCAAAAAGTTCATATTTATTCCTCCTATGTCATGTGTGAGTACTGTACTGTAAATGTCATATATATCAGATGATACTGATAACCTAATGCTAATAACTATGCAGAGGTCTCTGGGCCTCGACTTTTATGGAGCATGTGAAGTTTGGGGCAGAGTGGACAAAGAAAAGTTTCTCAGCAGGTTCAACAGGTTGCTACAACACAGGCCGATGAAGTATTGCACTCACTCATCCAAACTGGCAAACATGTAACATACACCCTAAGACTGATCCTGCTTTTTACTCCTTTGCTATGATTTAATTTGATATTATGTAGCCATGGAGACAGTTTGCATAGATTAGAATGTTAGATTCCTGTGATGTCATCAATGCCCGATGTTTTGTTTTAATGTCTTGTGATAGTTCTAAGTGCAGACAAAGTCAGAGTTCAAGTGAGTTTAGTCCAATTTTGATCCAGTTTCTGACATGTGGTCAAAATCTTGGCCGACCTTTACCACACCACGTGCTGTGGGTGTGCGTAAATATCTAGGTGAGTAAAGTCTCCTTTACCTGTTAAATTCAATTTGTTTTGTCTCTCTGTAGAGGACTTTGAAGAAAAATACGAAGAGAAGGATAAGCTGGGTGAAGGAGGCTTTGGGACTGTCTTCTTTGGAAAATGCAGAGAAGACAATTTCCCAGTATGGCTTCTTATGTGTGCACTTTACAATTCTTCTAGTTCCTCCTGTTCTCTTTTTCTAAAACACATTTTCTCTGTAATGCAGGTGGTGATTAAGCATGTTGCTCAGTTTTTAGTCAGCTACCTACCAGTGGTAAGAAATGTTTGTCTTTTTCTGTTGTTTTCCCCCAACGTGTTCCTCAAACAGCCTAATGTTTGAACACTGACCTCGATGTTCTGTTTCTCAAGCTTCTTAATGGTAAAATGACCGAGATTCCCAAGGAGGTGGCATTGCTAATAATAGTGGGGGCAGGACCAGAGGCTACGAGCAGCAATGTGACGCCCGCTTAAAACGACTGGTATGACTTGGAAGACGAACTCATCATGGTCTTTGAAAGGCCAAAAAAACATAGACTTGGAAGTCTACCTGGCAAACAGAAGAACCTTTGTGCACGAGAGGGAGGTTAAGGTCAGCGAGTGGCAAGATAACATATATGGCAAACTTTAATGGACAATGTAAATCTGATTATTTGAACGTATTTTTCATTTGTCTGTCTGGTCATAATGAGACAGCTGGTACATGCAGCCACTGAAATGCAATCCAAGGGTGTCTACCATCGAGACATTAAGCCAGAAAACATTGTGTTTGACACATCGCCTGATCATCCAGCATTTCTATGTGTCAAATTCATCGATTTTGGTATTGGAGTCCCTTTTAAACCAGAAGCAGTCACACGAAGAAATGGTAGGTCATCAGCCTCACTGTTTAAATGTCATTGCCTGCCCACAGGCTTAGTGTCCACGCGCTCAGTGTCCACAGGAATTCCTTACCATGAATAATTACTCTCTGGACTTTAGGGACCAAATCAGCCGCTGTAAACTGGCAGGACTTTAATGCCACCACAGCAGATTGCGTCACAGTTTTGCAGCTACCTGGCAAGTAATCACTTGCCTTAAAAGTGTCGCCAGTCCCCTAGGCAACATGTGAAAGTGTTCCAGTGTGTACATCTGATCTGGGACCGCTGCAATCTTCGACTGCGCCTCCAGCTGACCCGATGTCCACATCATGGGGGAGGTAAGCGTTGGAGGTGGCATTGGAAAGTGAGGGTGATGCGTCAGTGAGTGCTTATCAGTATCAGTATATGTATGTGTGTGCGTGTCCAGAGTTCAGCTGAGACAGTGTCCTTCGACCCGCCAGGCTAAGTAAACAGTCTTCCAGCCAACCCAGGTGGCCTTGTAGGGAATGGGAAGGAACAGACTCAACACAGTCGTTATCAGGGAGTTTTTGTTCGGCTCCAGCCTTGAGCCCACAGCTGGCGCCAAAGGGGTAGCCGCATTATGATGGTTTTCTTTTGCAAACAACTCATGAAAATTTCAAGCTGTTTTTAACACTCCGACACTGGTCTCTCAATCTCCCGTTAATAGCTGCGAGTTTCTCCATGATGTTATTAGCCGTCGATTCCGTGGTCTTGTCACTCTTTTGCTCACATAGCAGATTCTGAGACCTCACGACCGCAGCCAACTGATCCGAGATGTAATCCAGCTTCCGCCCAGAGATGTTGTTCCTAGTTGATTCTTTCCTGATGTAATCCAACATACATACGCTCAGAGGTGTTATTCTGAGCATTCACTGCAGTCGTAAGCGCCTCCAAGCTCTTAACCATGCCACCTTCAGTGAGCCCTTTCTGAGAAGTCCAGAAGAGACCAGTTGATCAAATCCATAATTCTCTTTTAGGTTTTAGACACAGGCTGTGAGAGAGTGTTCCAGGGAAAGTAATCCAAAAAAGACACGAGACTAGACAAGGACATAAGAACTAGCAGGGAAGACAAGGGAGAGGAGAAAAAGTGCGTCCGCCTCCTCCGAGAGCCAAAGAAATGAAAATGTTTGATGCTGAGCTTGTGGTGATACTCCAAGTCAGTACTGTACTCTGGCTGTTTCAGAGTTTTCACAGTCACTGCTTTCAGGTGTCTCCATCCAGTCACGTCTCCCAACACGATCACTTCTTTTCTTTTGGTTCCCTCGACGTGGAAGTGGTCCCCCAGTGGTCAACAGGTAGGTCTTTTACGAGGTGTAGTACGGTGGCCCCTAGAGACAAAGCATTTACAAACTCCAAAACACTTACAAACTCCAAAACACTTACAAAATTCAAAACACATGCAAACTCCAAAACACAACAGAAGTGCTCCAGGACGCTAGGGGCAGTGTTGAGCTCGAATTGCAAAATAAACGGCAAGTTTGTTGCAAACACATGGGCTGTATGGGACGGTCTAGTCTCCGTCGCGCTGCCCAGGTTGCCTAGCAACCATGATACTAACCGCTGGAAACATGTCATACAATTTTGTTTGACAGAAATGAAGGAGAGGTCGTCAGCCTCACTGTTTAAATGTCCTTGCCTGCCCACACGCTTAGTGTCCACATGAATTCCTTACCATGAATAATTACTCTCTGGATTTTAGGGACCAAATCAGCCGCTGTAAACTGGCAGGACTTTAATGCCACCACAGCAGATTGAGTCACAGTTTTGCAGCTGGGTGCGGTGATGGATTGGCTGGTACGTCACATCATCCTTGATGACAACAACACATCTGAGATGCACACTGACATTTCAGAGGGTAAGCTGAATGTTAATTCTTTAACCTGTCGCATTACAAAAACTTGAAAAAATCCCCTTTAAAGAACCTTTAAAGGTTTTTCAAAAAACCTTTTTTTTTAATGGTTCTTTGAAGAACTATTTTCTGAGTGGTTCTTTAAAGAACCATTTTAAATCTTTAAAAAAAAAATGCATCTTAAATTGAATTAACTAGAGTAGGGTAAAATAAATACAAGCACATAGACATATATTAATGGTTTATTGGCACTTTGTATTACAGAAAAAGACAAAAAGGCATTTTAACGCTAAGCACAACACCACTACTAATAATAGCATATAAGTCATTTAAACAGTAATAATTGAATATCTTTACTATACTATAAATAAATACATATAAATATTATACTATAGATAAAACAACAATCATTACATTAGAAATAGCAATACTTTCATAACAGACAATTAAACAACACATTTTCATCAGCATGTTTGCATTTTCAGTAAAACTATTTCAAGAACAATCTTTTTATTTAAATTATCAATGAACTGCAGCCTTAAGTTATGTAAGTTAAGTTTAATGTGGGACTCATGGTCCTTTGTTAGTCCACATTGGGACAATTTCAGTCTCTCATCTGCACTATGCTGGCAATCTAGGAGATATTTAATGCATTTGCCACTCTTTGCACAGCTACTGGTACAGGTGTAGTCAGAGTTCCCAAGTTGAGAACAAATGCCTCCAAAAAGCAAAATGTCTTTTTTAGTTCACTTGGATAGGCAACATTGTAGTTATGGTACACGGAGAAGACAATACCCATCGCCAATGAAATGTCAATTTCCCCACTGTCCAGAATCATTTTTTGTCCATCCATCTGGACATTGCCCTCAGTTGAATCACTCAAGGGCTTGCCGTCACTGCTGCTGAGTACGATTGTAGGTATTGGGCTGTGTGGATCCTGAAACAGAAATTAAATTCTTGAAATGAGGAGTATAGTTTAAATAAGCATAAACAACAGGTGTCCCAATGAAAGTATGAAACTCCTGTAAAATACTGGATTAGTTTTAGACCCCCCCTCACCATACCAAAAAAAATCTAAATTTACCTTATTTATGACGGAGAGATGAGCGGCATTTTCTTTGAAAATAGATGGCAGGAGAAGAACAGCTGTGTTTACTATCTGACCTGGAAAATAAAGAGAAATATGTAAATATTTTCTGGCCAATTTTGTTAATACAAAGCAGTAAAGGCCATATGAGTACCTTCATCAGGAGTTGAATGTCTTGCAGAACATAAGCATTAGTGCAGTAAATGTATACCTAATTAACTTTTCAGTGTAATTCAGTGTAAATGTTAAGCATTTATACAAAACCCCCAAAATGTTGTTCAGTTCTGTAAGTTGCTAGCTTTAAATAATTTGAGTCCTAAAGAACTTGCAGAGCAAGTCTAGCTGCCACTGAACATTTTTTGGGATAAACATTGTGTGAATGACTGAAAATCCTCATAGAGATATATATAGCATCGAGGGTGTATCAGTTAAATCTTAAAGTACATCAGTGCAGAGACGAGAAAGGAGAAATGTCTGTCAGGGTTCCTGGGTCATCGACCCAGTGCTTTCAGTTTTGTTCATGTTCAGTTTATTTTGCCACTGCCTGTTTCACTTCCTGTTTGTTCCCCGTGTCAGCTTGTGTCATTAGTCAGATTATGTTCAGCCCTGTACTCACCTGTTTCCAATCATTGTCATCATTCAACCTGTGTATTTAAGTTCCTCGGTTTCACCAGTTCTTTGTCGTGTCATTGATGTTATGTTGTCGTTTCCGCCAGCCAGCCAGCCAGCCACTCAGTCCGTCCGTCCGTCCGTCCGTCCTTCCTTCATTCATTCATTCATTCAGTCAGTCGTCCAGCCAGCCAGCCAGCCAGCCACTCAGTCCGTCCGTCCTTCCTTCCTTCATTCATTCATTCAGTCAGTCGTCCAGCCAGCCAGCCATTTCCTACCTCTGTTCTGTTTGCTCACGCCATCACAATAAACACCAGTCTTCACCTACCTGTGAGTCCTGCGTTTGGGTTCCTTCTTCCTCGCCTCCACACCACGCCTGACAGAATGACATGACCCGTGCCACGAAGACACGACTGGAACCCAGCGGACTCGGACCTTTTTGAGCAGCAGGAGGCAGCGCTCTCCTTGTGGGCGGAAAAGCTCAAGGAGAGACAGCGGCTCTTCGCGGAGCGAGAGCACGTCTTCGAGGGCACTCGCTTGGCTCTGGGCGGGCCTCGGAGACGCCGCGTTCACCCACCTGCTACCTCCCATGCACCGGAGCATCTGCCGCGGAGAGTGGGCGTTTCGCGCCGCGCTTCGGCGGCTCCCCCTCTCGCGGATCCGCTCCTCGCTCACACGTCACCTGCCTCATTTGCCGGATCCTCCACTTCGCCACGGCACAGCGGCTATGCCTCCCACCTCGGCTCAACAGAGGCTCCCGCGCCAGAGGCTCGGCTGTGTACCCCGCCCGCTTCCTCTTCCCGGAGAAAGCGGGGCACACGCCGCCATAACACGGACTATTTTCAGCAACTCCCGGTGGTGAGTTCCGGTAACTGTTTTCCACCCTCCTCATTTGACTCTTCACCCAGATTAACTAATAGACTCATCTCTGATTCATGGGATGTTTCCCTCCTGGAGGATTCTGTAGACTGGGAAGAGTTTTTCTGCTCTGCTCCTCCAAAGACTATAAATGGTGGTGGCAGAAGGACCAGAACAATCCCAGATAAACCTGCCTGTATCACACACCCAGTCACTATTTTCACACCCATTACTCAGCCATTTCCCACCAGCACGGCGGCCCAGATTCGGCCTTCCCCTTCAGCCGTTTCACCACCTCAGATGGCTAGGGCCCAGCCTACACCCACACCTGTGCCAGCTCCTAGGAAGAAGGCAGCTGCGACGCAGTCTACCTCCACATCCGCTCTTGTTTCCCGGGTGGGGGGTAACTGGTGTCCAGCCACCTCCCGTGCCTGTCCCAGCGCCCAGGCTGAGGGCAGCCTCAACCCAGCCTGACCTCCCTAGAGGCTTGAAAGAGCTAACCAGTCCACCTGCTACTTCACCACTTCCTCCACCTCCTCACTCAGCTTTCCACGCCCTGGCACTATCACTGGTTAGGCTAGCTGAGGTGTCCCCTGCTCAGGCACCAGCCTTATTAGCCCAGGCTGCAGTTTTATCCCCCTCGGTAACTCTGTCGTTAGCTCAGCCATTAGCATCGCCAACCTCTGTTCATCCCTTAGCTTCCCCACTCCAGTCAGTTCCCTCACCTGCTGTTCAGCTTTCACTCCAGTCAGTTCCCTCACCTGCTGTTCAGCCTTCCCTCCTGTCCCCTGTCGTCCAGTCTCCTCCTGTCCTCCTGTCCCCTGTAGTCCAGTCTCCTCCTGTCCTCCAGTTCCCTGTCCTCCAGTCTCCTCCCGTCCTCCAGTCTGTCCAGTCTGTAGTCCAGTCAGTCCAGTCGTCCCCTGTAGCTCAGTGTCCTGTTCTCCAGTCGCCTCCCGTCCAGTCAGTCCAGTCGCCTCCCGTCCAGTCAGTCCAATCAGTTCAGTCACTCATCCACCACCCTGTTCAGTTCCCGGACCTGCAGCCACAGCACCCAGAGCCAGCTGTGAGCCCTCCTGCTCTCCAGCCAGGGGCCTCCGCGCCCGCTGGCCCGGCCGCTCTCCAGCCAGGGGCTTCCGCGCCCGCTGGCCCTGCCTGTCTCCAGCCAGGGGCTTCCGCGCCCGCTGGCCCTAAAGCTGTGGCTCTGTCACCCCCGGCTCCCGTGCCGTCGCCTGGTCCAGACTCAGACTCAGCCTCAGCTTCTGCTTCGCCTGGGCCAGCCTCAGACTCAGCCTCAGCTTCTGCTTCGCCTGGGCCAGCCTCAGCTTTAGCTTCTGCTTCGCCTGGTCCAGACTCAGCCTCAGCTTCAGCGTCTGCTTCCCCTGGTCCAGCCTCAGCTTCCACTTCGCCTGGGCCAGCCTCAGCCTTGGCGTCAGCCTCTGCTTTGCCTGGTCCTGCGGCTGCCGCGCCGTCGCCCCAGCCACGTTCTGGACGTCATCGCCGGCGCGGCCGCCCACCGGACCTGCTCAGCGGCCGCCGCCGCCTTCCTCGCGGCCGCCCACCGGACCTGCTCAGCGGCCGCCGCCGCCTTCCTCGCGGCCGCCGCCGCCTTCCTCGCGGCCGCCCACCGGACCAGCTCAGCGGCCGCCGCCGTCTTCCTGAACCGTCTCGTCTCGGCCGCCGGCCACGTGGCCGCCCACCTGAACTGTTTCTGTTTTGGACTCCGTCCCTCCGTCCTGGGCCCCCTCCACCCGCCCTGTTCTGGTTTTTCTTTCTTTTGGCCGTCGGGTGCCGGCCTTTGGGGGGGGGGGGGTACTGTCAGGGTTCCTGGGTCATCGACCCAGTGCTTTCAGTTTTGTTCATGTTCAGTTTATTTTGCCACTGCCTGTTTCACTTCCTGTTTGTTCACCGTGTCAGCTTGTGTCATTAGTCAGATTATGTTCAGCCCTGTACTCACCTGTTTCCAATCATTGTCATCATTCAACCTGTGTATTTAAGTTCCTCGGTTTCACCAGTTCTTTGTCGTGTCATTGATGTTATGTTGTCGTTTCCGCCAGCCAGCCAGCCAGCCAGCCACTCAGTCCGTCCGTCCTTCCGTCCGTCCGTGGATATTGTAAGGGACACTGTGTTTACTAATGTGCTGTATGTGAAACCTTAAAAAGTGGTATCTGAGATAGGAGTTAAAAATGTTTTTGCTCATTATTGCCAAGTGCCCTCACCTTTTCTTTCAGTGTCTGTCTGGCTCTCATCAACAGATTTTAAGCAGAGGCTTTTAAGGTTGCTGTCTGGGGCTATTGACACAAGCTTCGCTGCCAACTTACTGAATCCTCGGATTACTTTTTTGTCCACATCAGTTTTAAGTAACATGGAAGCCTCTTCAAGAAGCTAAAATAAAGGATAAACATATACATATTAGCTTTGTACCATAATATATACCATTATATAGCAAACCAGAACAATCATTATTTCACACATCAATTATCATTAGAGAACAAATTATAATTTTGCATTTGTTTACTTTAATTCTCAAGTACACATTGCTGTGCAAAAGGGATGTTTAGACTATTCTTCCCAAAAAACTATCATTGGCATCAGATTGGTCCAAAATTATCCTGTAGCATGAAAATAAAACCAAAGAGAAAGACATAGTCAATGTTGCAATTTCTGTTAGTGTTCTGTTAGTGTACTTTTATTACTCATGAAATAAATCTGCTGATTCAGTCACTTTGCCTGTCCTGTAGGTACGTGATTATTAGAAGTCTATATAAATGTGCAGCACATCAGTACATATTCGTGTTTTTGCCGTGCACTATTGTTATTGTTGTTTTTTGCTGCAGTTTTTGATAAAACACTCACCACAACAGGGATAGTGAGACATGGGAATTCTCGTAGAACCTCTTCAGTAGTATGCTGAAGAACGTAGTGTGTTCTGTACTTCTGTATTTTCCTGAGGTGCGTTCGAATGACATCCACATTTGGCCTAGTTTTTTGGCACTCTTGCTTAATCACTGATACATGTTGGTCGGTGCTACTTTCATCCTCCCCATCGTCAAGAGGATTGATATCCTGGTTATTAAAAAGTTTAGCAAATATTGAGAGAAAAAAACCCAAAACAATACTTTTAACTTTTATGTACAATTTAAAATGGCAAACAAACATTGAGCATATTTAACTTGCCTTGGTTTTTTCAAAAGGATACAGGGCTGGATATCTGATGATCTTTTTCTTCCTGAATTTGGAACTGAGTATTTCTGTCTCATTTTTTCAATTTCCTCTACGTCTACTAGTGGTCTTCTTTCCTTTTTAAACTTGTTCCTGAGAGACTCATGCAGAACATCCTACAAACGATAAAAATGTAACTAATTATTCATAAATAGGTGCAACTAGGTCCTCCCTTTATACAAGACATTTACCAGAAAACTTTGAGTGACATAAAGCTGGTAGGTTTGCTGTAATCATGTCATAACCTAATTAGTTCCTATTTACAGATCTCTTCTTTAACTCTTAGGAGTTGATCGAACACATGATATAAAGGTTTGGAGCACCTTAGATTGGCTACATACACTATAAAAGGTAGATAAAGATTAGATAAAGTATCAATGGCATTATGTCCTACAAGCATACTCATCATGATCTTTCAGTCTATATGTTAATACCTCTACCTTTTAATAATAAAAATAATAATGTATACTTTATTGATCCCCACAGGGAAATTTCTCTCTTTGCATTTAACCCATTCACTCAGTGAAGCAGTGGGCAGCCACTAATCAGGCGCCCGGGGAGCAGTGTGTAGGGACAGTACCTTGCTCAAGGGTACCTCAGGGTAGCCGTTCAGTTGATTCAAACCCCTGACCTTCCGATCATGGGGCAACCACACTACCTACTGAGCTATCCCTGCCCTATTTTCAAATTTAATTTTTTAAATACAAAAACTACACTATCCTGATACAAAGGCAAACAGAGCTAATATAATGCTGAATTTCACACCATTCACTTGAGAATTCACAGAGAAATGAAACATTAATTAATTTAAAAGAGCAATTGATATTTTATTTATTGTTTGACCATACTGGACGAGATCTGCCTCAAAAATCACAATACTAATACTTGTATTGTAGTGGCCACAAGGGAACAGATAACCTCTGAATATGTAACAATGAAAATGTTAGCATGTTACACTCGTTAGCCAATAATTAGGCAATTCAAAGACAATTTGTTGGACAATTTTATCAATGTTTGCTTTTCAGGAATACTTACATATCCAGAGCCATAACTCTCCTTCAAGAAAGGAAAACTCAGAAGGACAGTCCTCAGAAGCTCTACATACTGCACATGAGAGGGATACCTGCAAATTTTGAATGATGAACTTAAATTCTGATGTACATACTGTATTTTAAATGAATCAAATCTTAATTATATATAGACTTACATTGTCTCATTACTCAAGTGGTCAAACAGAGCTTGAACAAGCATGTTTTTGAGTCTGTTCTTGGTGGGTGACTTTAGTGCTGCATCTTTATTGGTCAACGCAGTGAGCACAGCTGGAGGAAACTGCACTTTGCAGTTAAACATAGGTTGGAGTGCTGACACAGTATGCTTTTCTTTGTGTTGCCTTCCACTGCAAGAAGAAGTAAGAAGTATGTTTAGAGTTTGTTACAAGACATGAATATGCGTGTCCTTGTGTCCTGCATCAGGAATATCCGCATATTTAAAACGTACAATAACAGCTGCTGAACTACAGAAACAGAATCATAACAGAGAGTAAGAGTGGCTGTGACATTTCAATTTTGAAAGTAAATGGGTGTGTGATGCACATCAACGCTGGAGAAACAGTACAGGGCTTGCGTCAACCCCTTGCCCCCCACCCTCCAACACCGTAAACCTAGGGGAGGGGAAACACTGAATTGTATGAATGTACAATTCAGTGAATCATGTCCAGTCAACTTAAGACTCACTCTTTCAGCTTCTCTACAGCAGACAAAAATTTCACTTGGTCTTTCACTTTTGGAAAAAGACGCTCACTCATTCTTTCAGTCATCTGCAGAAGAGTCGATCCATCGATTTCATTGTCTGTGTCACAGAAAAACAATAAGACACGATCAAAACAGAAATGAGCATGTTCGAAGATAAAGAATAAAAATATCATAAAACATTACTAAAAAGACAGCTATGCGTTCATTAGTGACTGTAGATGATGACAGACATGTGGAATAGCCAAAAAGTGGTTAAAATCATTTTAACAGTGGTTGACAATTCCTAACTAAAAAGTCATGGTTTAGGATGTATCTTACCTAACTTTGGTATGAACTGCCTTAAAAGGTCGGTGGATCAGTGTAATGAAGTCTTGACCATCACATCTGTATGCGTCCAAAGCATGAAAGTCTACCTCATCCCCAGGCTTGAATATCAACAGATCATCAGTCTCTCTGATGTGGTATGATTGAAGGTGTCTTATAAACTCCAGTGTTGTAAAAAGTCTTCCAACAAGAAACCATTTTGCCCTGATATACACAATCAGGACTATTTTTTTTACAAACAGTGGAATTTGCTCTGCATGCACAAGTTCCAAAATGAAGAAATCTCCAACTGCATATTTTACAGAGTTTAAAATGATGCATTTACTCGTCCAGAGTTTCTCATCCACAGTAACGGCTGTCTCCAAGTTCTGCAAACAAATCTGCAAGTTCACTGGAAGTTCTTGAAGTGATAAGTTATTAACTGCTGCTTGTGTATGATCGCTCCTGATGATCCATTCAGGCTGCCACTCCCAGCATTGACGAAGCTGATTCCTCTTTGCCAAAGTCTGACAAATATTAATATAGTTATTGGTGATTCTTGCTACTGTCTTGAAAAATTGATGTCTGGCTTCAAACCTCATGCACCAATGAGAGCGGAGTGACCCATAATCAAGGATGAGCCGAGGATAATGTAGCAGAAAATGCAGCTTGGGTATAAACACACCAGTGTATGGTGTAACTGGCCCATGTAAAGTTCTCTATAAGTTCACTCAGAGCTCGTTCAGATGATTGGGGAAATTCAACAGTTTCTTGGATGACAGGGTCACAGTCTGGGGCAGACTCTAATCCTTGTTTCTGATATTTATGTTTCTTCCTTATGTGATTTTTCAAAGATTTCACAGACAAAAACTTTCTGGGACAGTCTTCTAGTCTGCAGACAATGAAGAATCCTCATTTACTTTCATGGTATATCTGTTGATGTTTCAGCAGTTTTTCATATGTTGGTTTTCTTGTGGAGCACCGTGGACACTGATATGGCACATCCATAGAAATGCTCACCTACAAAGACCTGGGGTGGCTGTAGCTCAGGTGGCAGAGCGGATCAGCCACTAACCAGAAGGTCGGTGGCTCAATCCCAGGCTGCTCAAGTCTGCATGCCAAATATCCTTGGGCAAGATACTAACCCCATGTTGCTCTCCGATGCATCCATCGGAGTGTGAATGTGTATGAATGTTAGATACTTAGCACTAAAGCTTAGAAGTGCTTGTGTGATTGGGTGAATGAATTAGCTGTATAAAGCGCTTTGAGTGCTCGGACAGAGTAGAAAAGCGCTATATAAGAACCAGTCCATTTACCTGTTGATAATCTGCCAATTCATTTTCCCCAAGCCAAAGAGATACTTCTCCAACAGTCCACTGCTGAGCCATGATCTGTTAAAACAAAACAAAATGCCATTACATTGTTATTCTGTGACATCAAAAACTTATTTATTTATTTTTTGTTCAATCATTTTCCAAGCCACTTTATCATCATAAGGATCGGAGGGGTGCAGGAGCCTATCCCAGCTGTTTTTTTAGGCGGGGTAGACCCTGGACAGGCTGCCAGTCCATGGCCTTTTGACTGTTCCCAAAGTCAGGACACATACTCACGGAGAGGCAGCGTTTCAGTGGTGTGGTCCTCATCTGTGGAACAGCCTGCCGGAGGAGCTCAGGGCCGCAGAGAACGTACATGTTTTTAAGAACAGGCTCAAGATCCAACTTTTTAATTTAGCTTTTACTTGACGTTTATTTATTTTATGCTTATTTATTCTATCCTGTTATTCTATTTATTAATTTAGGTTTTACCTAATATTTATCGATTTTATTCTTATTCATTTTTTATCTTCTTACTCTATTTACATTTATATTGTATCCCTTCTTATTTATTTTATCTTTTTACCCTGTATATATCCTGTTGTGTCATATCTCCAGTGTTTCCTCGGCGGGCGCTCTCTGCACCGGCGCTGTAATCGACCGTGGCTGCTGGGGCTCTGGGGGTCCTCTCAGCCTGGCTGGGGGGCTTCTTTGCCTCTCACACGCACTAAGCAGTTGTCAAACTCTCAAACGCAGTAAGCAGTTGTCATACTCTGACACGCACTAAGCAGTTGTCATACTCTCACACACACTAAGCGTAAGTGACGGAGTTACACCGTCCCGGGCCACAGACAGCTGATCTGGGCGCATACACACACCACCACCATTAGTTTCTACAATTACGGTGGCTGCGTGTCTTTTCGTCGACCGGGCAGATAAACAAAAAGGGGTGAGAGGTATATTTTGAGCGGCGCAGAGGGTGGCCAACATATTTTTCCCACTTACCTTTAATAAAGTCGGTCGCGTAGACTCGCTGTGATCACCGATTGTACGAGTGGTTATGCAAGCCGATGGTATGGTGTTCCGGGGTTCAAATAGTGGGTTCGGGCACGCTTGAAAGGTCACGAGAACTGCATTATTTTTGTTTGTTTTTTTTGTTATTGTGAAACACTGTAGGCTGCCTGGAATTGGCCATAAATGTCTGTATTTACATATATATGTATTGTAGGAATACAGCTGGAAATAAGCTGAGGAGAAAAGAGTGTTTGGTAAAAGAAATAATAAAGAGATGACGATTATGCCTAGTGGGAGGGGCCATGGGGTAAAAAAGAAGGCTGTTTTTCGGTGAGATGTTACAGAGAGGGTAACATGCAGACTGTGTTTTGTATATAGATGTTTGTTTTGTGTTGACTTAAGTTAGTTTTCTATTTTCTTTGTAAATAATCTTTTGTGCACCTGGGAGGCCGGCAGAATAAACTATCCACACTGAATGCTTCCTGACTACGCCTGCATTTGTTCGGGAGAAGTTTCAGAGAGGACCCCGCGACATATGGTGTCAGGAGTGGGATGGCTAGTCGGAAGAGGAAAACGCGCCTCCCAGTTAAGCGCACAGGGCTGCGGTCCCAGCAGCATGAGCTTCCAGTGGAGAAGACAGCAGAGGACCTGGCATGGGACACAGTACCGGCGTCGTCTTCTTCAGCAGAGGAGGAGGAGGAGGTTTCTGGCAGGATTGGTCCAGCATTGCCTACAGCTTCAACCTCAGCACGTGACCCAAACGGAGAGCTGAAATGCGATGATGAGGGACTTCCTGGCGGGACAGCAAAGGAGAGAGGAGGTTTTGTTGGCAGAACTCAGGGGGCTGAGGACTGTTTCCCCTCCCAACGCTCAGCTGCATTCAGATTTTGCTGGTCAGGAAAGCCCAGCCCAAGCACCAGCCGGAGCAAGCACCACAGCAGCAACGGCCACGCCAAGCACCGCAACAGCAAGCAGCCCCAGAATGGTACTGCCTACACCTGCACACCAAAGAGGATACCGGGATCCCCCAGAGGAGGTTCCCTCTCTTCAGTCAAAAGCAGTGACCAACAGCCTCATCCAGTCAGTCTCAAAGTGGATGCGATCTGCTGGGCCGAAAATTCCACCCTTTCAGATGGGGGAAGACATTGAGAACTATTTGTGGAGTTTTGAGCGAGTTGCCAAAACCTGGAAATGGCCAGAGAGTGAATGAGCCGGTCGTCTGGTTCCACTGCTATCGGGGAAGGCGTTGGAGGCCTACACTGCAATGGATGAAGAAAGAGCCAATCGTTATGAAGATTTAAAAGCTGCGTTGCTAACCAAATTTGACATTTCCTCTGAGACGTATCGGCAGAAGTTAAGGTCCAATACAGTTCCACCTGGTGAGAGCCCCACTGAGACCTATTATCGCCTGAAGGGCCTCTATCGGCGCTGGATCCGACCAGAGCAGCATATTAAAGAAGAGATGGGAGAAGCTATCATCTTGGAGCAGTTAATCCGGGTACTTCCAGGGGAGGTGAGGACCAGGGTGAGGGAGCATGAGCCAGCAGATGGACTGACTGCTGCTAAGCTGGTGTCACAGTACTTCAATGCGCGTAAAGGAGCACCACCTGCATGCTCATCTGGGACGCCACAGCGACCACCACTCCCATCATCGGGTCTTCTGAAGAGGGAGAGCAACCCAAAGCCACCAGAAAACCCCAAGGCATCAAACTTACGAGCAGCGGGTAAGGACTGTCTTTGTTATTATTGCCAGCAGCCAGGTCATAAAGCCTCGGTATGCCCTATCCGGAAGGCTAAAGTCACTGGTGCCTGCTATGCACCCCGGCTGGAGATGGAGCCCACAAGGGTCCAGCCAGTGGATGTGCAACGCTATAAAAAAGTAAAGGTCAATGGTCAGCAGGCTACTGCTTTGCTGGACACTGGTAGTTTTATGTCTTTAATTAAGCATAGTTTGGTACCAGTGAACAGTGTGGACTATAGCAGACAGGAAGAAGTTTTATGTGCGCATGGTGATAAACATCCATACCCAAAAGTGGAGGTAACAGTGACTATTAATGAACAGCCCTACCTGTTGTCAGTTGGGGTGGTAAAGAACTTGCCTGTAGAGGTTATTCTGGGGATGGACTTGCCTGTACTCATAGACTTGCTGCAAGAAAAAGAAGAACAGTGGACAGAGACTGATGTGGGGGATAAGGGGAATGCTAAATTAAATGTGTCTGGCCCAGTGGTCACTAGAGCCCAGGCGAAGGCTGGATGCCAACCCTTGCCAGACTTTGACAGTAGTCTGTGTGAGGGTGGCACTAATGGGCCAAGAAAATCCCGCTGCCAACGCCGCTTTGAGAAGCAGCTATGGTCAAAGGGGCCGGACACAAAGAGCATGAAATGCGATGTACCAGAAAATATCCCTTTGTTGCAAAGGGAGGATGAAACGTTGAAAGTTTTGTTTGCTAATGTGACTGAAGGGGAAACTGGAAAATGGGGAGGGAAAGAGAAGTTCATTGTTGACAAAAATGTGTTGTATGCTGTTGACGGTGACCACCAACAGCTTGTGATACCTTCTAGTTGTAGACCCCTCATTATGCACCTAGCACATACCCTCCCCTGGGCAGGTCATCTGGGTTGCCAAAAAACCTATATGCGAGTTAGCTCACGTTTCTTTTGGCCGTCAATGTACACAGACATACAAAAATATTGCCGTACATGCCCTACCTGCCAGAAAACCTGTCCAGCTCGCAAGTCTGACAGGGCCCTGCTACAGCCACTTCCGGTCATCTCCACCCCCTTACGTAAGATAGCTATGGACATTGTGGGTCGTCTGGTAAAAAGTAGTCGGGGTCATCAGTACATTTTGGTGGTGTGTGATTATGCGACTCGTTTCCCAGAAGCTTTCCCTCTGCGTGCGCTCACGGCACCCAATGTTCTGCGTGCACTGGTACAGCTGTTCTCCCGGGTGGGGATACCAGATGAGATTTTGACCGACCAAGGGACTAACTTTACCTCTAGGTTGATGCAGCTCTTCCACAACCAGCTAGGCATCTCTGCCATCAGGACGTCACCCTACCATCCACAGACAGATGGGTTGGTGGAGAGGTTCAACCAAACTCTGAAGAGGATGCTGCAGAAGTTTGTGTCAGACACTGGGAAAGACTGGGACCAGTGGCTACCCTTCCTGCTGTTTGCGTACAGAGAAGTTCCCCAGGCTTCCACTGGTTTCTCACCATTCGAGCTACTCTATGGTTGGGATGTGCAGGGGCCGTTGGATCTCCTCCGGAAGGGTCGGGAGTCTCCTGCTTCTGCTCCAAATGATAAAGGAGTGGTGCAATTTGTGCTGGAAATGAGAGATCGGTTGGGGAGATACCATGAAGAGGCCGAGGTCAACCTGCGAGACGCTCAACGAAGCCAGAAGACCTGGTATGACCAATAGGCCCGGCAACGTGAATTTCAATCTGGTCAAAAGGTGTTGTTACTTCTCCCCTCAGCCAACAGTAAACTTCTGGCGAAATGGCAAGGGCCATACAAGGTTCTTCGCAGAATGGGGCCAGTGACCTATGAGATTCATCTTCCTGAAAAGAGGAAACCGAAGCAGACTTACCATGTGAATCTCCTGAAAGAATGGGAAGAGCGTGCCCACCAGGCCCCTGCGAAAGCTCTGATGGCAAGAGAAGTGCCAAGAGAAGGGAAGACAGAACCCGAGCAGGGAGCCGATCCAATGTCTCCGGTGCTGACTCATCTTACCCCACAGCAGGCTGCTGAGCTACTCCAAATCCTTCGGTAGACTCCATCTCTGTGTTCAGTTAACCCCGGCAGGACCACCCTTGTCGAACATGTGATATGCCTAAAGGATGGACATCCCAACGTCCATACCGGGTTCCACAACACTTAGTGGATAAATTGCGACAGGAGAAGATGCTGGTCTTGGGGTGATAGAGCCGTCCTGCTCAGAGTGGTGTAGCCCGGTGGTCATCATCTTCAAGAAAGATGGCTCCCTACGCATCTGCATTGATTTCCGGAAGCTTAATTCCATTTCAGAGTTTGATGCCTACCCCATGCCTCGAATCGAGGGTTTGCTGGAGAAGATTGGAGCGGCCAGGTACATCACCACCCTGGATCTGTGCAAAGGTTACTGGCAAGTGCCACTGGAGGAGTCTTCTCGACCGTACAACGCCTTCAGGACACCTGCCGGCCTGTTCCAGTTCACGGTGATGCCATTTGGGCTACATGGGGCTCCGGCCACCTTCCAAAGGCTGATGGACAAATTACTACAGGGGTGTGACCCCTATAGTGCCGCCTACCTGGATGATGTAGTGATCTTCAGCAACACCTGGGAAGAGCATCAGCAGCACCTGTCCGAAGTCCTGGGAAGAATCCATAAGGCAGGGTTGACCCTCAACCCCTCTAAATGTGAGTGGGCACGGCAGGAGACCCGCTACCTTGGCTACCAAGTGGGCAGAGGTGTGGTGCGCCCGCAGATGGATAAAGTGGATTTTATCCAGAACTGCCCTCGGCCTCGCACCAGCCCCTTCCTGGGGCTGGTTGGCTGGTACCAAAGATTTGTGCCCCAGTTTGCAACTATTGCGGCCCCTCTTACTGCTATGACCAGCAAGGACCAACGGAATCCTGTCACATGGACAGCGGAATGTGAACAAGCTTTCAAAAGGCTGAAAACCTGCCTGTGTACGACCCCAGTTCTCAGGAGCCCAGACTTCAGGAAGAAATTTCTGGTCCAGGTGGATGCCTCCAAAAGCGGCCTGGGAGCAGTGCTGGCCCAAGGGGACCCTGGAGAAGAGCTTCCGGTCCTATACCTAAGCCAAAAGCTGCTGCCACGAGAGACCAACTACTCAACTGTGGAGAAGGAGGCCTTGGCCATTAAGTGGGCACTGGAGAAACTCAGGAATTATTTACTTGGAAGGGAGTTTGAGTTGGAAACTGATCACCGAGCGCTCACCTGGATCCATTCCATGAAGGACCATAACAGCCGACTGACACGCTGGTACCTTTCACTGCAGCCGTTCAGATTCACCATCCGTCAAAGACCAGGCAAGCTCACTGTAGTGGCAGATTATCTCTCCAGGTTGCCGCACAACGCCAACCTTCAGGTGGAAGGGGATGATGTAACGGAGTTACACCGTCCCGGGCCACAGACAGCTGATCTGGGCGCATACACGCACCACCACCATTAGTTTCTACAATTACGGTGGCTGCGTGTCTTTTCGTCGACCGGGCAGATAAACAAAAAGGGGTGAGAGGTATATTTTGAGCGGCGCAGAGGGTGGCCAACATATTTTTCCCACTTACCTTTAATAAAGTCGGTCGCGTAGACTCGCTGTGATCGCCGATTGTACGAGTGGTTATGCAAGCCGATGGTATGGTGTTCCGGGGTTCAAATAGTGGGTTCGGGCGCGCTTGAAAGGTCACGTGAACTGCATTATTTTTGTTTGTTTTTTTGGTTATTGTGAAACACTGTAGGCTGCCTGGAATTGGCCATAAATGTCTGTATTTACTTATATATGTATTGTAGGAATACAGCTGGAAATAAGCTGAGGAGAAGAAATAATAAAGAGATGACGATTATGCCTAGTGGGAGGGGCCATGGGGTATAAAAGAAGGCTGTCAGGGCCTACCTGGGTTTTTTCGGTGAGATGTTACAGAGAGGGTAACATGCAGACTGTGTTTTTTATATAGATGTTTGTTTTGTGTTGACTTCAGTCAGTTTTCTATTTTTTTTGTAAAAAATCTTTTGTGCACCTGGGAGGCCGGCAGAATAAACTATCCACACTGAATGCTTCCTGACTACGCCTGCATTTGTTCGGGAGAAGTTTCGGAGAGGACCCCGCGACAAGTTTACATACTCTCACACGCACTAAGCAGTTGACATACTCGGACACGCACTGAACAGTTGTCATACTCTCACATGCACTGAGCAGTTGACATACTCTCACATGTACTGAGCAGTTGACATACTCTCACACGCACTGAGCAGTTGACATACTCTCACATGCACTGAGCAGTTGACATACTCTCACATGCACTGAGCAGTTGACATACTCGGACACGCACTGAACAGTTGTCATACTCTGACACGCATTAAGCAGTTGTCATACTCTCACATGCACTGAACAGTTGACATACTCTCACACGCACTGAACAGTTGACATACTCTGACACGCATTGAGCAGTTGTCATACTCTCACATGCACTGAGCAGTTGACATACTCTCACATGCACTGAGCAGTTGACATACTCTGACACGCATTAAGCAATTGTCATACTCTCACACGCACTGAGCAGTTGACATACTCTGACACGCATTAAGCAGTTGTCATACTCTCACATGCACTGAGCAGTTGACATACTCTCACATGCACTGAGCAGTTGACATACTCTGACACGCATTAAGCAATTGTCATACTCTCACATGCACTGAGCAGTTGACATACTCTGACACGCATTAAGCAATTGTCATACTCTCACACGCACTGAGCAGTTGTCATACTCTCACACGCACTGAGCAGTTGTCATACTCTCACACGCACTGAGCAGTTGTCATACTCTCGCACGCACTGAGCAGTTGACATACTCTGACACGCATTGAGCAGTTTTCATACTCTGACACGCGCTGAGCAGTTGACATACTCTCACACGCACTGAGCAGTTGACATACTCTGACACGCACTGAGCAGTTGTCATACTCTCAAACGCACTGAGCAGTTGTCATACTCTCAAACGCACTGAGCAGTTGTCATACTCTGACACGCACTGAGCAGTTGTCATACTCTCACACGCACTGAGCAGTTGACAAACTCTGATACGCATTAAGCAGTTGTCATACTCTCACATGCACTGAGAAGTTGTCATACTCTCACACGCACTGAGCAGTTGACAAACTCTGATACGCATTAAGCAGTTGTCATACTCTCACACGCGCTGAGCAGTTGACATACTCTGACACGCATTGAGCAGTTGACATACTCTGACACGCATTAAGCAGTTGTCATACTCTCACATGCATTGAGCAGTTGACATAGTCTCAAACGCACTGAGCAGTTGACATACTCTCACACGCGCTGAGCAGTTGACATACTCTGACACGCACTAAGCAGTTGTCCCCCAAAGAAACCAAATTCCTAGAAATCCAATAACGGAAATGTTTGCACACAGTTGTCATTATGTGCAGAGGTCCACCCTACCAGCCAACCTCAGATCTCCACGCATACACAAACTAAGGCACATAAGTCTGCACACATCCAGACATTAACAGATACACACACATGGCCACCCTTTATATCGGTGGACCTCCACCAGGCCTCACTGCACTCCTCTTCTCAGAGAAACACTCAACAGAAGAGTTGAGAAACACAAAACTTGTGAGATCTGAATGTCCTGGTGAGTCTCCACCTGTTACAGGTGGGTGCTGCCTGGACTGTCTCAAGACAGACCAGACAAGGTGCACCACAAACACTTCAAACCTCATTTCAGGACAAAAACTAAAAGAACAACATAAACAAGGAGAAAACTTGCATTAGAAACATGCAGGGTTAGAGGAGACGGCAGCCATGTAGAGGTGAGCCTGTGTGAGTCCGTTTTCTTTTAGTGAACAACAGAAAAAAAGAAAAAAGAAAGAAAACTTACCTTAAAAATCTGTAGGGTTGTTTTCTCTGAGACATGTTGGAATCTGTAAACAGTTACTCCGAAAAGGATCCAGATGTTTCAAAATACTTCTCTGGCGAACGTTTCAATTCTGCGAACATAAATGCTGTGATTAATGGACTAAAAGTCATCGCTTCTCACCCCTATTTATGGATTCAAGGATCAAAGGATCAAATTGGTGGTAAGATTCTAAATATATGTGATGTCATAATCCTGTTAGTTTGGAATACACAAAACAATAAGCACAGTTGTACAGACACATACACAAACTCCCAAAAACTAGCCAGCCCTCATGAGGAGGTTGAGACGCCATCCAGGTGCGGGAAAGAAAGCAGGAAAAACCGGGAGCGGGCCGCCTCACCGCTCTTTACATTAATGGACCGCCCCAAAGAAATCCAAACACGGAAATGCTTGCACACACATGTGATTATGCGCAGAGGTCCATCCTACCAGCCAACCTCAGATCTCCATGCAGGCACATATGAATGCACATACATTTACACACATCCAGAGATAAACTCCCCCAAAGAAATCCGAACATGGAAACTTTTGCGCACGCTGCACACACATTCAGAGTTCATAACGCACTGGTGAGTCTCCACCTGTTACAGGTGGATGCAACCTGGACTGTCTCAAGACAGACGAGACCAGATCCACCAAAGAAACTGCAGATGTGAGGACATGCGTCTTTTTGAAATATATAAAACAATAAACACGGTCGTGCAGACACATACACTCACACAGGCTGAGAAAGTCTAGCCAGCCCTCGTGATGGGGTGGACCTCCTCCAGGCCTCACTGCCTTCCCCTCCTGAGAGAAACCCTTTATAGAAGAGTTGAGAAAGACACAATTTGTGAGGTCTGAATGTTCTGGTGAGTCTCCACCTGTTGCAGGTGAGTGCAGCCTGGACTGTCTCGAGACAGACCAGATCAGCTGCACCACAGACACTTCATACCTCATCTCAGGAGAAAAACTGAAAGAACAACATAAAAAAGGAGAAAACCGACCTCAGAAACATGGCCAACATCTGTTTGATTAGACTAACAAATAATGGTTGACCATTTTCAGGTGCTCGCCTAACCTTCAGTAGTTGTTCGAGGTCATTGAAACGCTTAGGTTTTATATATCCATGTTCCTTGGATTGATAATCTGTCTCGTATTGAAATTGTTCTTTGGTCAGTTTTGCCTGTTGCAGAATTTCAGGGTCGCTGTTGTTGACTTTAATAGCCACGATCTGTCTGTTTGCTCTGTGAATTGGTTAGAAACAAAACTGAACTTGTTTTGGTTTCTTTTGTAAAATGCTCTGAAAACATCTGGAAAGGGTTTGGGTTGGTGTCAGGTCAACGTCCGTTATGCCATAAAGTATAATGGGTGAGTGCTCGTATTATGGGTTTTGGGATCAAAGCAAAGCTACCACGTCATGAAGGATCGAAGCAAAGCTACCGCGTCACAAGGGATCAAAGTGATTCTAATGTATGCGCAGGCGCACACACACATGTTTGTTTGTGTAATATTGTTCACACTAAATTTGACCGTAGGCAATTTAATATGAGTCAATCAAAGAAAATGTTAGTTTTGGAGAATTTTGAAATTACGAAAATGACAATTACGAGAATTTTTGTTCGTGTATTTTTTTTCTTTTGCATAACATGTCGAGCTTTTCTGTATATAGCCATGTCGTAGATTCCGAAGCAAACAAGAAATTGATGAAAATGTTCTATTTTATTTTAACAATCATCAACTGCATATGCAGGTTTCGTACGGGTGCTTGAAATCCTTGAAAAATCTTGGATATATTGTAGTGCTTCTATTTCGGATTTGGTGCTTAAAACGTCTTGAAACTGTATTTCATTCACCACAAATAACTATCTGACTGAATAGTTTTCTTATCAGATAGAGAAATAAAATGGCAAAGTCTAAAAGCAACATTTCTCTGCCTGGGCTGCCTTGTACCTCTGCACGTCAGTCTGTTTCAATGTGTGACCCCCCCTCCCCGAAAAGTCGGGGGTGAGCGCACTAACGTGCCTGGAGGCCGTTTTAATGAGTGTTTGCTGGAAAACGAAAAATACAAGAAGGAGTCTGCAAGAAGGATTTGTACGTTTTCACTGTGGAGGAGTTTGCGTAAGTCCTAGTAAATCATTTTCTTCAGTGTGGACGTTACACATGCTAATTTTTAAAATCGTTTTTATTATTTTGCTAGCTAGCAAACTCGCGGGATAAATGATTGAAATGCACTCAGTGTGATGCAATACGGTGCCGCTATTCTAACAGTTAGTTATTGCAGGGTAATTTCTGGAATATGCTGTGAATTTAACCAAGATTACACAGCAGTAGCAGTAATGCGAGTTACTTCCCCAAAGTGAAAGCTTTAAACGTTAGCCCGATGCTTAACTAGCCAACTCAAGCTTTCTGATTGAAGGCTAAAAGCAGCGTTGTCACCAAGTAAACAGAATATTGATTCTATTTTGGTGTATTGCTGCAGTTTTTTCAAGTATTAACTTGGTGCTTTTGGCAACCTTAGGGGGAAATAATGGTAATATGACTGATCCATATGGACACAAAGAATATAGACTTTTTTGTGCTACCGAAGTTCCGTGGCTTTCATTCAAAATCTGTTTATCGTTAAACAACTTGAAGATTATAATGGCTTCAAACTCACATTGAGGCCTGTGGGGCACTATCAGCCACTGAAACAGTAGACAAATGAATATTTCATACCTTAAGGCTGCCTGTTTATTTAAGGAAGATGAACAATACATTATAATTGTATATAATAATATCACAGATGATAGATTAAATAGGTTTTTGATAGATGCTTGTGCATTGTTAAAGTCTTATATGTTGAATTGATCTGAGTATGTCATCTGTTCAAAGCCTCTCCCAGTCAGTGCTGTTCTCTATGCCTGTCTTACTCTACATGATCTTTTTTAACATCAGCATGCTAAAGGACTTGTTTGGAAGAGACTGCTATTTTATACGCTAAAATATGTTTTTCTTCTGGTTGGTGAAAACACTTTATTATCCTCTAATAGATTTTTTAAATGCTTGGTGATGGTAGTACCCAAAACTAGCTGCATCAGGTACTTCCCTGTGTATTTGGAGAGGATCAGAAGTCCCAGGAATACAAAAGCAACTAATTATTTATCTGCACAGCCGTACAAGTGGCTGACTGCTAGTTTGGTCCTCTGAGGCCGTGTCCTAGTCAGTGTGTCTCGCTAGATTTCTCTCTCTTCTGTTAATTGAGCATTTTTGTTTGTTTTGTGCAGTTCTGGTTAATAAGTGAAATTAATAAAAGCCGCAGAAATATTTTCATTGCATTTCTGTTTGTTCTGTACTTGCTAACTGTCAGTTCAGAAGAAAATGTAGCTGCTGTTTGCCAACAAACTCAGTTCCTTTGCCCGATAATTTCCTTCCAAAAAATGCCTACATATATATTTATAAGCTGAGTTATTATATAGCTGAATAATTATATCTTTCAATTAATAACTAATAATGTTTTATTTTAAATTTGTGTCTTTTAGCTTCTTCTGCTTATTATTGTTATCCATCCATTTTCTTCTGCTTATCAAGGACTGGTTTACCCGGGCAGCAGCCTAAGCAGAGAAGCCCACATCTCCCTCTCCCCAGCCACCTCCTCCACTTCTTCTGGGATAACACCAAGACATCCTCAGGCCAGCTGAGAGATATAGCCTCTCCAGAGTGTCCTAGGTCTGCCCTGGGCCTCTTTCTCCTTTTCTCATCAGCCTCTCTTCAACGTGTAGGAATAGCAGCTCTACTCTGAGCCCCTTTTGAGTAACTGAACTCCTCAGCCTGTCTTTAAGGGAGAGGCAACACCCTTAGAGAAAGCTCGTGTTTTTCATCTGTCAGTCCTCTGCTCACCTGTCCCCAAACTCGTAAACAAGAGAAGATTAAAGTCCTCCGCTTGATGCTGCAAGTCATTGTTTTTTATTGTCTTTTTCTTAATATATTCAGATCATTCTAAAAATATCTGTACAACAGTTTGTTTATGCAGTCAGCATTTGTATATATACAGCAGTATTCTCAAACAAGCAACAGTGAACGCACCTGTGTGAGGCAAATTCCACAATCACAGTTCAATCAGTCCCCCCACCCTGACACTTTTTTCCACTTTAAGTGAGGAAATGGAATTAAATCTGACACATCTTTATCTTTTTTGGACATATCAACATATCTTTTTAAGGTTAAGAGAATATGGTCATCAGATTGGAGAAGCTGAACAATCAGAGCTGTGATAATGATATTTAAGGATATTTAAGGTGTGTTGACTGGTTCATAACGTCAGCTCATGTGAGAAAACATCCCATGCTAAAAGTTGCCGCTAGCTGCTGGTTGATGGTGAATTTATTGTGTGTTTCCACCGTCTGTACAGATGAAGAGTAGCAGAGCTGGAGATGAGGCAGGAGGAAAAGTTGACTCAATTCAATTTCAGTTTATTTATATAGCGTTAATCACAACAACAGTCACCTCAAGACACTTTATACTGCAAGGTGGAGGCCCTATTGTAATACAGAGGAAACTAAATGATCAAAACAAGCCCTTTGAGCGAGCACTTGGTGACTGTGGGAAGGAAAAACACCATTTTAACTGGAAGAAACTTCCAGTAGAAGCAGGTATAGGGAGGGGCAGCCTCTGAGGACTGGTTGGGGTTGAGGGGAGGGAGAAAGGACAAAGGACACGCTGTGGAAGAGAGCCACTCTATGAGCTGTTCATTCAGTTTGTGGTTTAGCTCGACTCCATGACGTTTCTGAACTAATGCTTTGCTCAGTTAATGTTGCAATGAATTATGGGTGGATTTTACTGATATTCTATCTTTATGTTGTCACCAAACACATCTACAGATTTAGGATTAGCTACAGGCTCCTCTACCCCTGCTAGCCCTTCTGTCCTGCCCAGGATGGCGCCCCTGGTGCCCCCTCATAAGGTCCAGCAGTCCTACTGTCCATCCAGCAGCTCCTTCTCCCCTCTTACAGCCCCTATGGGAGCTCCATCTGTGGTGGCTACAGGCCTTACAGCTACAGCTACGGTGGCGGCTACAGCCTGGGAGGATACAGACACACACCTCACCTTGAGGACGTCCCCCCAGCAGGTTTGTGCAGCAGGCTGAAGAGATGGAACAGCAAGCACTCACATATTCATATGAGTACATTTAGTTGTTTTGAGAGGTGTACTCAACACAGGACAGTGGCTGCAGGTGCTAATTGTTTTGAGTTCAAAGTAATTAAGGCTGCTGTTGCAAAGTTTGATAATAGAATCTGAAGCTGGTAATGTTCAGGGCTGCAGTACACGTGTAAAGATGAGTCTGCTTGTATGACATCATATGTGCCTTTGTGTAACTCAGTGGCAAATAAATTGGGTACCATAGCTCCATATGCCATTAGTTACTTTACAAGTGTAAGGAAAAGCAGAAGGACTTGTTTTTGGTTAAGACCAGTTAAAATGATGAATGTCTTTCATTCAGTTTCCTTGCTTGGTTTAGACACTAACTGGGCGAGCGAGGAGGACGACCACGTGGTGGCCAGAGGAGAATATGACTTTACAGCTGCTTCTCAGGAGGAGCTTTCTATGCAAGCTGGAGAGATGCTCAACCTCGCTCCTAAAGGTGATGAGCTTTTTACTGGCTGCGGGACATTTGATTCTGAGTGCTTTGACCCAAAACCTTCTATTTTTGTTTTCCTTATCTTAGAAATAACAGATGAGGGCTCTTCTTTTGTGTGAGCGTGCCCCATGTTTACAACTATCTCCCTCGTGTTTAGAGCTACAGCCCCGTGTGCGTGGCTGGCTCCTGGCCAGCGTGGACGGTGAGACCACCGGCTCGTCCCAGCAAACTACGTTAAGATCCTCAGCAAGAGAAGAGACCGCCGGGCCACAGATGTGGAGAGGCTCGCTCAGGCCCAGCAGGCGAACACGCAGGCACCCCAAACAACCTCAGCTGCACAAATCTGTGTCTCTCCTGCAGCCCATAAACGTACAGCATCTACCCGCATCATGTACAGTACATGAATGACCCGTCTCGTCAGATTCATTAGGCTCAGCTGTGTCCCCCTCCTGTGTTTCCTCGTTTCCCTCTGTGTGTATTTATAGTAGTGATGGCCAAACAAAGCTTTCTGAAGCTTGTGTTGAAAAACGATTCATTACTGGAAGCTTTTTAACACAGTCCTCTGTGGTGACATCTGCTGGTCAAAAATATGAAGAGCAGCTTGAATCTACAAAAAAACTGAACTGCTTCATTATGATTGCCCACTCTGCAGAGTGGAATTCACAATTCACAATTGGACGTCACTGATCACGTGACTGTGGCCAAACGAATCGAGCATCGACAGAGTGCTTCTGAAGCGGTGTGTTGGTTTTTTTGACACACGCGCCGGAGCGTCAGCTTCAAGCGGGCCATCACTAATTTATAGCATTCGTCCTCTTGTGTGCGTTACTGGTCCGTCTGTGTTCCTCCATGCTGTTTTTCCTGCTTGTCATCGTGTTTTAACTCCATTCCCTTGTGTCCAGGTTTCTTATCTGGTTCTCAGCTTTCCCAGTTTAGGTTTTCCTAGTTTTGTTTCTCGCCTCCCTCGCCTTTGTTTGTATGTCACTCTCCATAAATAAAGCTCACTCACATCAGCAGTGCCTGCATCTTGGGTCCTCCATTCATATCTCAACACGCAAACCCTGACATTTATTGTGTAGTTACATACTGCTAGGAAGTGCTGACAAAATATGAAATTATGATGCTATTTATGTAGAGGCACAGTACCAACACAGAACAGCGGGGACACAGAACCAAAACCTAAGAACTAACAAAGACACATCAAGAAATCAAAGATTAATAAAACAAAACAGAAAACACTGAGCCAGCGACCCAGGACCGTGACATTCAGTTTCTCAAGGAGGAATCAAAGCAAACATTTGTTTCTTTTTATGAATAAGAGATTTCCTTTATGTGTTACGTGATGGTGTAAGTTCCAGCACAGCTCATTTAGTGTGCAGAAGTGCTCCGAGGCCCCTATGAAACACATGATTGAAAGAATCTAATAAATTAGAGGGGTGCAGTAGCTGTAGTATGACTTTTTGTTCTCCTGCTGCATGACGACTTTACTTTTTTCTTTTTTTGGTGGGAGGAAGTTGACATCTCAGTCCATTGTGACGTGCAGAAGATACCGTCGCAGACATTAGACAATCCCAATAAACATGTAGGATGAACATCAAAATGTGGTCCAATCAATTTTTTTTTAGATAATATATGTTGTTGTTGTTTTGTGTGTGTTTGTTATCAATGTTGTAAAAAAAGTTAAGCTTTGTAAGCCATCAAGCACTGATTACTCGTAGAAGAGCACCAATAGGAGACAGAACTAATTAGAAGGTGTTATTATTCAGTCTGTACATCGAATAGAAGGCACTAACCACAAGGTGATCTTCAATGCATCTCTGTGTGAATGTGAACGGGGCGAGAAGACCCCCACTGACTGCATGTCTTTAGACTGTGGGAGGAAGCTGGAGAGAACATGCAGACTCCACACAAAGACCCCGGCCTGATGGGGTTAGGGTCCTGAGTTTGATACCCCAAACTGAACGCAGGACAGAGGAAGGGATGGGTGATGTTCATGTGTGCCCAGGTGTATGATGTGGCTCTTTGCGGTGACACAGTAAAAAATGTGGCTGTTTGTCTGTGACTGGTTGGCTGCCCCAGCCCTGGCCCTTCATGTATTTCAGTAATGTCTTTTTCTCCCGTCTCCTCCTCTCGTTTACATGTTTTGCCCTTGTGACCCATTCCTTCTGTCACGTGTGTTTTCCCCCCAGCCATCATGTTCTGTTTGTGCTTAGTTATGTCCATGTCTCATCTCTAGTCCTCTTTTCCCTCTGTATGTATTTACAGTGTACGTGTTCCTCGTCGGTTCGTCATGCTAAGTCTGAGTGTCTTATTCCGTCATGTGTCATGTATCACTCCAAATCTCACTGACTTTAACTGATAATAACTGTTTGCTGAGTGTTATGTCTAAAAGGTATTGCACAATCGCCTCTAGTAGAGGATCAGGTTTGTTTTCCACTGATAATGGATTTTAACATGACTGACCAATGATTGTGGAGCACGTCCATGTAGGATCTTATAAATACAACGAGCAAACTTAAATGTTTTAAAATGTTCAAAACTTAATATATTATATTTCTGACGTATGACGGAAGGAAAAAGTTTCATATTTTAAAAAAATCCAATTTCATATGATCAAATTTATGTCAAAAAGTTCATATTTATTCCTCCTATGTCATGTGTGAGTACTGTACTGTAAATGTCATATATATCAGATGATACTGATAACCTAATGCTAATAACTATGCAGAGGTCTCTAGGCCTCGACTTTTATGGAGCATGTGAAGTTTGGGGCAGAGTGGACAAAGAAAAGTTTCTCAGCAGGTTCAACAGGTTGCTACAACACAGGCCGATGAAGTATTGCACTCACTCATCCAAACTGGCAAACATGTAACATACACCCTAAGACTGATCCTGCTTTTTACTCCTTTGCTATGATTTAATTTGATATTATGTAGCCTTGGAGACAGTTTGCATAGATTAGAATGTTAGATTCCTGTGATGTCATCAATGCCCGATGTTTTGTTTTAATGTCTTGTGATAGTTCTAAGTGCAGACAAAGTCAGAGTTCAAGTGAGTTTAGTCCAATTTCTTTCCCTTTTTTTTATTCAAATCAGGCAACAAAGTATCTCTTTTACAGTGACATAGTTTTTTCTTTCCCTTTTTTCCCCTTCCCTTCCTTCCTCTCCCCCTCCTTTTTACATAAAATATAATTACCATTATATAAACGATCATATATCTATGTCTATACATACACATTTATATACCTAGATAAGTATATACAAAGGAGGGGGAAAGGAGAAAAAAAACCCCAGAACAAACAACCCCCCCCCCCCCCCCCCCAAGAAAAAAAAAAAAAAAACAATACACCTGCCAATGTGTATAATCTTGGAGCAGATATGGGAGGAGGCCATCCATCCCATCTATAAAGGGTTGCCAAATTAGGTAAAACTGTTTGACATTATCTCTCAGTGAAAATTTAATTTTTTCCAACTGTAAATGATACATTGTGTGTCTTAACAAAGCAGAATGAGTTGGGGGTATGAGGCGTCTTGCAAGCAATGTTATAAAACTCAGAGCACGAATTTGTTTATTATTTAAGCGTTTAACTGTAGCTACACCAAATAGTGCCATTACTGGGTCTGGGGGGTGGGGGGGGGGGCTGTTCTTTAAAAATATCAGACCAAGTTTTAAATATTTTAGACCAGTAAGTAGTGATATTAGGACATGTCCAAAACATATGTGACAATGAGGCAGAATTCTGGCCACATTGATCACATCTTGAGTCCGCACCTGGAAGCATCCTTGAAACCTTCAATTTAGACAGATGGAGCTTATGCAGGACCTTAAATTGTAGTAGTTGGAAAACGCAGAGAAGACAATTTCCCAGTATGGCTTCTTATGTGTGCACTTTACAATTCTTCTAGTTCCTCCTGTTCTCTTTTTCTAAAACACATTTTCTCTGTAATGCAGGTGGTGATTAAGCATGTTGCTCAGTTTTTAGTCAGCTACCTACCAGTGGTAAGAAATGTTTGTCTTTTTCTGTTGTTTTCCCCCAACGTGTTCCTCAAACAGCCTAATGTTTGAACACTGACCTTGATGTTCTGCTTCTTAATGGTAAAATGACCGAGATTCCCAAGGAGGTGGCAATGCTAATAAAAGTGGGGGCAGGACCAGAGGCTACGAGCAGCAATGTGACGCCCGCATAAAACGACTGGTATGACTTGGAAGACGAAGTCATTATGGTCTTTGAAAGGCCAAAAAAACATAGACTTGGAAGCCTACCTGGCAAACAGAAGAACCTTTGTGCACGAGAGGGAGGTTAAGGTCAGCGAGTGGCAAGATAACATGCAGCTCTTTAGACTTATAGTGCGGCTCCACGTGGTTTGGGAAAAGTATTTAGCTGAAGTGTATTTTATTTATATTAGTTCTTTTTTAACTTGTAGTTCTAAATTAGAAGATTATTGTGATATTGAAATATAAAAATAAAAGTATGGTAAGTATGACTGCACAGGGGCTTTGTGGCCTGGCTGCAGAAGTCACTGGATAGAAAGCTGCTGACGTTTCACTGCATCCTGCACCAAGAGGCATTGTGTGCGCAAACCTTTCCTGTAGAATGCACAGAGGTCATAAATGTTGTCATTCAGATCATCAATAAAATAATGGCAAAAGGTTTAAATGCTCTCCACCTCATTACTGGATGAGGTGGAGAGCATTTAGCCTGATCTCCTGCTGTATGACAGAGTCCTGCTGTCCAGAGGAGAGGTGCTGAAACGCTTTGCTCCATGTAAGATAAGATAACTCTTTATTGTCATTGCACAGTCATACATAGTACAGTAGTACAATGAAATTGGAAAATGTCTGGGAGAGGTGAAAGTTTTCATGAGCAGCAAAGGGCTCGCCTTTTCTGCGCTGGAACAGCCAGAGTGGCTGAAAAAGCTGCACTTTGTGGACATTACAGCGAACCAGAAGAAGCTGAATACAAGTCTTCAGGGGAGAGGAGGCACAGCGTTACACATGCTGGAGGAGGTGTTAGCGTTTGAGTGCAAACTGACAGTTAATAAATTCAGAGCATTTGCAGTCTGCAATCACCACAGTTATTTGGGAAATAATTCCACGAGTTCAGAGAGGAAAAACCCACATTATCCTTCCCCATCACTGCCCTGACCATCGATCCATCCCTGTTAAATGTGACTGGATTTTCAGGTGATACTGAGAACCTTGTTTGAAACATGGAATGCCATCCCGACACATAAACATGAAGAAATATGCATTTGGAGTCCTGACGATCTTCAGATCCACATACGTATGTGAGCAGCTGTTCTCCACCATGAACTGTGTTACAAACAAACACAGCTGACGCCTCACAGACGACAGCTTACAGTCCTGCGTAGATGAAAGTGACTTTGTAACTTGTAACTGTAAATTAAATGTGTAAGTGATATTTATATAGGTGTAAACTTATACACAGCTTTATGCCTTGTTGCTGTTTTAGAAAGAGTTAAAAAATGAATGTCCACTATTTAAACCTTTTGAATGCAGGATATTTTATTAAAGCAATTTAGCAGGAGGGGGAAAAGCCAGCTCACATACTATGATCACATAATGAAATCACTTAATACTCATCTAATTAACCCACTCTTAGCTAATGTTGATCTTTTGAGGAGAGAGATTGAGGAGAGAACGGGCACATCCATGCCTGAAGAGGCCCTTATCTCTGTTTTGCATCCCTGCAACTTCAACACTCCAGGGATTCAGTTGAAATCCAAATCCTCTCAAAGTTATATTTCAAAAAAGAGCAGAGAAAAAGCCAAAAAATACAAAACCCAAGTGTAAGTGTGCAGTTCAGACAGCAGCTGATCTCTGGGCTCTAGAGTCTGACCAATTTGGTCACATTTGCGGCCAAATTTCTCACTGGTGCGACTAATAAAATCCTAGATCGCACCAGCGACCAGCCGTTCAGTACATTAAAAACAAAGTCTCTGCGATCTGAAAGTCTCCGTATCACTCCCGTATCATCACTCCCCGCCTGGCGCTGACTACAGCAGAGTACCTGGCCTACCAGTGTGAGAAACATGTGCTGGTCATCCTCACTGACATGAGTTCCTACGCTGAAGCTCTGAGAGAGGCACGACTGCCTTTACTTTCTTTGGCTCATGTTTAGGTGTTGTTTGTCAAAATAACATCAGTGTAAAAGCCAAATCCCAATGAGTCACAACGTTGTAATATAATGGTATTCAGGGCTCTAGAGTGCGACCATATTTTTCAATGATGCGACTAAAAAAGATCTTTGGTCGCACCGGTGTGACCAGCTGTTCAAAAACGTAAACGCAGAGCGGACGCATCACAATCAGCTTTCTCGACTTTCTCACACGGACACGCCGTCGCGGCTGAAAGCCGACAGCTCGCTGACTCTGATACGTCGGCGCGTCGGCGCTTTGTGTTTCCGTCTTTTTTGCGCTCGATTCTGAGCTGCAGGTTTTATCTCTCTCTAACCAAAATTCACTGAAGCAGCAGCAGAAGATCCAAACTACGCTCCACATTTGATCAATGTCGTCATTAATGCCCTCTGACTTTTGCTTCAGCACGATAAAATCACACTTCCTGCACAGCTCTCTCTCTCTGTACTTCAAGAACAGTTTCCCGTCTCAAATCTCTGTTTCCTGCATCATTCATTCGCTTATCACCCACCAGTCTACCGTTGTTTACAGCGCTGTCGGCCGCTCGGACAAGAAAGCCTAATTTCTGCTGTTCAATACTGAAGAAATGTAAACTTTTTAAAACGATGCAATAAAGTGTATCTGCTACAGAAAACAGGGCAGGAAAATCTCCTTCATGTTTTTCTGTTTTATCCTCAGTTACTTTGACACAAAGGCCTCTGCTGTGATGCTCACACCTCTGATGAAGTCTCACATGTGTCAGTGCTGTTAAATCATCAGAATTATAATATTTCTGACTGTCTGAGGCAAAATCAAATTGAATGGAATCAGGACCTCGTGAATCGAGTGGATTACAGAAATCAGTGATGATACCCAGCCGTAGTGAGCAGCCTAGGCCCGACAGAAGTGGATGTAGCTGTGGGTAAAAAGGTGGAAAGAACTACTGATAACTTTTAAAGTTAAGGCCTGATCCTTCTGAAATTCATAGCCAGCTCTGACACACAGCCATCAATCTCTGGGCGCTGAAAAAGCAGCAGTGTATCCAGAAAACACATTATATGCTGCGATAAATGCCCAAGTGTGTGACAAAGTGGCTAGGAGAGAAGTCATTTGCCATTTGTCACTTGTGTATGTTGTTATTCTGTGTTCTGTTATCTTATAGTTTATCATAATGCTTTAATGTAAACACAGCACATGTAGCCTTGGCTCTACATACTATCCCGGGTCTGTTTGTGGTAGCATTGGTTATATTCATTTCATCTGTGCAAATGTACTTAAAGCTAAATGTCACTTCGTCATTAATTGATTTGAATCTTTCATTTGTTTATGTAGTTTGGTTATAGTTACCATTGTGTGTTCCTCTGGACAGGTCCTATGTGTAAAACGGGTATGTGGGAATGGCCGCCCCAGTACTTCCTGGTTTTATAGGATATGATGTCACTGATCATGTCAATTGGGTGTAACCAAATGAAGGGGTGTTTCTTTTGTGTAAAATTGTTTATTTCATTTAAAATAACCTCATGAGTCTGTAAGTGAAGAGATTGACTTTTCAAACTGTTTAGTTGGGTGAATGAGTTTGTTAAGTGGAAAAATGATTTTATTCCTGTTTCTTTGGACTAGACTGTGTTATTTAGTCTACCCTGTTTTCCCAATGGTGGAGGTTAATGAGATCCAGGTGTGAGTAGAATTTTATATAAAGAAGGTGAGATTTTGACTGAGAGGTTCTTATGTTTTGTGAAATAATTGTTGAAAGGCGACGCCAGAAAATAAAGAATACTTAAAAGAAACTTGAACAGTCTGCAGATGCTGTCTTCCTATCACCTTCCATGCTGCTTATGTCACGCTACTTCACAAAGTGTCCCTCTAACACTGCCTTTCAGTGGCAAACAGGTCAGAGGACACAGGATGACATCATACTGTATGCCTATATGACATCATACTGTATGCCTATATGACATCATACTGTATGCCCATATGACATCATACTGTATGCTTATATGACATCTGTCACAGCCCAGCGGCACGAGGTAAATGGGATGGACACAAGTGCAAGATCCAAACCGGAAGCAAGACAGTGAGTGATCAAAAAGGTTCATTTCTTCCCCCACAAATTAAACACACAAGCCAAATTTAAACGAAGCCACTACACTAGTGGGTGCGCTGTCAAAACTAAGGCAGCTAAATGAAAACTAGACAGCTCTAGAATACAGCGGGACAGCTGTGGCAGTGGGGAGGTGGAAGCTGGGCTGGGAAAAATACTGTGAAGAGACCAGGGCATTGGTTTCAGGTGAAGGGGACAGGTGGGGCCCAAAGGAGGAGGACCGCTGTTGGAAACCTACAGGTACGCACCCAGACCATGACAACATCAAGCTGGATACCATACATGACATGAAGCTGTATGCAGACATGACATCATACTTTAAGACTTATGACATCAAGCTGTCTCGATCCAGGACTTCAAGCTGAGGGCATACATGAGATCAGGCTGTATGACACAAATGACATTAATCTGTAAGACTTATAAGACATGAAGCTTGTCAGGGTTATATTGTTGATTGTCATATATGCTTAGAGTTTTATGTCAATGTCATGTTGGTAGAGGGTTGATCCTTAGGAGTCTGCAAAGACTTTTTGTGCATTCCAGAGTGTTCTGGCATTCACACCCACATCCTGGGAGCATGGGAGAGGTCGTACCTGCTCTTATTGTTTTGTGGTAGGATGAACGTATCTATATCTGTTTTAGTCTAAGTGCCTTTTGTTTAGATGAACTGCTGGACTTCCAGACCAGCAGGTTTAGGGAAGTCTTCACACACATAAATAAATAAAATAAAAGAGCAGTGTTACGAGGGAGCGGATGAGAGAGTGACTGGGGTCAAGCGAAGGAACGGCGTTTGTCCAGTTCTCTCCCGTGCACAAGAAACATGAAGAACTTTGCCTACTCGTGTCTTGCTTTGCTGTGTAGTTAAATTGTCTTGAAAGTTCTAGTGAATAGGTTTGAGATACAAACGTATCAAGGTTGCATGTCATACATGACATCATACTTTATGCCTTTATATGACATCATACTGTATGCCTATATGACATCATACTGTAGCCTGGGAAATGGTTAGCCACACAGGACACAATTACTGGGTTCTTAATGTGCAGTTTTATTGTCAATGCCGACTGAATAAACAAAAAAAATGTCCTTTGACCTTTACTTTTGTCAAACAGCAGCCATATGGACTTGTACTGAACATCGACAGCACGAGAGGTAACGTGGCAAAGTAACAGAATAACCGACTAAAAAAAGTTGCGCCAATACAATACGAGGAATAAAGGAAATGAAATACAAAACACAAAAATACGGCAGTGACCTCTGTCTGTGCAGAACAAAATACAAAGAGCTAAATCACACAAGGCTCCTTTAAAAACTGTGGAAGTGTTACACACATTTTTATAAACACTTACATTCCACAGAAATCTCAGCTCACTCGGATACTGGAGCACACAGACGATCTCGCAACTCATCCCTTGCATGGAGAAAATGGCCACTCCACGCTGCACATACAGGTCCTTTGCATCATACATTTCAGAAATACATCATCTTGTTAAAATACTGACGTTTTGCCACTGCACTACAATTATACCAATATGTTTCAATGAATTATGTGCGTATTTAACAATTCCTTACCAACAATTTAACTCCTTCACAACATTCCCGTTCCACATCCACAACAAAGAGAAAAGTCCCGAGATGCAGTTCTTGTTAAGTCTTTTCTTGGAAATCTGCAGTTAACCCTTAAGAACTGCACCCCCCCCCCCCCCCCCCCCAAGTGACCACAATATGCAACTACACAAACCTATAAAATTAACAGCTTCAAGTGCACGCAACATGCAGATAGCCAAAGAAATAGCACAAGCAATAACATGAAATTACCCAATAACATTCTTGTCTTACCTTACATGGAAACAAAGACACAACATTTTAAGACCCATCTTTGAACCTTAAATGGACATTTGGTTAACTGAAATGGAAAATATTATTATTAATTTACCACTCGGCTAAAATACTGTATGCCTAAATGACATCATACTGGATGCCTATATGACATCATACTGTATGCCTTATATGACATCATACTGTATGCCTATATGACATCCTACTGAATGCCTACATGACATCATACTCTTCTTTTAAGATTCAAGTTCTTGCATGAATCGGACCAATAATACAGACTTGTAATGAATGCTCTTCCTTACCAGTGAGTCCTGAAGTTCTTCAGTTCTTGCTTCAATCAGAGGCATCTTATTAACACATAAATCAACGATTCCCTGAACTATTTAAAATAAAGACTTCCCCAAATAGGAGCACTAAGGCAAAAGGAAAACCACAAGTTTTTCCATTTGAGGGGTTTCTATTTGAGATGTTCTGTAAGTGAACCGTGTTATCTAAAGTTTGCTTCAAAGTGTATAATTGTTGTAAACTCATATGCAAGGTCACTTTGAGTGGGTGCACTTAAGAATAAAACCACATCAGTGTCTCCATTCAAAGTGATCTTGATATGAAACATAGAACTCAATTTGATAGACATAACTTGAAGTGTCAGGTAGAATTTGTACCAGTTGTTGTGTACAACTGGTCCAAGCAGATGCACTTACTGAATTCAAGAGACAAGTTCTTGCATGAGTTGGACCAATAATACAGACTTGTAATGAATGCTCTTCCTTACCAGTGAGTCCCGAAGCTCTTTTGGAATATCCTGTGTTGTCTGTGTTTCCAAATCCATGAGAGATGCTTGAACACGAGTCTCCTTTTATATGAACTCAAGACTCCTCTTGTGGTCCCACCCACATTTAAGTCAATGACATTCAGTCATGAGACTAATGGTTGGCTAACGACTGTAGTAATGGCCCATTGTATTTTGGTTTCCTCTTTTGTCTCCAGTAGCTGTTGAAGGTTTCGTGCGATTTCAATCAGAGGCATCTTATTAACACATAAATTAATGATTCCCTGAACTATTCAAAATAAAGAATTCCCAAAATTGGAGCACTAAGTAAAGAGGAAAACCACAAGTGTTTCCATTTAAGGGGTCTCTACTTGAAATGTTCTGTAAGTGAACCATGTTATCTAAAGTTTGCTTCAAAGTGTCTAATTGTTGTAAACTCATATGCAAGGTCACTTTGAGTGGGTGCACTTAGGAATAAAACCACCATCAGTGTCTCCATTCAAAGTGATCTTGATATGAAACATAGAACTCAATTTGATAGGCCAAAGGAGCTTGCAAAGAAAAAGCGTCTGGACTTCTATAAGTTGCTTGAAGACGTTTCACCTCTCATCCGAGAAGCTTCTTCAGTTCTAAGGTCAAATGGTGGAGAGTCCCAGATATAAACCTAGTGGGAGTATCCCCCCACGGAGGGACAAAAGGACCCCCTGATGATCCTCTAATCGCCTGAGCCAAGGTGTGAAACTGGGTGTGGGTCCCAATCAGCCAGAGTTTCAGGTGAGCTCATTGTGAAACCTGGCCCCACCTTATCATGCAAATTCCTGAGGTCAGATGGCCCAGGACTTGAGTGGGCGTTAAGGCGTCTGGGAAGGGATGTCAAAACTGGATTATAGATGACAGAGAGTTAGTGTCATAAACCACCGCCTCTGTTCAAACATGGTCGCTCACAGTGGACATAGATGGCTTCTTTCACTTCTCTTTCAAACCATCTGTCCTCTCTGTCCAAAATGTGAACATTGGCATCCTCGAAAGAGTGTCCTTTATCCTTAAGATGCAGATGGACAGCTGAGTCTTGTCCTGTGGAGTGGCTCTTCTGTGTTGTGCCATGCGCTTGTGAAGTGGCTGTTTGTCTCTCCAATGTAGAGGTCTTGGCATTCCTCGCTGCACTGTACAGCGTACACCACATTGTTAAGTCTGTGTTTTGAGTTTTGTCTTTCGGGTGAACCAGTTTGTGTCTGAGCGTGTTGCTGGGTCTGAAGTACACCGGGATGTCATGCTTGGAGAAAACTCTCCTGAGTTTTTCTGATACACCGGCTACATAGGGGATGACAATGTTGTTGCGTCTGTCCTTCTTATCCTCCCTCGCTGGTGTCTGATCTTCTTTTCTGTGCCTCTTTGCTGACTTTAAGAACGCCCATTTAGGATAGCCGCACGTTTTGAGTGCTTCCTTTACACGTGTGTGTTCCTTCTTTTTCCCTTCAGGCTTAGAGGGAACATGTTCTGCCCGGTGGTGTAGGGTCCTAATTACTCCAAGTTTGTGTTCCAGAGGGTGATGGGAGTCAAACAGGAGGTACTGGTCCGTGTGTGGGCTTCCGGTAAACTTCGATGTTGAAGTTGCCATTCTCTTCAATGTGCACAGTGCAGTCCAGGAAAGGCAAACAGTTCTCCTTTGTGTCTTCCCTGGTGAACTTGATGCTTTTATCCACAGCATTAATGTGCGTAGTGAAGGATTCCACTTCTTGTGTCTTGATTTTGACCCAGGTGTCGTCTACATATCTGTACCAGTGGCTGGGTACTCTTCCTTTGAAAGAGCCAAGAGCCTTCCTTTCCACTTCCTCCATGTAAAGGTTGGCTACAATAGGTGACATGGGGGAGCCCATGGCACAGCCATGTTTTTTCTGTAAAAGCCTTCGTTGTTTTTGAAATATGTAGTGGTGAGGCAGAGGTCTAACAGTGTGCAAATCTGATCGGGTGTGAAGTTGGTCCTGTCTTCCAAGGAGCTGTCTTCTTGTAGTCGTTTTCTGACAGTCTCCACTACCTCCGTGGTGGGTATGCAAGTGAAGAGAGAGACTACATCAAAGGACACCATGGTTTCATCTGGATCCAGGGTAAGTTTCTGGACCTTGTCAGTGAAGTCGGTGGAGTTCTTGATGTGGTGTGGGGTGTTCCCCACGAGAGGAGCAAGGATGGTAGCAAGGTGTTTTGCAATGTTATAAGTGGCTGAGTTTATGCTACTGACTATGGGTCTGAGTGGGACAGCTTCCTTGTGGATTCAATTTGATAGACCTAACATGGAGGGTCAGGTAGAAATTGTAGCAGTTGTTGTGTACAACTGGTCCAAGCAGATGCACTTACTGAATTCAAGAGACAAGTTCTTGCATGAGTTGGACCAATAATACAGACTTGTAATGAATGCTCTTCCTTACCAGTGAGTCCCGAAGCTCTTTTGGAATATCCTGTGTTGTCTGTGTTTCCAAATCCATGAGAGATGCTTGAACATGAGTCTCCTTTTATATGAACTCAAGACTCCTCTTGCAGTCCCACCCACATTTAAATCAATGACATTCAGCCATGAAACCAATGGTTGGCTAACGACTGTTGTAGCGGCCCATTGTATTTTGGTTTCCTCTTTTGTCTCCAGTAGCTGTTGAAGGATTTGTGCGATTTCAATCAGAGGCATCTTATTAACACATAAATCAACGATTTCCCGAACTATTCAAAATAAAAAATTCCCAAAATTGGACCACTAAGTAAAGCGGAAAACCACAAGTTTTTCCATTTGAGGGGTCTCTAATTGAAATGTTCTGTAAGTGAACCGTGTTATCTAAAGTTTGCTTCAAAGTGTCTAATTGTTGTAAACTCATATGCAAGGTCACTTTGAGTGGGTGCACTTAGGAATAAAACCACCATCAGTGTCTCCATTCAAAGTGATCTTGATATGAAACATAGAACTAAATTTGATAGACCTAGCATGGAGGGTCAGGTAGAATTTGTAGCAGTCGATGAGCGTGTCTATTTGAGATGTTCTTTAAGTGAAACATATAATCTAAAGTTTGCTTCAAAGTGTCTAATTGTTGAAAACTCATATGGAAGGTCACTTTGAGTGGGTGCACTTAGGAATACAACCACCATCAGTGTCTCCATTCAAAGTCATCTTGATATGAAACATAGAACTCAATTCGAAAGACCTAACATGGAGGGTCAGGTAGAATTTGTAGCAGTCAATGAGTGTGTCTATTTGAGATGTTCTTTAAGTGAAACATATAATGTAAAATTTCCTTCAAAGTGTCTAATTGTTGTAAACTTGTATGCAAGGTCACTTTGAGTGGGTGCACTTAGGAATACAACCACCATCAGTGTCTCTATTCAAAGTGATCTTGATATGAAACATAGAACTCAATTTTTTAGATGTAATCAGGTAGAATTTGTAGCAGTTGTTGTGTACAACTGGTCCAAGCAGATGCACTTACTTAATTCAAGAGACAAGTTCTTGCATGAGTTGAACCAATAATACAGACTTGTAATGAACGCTCTTCCTTACCAGTGAGTCCAGAAGATCTTTTGGAATATCCTGTGTTGTCTGTGTTTCCAAATCCATGAGGGTTACCTAGACATGAGTCTCCTTTTATATGAACTCAATATTCCTCTTGCAGTCCCACCCACATTTAAATTAGCGAGATTCAATCATGAAACTAATGGATGGCTAACGACTGTTGTAGCACCCCATTGTATTTTGTTGTCATCTTTTGTCTCCAGTCGCTGTTGAAGGTTTCGTGCGATTTTAATCAGAGGCATTTTATTAACACATAAATTAATGATTCCCTGAACTATTCAAAATAAAGACTTCCCCAAATAGGAGCACTAAGGCAAAATGAAAACCACAAGTGTTTCCATTTGAGGGGTCTCTACTTGAAATTTTCTGTAAGTGAACCATGTTAACTAAAATTTGCTTCAAAGTGTCTAATTGTTGTAAACTCATATGCAAGGTCACTTTGAGTGGGTGCACTTAGGAATAAAACCACCATCAGTGTCTCCATTCAAAGTGATCTTGATATGAAACATAGAACTCAATTTGATAGACATAACTTGAAGGATCAGGTAGAATTTGTAGCAGTTGTTGTGTACAACTGGTCCAAGCAGATGCACTTACTGAATTGAAGAGACAAGTTCTTGCATGAGTTGGACCAAAAATACAGACTTATAATGAATGCTCTTCCTTACCAGTGAGTCCCGAAGCTCTTTTGGAATATCCTGTGTTGTCTGTGTTTCCAAATCCATGAGAGATGCTTGAACATGAGTCTCCTTTTATATGAACTCAAGACTCCTCTTGCAGTCCCACCCACATTTAAGTCAATGACATTCAGTCATGAAACCAATGGTTGGCTAACGACTGTAGTAGCGGCCCATTGTATTTTGGTTTCCTCTTTTGTCTCCAGTAGCTGTTGAAGGTTTCGTGCGATTTCAATCAGAGGCATCTTATTAACACATAAATCAACGATTCCCCGAACTATTCAAAATAGAGAATTCCCAAAATTGGAGCACTAAGTAAAGAGGAAAACCACAAGTTTTTCCATTTGAAGGATCTCTACTTGAAATGTTCTGTAAGTGAACCATGTTAACTAACGTTTGCTTCAAAGTGTCTAATTGTTGTAAACTCATATGCAAGGTCACTTTGAGTGGGTGCACTTAGGAATAAAACCACCATCAGTGTCTCCATTCAAAGTGATCTTGATATGAAACATAGAACTCAATTTGATAGACATAACTTGAAGGGTCAGGTAGAATTTGTAGCAGTTGTTGTGTACAACTGGTCCAAGCAGATGCACTTACTGAATTCAAGAGACAAGTTCTTGCATGAGTTGGACCAATAATACAGACTTGTAATGAATGCTCTTCCTTACCAGTGAGTCCCGAAGCTCTTTTGGAATATCCTGTGTTGTCTGTGTTTCCAAATCCATGAGAGATGCTTGAACATGAGTCTCCTTTTATATGAACTCAAGACTCCTCTTTCAGTCCCACCCACATTTAAGTCAATGACATTCAGTCATGAAACCAATGGTTGGCTAACGACTGTAGTAGCGGCCCATTGTATTTTGGTTTCCTCTTTTGTCTCCAGTAGCTGTTGAAGGATTTGTGCGATTTCAATCAGAGGCATCTTATTAACACATAAATCAACGATTCCCCGAACTATTCAAAATAAAGAATTCCCAAAATTGGAGCACTAAGTAAAGAGGAAAACCACAAGTTTTTTCATTTGAAGGGTCTCTACTTGAAATGTTCTGTAAGTGAACCATGTTAACTAACGTTTGCTTCAAAGTGTCTAATTGATGTAAACTCATATGCAAGGTCACTTTGAGTGGGTGCACTTAGGAATAAAACCACCATCAGTGTCTCCATTCAAAGTGATCTTGATATGAAACATAGAACTCAATTTGATAGACCTAACATGGAGGGTCAGGTAGAATTTGTAGCAGTTGATGAGCGTGTCTATTTGAGATGTTCTTTAAGTGAAACATATAATCTAAAGTTTGCTTCAAAGTGTCTAATTGTTGAAAACTCATATGGAAGGTCACTTTGAGTGGGTGCACTTAGGAATACAACCACCATCAGTGTCTCCATTCAAAGTGATCTTGATATGAAACATAGAACTCAATTTTTTAGATGTAATCAGGTAGAATTTGTAGCAGTTGTTGTGTACAACTGGTCCAAGCAGATGCACTTACTGAATTCAAGAGACAAGTTCTTGCATGAGTTGAACCAATAATACAGACTTGTAATGAACGCTCTTCCTTACCAGTGAGTCCAGAAGATCTTTTGGAATATCCTATGTTGTCTGTGTTTCCAAATCCATGAGGGTTACCTAGACATGAGTCTCCTTTTATATGAACTCAATACTCCTCTTGCAGTCCCACCCACATTTAAATTAACGAGATTCAATCATGAAACTAATCGATGGCTAACAATAGTTGTAGCACCCCATTGTATTTTGTTGTCATCTTTTGTCTCCAGTAGCTGTTGAAGGTTTCGTGCGGTTTTAATCAGAGGCATCTTATTAACACATAAATTAATGATTCCCTGAACTACTCCAAATAAAGACTTCCCCAAATAGGAGCACTAAGGCAAAAGGAAAACCACAAGTGTTTCCATTTGAGGGGTCTCTACTTGAGATGTTCTGTAAGTGAACCATGTTAACTAAAGTTTGCTTCAAAGTGTCTAATTGCTGTAAACTCACATTCAAGGTCACTTTGAGTGGGTGCACTTAGGAATACAACCACCATCAGTGTCTCCATTCAAAGTTATCTTGATATGAAACATAGAACTCAATTCGAAAGACCTAACATGGAGGGTCAGGTAGAATTTGTAGCAGTCGATGAGTGTGTCTATTTGAGATGTTCTTTAAGTGAAACATATAATGTAAAATTTGCTTCAAAGTGTCTAATTGTTGTAAACTTGTATGCAAGGTCACTTTGAGTGGGTGCACTTAGGAATAAAACCACCATCAGTGTCTCCATTCAAAGTGATCTTGATATGAAACATAGAACTCAATTTGATAGACCTAGCATGGAGGGTCAGGTAGAATTTGTAGCAGTCGATGAGCGTGTCTATTTGAGATGTTCTTTAAGTGAAACATATAATCTAAAGTTTGCTCCAAAGTGTCTAATTGTTGAAAACTCATATGGAAGGTCACTTTGAGTGGGTGCACTTAGGAATAAAACCACATCAGTGTCTCCATTCAAAGTGATCTTGATATGAAACATAGAACTCAATTTGATAGACATAACTTGAAGGATCAGGTAGAATTTGTAGCAGTTGTTGTGTACAACTGGTCCAAGCAGATTCACTTACTGAATTCAAGAGACAAGTTCTTGCATGAGTTGGACCAAAAATACAGACTTATAATGAATGCTCTTCCTTACCAGTGAGTCCCGAAGCTCTTTTGGAATATCCTGTGTTGTCTGTGTTTCCAAATCCATGAGAGATGCTTGAACATGAGTCTCCTTTTATATGAACTCAAGACTCCTCTTGCAGTCCCACCCACATTTAAGTCAATGACATTCAGTCATGAAACCAATGGTTGGCTAACGACTGTAGTAGCGGCCCATTGTATTTTGGTTTCCTCTTTTGTCTCCAGTAGCTGTTGAAGGTTTCGTGCGATTTCAATCAGAGGCATCTTATTAACACATAAATCAACGATTCCCCGAACTATTCAAAATAGAGAATTCCCAAAATTGGAGCACTAAGTAAAGAGGAAAACCACAAGTTTTTCCATTTGAAGGGTCTCTACTTGAAATGTTCTGTAAGTGAACCATGTTAACTAACGTTTGCTTCAAAGTGTCTAATTGTTGTAAACTCATATGCAAGGTCACTTTGAGTGGGTGCACTTAGGAATAAAACCACCATCAGTGTCTCCATTCAAAGTGATCTTGATATGAAACATAGAACTCAATTTGATAGACATAACTTGAAGGGTCAGGTAGAATTTTTAGCAGTTGTTGTGTACAACTGGTCCAAGCAGATGCACTTACTGAATTCAAGAGACAAGTTCTTGCATGAGTTGGACCAATAATACAGACTTGTAATGAACGCTCTTCCTTACCAGTGAGTCCGGAAGATCTTTTGGAATATCCTGTGTTGTCTGTGTTTCCAAATCCATGAGGGTTACCTAGACATGAGTCTCCTTTTATATGAACTCAATACTCCCCTTGCAGTCCCACCCACATTTAAATTATTGACATTCAGTCATGAAACTAATGGATGGCTAACGACTGTTGTAGCACCCCATTGTATTTTGTTGTCATCTTTTGTCTCCAGTCGCTGTTGAAGGTTTCGTGCGGTTTTAATCAGAGGCATCTTATTAACACATAAATTAATGATTCCCTGAACTATTCAAAATAAAGACTTCCCCAAATAGGAGCACTAAGGCAAAAGGAAAACCACAAGTGTTTCCATTTGAGGGGTCTCTACTTGAGATGTTCTGTAAGTGAACCATGTTAACTAAAGTTTGCTTCAAAGTGTCTAATTGCTGTAAACTCACATTCAAGGTCACTTTGAATGGGTGCACTTAGGAATACAACCACCATCAGTGTCTCCATTCAAACTGATCTTGATATGAAACATAGAACTCAATTCGAAAGACTTAACATGGAGGGTCAGGTAGAATTTGTAGCAGTCGATGAGTGTGTCTATTTGAGATGTTCTTTAAGTGAAACATATAATGTAAAATTTGCTTCAAAGTGTCTAATTGTTGTAAACTTGTATGCAAGGTCACTTTGAGTGGGTGCACTTAGGAATAAAACCACCATCAGTGTCTCTATTCAAAGTGATCTTGATATGAAACATAGAACTCAATTTGATAGACATAACTTGAAGGATCAGGTAGAATTTGTAGCAGTTGTTGTGTACAACTGGTCCAAGCAGATGCACTTACTGAATTCAAGAGACAAGTTCTTGCATGAGTTGGACCAATAATACAGACTTATAATGAATGCTCTTTTTTACCAGTGAGTCCCGAAGCTCTTTTGGAATATCCTGTGTTGTCTGTGTTTACAAATCCATGAGAGATGCTTGAACATGAGTCTCCTTTTATATGAACTCAAGACTCCTCTTGCAGTCCCACCCACATTTAAGTCAGTGACATTCAGTCATGAAACCAATGGTTGGCTAACGACTGTAGTAGCAGCCCATTGTATTTTGGTTTCCTCTTTTGTCTCCAGTAGCTGTTGAAGGATTTGTGCGATTTCAATCAGAGGCATCTTATTAACACATAAATCAACGATTCCCCGAACTATTCAAAATAGAGAATTCCCAAAATAGGAGCACTAAGGCAAAAGGAAAACCACAAGTGTTTCAATTTGAGGGTTCTCTATTTTAGATGTTCTGTAAGTGAACCATGTTAACTAACGTTTGCTTCAAAGTGTCTAATTGTTGTAAACTCATATGCAAGGTCACTTTGAGTGGGTGCACTTAGGAATAAAACCACCATCAGTGTCTCCATTCAAAGTGATCTTGATATGAAACATAGAACTCAATTTGATAGACATAACTTGAAGGGTCAGGTAGAATTTTTAGCAGTTGTTGTGTACAACTGGTCCAAGCAGATGCACTTACTGAATTCAAGAGACAAGTTCTTGCATGAGTTGGACCAATAATACAGACTTGTAATGAACGCTCTTCCTTACCAGTGAGTCCGGAAGATCTTTTGGAATATCCTGTGTTGTCTGTGTTTCCAAATCCATGAGGGTTACCTAGACATGAGTCTCCTTTTATATGAACTCAATACTCCCCTTGCAGTCCCACCCACATTTAAATTATTGACATTCAGTCATGAAACTAATGGATGGCTAACGACTGTTGTAGCACCCCATTGTATTTTGTTGTCATCTTTTGTCTCCAGTCGCTGTTGAAGGTTTCGTGCGGTTTTAATCAGAGGCATCTTATTAACACATAAATTAATGATTCCCTGAACTATTCAAAATAAAGACTTCCCCAAATAGGAGCACTAAGGCAAAAGGAAAACCACAAGTGTTTCCATTTGAGGGGTCTCTACTTGAGATGTTCTGTAAGTGAACCATGTTAACTAAAGTTTGCTTCAAAGTGTCTAATTGCTGTAAACTCACATTCAAGGTCACTTTGAATGGGTGCACTTAGGAATACAACCACCATCAGTGTCTCCATTCAAACTGATCTTGATATGAAACATAGAACTCAATTCGAAAGACTTAACATGGAGGGTCAGGTAGAATTTGTAGCAGTCGATGAGTGTGTCTATTTGAGATGTTCTTTAAGTGAAACATATAATGTAAAATTTGCTTCAAAGTGTCTAATTGTTGTAAACTTGTATGCAAGGTCACTTTGAGTGGGTGCACTTAGGAATAAAACCACCATCAGTGTCTCTATTCAAAGTGATCTTGATATGAAACATAGAACTCAATTTGATAGACATAACTTGAAGGATCAGGTAGAATTTGTAGCAGTTGTTGTGTACAACTGGTCCAAGCAGATGCACTTACTGAATTCAAGAGACAAGTTCTTGCATGAGTTGGACCAATAATACAGACTTATAATGAATGCTCTTTTTTACCAGTGAGTCCCGAAGCTCTTTTGGAATATCCTGTGTTGTCTGTGTTTACAAATCCATGAGAGATGCTTGAACATGAGTCTCCTTTTATATGAACTCAAGACTCCTCTTGCAGTCCCACCCACATTTAAGTCAGTGACATTCAGTCATGAAACCAATGGTTGGCTAACGACTGTAGTAGCAGCCCATTGTATTTTGGTTTCCTCTTTTGTCTCCAGTAGCTGTTGAAGGATTTGTGCGATTTCAATCAGAGGCATCTTATTAACACATAAATCAACGATTCCCCGAACTATTCAAAATAGAGAATTCCCAAAATAGGAGCACTAAGGCAAAAGGAAAACCACAAGTGTTTCAATTTGAGGGGTCTCTATTTTAGATGTTCTGTAAGTGAACCGTGTTATCTAATGTTTGCTTCAAAGTGTCTAATTGTTGTAAACTCATATGCAAGGTCACTTTGAGTGGGTGCACTTAGAAATAAAAACACATCAGTGTCTCCATTCAAAGTGATCTTGATATGAAACATAGAACTCAATTTGATAGACCTAGCATGGAGGGTCAGGTAGAATTTGTAGCAGTCGATGAGCGTGTCTATTTGAGATGTTCTTTAAGTGAAACATATAATCTAAAGTTTGCTTCAAAGTGTCTAATTGTTGAAAACTCATATGGAAGGTCACTTTGAGTGGGTGCACTTAGGAATACAACCACCATCAGTGTCTCCATTCAAAGTGATCTTGATATGAAACATAGAACTCAATTTTTTAAATGTAATCAGGTAGAATTTGTAGCAGTTGTTGTGTACAACTGGTCCAAGCAGATGCACTTACTGAATTCAAGAGACAAGTTCTTGCATGAGTTGAACCAATAATACAGACTTGTAATGAATGCTCTTCCTTACCAGTGAGTCCGGAAGATCTTTTGGAATATCCTGTGTTGTCTGTGTTTCCAAATCCATGAGGGTTACCTAGACATGAGTCTCCTTTTATATGAACTCAATACACCTCTTGCAGTCCCACCCACATTTAAATTATTGACATTCAGTCATGAAACTAATGGATGGCTAACGACTGTTGTAGCACCCCATTGTATTTTGTTGTCATCTTTTGTCTCCAGTCGCTGTTGAAGGTTTCGTGCGGTTTTAATCAGAGGCATCTTATTAACACATAAATTAATGATTCCCTGAACTATTCAAAATAAAGACTTCCCCAAATAGGAGCACTAAGGCAAAAGGAAAACCACAAGTGTTTCCATTTGAGGGGTCTCTACTTGAGATGTTCTGTAAGTGAACCATGTTAACTAAAGTTTGCTTCAAAGTGTCTAATTGCTGTAAACTCACATTCAAGGTAACTTTGAATGGGTGCACTTAGGAATACAACCACCATCAGTGTCTCCATTCAAAGTGATCTTGATATGAAACATAGAACTCAATTTGATAGACATAACTTGAAGGGTCAGGTAGAATTTGTAGCAGTTGTTGTGTACAACTGGTCCAAGCAGATGCACTTACTGAATTCAAGAGACAAGTTCTTGCATGAGTTGGACCAAAAATACAGACTTATAATGAATGCTCTTCCTTACCAGTGAGTCCCGAAGCTCTTTTGGAATATCCTGTGTTGTCTGTGTTTCCAAATCCATGAGAGATGCTTGAACATGAGTCTCCTTTTATATGAACTCAAGACTCCTCTTGCAGTCCCACCCACATTTAAGTCAATGACATTCAGTCATGAGACTAATGGTTGGCTAACGACTGTTGTAGCGGCCCATTGTATTTTGATTTGCTCTTTTGTCTCCAGTAGCTGTTGAAGGATTTGTGCGATTTCAATCAGAGGCATCTTATTAGCACATAAATCAATGATTCCCTGAACTATTCAAAATAAAGAATTCCCAAAATTGGAGCACTAAGGAAAAGAGGAAAACCACAAGTTTTTCCATTTGAGAGGTCTCTACTTGAAATGTTCTGTAAGTGAACCGTGTTATCTAAAGTTTGCTTCAAAGTGTCTAATTGCTGTAAACTCACATGTAAGGTCACTTTGAGTGGGTGCACTTAGGAATACAACCACCATCAGTGTCTCCATTCAAAGTGATCTTGATATGAAACATAGAACTCAATTTGATAGACATAACTTGAAGGGTCAGGTAGAATTACTAGCAGTTGTTGTGTACAACTGGTCCAAGCAGATGCACTTACAGAATTCAAGAGACAAGTTCTTGCATGAGTTGGACCAATAATACAGACTTGTAATGAATGCTCTTCCTTACCAGTGAGTCCCGAAGTTCTTTTGGAATATCCTGTATTGTCTGTGTTTCCAAATCCATGAGGGATACCTGGACATGAGTCTCCTTTTATATGAACTCAAGACTCCTCTTGTGGTCCCACCCACATTTAAATTAACGGGATTCAATCATGAAACTAATGGATCGCTAACGACTGTTGTAGCACCCCATTGTATTTTGATGTTATCTTTTGTCTCCAGTAGCTGTTGAAGGTTTCGTGCGGTTTTAATCAGAGGAGTCTTATTAACACATAAATTAATGATTCCCTGAGCTATTCAAAATAAAGACTTCCCCAAATAGGAGCACTAAGGCAAGAGGAAAACCACAAGTGTTTCCATTTGAGGGGTCTCTACTTGAGATGTTCTGTAAGTGAACCATGTTAACTAAAGTTTGCTTCAAAGTGTCTAATTGCTGTAAACTCACATGCAAGGTCACTTTGAGTGGGTGCACTTTGGAATTCAACCACCATCAGTGTCTCCATTCAAAGTGATCTTGATATGAAACATAGAACTCAATTTGATAGACATAACTTTAAGGGTCAGGTAGAATTTGTAGCAGTTGTTGTGTACAACTGGTCCAAGCAGATGCACTTACTGAATTCAAGAGACAAGTTCTTGCATGAGTTGGACCAACAATACAGACTTGTAATGAATGCTCTTCCTTACCAGTGAGTCCCGAAGCTCTTTTGGAATATCCTGTGTTGTCTGTGTTTCCAAATCCATGAGAGATGCTTGAACATGAGTCTCCTTTTATATGAACTCAAGACTCCTCTTTCAGTCCCACCCACATTTAAGTCAATGACATTCAGTCATGAAACCAATGGTTGGCTAACGACTGTAGTAGCGGCCCATTGTATTTTGGTTTCCTCTTTTGTCTCCAGTAGCTGTTGAAGGATTTGTGCGATTTCAATCAGAGGCATCTTATTAACACATAAATCAACGATTCCCCGAACTATTCAAAATAAAGAATTCCCAAAATTGGAGCACTAAGTAAAGAGGAAAACCACAAGTTTTTTCATTTGAAGGGTCTCTACTTGAAATGTTCTGTAAGTGAACCATGTTAACTAACGTTTGCTTCAAAGTGTCTAATTGATGTAAACTCATATGCAAGGTCACTTTGAGTGGGTGCACTTAGGAATAAAACCACATCAGTGTCTCCATTCAAAGTGATCTTGATATGAAACATAGAACTCAATTTGATAGACCTAACATGGAGGGTCAGGTAGAATTTGTAGCAGTTGATGAGCGTGTCTATTTGAGATGTTCTTTAAGTGAAACATATAATCTAAAGTTTGCTTCAAAGTGTCTAATTGTTGAAAACTCATATGGAAGGTCACTTTGAGTGGGTGCACTTAGGAATACAACCACCATCAGTGTCTCCATTCAAAGTGATCTTGATATGAAACATAGAACTCAATTTTTTAGATGTAATCAGGTAGAATTTGTAGCAGTTGTTGTGTACAACTGGTCCAAGCAGATGCACTTACTGAATTCAAGAGACAAGTTCTTGCATGAGTTGAACCAATAATACAGACTTGTAATGAACGCTCTTCCTTACCAGTGAGTCCAGAAGATCTTTTGGAATATCCTATGTTGTCTGTGTTTCCAAATCCATGAGGGTTACCTAGACATGAGTCTCCTTTTATATGAACTCAATACTCCTCTTGCAGTCCCACCCACATTTAAATTAACGAGATTCAATCATGAAACTAATCGATGGCTAACAATAGTTGTAGCACCCCATTGTATTTTGTTGTCATCTTTTGTCTCCAGTAGCTGTTGAAGGTTTCGTGCGGTTTTAATCAGAGGCATCTTATTAACACATAAATTAATGATTCCCTGAACTACTCCAAATAAAGACTTCCCCAAATAGGAGCACTAAGGCAAAAGGAAAACCACAAGTGTTTCCATTTGAGGGGTCTCTACTTGAGATGTTCTGTAAGTGAACCATGTTAACTAAAGTTTGCTTCAAAGTGTCTAATTGCTGTAAACTCACATTCAAGGTCACTTTGAGTGGGTGCACTTAGGAATACAACCACCATCAGTGTCTCCATTCAAAGTTATCTTGATATGAAACATAGAACTCAATTCGAAAGACCTAACATGGAGGGTCAGGTAGAATTTGTAGCAGTCGATGAGTGTGTCTATTTGAGATGTTCTTTAAGTGAAACATATAATGTAAAATTTGCTTCAAAGTGTCTAATTGTTGTAAACTTGTATGCAAGGTCACTTTGAGTGGGTGCACTTAGGAATAAAACCACCATCAGTGTCTCCATTCAAAGTGATCTTGATATGAAACATAGAACTCAATTTGATAGACCTAGCATGGAGGGTCAGGTAGAATTTGTAGCAGTCGATGAGCGTGTCTATTTGAGATGTTCTTTAAGTGAAACATATAATCTAAAGTTTGCTCCAAAGTGTCTAATTGTTGAAAACTCATATGGAAGGTCACTTTGAGTGGGTGCACTTAGGAATAAAACCACATCAGTGTCTCCATTCAAAGTGATCTTGATATGAAACATAGAACTCAATTTGATAGACATAACTTGAAGGATCAGGTAGAATTTGTAGCAGTTGTTGTGTACAACTGGTCCAAGCAGATTCACTTACTGAATTCAAGAGACAAGTTCTTGCATGAGTTGGACCAAAAATACAGACTTATAATGAATGCTCTTCCTTACCAGTGAGTCCCGAAGCTCTTTTGGAATATCCTGTGTTGTCTGTGTTTCCAAATCCATGAGAGATGCTTGAACATGAGTCTCCTTTTATATGAACTCAAGACTCCTCTTGCAGTCCCACCCACATTTAAGTCAATGACATTCAGTCATGAAACCAATGGTTGGCTAACGACTGTAGTAGCGGCCCATTGTATTTTGGTTTCCTCTTTTGTCTCCAGTAGCTGTTGAAGGTTTCGTGCGATTTCAATCAGAGGCATCTTATTAACACATAAATCAACGATTCCCCGAACTATTCAAAATAGAGAATTCCCAAAATTGGAGCACTAAGTAAAGAGGAAAACCACAAGTTTTTCCATTTGAAGGGTCTCTACTTGAAATGTTCTGTAAGTGAACCATGTTAACTAACGTTTGCTTCAAAGTGTCTAATTGTTGTAAACTCATATGCAAGGTCACTTTGAGTGGGTGCACTTAGGAATAAAACCACCATCAGTGTCTCCATTCAAAGTGATCTTGATATGAAACATAGAACTCAATTTGATAGACATAACTTGAAGGGTCAGGTAGAATTTTTAGCAGTTGTTGTGTACAACTGGTCCAAGCAGATGCACTTACTGAATTCAAGAGACAAGTTCTTGCATGAGTTGGACCAATAATACAGACTTGTAATGAACGCTCTTCCTTACCAGTGAGTCCGGAAGATCTTTTGGAATATCCTGTGTTGTCTGTGTTTCCAAATCCATGAGGGTTACCTAGACATGAGTCTCCTTTTATATGAACTCAATACTCCCCTTGCAGTCCCACCCACATTTAAATTATTGACATTCAGTCATGAAACTAATGGATGGCTAACGACTGTTGTAGCACCCCATTGTATTTTGTTGTCATCTTTTGTCTCCAGTCGCTGTTGAAGGTTTCGTGCGGTTTTAATCAGAGGCATCTTATTAACACATAAATTAATGATTCCCTGAACTATTCAAAATAAAGACTTCCCCAAATAGGAGCACTAAGGCAAAAGGAAAACCACAAGTGTTTCCATTTGAGGGGTCTCTACTTGAGATGTTCTGTAAGTGAACCATGTTAACTAAAGTTTGCTTCAAAGTGTCTAATTGCTGTAAACTCACATTCAAGGTCACTTTGAATGGGTGCACTTAGGAATACAACCACCATCAGTGTCTCCATTCAAACTGATCTTGATATGAAACATAGAACTCAATTCGAAAGACTTAACATGGAGGGTCAGGTAGAATTTGTAGCAGTCGATGAGTGTGTCTATTTGAGATGTTCTTTAAGTGAAACATATAATGTAAAATTTGCTTCAAAGTGTCTAATTGTTGTAAACTTGTATGCAAGGTCACTTTGAGTGGGTGCACTTAGGAATAAAACCACCATCAGTGTCTCTATTCAAAGTGATCTTGATATGAAACATAGAACTCAATTTGATAGACATAACTTGAAGGATCAGGTAGAATTTGTAGCAGTTGTTGTGTACAACTGGTCCAAGCAGATGCACTTACTGAATTCAAGAGACAAGTTCTTGCATGAGTTGGACCAATAATACAGACTTATAATGAATGCTCTTTTTTACCAGTGAGTCCCGAAGCTCTTTTGGAATATCCTGTGTTGTCTGTGTTTACAAATCCATGAGAGATGCTTGAACATGAGTCTCCTTTTATATGAACTCAAGACTCCTCTTGCAGTCCCACCCACATTTAAGTCAGTGACATTCAGTCATGAAACCAATGGTTGGCTAACGACTGTAGTAGCAGCCCATTGTATTTTGGTTTCCTCTTTTGTCTCCAGTAGCTGTTGAAGGATTTGTGCGATTTCAATCAGAGGCATCTTATTAACACATAAATCAACGATTCCCCGAACTATTCAAAATAGAGAATTCCCAAAATAGGAGCACTAAGGCAAAAGGAAAACCACAAGTGTTTCAATTTGAGGGGTCTCTATTTTAGATGTTCTGTAAGTGAACCGTGTTATCTAATGTTTGCTTCAAAGTGTCTAATTGTTGTAAACTCATATGCAAGGTCACTTTGAGTGGGTGCACTTAGAAATAAAAACACATCAGTGTCTCCATTCAAAGTGATCTTGATATGAAACATAGAACTCAATTTGATAGACCTAGCATGGAGGGTCAGGTAGAATTTGTAGCAGTCGATGAGCGTGTCTATTTGAGATGTTCTTTAAGTGAAACATATAATCTAAAGTTTGCTTCAAAGTGTCTAATTGTTGAAAACTCATATGGAAGGTCACTTTGAGTGGGTGCACTTAGGAATACAACCACCATCAGTGTCTCCATTCAAAGTGATCTTGATATGAAACATAGAACTCAATTTTTTAAATGTAATCAGGTAGAATTTGTAGCAGTTGTTGTGTACAACTGGTCCAAGCAGATGCACTTACTGAATTCAAGAGACAAGTTCTTGCATGAGTTGAACCAATAATACAGACTTGTAATGAATGCTCTTCCTTACCAGTGAGTCCGGAAGATCTTTTGGAATATCCTGTGTTGTCTGTGTTTCCAAATCCATGAGGGTTACCTAGACATGAGTCTCCTTTTATATGAACTCAATACACCTCTTGCAGTCCCACCCACATTTAAATTATTGACATTCAGTCATGAAACTAATGGATGGCTAACGACTGTTGTAGCACCCCATTGTATTTTGTTGTCATCTTTTGTCTCCAGTCGCTGTTGAAGGTTTCGTGCGGTTTTAATCAGAGGCATCTTATTAACACATAAATTAATGATTCCCTGAACTATTCAAAATAAAGACTTCCCCAAATAGGAGCACTAAGGCAAAAGGAAAACCACAAGTGTTTCCATTTGAGGGGTCTCTACTTGAGATGTTCTGTAAGTGAACCATGTTAACTAAAGTTTGCTTCAAAGTGTCTAATTGCTGTAAACTCACATTCAAGGTAACTTTGAATGGGTGCACTTAGGAATACAACCACCATCAGTGTCTCCATTCAAAGTGATCTTGATATGAAACATAGAACTCAATTTGATAGACATAACTTGAAGGGTCAGGTAGAATTTGTAGCAGTTGTTGTGTACAACTGGTCCAAGCAGATGCACTTACTGAATTCAAGAGACAAGTTCTTGCATGAGTTGGACCAAAAATACAGACTTATAATGAATGCTCTTCCTTACCAGTGAGTCCCGAAGCTCTTTTGGAATATCCTGTGTTGTCTGTGTTTCCAAATCCATGAGAGATGCTTGAACATGAGTCTCCTTTTATATGAACTCAAGACTCCTCTTGCAGTCCCACCCACATTTAAGTCAATGACATTCAGTCATGAGACTAATGGTTGGCTAACGACTGTTGTAGCGGCCCATTGTATTTTGATTTGCTCTTTTGTCTCCAGTAGCTGTTGAAGGATTTGTGCGATTTCAATCAGAGGCATCTTATTAGCACATAAATCAATGATTCCCTGAACTATTCAAAATAAAGAATTCCCAAAATTGGAGCACTAAGGAAAAGAGGAAAACCACAATTTTTTCATTTGAGAGGTCTCTACTTGAAATGTTCTGTAAGTGAACCGTGTTATCTAAAGTTTGCTTCAAAGTGTCTAATTGCTGTAAACTCACATGTAAGGTCACTTTGAGTGGGTGCACTTAGGAATACAACCACCATCAGTGTCTCCATTCAAAGTGATCTTGATATGAAACATAGAACTCAATTTGATAGACATAACTTGAAGGGTCAGGTAGAATTACTAGCAGTTGTTGTGTACAACTGGTCCAAGCAGATGCACTTACAGAATTCAAGAGACAAGTTCTTGCATGAGTTGGACCAATAATACAGACTTGTAATGAATGCTCTTCCTTACCAGTGAGTCCCGAAGTTCTTTTGGAATATCCTGTATTGTCTGTGTTTCCAAATCCATGAGGGATACCTGGACATGAGTCTCCTTTTATATGAACTCAAGACTCCTCTTGTGGTCCCACCCACATTTAAATTAACGGGATTCAATCATGAAACTAATGGATCGCTAACGACTGTTGTAGCACCCCATTGTATTTTGATGTTATCTTTTGTCTCCAGTAGCTGTTGAAGGTTTCGTGCGGTTTTAATCAGAGGCATCTTATTAACACATAAATTAATGATTCCCTGAGCTATTCAAAATAAAGACTTCCCCAAATAGGAGCACTAAGGCAAGAGGAAAACCACAAGTGTTTCCATTTGAGGGGTCTCTACTTGAGATGTTCTGTAAGTGAACCATGTTAACTAAAGTTTGCTTCAAAGTGTCTAATTGCTGTAAACTCACATGCAAGGTCACTTTGAGTGGGTGCACTTTGGAATTCAACCACCATCAGTGTCTCCATTCAAAGTGATCTTGATATGAAACATAGAACTCAATTTGATAGACATAACTTGAAGGGTCAGGTAGAATTTGTAGCAGTTGTTGTGTACAACTGGTCCAAGCAGATGCACTTACTGAATTCAAGAGACAAGTTCTTGCATGAGTTGGACCAACAATACAGACTTGTAATGAATGCTCTTCCTTACCAGTGAGTCCGGAAGATCTTTTGGAATATCTTGTGTTGTCTGTGTTTACAAATCCATGAGGGTTACCTAGACATGAGTCTCCTTTTATATGAACTGAATACTCCTTTTGCAGTCCCACCCACATTTAAATTAACAAGATTCAATCATGAAACTAATGGATGGCTAACGACTGTTGTAGCACCCCATTGTATTTTGTTGTCATGTTTTGTCTCCAGTCGCTGTTGAAGGTTTCGTGCGGTTTTAATCAGAGGCATCTTATTAACACATAAATTAATGATTCCCTGAACTATTCAAAATAAAGACTTTCCCAAATAGGAGCACTAAGGCAAAATGAAAACCACAAATATTTATACACCACCAAATCAAAACAACAGACCTTACAATAAAAAAAAAATTCAGAGAAAAACCCAACAATCATATGACCCCCTAAGTTTTTAAAATATCCTTAATACAGAACATATATAAGTCATATTTGTCTGTGATAGCAAACTATGGTTTCCCATATGTCATTCATCAGTTAAATTCCTCACTTATAGCATTTAACTTGGGTTAAAAAATAATGACATAACTCTATAATGATATTTTCATGACTACTGAGAAAAGGACCTTAACCTGAAAAATTAGCACTTACTTTAGTGTAAGTCAGTGAAAGTTAGATTAATTATGTTATGATTAAGTCATGAGTGTTAGTGGTAAATTTCAGACTTACGTAATAAATTATATAACATAAACTGTAATAGGATTTTATGATTTTTGTAGTTATCTTAACGTGAAAGCTGATATATTGTTCACTGATACTGTTGTATACCTGATAGGATTTATTATGAACCAAACTGTGTTTTAATGCAATCTTTGATTGTCTTTTTTTACTTGCTGAGTGGTTTCAAACTATAATGCCTTTCTTTCTCTTTTGACATGTTTCAGCGTTTTTTGATGCAGCTGCAGACAAATATTTATTTTAGAGTCTCCGAACAATTCACCTCAATTTCAATATACTAGTGCCTGCTGAGTTTCACACCTACAGTTTCACCTTCAAGTCTGTGTGTCTTCCACTTTCTTTCTCTTTGTCTCTTAAACTAATTTGCATACTCACGCACACACACACACACACACACACACACACACACACACACACACACACACACACACACACACACACACACACACACAGATTCTTATCTGTGGGAATGTTACGTGGCAAAAAACGTGGTATTTTGGCCTTATATTCTTTGTGAAAACTCTTCTTTCAAAAAACCCCCAAAACTGTGCTATACACAATTTTGTCAACACCATGGACAAAACAAAAAACAAAAAAAAAACAACTTAAGCAAATGCATAAATTAAAGCTATATTTTCTTGAATAGTCTTTTGAATGTAGGTTAGTCTTATGATTGTAAAGAGACTGTCAGCTTAGCTGCTTTGTAATTCTCTTGTTTGAATCCCTCAGCAGCACGCTTAAAAACTGTGAGGTTATGAATCTCTCCCTCTCTTTTGTTGTGTGTGTGTGTGTGTGTGTGTGTGTGTGTGTGTGAGACAGAGAGAAAGAGAGAAATGGTGTTTAACAAATCAGATCACATCCAATACCACTTTGCAGGAATGGAGACCACAGAGGAAAGAAGGATCAAGAATGGTGAACGATGGAAAGCTCCATACTGTTCTCATGAAAATGTCTCAAAGAGAAAACTGACAGAGGTCATAAAACTGGTTTCACAAGGCGCAATGTTAGCCGGAGACAACAAACTGCTGGCAAATTTACCATAATGTGATATTAGCCACAATGTTTTTAATTAGATGACAGTTTAAAGCCAAGGATGGAGCTTTCTTGAAATCTCAACCAAAGGCCACCGGTGTGCTTGTCCCCTCTCTGCTCTCACTCATAAGCCCCTTTCAACAAACGTATGAAACCTGTGCAGTGCTAGGAAGGTAGCCTCAGAGTATGTCATTTCCTCGTTTTACTTTCAATCATGGTCATCGAGTCTCTGACAATAAGAAAATGTGTTTACATCATTTTTATAGATCCCATAAATAATTGTGACTATATTACAGAACAGCACTGTTCATAATAAGTGTAACGTAATGAAGGAGAAGGTTATGTTAACAAGAAGATTTGTAAAAGAAATCAGCAGTTACTTGTTTTAGACCAGGGGTCTCAAACTCGCTGCGTCCCACATCACCCCTACTTGTATATTGATGTGAAGAAATATAATGCAATTTGGCCCTTGAACTTTTTTTGTTAGAGAGGATTTGTTTGTTGTTGAGTGCAATGGTAAAATAAGTTCTTTAAAAAGCAAAAAATGATTTAATATGAAGACAATGTGAATAACATGTTGAGGGATTGGCTGTGTTAGTTGACATTAGACAATCTCAATAAACATGTAGGATGAACATCAAAATGTGGTCCAATCAAGTTTTTTTAGATAATATATGTTGTTGTTGTTTTGTGTGTGTTTGTTATCAATGTTGTGAAAAAGGTTAAGCTTAGTAAGCCATCAAGCACTGATTACTCGTAGAAGAGCACCAATAGGAGACAGAACTAATTAGAAGGTGTTATTATTCAGTCTGTACATCGAATAGAAGGCACTAACCACAAGGTGATCTTCAATGCATCTCTGTGTGAATGTGAACGGGGCGAGAAGACCCCCACTAACTGCATGTTTTTACACTGTGGGAGGAAGCTGGAGAGAACATGCAGACTCCACACAAAGACCCCGGCCTGATGGGGTTAGGGTCCTGAGTTTGATACCCCAAACTGAACGCAGGACAGAGGAAGGGATGGGTGATGTTCATGTGTGCCCAGGTGTATGATGTGGCTCTTTGCGGTGACACAGTAAAAAATGTGGCTGTTTGTCTGTGACTGGTTGGCTGCCCCAGCCCTGGCCCTTCATGTATTTCAGTAATGTCTTTTTCTCCCGTCTCCTCCTCTCGTTTACATGTTTTGCCCTTGTGACCCATTCCTTCTGTCACGTGTGTTTTCCCCCCAGCCATCATGTTCTGTTTGTGCTTAGTTATGTCCATGTCTCATCTCTAGTCCTCTTTTCCCTCTGTATGTATTTACAGTGTACGTGTTCCTCGTCGGTTCGTCATGCTAAGTCTGCATGTCTTATTCCGTCATGTGTCATGTATCACTCCAAATCTCACTGACTTTAACTGATAATAACTGTTTGCTGAGTGTTATGTCTAAAAGGTATTGCACAATCGCCTCTAGTAGAGGATCAGGTTTGTTTTCCACTGATAATGGATTTTAACATGACTGACCAATGATTGTGGAGCACGTCCATGAAGGATCTTATAAATACAACGAGCAAACTTAAATGTTTTAAAATGTTCAAAACTTAATATATTATATTTCTGAAGTATGACGGAAGGAAAAAGTTTCATATTTTTAAAAATATCCAATTTCATATGATCAAATTTATGTCAAAAAGTTCATATTTATTCCTCCTATGTCATGTGTGAGTACTGTACTGTAAATGTCATATATATCAGATGATACTGATAACCTAATGCTAATAACTATGCAGAGGTCTCTAGGCCTCGACTTTTATGGAGCATGTGAAGTTTGGGGCAGAGTGGACAAAGAAAAGTTTCTCAGCAGGTTCAACAGGTTGCTACAACACAGGCCGATGAAGTATTGCACTCACTCATCCAAACTGGCAAACATGTAACATACACCCTAAGACTGATCCTGCTTTTTACTCCTTTGCTATGATTTAATTTGATATTATGTAGCCATGGAGACAGTTTGCATAGATTAGAATGTTAGATTCCTGTGATGTCATCAATGCCCGATGTTTTGTTTTAATGTCTTGTGATAGTTCTAAGTGCAGACAAAGTCAGAGTTCAAGTGAGTTTAGTCCAATTTTGATCCAGTTTCTGACATGTGGTCAAAATCTTGGCCGACCTTTACCACACCACGTGCTGTGGGTGTGCGTAAATATCTAGGTGAGTAAAGTCCTTTACCTGTTAAATTCATCTTAATTTGGGGCTTTTACTTCAGGTGTTTTGATTCAGTAGTAACCAAGTGATCTTTGTACAAACTGCAGACCGCCACACTGATCCCTGGTTCCTCAGGATAGAGGACAGGACGTCAGATGGGCGAATCAAGAGCTCCAAACGGAAAGATTGTGCCACAGAAAGACTGGAAAACACAATATTGTCACAGATGTCATTTATGTCATAAAGCCTTTCTCATGTATGCACTCAGCTTGAAGTCCTGGAACAAGACAGCTTGATATCATATATGCATACAGTATGATGTCATCCTGTGTCCTCTGACGACCCGCTGCCACTGAAAGGCAGTGTTAGAGGGACACTTGGGCATTTATCGCAGCATATATTCATATTCAGTGAATTTTGGTTAGAGAGAGATAAAACCTGCAGCTCAGAATCGAGCGCAAAAAAGACGGAAACCGCCGACGCGGTCAGTGAGCTGTCAGCTTTCAGCCCCGACGGCGTGTCCGTGTACGGGCCGTCGGGTGAGAAAGCCGAGGAAGAGAAAGCTGATTGTGATGCTTCGGGTCTGTGTTTACATCTTTGTGTGGAGTCCGTGTACCTGCTCTCATTTACTGGTTGGTGGTTGTTGAAATAGTTTTGTGAGCCTTAACCTGAGATTCTGGCGTTTCTGGCAAAATACATTTATATTTAAAAGTCCATTCAGGATTTAATGAATCAATATCGCTTCATTCAAGCTACTCACCTCTCTCTATCCACCTGCACTTTCAAACGCACACACGTAGGACTACGGGAATATCTGGACCACGGCCAGAGCGGTCCCGCCCCTGACTATCTCTGATTGGTTTAGACCACGATAGGGGCCTAATGTGTGTCAGTTGTTGACCACACGGACACTTTCAGACTTGCGGAGACTTTTTTTTTAATGTACTGAACGGCTGGTCGCTGGTGCGATCTAGGATTTTATTAGTCGCACCAGTGAGAAATTTGGCCGCAAATGTGACCAAATTGGTCAGACTCTAGAGCCCAGAGATCAGCTGCTGTCTGAACTGCACACTTACACTTGGGTTTTGTATTTTTTGGCTTTTTCTCTGCTCTTTTTTGAATTATGAATTCAAGAGGATTTGGATTTCTGTCGATTTCCTGCAGGATTACAACTTCCGAGAGTTTCCATTTTATTTTATTTTGTTTTATTTTGAATTATAACTTTGAGAGGATTTGGATTTCAACTGAATCCCTGGAGTGTTGAAGTTGCAGGGATGCAAAACAGAGATAAGGGCCTCTTCAGGCATGGATGTGCCCGTTCTCTCAATCTCTCTCCTCAAAAGATCAACATTAGCTAAGAGTGGGTTAATTAGATGAGTATTAAGTGATTTCATTATGTGATCATAGTATGTGAGCTGGCTTTCCCCCCTCCTGCTAAATTGCTTTAATAAAATATCCTGCATTCAAAAGGTTTAAATAGTGGACATTCATTTTTTAACTCTTTCTAAAACAACAACAAGGCATAAAGCTGTGTATAAGTTTACACCTATATAAATATCACTTACACATTTAATTTACAGTTACAAGTTACAAAGTCACTTTCATCTACGCAGGACTGTAAGCTGTCGTCTGTGAGGCGTCAGCTGTGTTTGTTTGTAACACAGTTCATGGTGGAGAACAGCTGCTCACATACGTATGTGGATCTGAAGATCGTCAGGACTCCAAATGCATATTTCTTCATGTTTATGTGTCGGGATGGCATTCCATGTTTCAAACAAGGTTCTCAGTATCACCTGAAAATCCAGTCACATTTAACAGGGATGGATCGATGGTCAGGGCAGTGATGGGGAAGGATAATGTGGGTTTTTCCTCTCTGAACTCGTGGAATTATTTCCCAAATAACTGTGGTGATTGCAGACTGCAAATGCTCTGAATTTATTAACTGTCAGTTTGCACTCAAACGCTAACACCTCCTCCAGCATGTGTAACGCTGTGCCTCCTCTCCCCCGAAGAGTTGTATTCAGCTTCTTCTGGTTCGCTGTAATGTTCATGAGCAGAAAAGGCGAGCCCTTTGCTGCTCATGAAAACTTTCACCTCTCCCAGACATGCAGCAAAGCGTTTTAGCACCTCTCCTCTGGACAGCAGGACTCTGTCATACAGCAGGAGATCAGGGTAAATGCTCTCCACCTCATCCAGTAATGAACAGAACTGACTGGGATTTAAACCTGTTGCCATTATTTTATTGATGATCTGAATGACAACATTTATGACCTCTGTGCATTCTAGAGGAAAGGTTTGCGCACACAATGCCTCTTGGTGCAGGATACAGTGAAACGTCAGCATCTTTCTATCCAGTGACTTCTGCAGCCAGGCCACAAAGCCCCTGTGCAGTCATACTTACCATACTTTTATTTTTATATTTCAATATCACAATAATCTTCTAATTTAGAACTACAAGTTAAAAAAGAACTAACATAAGTTAGCCGCTGTAAACACAGTTTCTAAAATCCAGAGAGTAATTATTCATGGTAAGGAATTCATGTGGACTCTAAGCCTGTGGGCAGGCAAGGACATTTAAACAGTGAGGCTGACGACCTACCATTTCTTCGTGTAACTGCTTCTGGTCTAAAAGGGACTCCAATACCAAAATCGATGAATTTGACACATAGAAATGCTGGATGATCAGGCGATGTGTCAAACACAATGTTTTCTGGCTTAATGTCTCGATGGTAGACACCCTTGGATTGCATTTCAGTGGCTGCATGTACCAGCTGTCTCATTATGACCAGACAGAGAAATGAAAAATACGTTCAAATAATCAGATTTACATTATCCATTAAAGTTTGCCATATATGTTATCTTTCCACTCGCTGACCTTAACCTCCCTCTCGTGCACAAAGGTTCTTCTGTTTGCCAGGTAGGCTTCCAAGTCTATGTTTTTTTGGTCTTTCAAAGACCATAATGAGTTCGTCTTCCAAGTCATACCAGTCGTTTTAAGCGGGCGTCACATTGCTGCTCGTAGCCTCTGGTCCTGCCCCCAGTTTTATTAGCAATGCCACCTTCTTGGGAATCTCGGTCATTTTACCATTAAGAAGCTTGAGAAACAGAACATCAAGGTCAGTGTTCAAACATAAGGCTGTTTGAGGTACACGTTGGGGGAAAACAACAGAAAAAGACAAACATTTCTTACCACTGGTAGGTAGCTGACTAAAAACTGAGCAACATGCTTAATCACCACCTGCATTACAGAGAAAATGTGTTTTAGAAAAAGAGAACAGGAGGAACTAGAAGAATTGTAAAGTGCACACATAAGAAGCCATACTGGGAAATTGTCTTGTCTGCGTTTTCCAAAGAAGACAGTCCCAAAGCCTCCTTCACCCAGCTTATCCTGCTCTTCGTATTTTTCTTCAAAGTCCTCTACAGAGAGACAAAACAAACACAGGGGTTGTGATTAGTTGTATGTAGGAAAGCTGACTTTGCCTCAATGTACACATTCATACAGTCTTTGTTAGAAGCTTCCTAGTGATTAGCAGATGGATACCAGCTAAACTCTGAGAGCTTGGGAAAGAGGCTCTATCACTGCAGGTTTGGTGTGAACTTACCTATGTACTTCTTACCTTTAGTGTGACTTTTGTATGTGCTATGTGTATCTGACTCATAGACGGAGCAGCTGGCCTCCTCCTGTGAGCTTGATGTCTTGCTCTTTTTACTGCGTGGTTGTTTTGTTCCATCGCTGCTTGACTTTCCTTTGCTGCTCTTCTTTCTAAAAGCAGCTGCAAAAACCAAAACCAATTAGACCTCTGAACTCCACACAGGCCTACAGATGATCAATAACTATAAAACAAAAAATCTCTGAATCTCTCACTTACACTTCTCCAAGACAAGATGGCTGAGACCAACCGGACTTTTGCTGTCCTTCCTTCTTTGGGAAGCTTTTTCCAGTCTTTCTGTGGCACAATCTTTCCGTTTGGAGCTCTTGATTCGCCCATCTGACGTCCTGTCCTCTATCCTGAGGAACCAGGGATCAGTGTGGCGGTCTGCAGTTTGTACAAAGATCACTTGGTTACTACTGAATCAAAAAACCTAAAGTAAAAGCCCCAAATTAAGATGAATTTAACAGGTAAAGGACTTTACTCACCTAGATATTTACGCACACCCACAGCACGTGGTGTGGTAAAGGTCGGCCAAGATTTTGACCACATGTCAGAAACTGGATCAAAATTGGACTAAACTCACTTGAACTCTGACTTTGTCTGCACTTAGAACTATCACAAGACATTAAAACAAAACATCGGGCATTGATGACATCACAGGAATCTAACATTCTAATCTATGCAAACTGTCTCCATGGCTACATAATATCAAATTAAATCATAGCAAAGGAGTAAAAAGCAGGATCAGTCTTAGGGTGTATGTTACATGTTTGCCAGTTTGGATGAGTGAGTGCAATACTTCATCGGCCTGTGTTGTAGCAACCTGTTGAACCTGCTGAGAAACTTTTCTTTGTCCACTCTGCCCCAAACTTCACATGCTCCATAAAAGTCGAGGCCTAGAGACCTCTGCATAGTTATTAGCATTAGGTTATCAGTATCATCTGATATATATGACATTTACAGTACTCACACATGACATAGGAGGAATAAATATGAACTTTTTGACATAAATTTGATCATATGAAATTGGATTTTTTTTAACTATGAAACTTTTTCCTTCCATCATACTTCAGAAATATAATATATTAAGTTTTGAACATTTTAAAACATTTAAGTTTGCTCGTTGTATTTATAAGATCCTACATGGATGTGCTCCACAATCATTGGTCAGTCATGTTAAAATCCATTATCAGTGGAAAACAAACCTGATCCTCTACTAGAGGCGATTGTGCAATACCTTTTAGACATAACACTCAGCAAACAGTTATTATCAGTTAAAGTCAGTGAGATTTGGAGTGATACATGACACATGACGGAATAAGACACGCAGACTTAGCATGACGAACCGACGAGGAACACGTACACTGTAAATACATACAGAGGGAAAAGAGGACTAGAGATGAGACATGGACATAACTAAGCACAAACAGAACATGATGGCTGGGGGGAAACACACGTGACAGAAGGAATGGGTCACAAGGGCAAAAGATGTAAACGAGAGGAGGAGACGGGAGAAAAAGACATTACTGAAATACATGAAGGGCCAGGGCTGGGGCAGCCAACCAGTCACAGACAAACAGCCACATTTTTTTACTGTGTCACCGCAAAGAGCCACATCATACACCTGGGCACACATGAACATCACCCATCCCTTCCTCTGTCCTCAGTTTGGGGTATCAAACTCAGGACCCTAACCCCATCAGGCCGGGGTCTTTGTGTGGAGTCTGCATGTTCTCTCCAGCTTCCTCCCACAGTCTAAAGACATGCAGTCAGTGGGGGTCTTCTCGCCCCGTTCACATTCACACAGAGATGCATTGAAGATCACCTTGTGGTTAGTGCCTTCTATTCGATGTACAGACTGAATAATAACACCTTCTAATTAGTTCTGTCTCCTATTGGTGCTCTTCTACGAGTAATCAGTGCTTGATGGCTTACTAAGCTTAAGTTTATTCACAACATTGATAACAAACACACACAAAACAACAACAACATATATTATCTAAAAAAAACTTGGACCACACTTTTGATGTTCATCCTACATGTTTATTGAGATTGTCTAATGTCTGCGACGGTATCTTCTCCCACGTCTGCGGACACCCGAGGCCTTGTGGGCTCTCCTGCGTCTGCGAACGGGGCGAGAAGCACGTTTGCGTCTATACCTGTGTCGTGGCATCGTCCAAAACGGCGGTACCTGCTCCACGTCACGGGTTCTATTTATGGACTCACCTGGCAACTTTAGTGATGTCACTGCTGATGTTGTCACTGTTGGTGTGACCTCATGACTCATTCATGCCATCTGAACTCTGGTGTAATTATGAGGTCACAGGGGGACGTGAATTTATTCACAAAGTTGAAAGAGAGTTTGGGTCATAACTCAAAGACACAATGATGCAGTCAAATCATTGGAATTAAATATCTGTAAATTACACGATTTAGAGGGTTCTGACATCACATCCAGTCTCTCTGCTGTGATGTCAAATATCAACGCCCAAACCACACGACCGACAAATAACACAGAACACGCAGCCAGTGACGCACCAAACACACACCACGTTTAGTGACCAATAAATCAAGCGCCACAGGTGGTGTAAATGACAGCTCAGGGATGTGTAATGATGTTGATTTTTTCTGTTCTTGTTCCTTTTTACCAAGCCGGGTTTGTTGGTCCTTGTTTCCCTCTCCTGCTGAGTTCCTCCTGACGGAGTTCATAAGCCAGTCAAAGATCTGCACGTCACAATGGACTGAGATGTCAACTTCCTCCCACCAAAAAAAAAAGAAAAAAGAAAAGTCGTCATGCAGCAGGAGAACAAAAAGTCATACTACAGCTACTGCACCCCTCTAATTTATTAGATTCTTTCAATCATGTGTTTCATAGGGGCCTCGGAGCACTTCTGCAAACTAAATGAGCTGTGCTGGAACTTACACCATCACGTAACCCATAAAGGAAATCTCTTATTCATAAAAAGAAACAAATGTTTGCTTTGATTACTCCTTGAGAAACTGAATGTCACGGTCCTGGGTCGCTGGCTCAGTGTTTTCTGTTTTGTTTTATTAATCTTTGATTTCTTGATGTGTGATGTTAGTTCTTAGGTTTTGGTTCTGTGTCCCCGGTATTTATTTGCCACTGAGTTACACAAAGGCACATATGATGTCATACAAGCAGACTCATCTTTACACGTGTACTGCAGCCCTGAACATTACCAGCTTCAGATTCTATTATCAAACTTTGCAACAGCAGCCTTAATTACTTTGAACTCAAAACAATTAGCACCTGCAGCCACTGTCCTGTGTTGAGTACACCTCTCAAAACAACTAAATGTACTTTAATGTGTTTGGATTTCTTTGGGGTGGTCCACTACTGTAAAGAGCGGTGAGGCAGCCCGCTCCTGATTTATCCTGCTTTCTTTCCCGCACCTGGAGGGCGTCGCCACCTCCTCATGAGGGCTGGCTAGTTTTTGGGAGTGTGTGTATGTGTCTGTACAACTGTGCTTATTGTTTTGTGTATTCCAAACTGATTCGTGTCCTCATCTCTGCAGTGCCGCCGTCTCCTGCATCCCGGCATGTTTCTAAGGTACGTTTTCTCCTTTTTTATGTTGTTCTTGTGGTTTTTGCACTCACATGAGGTCTGAAATTGGGGCTATTTAACAGGATTATGACATCACATATATTTAGAATTTTACCACCAATTTGATCCTTTGATCCTTGAATCCATAAATAGGGGTGAGAAGCGATGACTTTTAGTCCATTAATCACAGCATTTATGTTCGCAGAATTGAAACGTTCGCCAGAGAAGTATTTTGAAACATCTGGATCCTTTTCGGAGTAACTGCTTACAGATTCCAACATGTCTCAGAGTGAACAACCCTACAGATTTTTAAGATAAGTTTTCTTTCTTTTTTCTGTTTTTCTGCGATTCAGAGTATTATAACTGCTTAATGCGTGTCAGAGTATGTCAACTGCTCAGTGCATAATGCATAATTCAATGTATCACTGTAATTTTACAGTGATTGTTGGCTGTAGAAGACATCAACAATACAGCAATAATGAGCACTTACTATATTCAGAATTCAAATAAGTGCTTATGTTTCAATTTATTTATCAATTTCAATTTTATTTATATACCAAATCACAACAAAAGTTGCCTCAAGGCACTTCATAGATACAGAGAAAAACCCAACAATCATATGACCCCCTATGAGCAAGCACTTTGGCGACAGTGGGAAGGAAAAACTCCCTTTTAACAGGAAGAAACCTCCGGCAGAACCAGGCTCAGGGAGGGGCGGCCATCTGCTGCGACCGGTTGGGGTGAGAGAAGGAAGACAGGATAAAAGACATGCTGTGGAAGAGAGACAGAGGTTAATAACAGATATGATTCAATGCAGAGAGATCTGTTAATACATAGTGAGTGAGAAAGGTGACTGGAAAGGAAAAAGGAAAAACTCAATGCATCATGGGAATCCCCCGGCAGCCTACGTCTATTGCAGCATAACTAAGGGAGGATTCAGGGTCACCTGGTCCAGCCCTAACTATATGCTTTAGCAAAAAGGAAAGTTTTAAGCCTAATCTTGAAAGTAGAGATAGTGTCTGTCTCCCGAATCCAAACTGGAAGCTGGTTCCACAGAAGAGGGGCCTGAAAACTGAAGGCTCTCCCTCCCATTCTACTTTTAAATACTCTAGGAACAACAAGTAGGCCTGCAGAGCGAGAGCGAAGTGCTCTAATAGGGTGATATGGTACTACAAGGTCATTAAGATAAGATGGGGCCTGATTATTTAAGACCTTGTATGTGAGGAGCAGGATTTTGAATTCAATTCTGGATTTAACAGGAAGCTAATGAAGGGAAGCCAAAACAGGAGAAATATGCTCTCTCTTTCTAGTCCCTGTCAGTACTCTTGCTGCAGCATTTTGGATTAGCTGAAGGCTTTTCAGTGAGTTTTTTGGACATCCTGATAATAATGAATTGCAGTAGTCCAGCCTGGAAGTAATAAATGCATGAACTAGTTTTTCAGCGTCACTCTGAGACAGGATATTTCTAATTTTAGAGATGTTGCGCAAATGGAAGAACGCAGTCTTACATATTTGTTATATATCTGCGTTGAAGGACATATCCTGGTCAAAAATGACTCCAAGGTTCCTCACAGTGTTACTGGAGGCCAAGGTAATGCCATCCAGAGTAAGAATCTGGTTAGATACCATATTTCTAAGCTTTTCAGCGCCGAGTACAATAACCTCAGTTTTATCTGAATTGATAAGCATATTGATAATTGATAAGTTAGCGGCCATCCAGGTCTTTATGTCTTTAAGACATTCCTGCAGTTTAACTAATTGGTGTGTGTTATCTGGCTTCATGGACAGATAGAGCTGGGTGTCATCTGCATAGCAGTGAAAATGTATGCTATGTCTTCCAATGATGCTGCCTAAGGGAAGCATGTATAATGTAAACAGAATTGGTCCTAGCACTGAACCCTGTGGAACTCCATAATTAACCTCAGTGTGTGAAGAGGACTCTCCATTTACATGCACAAATTGGAGTCTATTAGATAGATATGATACAAACCACTGCAGTGCAGTACCTGTAATACCCACAGCATGTTCTAATCGCTCTAATGGGATATTATGGTCAACAGTATCGAATGCTGCACTAAGGTCTTCTAGGACAAGCACAGAGATGAGTCCACTGTCAGAGGCCAGAAGAAGATCATTTGTAACCTTCACTAAAGCTGTGATGAGCTCTGAAACCTGACTGAAACTCTTCAAATAAACCATTCCTCTGCAGATGGTCTGTTAGCTGTTTGACAACTACTCTTTCAAGGATTTTTGATATGAAAGGAAGGTTGGAGATTGGCCTATAATTAGCTAAGACTGCTGGGTCTAGAGATGGCTTTTTGAGTAAAGGTTTAACTACAGCCACCTTGAAGGCATGTGGTACATAGCCGATTATTAGAGATAGGTTGATCATATATAAGATCGAAGAATTAATCAATGGCAGGACTTCTTTGAGCAGTTTTGTAGGAATGGGGTCTAAAAGACACGTTGATGGTTTGGAGGAAGTAATTATTGAAGTTAACTCAGAAAGATCAATTGGAGAAAAAGAGTCTAACTTAACATCAATGGTACTAAGAGTAGCTGTAGATAATATTACATCTGTGGGATGATTATTGGTCATTTTTTCTCTAATGATAAAAATTTTATTTGTGAAGAAGTTCATGAAGTCATTACTAGTTAACGTTAAAGGGATGGTTGGCTCAAAAGAGCTCTGACTTTTTGTCAGCCTGGCTACAGTGCTGAAGAGAAACCTGGGGTTGTTCTTATTTTCTTCAATCAGTGACGAATAGTAAGATGTTCTGGCTTTGCGGAGGGCTTTCTTATAAAGCAACAAACTATTTCTCCAAGCTAAATGATGATCCTCTAAATTTGTGACACGCCATTTCCTCTCCAGATTACGAGTCATCTGCTTTAGGGTACGTGTTTGAGAATTATACCACGGAGTCAGGTACTTCTGATTAGAGACCTTAGTTTTCACTGGAGCTACAGTATCCAGAGTCGTACGTAGTGAGGAGGTGAAATTATTAACCAGATAATCGACCTCTGTTGGGGTAGCGTTCAGATAGCTACTCTGCTCTGTGTTGGTACAGGGCATTGACGATGATAACAGTGGGTGGATTATATTCTTAAACTTAGTTACAGCGCTTTCAGAAAGACATCTACTTTGATAAAGTCTACTCTCCACTGCTGTGTAATCAATTATTGTAAATGTAAATGTTATCAAGAAATGATCAGACAGGAGAGGGTTTTCAGGAAACACTGTTAAATGTTCAGTTTCTATGCCATATGTTAAAACAAGATCTAGAGTGTGATTAAAGTGGTGGGTGGGTTTTTTTACAGTTTAAGAGAAACCAATTGAGTCTAATAACAGATTAAATGCCATGTTGAGGCTGTCATTTTTAGCATCTACATGGATGTTAAAATCACCCACAATAATTATTTTATCTGAGCTCACAACTAAATTAGATATAAAGTCTGAGAAATCAGACAGAAACTCTGTGTAAGACCCAGGTGGACGATAGATGATAACAAGTAAGACTGGTTTCTGAGTTAACAGCTCCCACCCCATACAGGCCACCCTGACAACACTAACACACTGTTTTCCCTCCAGTGATAGGCTGCTGCACCCACAGTGTGCAAAGGGGAGATTTTGGAGGCCTTTCCCTCCAGCTGCTGTCAGCCTGTACACTGCACAACAGCAGTGAATGTACACCACATATGCACAAACTGGGGTCTTTACATATATCAGTGTGCAATACCTGTTAATACCTATTAACACCCAACAACTGCACTATGAAATGTTTCATTCTTCTCCTAATAGTAATCTGTATTATTGCATCACATATATAGCGAACAGTTAGATTTGCTCACCCGGTGGCTGGGAGAAGAGTCGTCTAAGCATGCCAAACGTATACGCTCTGTCCATCTCAACAATCCAGCAGAGGGCCTACGTCGAGTTTGGACACGGCTACAAGAATGTTATGGCACTCTAGAGGCTATTGAGAAGTCGCTCCTTGACAGACTTGAACGCTTTCCTAGAGTGTCAAACAAAGACCCACAGAATCTCAGAGAACTTGGCAACCTACTTTCTGAAATTGATTCAGCCAAACCAGACGGCTCTTTATCTGGGCTAGTGTATTTGGACACATCACATGGCATTGCCCCAATAGTTGATAAGTTGTCAACAAATCTTCAACACAGGTGGATGTCAGAGGGGACTAAATACAAGCAGAGACATTATGTATATTTCCCTCCATTCTCATTCTTCTGTCGCTTTATACAAGATGAAGCGAAAATGAGAAATGACCCTGGTTTTAAGTCTACTGTATCAGGTCCCACATCCTATCCAATAACTCACGACAACCACTATACCAGATTTGTCAAGTCAAGACCGCCTGTTGCCGTCCACAAAACAGAGGTAAACAAAACTCACAAACCAAGCTTAGTGAGTTCACAAACAAACTGTGTCCCATCCACAAGAAATCGCACCCGTTAAGTAAGTGTAGAGGTTTCAGTGAAAAGACACTAGATGAGCGTAAGGCATACCTCAGAGAACACAGCATCTGTTTTAGGTGCTGCGATTCCTCAGCTCACCAAGCTAAAGACTGTAAGGAAGAGATTACTTGCCTAGAGTGCAACAGCAACAAACACGTTGCAGCGCTGCATGCAGGTCCAGCTCCATGGACACAAAACACAAAAGCTCAAAACATTGCCCCAGACCAGGACAGGGAGGAGCATGGTGGTGAGAGTAGCCTAGACTTGGAGACTAGCTCAGCATGCACTCAAGTTTGTGGGGACTTATGTGGGGGGCGTTCCTGCTCAAAAATATGTCAAGCCTACATTTATCCAAAGGGGCATCCAGACAAAAAAGTCAAGGTTTACGCTATCATAGATGACCAGAGCAATAGGTCATTAGCGAAGTCACAAATGGCCGCTTAGCTGAGAACCTCAGTCCGTTGATGGCCAGTTCAGCTCTCCTCCGCCTTCTTTGCTCGAGTGTGACTCACTCCCAGACAACAAGAATGAAATCCCAATGCAAGAGATTGCTCTAGCCCATCCGCACCTCAAACACCTAGCAGATCATATGCAGCCCCTAGACCCTGAGGCCAAGATTATGTTGCTGTTAGGCCGAGACATAATACAAGTGCACAAAGTGTATGAACGAGTGAATGGACCAGTCAATGCTCCATTTGCCCAGAGACTTGCACTTGGGTGGGTTATTGTAGGTGATGTATTCTTAGGAGGAGCCCATAAGCCAGCCATCATAGGCACATACAGAACGAGTGTTCTAGAGAACGGGCGTCCAAGTCTCCTAACACCCTGTCAGAACAGCTTTCATGTCAAAGAGCAGTCACACAACAAATCCTGGGACACTCGCAGTTCATGTCAAATAGGGAAACACATATTCCAGCAAAGTGAAAAGGACGAAGAGGTAGCCCCTTCAATTCAATTCAATTCAATTCAATTTTATTTATATAGCGCCAAATCACAACAAATGTCGCCTCAAGGAGCTTCATAGATACAGAGAAAAGCCCAACAATCATATGACCCCCTATGAGCAAGCACTTTGGCGACAGTGGGAAGGAAAAACTCCCTTTTAACAGGAAGAAACCTCCGGCAGAACCAGGCTCAAGGGAGGGGCGGCCATCTGCTGCGACCGGTTGGGGTGAGAGAAGGAAGACAGGATAAAAGACATGCTGTGGAAGAGAGACAGAGATTAATAACAGATATGATTCAATACAGAGAGGTCTATTAACACATAGTGAGTGAGAAAGGTGACTGGAAAGGAAAAACTCAATGCATCATGGGAATCCCCCGGCAGCCTACATCTATTGCAGCATAACTAAGGGAGGATTCAGGGTCACCTGGTCCAGCCCTAACTATATGCTTTAGAAAAAAGGAAAGTTTTAAGCCTAATCTTAAAAGTAGAGATAGTGTCTGTCTCCCGAATCCAAACTGGAAGCTGGTTCCACAGAAGAGGGGCCTGAAAACTGAAGGCTCTCCCTCCCATTCTACTTTTAAATACTCTAGGAACAACAAGTAGGCCTGCAGAGCGAGAGCGAAGTGCTCTAATAGGGTGATATGGTACTACAAGGTCATTAAGATAAGATGGGGCCTGATTATTTAAGACCTTGTATGTGAGGAGCAGGATTAAACAGGAAGCCAATGAAGGGAAGCCAAAACAGGAGAAATATGCTCTCTCTTTTCTAGTCCCTGTCAGTAGGTCCCCCTTCCCTTGAGGACCAAGTTTTTCTGGAAATAATGGAAAGAGACTTTTACCAAGACGATGCAAATAGCTGGACAGCTCCACTTCCTTTCCGTACACCGACGACCCGCCTCCCAAACAACAGACACCAAGCACTAAGTCGCTTAGAGTCGCTGCGCCGCACATTAAACAAACGCCCTGAGATGGAGAGACACTTTATGGATTTTATGCAGGGGTTGTTTGACAGAGATCACGCAGAACCATTCTGGATTGGACTATCTGAGTGAGTCGCAGACTGAGTAGAAGAGGACGGTGTGTGTGCCTGCCATGGACATTGCCTCACCTCCCTGGGATGTTTAAGAGTTTAGTGTTTAGTATTTCCAGTTCGGGAGCTGGAGGGCCCGGATCGATTCCCCAATGTGACAGCACTTTCAATTATTCTTAATTCATTTTCTAATCACATATTGTCAACACGTGATAATGTTGGCCTGTCCTGTATTAGGCATTCAGGATTTTCTTTGATGGCTATTTAGCTCTTATGGCATGAACTTGCTCAGTGCATTAAATAAGTGCATAAATAAGATGTTAAAATCATCATCATGTCATCATATCAAACATGATAGATTTGGGGGGAGTTTGTTTGGCACATGCTGACTGCATTCTAACTATAACCAGAACAGGAGGCGAGAGCAGAGAACAAGAGTGCAGCAGTTTGGTGAAAGGAACAGGAAAGGTGAAGAAGAGGTGAGCATCCAAAAGACGAGCAAGAGGACAGTTTCAAAGGAGACATTATGGCACAATAAAAACTGTAAGAGCAGAGATTCGTTCATATCTTTCGTATTTTTTCTTTAGCTTTTACTCCCGCTGCTTGCAATAAATCAAATATAAAGAACAAAGAAGAACAACTCAAATTCCATTGATTGTTTAGTTCAGTGTTACTCTGTGATTGTTTGACATTTCATGTAAATGTGACTATAAAATATAGTCAATAATATTAAAAAGGTGCTGTTACTGAGTGATGCGGATGCTGCAGGCGGTGATGCTGCAGGCGGTGATGCTGCAGGCGGTGATGCTGCAGGCGGTGATGCTGCAGGCGGTGATGCTGCAGGCGGTGGCTGAACGGACCTCCCTGGACCGTCAGCAGACAAGACTTGATGCTGGCTAGGTTCTCCCGAACCCCCAGCTGACGAGGCGTGGTGCTGGACGGGCTCCTCGGGCCCTCCAGCCGACATAGCAGGAAGCTGGCTGGGTTCTCCTGAACCCCCAGCCAATGTGACTTGAGGCTGGACAGGCTCCTCGGGCCCTCCAGCTGGAGCAGATGCAGGGCCAGAGGCAAGTGGGACCCCTGGCTGCATAGGTAGCTGAATTGGTGCTTGCACTAATTGCTGAGTTACCGGCTGGGCAGTTGACTGAAACAGAAGTTGTAGTGGTGGTTGTGATGATGGTTGTGCTGGTGGTAGTGATGGTTGGAGCTTGCAACAGAGCTGGTAACCGACTCTCAGCATCTCTTCTCCGGGGAACAGGGATGGGTACTGGGCCTGGCCGAAAACCAGCCATCCCCACCTGAACAACAGATACAGGTCCAGGGAAGAGCTGTGTTCTGGCTGCCTTTACCCTGGGGGCCGGTGTGGGTGCAGGAGCTAACTGGACCGCCGCTGCTCCCACCCGAGGAACTGAAACGGGTGCAGGAGTGAGCAGGGTCTCAGTTGCCCTCACACGGGGAACCAGAACAGGCACAGGCAACGACCGGCGACCGGCACCATCCCCACCCAAGGAACAGGTACGGATGCAGGGATGAACAGAGCCATGGTTTGCCTGGGAAATGAAGGACAGATCAGCTGGACCTCAGCCACCCCCACCCAATGAGCTGGTATGGATGCAAGGGAAAGCTGGGCCCGAGCTGCCCTGGGAACTGGAACTGGAGGCGGAGAGCAGAGCAGAGGAGCTGTAACAGTCACGGGGAAAACCAGGTTTATGGTACCAGACATGGTTCTAGAAAACCGAGACTTAGTGCAGGCTGACCTTGGTAAAACTGCTACTCTTAAGTCATCCAGGTTGACATTAGCAGTCTTAGGAAAGGTGAGTTCAGGGGCAGTCACAGGTGCTGGAGAAATCATACAAGCCGTGTCTGAATAAACTGGGTGCGAAGCAACATTAAACACAGTCTTACAAAACGCAGCCTGGGAAGTTGCACACAAAGTTTCCAGGGCTACTGGCTGAAAAGCATGGCGCACAGAGTTATACAGACATGATCGTGGAACCGAAACTCTAACTTGAGCAACCAACTCTGCAGTGTTCAAGCCAAGTATTTTTGCCAGCTTGTTAACAGCAGGTGACACCTTGTTGCTCTTAACCTGGACAATCACAGAACGCACAGTCTTGAAGAGTTCTCAATGAGCAACACAAACAGTCTTTGAATGAGCATACTCTGGGCTTGTGAAATTTAAGTCAGGAGAGGTTATGGAAACATGAGGTTTATCACAGGCAGCCTCAGAATGAACTGGCTGGTGAGCCGCGTAACACATGGGTGAAGCAACAACAACAACAGTCTCATGAGGTGTTGCCTGAACAGCATAGATGGAATTTGGCTGGGAAATTGAACTGTCCCTGTTTAGTTTAGCAGTAGGAGACATTGTCTTTTGAGCAGAGCAGCAAATAGTCTTTTAAACAGCATTTTTAATGTCCTGAGTGAGATTATGATTGTCCAAGTCAGAAAATTCCATTACATATTCACACATGTAATCTACATCTGAAAGCTCACTATTAATTAGCACTACCGAAGCCTTCCTTGTACTATTAACTGATCCAAAAACACGTGGCTCAGGATCAACATAACTTGGCACAGAAGTGAAAACAGAAACTCCAGTTTTTTCAGAGTTACATCCAGAAACTACACTCTTATTTACAGAACACAAAACTTCATTCAACTCTGGTGAAATAAGGTCATTTGACTCCTGAATTTTCTCAAAATTGGAGGAAACAAAAAATGGATCATTAGAATGCTCAGAGTCCCAAAAAGCAACCTCAGAGTCAGCCATCTTGGGATCATCAGTTTCTATCCTTACAGACTCAGAGTTAACAGTCAAAAAGTTAACCGACTCTGGATTCACTGCCTCTGAGCTTAAAGTTCCCCGCGTGGAAGAAGCCGGGTGAAAATTGATCTGTTCACTCACCACGTCCAGCTGTTCAAAGCATGAACTGGACTCGGTGAGGGACGGTGACGACGAGAACGCTGCTTTCTTTTGGAAACGGGAGCAGCAGAGGAAACGGAAGGTGTTGGAGCAACGGTGACCAGGCCCTCATCCTCCGACCACATTCCTGCCAGGCATGAGGCAGGTGAGGGGTGGTCGGGACCAGACGTGAGGGAGGAAAGAGTCTGATGCTGCGACTGCAGCTGCTGCAGCGGAGCTTAAGAAATCTCCGTCCGCTGCGGCATTGTGAGAGGGTGCGCTCGCTGTGACTGAGGCGGAGTGGACGAGGAGATGAGGGTGAATTGGGCCAGCTCCCGGGTTTTGGCTGCCTCCTTAGCCTGGGTCAGCGAACGGCTGAACTCCGAAGCTATAGAGAGCTGGCGCAGGTGAGGATTTCCGTCGAATATGGCTTGTATTGCATTCAGCCCGACTGAGAATGTCTGCAAATCTGAGGCGTGGCTAATGCGAGTCATCAGTCCGAGGATGCGAGCAAGGTCCACTTCTCTTTCTCGGTGAGGTGAGTCCGCTGGGTCCATGTTATGGTTGCGTCCTTCTGTCACGATGAGCTGTGTGGCTGTCAGTGGCTGGACCCAAGTGCAGGACTCGGAGACAAAACATTAACTTAAACGGCAGCTTAATTTGGTGGTGAGACTCACTTGGCAATACATAAACAACAACTTAAACTAACTAGACTGGAGATGCATATGACTTTGCCTTTGACCTGAAGGTAGACGACGAAGAATACGCACACAACAAACGTGGAGGACACAACAACTAGCAGGGAAAAACACAGGGCTTAAATACATACTGAGGTGATTAGGGAATGTGAAACAGGAGGAGAGCACAGCTGGGACTCATCAGACATGACAAGACAAGGGGAGGCAAAACTCAACACATTGACATTGACAGTGCCACGTATTGGAGAAGCAAGATGGCGCCTGTGTTTGGCTGTGCCGCTGCCTCCGTCCATGTGTTTGTTTACTTTATATGTTATGCAAGTGTTCTTGCTACAGTTTTGTCCGGTGTCATCTCCCTTCGGATTTATGATCGCCATGCGTTACTGGCGATCAAATCTGCTATGGATAACTTTCAGAGTCAACAATACGACGTTGTTTTCCCACCGCCGCTTGAGCGTGACGCAGCACCTGGTTCACCTGCACTCTTGCCGGTCAGCTCAATTTTGCTTCAGAGGCCTCGTCGGAGGAAGCGGGGGAAGAGAGCCGGCTTTCTTATCCTGCTCCGTCGTCTTCGGGGGCTTTATTCCTGGGCTGCTAGCGGTAAGATCCGCCTGAGACTTGTCGGAGCTGGATTAATCCCCACAACCCACTGTGTTTACCACCCAAGCTCCCACCTAAAAGCATGGAAAGCAATGCCTCATCGCAGCAGGAACCCTGTTTTGCTGCGCAGCTTACCGCATATAGTACGAACTCTGTTCCTGGAAACTCTACCCCTGTCTACCCCTGGGTCGCAGCGTTAAATGGATGTTAATTAATGCAAGTCATTTAAGATATAAGACTTGTTGCCAGCAAGTCTTATATCTTAAATGACTTGTTCTGTACGGAGAAGCTTGATTTTATGTTTATCTCTGAGACGTGGCAGCATGAGAATGAAGTCTCACATCTTTTAGAGCTGTGTCCCGCTGACTGTTCATTTCTCTGTGCACCTCGGATTTCTGGTCAAGGGGGTGGAACAGCGGTAATTTTCAAAAAGACATTCTTATGCCAGATGATCTCCTCAAGCTGCTACAACTCTTTTGAGATGATTATGATAAAAATTGGACGAGAACAGCCCATATACGGCATTTTAATTTATTGTCCACCTGGGTCTGCTGCATCTTTTCTGTCAGACCTACAAGAATTTTTAACTTCCACGATTAAACTGGGCAAGGTCATCATTGTTGGTGACTTCAACATTCATGCAGAGGACTCATCAAATAGTACCACTAAGGAGTTCCTGAGCATTCTGGACTCTTTCAATTTTGTTCAACATGTATCAGGTCCTACTCACACAGCTGGGCATACTCTGGACTTGGTCTTCACCTGTGGTGTTTCCCTTGACCACATGAACTTAAATGATGTTTCTTTTAGCAATCATAAGTCAGTCTTTTTTAATGTATCGTTCAATTCAGAGTCTCTTCCCCAAAGTTTTATTAGGCGTAGGCGCTTTATTGATGACTCTGTCATTTTAAAGTTTTCTTCTCTTTTTAATTTTAAACCTTCTTCTGACAAGGTTGACATCCTTATTAATTCTTTTAATGAACACTGTCTTGCCATTCTTAATCAGGTTGCTCCTTTCAAAACTAGTCATTGCACTGTTAGTTCCTGCACACCATGGTTAAATAATCAAACCCGTGGTCTTCGACGCTTCTGTCGAAAAGCAGAGCGCCTCTGGAAGTCCACTGGGCTGGTTGTCCATCGGGAACACTTCAAAGAACTTCTTCACTTATATAATAAGTCAGTTAAAGAGGCCAGATCCTCTTACTTCAATAATCTCATAAATCGTCATAAAAATAACCCAAGAATTCTATTTCAATAGTAGAGGCAGTTTCAATAGTATTGTTTCTCCTCCAACTCAGCATGCTGTGTTACTTTCTGACGAAGACTGTAGCACTCAATTACTTTGTAAATAAGGTGATGGACTTGAGATCCAAAATCTCCTCAAGTGCCTCCCCTTATGAAGATGCCCCTTGTTGTCCTGGGTCATTTACTTCTTTTTCTCCAATCACACTCAATGACTTAATTGTAGTAATAGGTAAAATGAAATCCTCATCATGCTCCTTAGATATATTACCTCCCTCTGTCCTGTCTGGGACTCTCACCAGCATTGGTCCCACATTACTATCCATCATCAACAATTCACTGAGGCAAGGCTGTGTTCCGTCCTATTTTAAACATGTTGAGTTAACCCCTCTGTTAAAAAAACAGAATTTGATCCTACCTCCCCAATAGTTATCGTCCTATTTCAAGATTGCCATTTATAAGTAAATTACTAGAAAAAATTGTAGAAAATCAGTTCAGGTCCTTACTATGCCGATTGCAGATTTTTGACCCTTTTCAGTCTGGCTTTCAAAAGCAGCACTCTATGGACACCGCTCTCTTAAGGGTCTATAATGATCTACTAATGGCATCTGATGCAGGAAATTGTTCCGTGATCATTTTGCTAGATCTTAGCGCAGCCTTCGATACCATCGACCACAAAATCCTACTCAACAGGCTGAAGGTTCTGGCTGGTATATCTAGCACCGCCTTAGACTGGTTTTCTTCCTACTTATCAGACAGGACTTTTTCTGTTAAGACTGATAGGTACTCCTCTAACACTGCTGCCCTAACCTGCGGGGTTCCACAGGGTTCAGTTTTGGGTCGATTATTATTTTCTTTTTATATGCTTCCTTTAGCTGGCATTATTCAGTCTTTTAGTGACCTGTCTTATCATTTCTATGCCGATGACATTCAGCTGTGTATGTCCTTTAAGCCTCATCAGCTGGATAGGCTGTCCACCCTAGTCCAGGCTTTAACTCAAATCTCTGATTGGCTTTCTAACAATTACCTTGTTTCAAACATGAACAAGACAGAGACCATGATCATAGCTCCTCCTGATCTATATTCTAAAATCAGTCAGGTTCTTGCCCCTTTCTGTTCTTCTGCTTAGCCAAATATTCGAAATCTTGGAGTAATATTTGACTCTTCTTTGAGCCTTGACTCACACGTAAAATCTCTGTCTCCTTCCTGTTTCTTTCATTTAAGGAATATTTCTAAACTGCGACATATGGTCTCCTTAGCTGAACTGGAAAAAATTGTCCATGCATTTGTGTCATCGCGTTTAGATTATTGTAATTCCCTGTTTACCAGCTTGGATAAATCATCTCTTTCTCGCCTCCAAGCTATACAAAACGCAGCAGCCAGACTACTAACTCGTTCTAGCAAGCGAGCTCACATCACTCCTATTTTATGTTCTTTACATTGGCTCCCAATAGATTTTAAAATTCATTTTAAAATTATTGCTTTAACGTACAGAGCACTAAATGGCCAAGCCCCAGATTATTTATCCAAGATTCTCACAAAATACACTCCTGCTCGCCGTCTCCGCTCACAGACTCAGAGTTTGTTGGTTGCTCCCAGAACACGTCTGAAGACGAAAGGGGGCGGAGCCTTTCAGTCTGTGGCACCAAGGCTGTGGAACAGTCTACCTCTACAACTACGTTTGGTGGACTCTGTGGAATCCTTTAAAAAACAGTTAAAAACTTTACTGTTTAAACAAGCTTTCTGTTTACCAATGCTTTTTACATTTTTATATTTTAATTTACATTTAAACTCTATATTGTGTATATTGTGCATTTTGCTATTTATCGTACTGTTTATTTTAATCTCTGTGTGCAGCGCTTTGTGACTACCTGTCTATGAAAAGCGGGTAATAAATAAACTTTACTTACTTACTTACATAGTACACAGACTTTCAAAGTAAAACAGGAAACTGAACAGACGTGGACTAAACTAGGGGATACAGTGACAGAGAACAAGAGACACACTGACAGAAATGACTGTATACTAACAGAAGTAAAACAGAACCACGACCTAAGAACGAGAACACAAGAAATTCCAAGGAACTAGGGAGTTAGGAATACTAGCGACAGAAATCAAAACCAAGAGAATCAAAACACATCATGAAATCAAGGATAACTAATACAACAGAAAAACACTGAGTCCACAGACTCAGGACCGCGACAGAAACTTTCAGAGATTTCAGGCCTGGATTTAGCCCCAGTGTTTTAAGATCCTAGCAACGCTGGTATTTATGGCCACATTTTTCAAAGACACGAGCTTTCTGGGTGCTGACCAGTAGCGGTTTTAGATACGAGCGACACAGGCAGTTGCCCGGGGCGGCATCGTGGTGGGGGGCGGCATCACGGCAAGCCTGTGACATAGTGGGAATGTCACAGGCACCGATCGGTTTTCTATCGCCCATTTGCTGGGAGTAAGGGCGCCCTCCGCTTGCGAGGTGCGCCTGCTGCTTGCAGCACAGGGAGGAGAGGGCGGGGCGGCGGGGGATTCTCATGTGGCTGGAGCAGCATCTAATAACCAACTCGCAAAATAAAACAAAATAAAAACAAAACAAACAAACACGAAAACACCAGACATCATGATACAGACTTATAATTTGCACCGATGTTTTTTCGAAATTCTGTATGCGAAAAGTGAGCGCGAGAGCCCTCGGTGCGCCTGCTCGCTGCTGAAGTCAAAGTAAACTTTATTGTCATCTCCACTACATACAGTCCAGTATATAGAGAGACGAGACGACGAGGCTCCAGTTACAGCAGTGCAAGTAAACAGACAATAAATATAAGAAGAGTAAGAAAATAAATATACACTTTAGGACTCGGGGTATGTGACACAGGACCCACCAGTGTTGGTCAAGTTTGTGTGTGTGTGTGTGTGTGTGTACAACAGCTTTATGTTAATGTACAATCCTTAATATGTTGTGTGTGTGTGTGTGTGTGTGTGTGTGTGTGTGTGTGTGTGTGTGTGTGTGTGGAGGGCGCCAGAGGGAGTGTTCGCCCGGGGTGCCAAACAGGCTAGGACCGCCACTGGTGCTGACTCAGGGGGACCACTTTAGTTCATTGAAACTTTAATGCCAGTTTAGTTTAAGACATTAAACTGGTCGCGTTTTGAATCCAATTGATAATAACAGAGCTATACTGAACATAAACAACTGTGTTAGTGTGACGCCCTGCATAATTGAAGGATTACAATAAACTTCAGTTCTTACTGAATCTGTAACATTGCCTTGATCTGCCTACATCATTTTAAAATGCATTTTTTAAATAGTTTGTGTTGTTAAATGAGTTTTGTGTCACTGTGCACAGTGAAAAACTCACCTGATGTAGTGGTAAGGCCATGTTCACCACTAGATGGTGACAACCTGGCACAGGTATTTTCTATACACACTAAATTTCACACTGAAAAGCCTTGGTGGGAATTTTTGTTTGCATAGAAAGTCAAGGAAAAAATGTCTTGAGGTTTTCCAGTGTTTTCAAAATTGTGTTTTTCAGATACACATCAAAACTTCACACAGACAAACACACACACAAAACAACAAAATATGTCAAATTCCATAAGATAAGATAACCTTTATTAGTCCCACACGTGGGAAATTTGTTTTGTTACAGCGGTGGACAGTGCAAAGTTACATGGAGAATTAGAAAAACATCTCATTTGTAAAAAAATAAACCAAAACCATCCTTCAGCTGCTTTCAATCACATCTCCGAGTCTCTGTGAGCAGACGCAGCTCGTGCTCGTCTTCAGGGTGAAGCTTGACGTGCTAATACAAGAAAACATGTTTGCAGCTCAATTTCAAAACACTGTGTGGGTTTCTCTGGTTCATTTGTGCAACTGTTTCTTGGTAAATTATACAAGAACAGGAAACATAAAAATGGCTGTTGTCATCCAACATGCCCATAAAAGGCTTCATGATATACTGCTGCTGTTCACCTGCTTGTCTTACTCTGCTGGACTTTTCAGAAGTCGACTGTTTCACATATAAAGTGCTGTTTCTTATTATTTTAATGTGCTGAATCCAAACCCGACAATTAAAATATCTGATTAGCTGCTGTCTCCAAGACATTTATTTTTACACTACATGTTGTTTAGATGAGTTTTTCATATGTGTTTGGTAATATCTGACCTTTCTTCATTATGAAACAATAATCAGAGAAAGGTCAACACAGATTAGTCTTAATATGAAACATTAGAAAGCACAGCAGGGTTATTGCAGCCCCGCCCTCACATTGTGAGCAATGCTGTGACGTTTCTCAGTTACAATAATGTGACATAACTTCTGCCAAGCAGCTTCTGTGTTTGGTAGCGTTGGTGTCACTGTGTCTGTAAACATGATAACTGGAAACAGGCATGTAGAGTGGCCCAGTGTTAACAATCCATTCAGAAGTTGCCTGGCGTCCACTGAGGTCATCAAAGTCCGTCCACCTTCTTCCACTTATCAGGGTCGTGGGGGGCTGGAGCCTATCACAGCTGTCATAGGGCGAGAGGCGGGGTCAACCCTGGACAGGTCGCCAGCCCGTGGCAGGGCTAACACACAGACAACCATTCACACCAGTCGCCACTAACTGCATGTCTTTAGACTGTGTGAGGAAGCTGGAGAGAACATGCAGACTCCACACAAAGACCCCGGCCTGATGGGGTTAGGGTCCTGAGCTTGATACCCTAAACTGAACGCAGGACAGAGGAAGGGATGGGTGATGTTCATGTGTGCCCAGGTGTATGATGTGGCTCTTTGCGGTGACACAGTAAAAAATGTGGCTGTTTGTCTGTGACTGGTTGGCTGCCCCAGCCCTGGCCCTTCATGTATTTCAGTAATGTCTTTTTCTCCCGTCTCCTCCTCTCGTTTACATGTTTTGCCCTTGTGACCCATTCCTTCTGTCATGTGTGTTTCCCCTCCAGCCATCATGTTCTGTTTGTGCTTAGTTATGTCCATGTCTCATCTCTAGTCCTCTTTTCCCTCTGTATGTATTCACAGTGTACGTGTTCCTCGTCGGTTCGTCATGCTAAGTCTGCGTGTCTTATTCCGTCATGTGTCATGTATCACTCCAAATCTCACTGACTTTAACTAATAATAACTGTTTGCTGAGTGTTATGTCTAAAAGGTATTGCACAATCGCCTCTAGTAGAGGATCAGGTTTGTTTTCCACTGATAATGGATTTTAACATGACTGACCAATGATTGTGGAGCACGTCCATGTAGGATCTTATAAATACAACGAGCAAACTTAAATGTTTTAAAATGTTCAAAACTTAATATATTATATTTCTGAAGTATGACGGAAGGAAAAAGTTTCATATTTAAAAAGAATCCAATTTCATATGATCAAATTTATGTCAAAAAGTTCATATTTATTCCTCCTATGTCATGTGTGAGTACTGTACTGTAAATGTCATAAATATCAGATGATACTGATAACCTAATGCTAATAACTATGCAGAGGTCTCTAGGCCTCGACTTTTATGGAGCATGTGAAGTTTGGGGCAGAGTGGACAAAGAAAAGTTTCTCAGCAGGTTCAACAGGTTGCTACAACACAGGCCGATGAAGTATTGCACTCACTCATCCAAACTGGCAAACATGTAACATACACCCTAAGACTGATCCTGCTTTTTACTCCTTTGCTATGATTTAATTTGATATTATGTAGCCTTGGAGACAGTTTGCATAGATTAGAATGTTAGATTCCTGTGATGTCATCAATGCCCGATGTTTTGTTTTAATGTCTTGTGATAGTTCTAAGTGCAGACAAAGTCAGAGTTCAAGTGAGTTTAGTCCAATTTTGATCCAGTTTCTGACATGTGGTCAAAATCTTGGCCGACCTTTACCACACCACGTGCTGTGGGTGTGCGTAAATATCTAGGTGAGTAAAGTCTCCTTTACCTGTTAAATTAAATTTGTTTTGTCTCTCTGTAGAGGACTGTTACGTCCCCACATAGAATCTAGGCGATGAGGATGGGGGGCAGTAACAGTTGGATCCGGGTTGAAATGAAAAGAACACCAGGCAGAGGTAGTTAACACAAAATATATCTTTATTACAATCAATTACCTCAATAATCATATAAATAGTAACAACAAAAAGAGACAGCACCGCTGCTTTAATGATAAATCAGACAGGTCAACCCAAAGAGATAGTGACCACTTCAACAAAGAAAACAACTATAAGGCTTCAACAGAAAAAGACAGCAACGCTGCTATTAACAATAACCAGGCAGGCCAAACAAAATAATGGAGGCCGCCGTCACTTAAGGGAAACCACCGCTCAGTTAAGAACTACTCACAAAGAGCCACACAAAGTGGGGCTGGTTACACACAGCAGGCCTTTTCCACACCTAGACCAGACTCACACACTGACCAGCACAGCGCAAATCCACCAGAAGCCTCTCCCACCTCCACACTGCTCTTCTCCAGCTTATATCACCTCTGAGGATAATTGGTGGTAAACGAGGGCAGATGAGCAGCATGTGTGCCCTAAAAGGAGAAGGCAGGGGCAGAGAGAGACAGGGGAGGGGCAATAAAGAAGGAGGAGGAGAGGGAGAGGACAACACCACACCCACACACTCCCACAGCCTCACAGGATGTAACATTCCCCCCACCCTATATTCACACTATACAAAACACAGAATAAACTCATCACTAAGCGCTGCGTGAGAGTGCATCAGCCACCAGATTTTCAGACCCTTTCTTGTGCTGGATAACCAGATCATAATCCTGCACCAGCAATGCCCAGCGCATTAGTCGCTGGTTGTGGTTGTACATGCGTTGGAGGAAAGTAAGGGGATTGTGATCTGTATACACCGTTACTGGAAAGGAGCTAGAGCCCACATACACAGTGAAGTGCTGCAAGGCCATCAGCAGCGCTAGAGCTTCTTTCTCTATGGTGGAATAGTTTAGCTGATGGCGCTTGAACTTTACAGAGTAGTAGCAGACTGGGTGACACACACCCTCCCCGTCGTCCTGCAACAGCACCGCACCAGCTCTGGTGGCACTGGCGTCGACTTCCAGTTTGAAAGGCTGAGAGAAGTTGGGAGCAGCCAGAACTGGGGCGCTGCAAAGGAGGGACTTGAATGCATGCTGGCATTCCCCCGACCACTCAAAAGGGATTTTGGGGCTACATAGCTTTGTCAAAGGGGCCACAACTACCGCAAAGTTCTTGCAAAAACAGCGATAGTATCCAGTCATGCCCAGGAACTGCTTTAACTCCCGCCTAGTGGCTGGGGCCGGGTAGCTGAGGACAGCCTCGACTTTTGCCTCTACCGGGCGAACCTGCCCGAAACCCACCTGTTTTCCCAGGTACGTGACTGTCGCTCTGGCAAACTCACACTTAGCGAGATTTAGAGTTAACGAGGCGTCGGCCAATCGCTGAAACACTGATTGTAGGATGGCCACATGCTCTTCCCATGTGGCCGTGTATATCACTACATCATCCAAGTATACATTACACCGAGGCACATCCCCCAACACCAGCTGCATTAAACGCTGAAATGTGGCCGGAGCGTTTTTCATGCCAAACGCCATCACGGTGTACTGCATGAAATGGTCGGGTGTGACAAATGCAGAAATGTCGGAGGCTCTGGGGGTCAAAGGCACCTGCCAATACCCTTTAAGAAGGTCCAGTTTGGAAATGAATGTGGCAGGACCTATATTATCAATGCAATCCTCCATACGAGGAAGTGGAAAAGAATCGGAGACGGTCACTGCATTTACCTTCCGGTAGTCGGTGCAGAAACGTGGGGTGCCATCAGACTTGGGCGTAAGCAAACAAGGGGAGCTCCAAGGGCTGTGGCTCGGTTGTGCCAAACCATTCTCTTCTAAATAACTGACTTCCTTCTTCATCACCTCGCGCTTTCCCATGGGGCAGCGGTACGTGTGCTGTTTGATTGGGGTTGCGTCACCAACATCGATATCATGTTCACAAACACTAGTACGCGAGGGCACATCACCAAAGAGAGAAGGATAAGAGTGCAGTAGGCTAAGCACGTCTTCGCGTTGTGAAGGGGACAGATGAGACAAGTGGGCCGTTACCTCGGCTAAGTAAGCTGAATTTGCCAACCGCCCACACTGTTGTCCCTCAGAAAGCATATGCAGATCGTTGTCAGCACTGGCCTCTACGCTCACCACGGTGTGAGCTGGAGATTACTGCGCTGGCAACAGTCTCATGGGTTTCCCTATCATGGTAGGGTTTTAACATGTTAATGTGGCACAGACGTGTTTTCCTCCTGCGTACTGGGGTACTGAGGACATAATCTGTCTCAGACACCTTCCTCACTATAACATACAGTCCCGCAAAACGGGCCGAAAGAGCAGAACCAGGCACCGGTAGCAACACTAAAACTTTGTCTCCAGCCTGAAAATGTCTTTTCACAGCCTTTCTGTCGTACCACTTCTTCATGCTTGCCTGGGAAGTACACAGGGCCTCTTTTGCTAATGAGGTAGCACGCTGCCAGCGATCCCTACACGTCTTCACAAAATCTGCCACGTTGGTTTTTGGAACACCCCCGCTAAGGAACCTCTCTTTCAACATCTTTAGCGGGCCCCGCACCTCGCGGCCAAACACAACGGTAGCTGGGCTGAACCCTAAGGACTCCTGCTTAACATTGCGTATGGCAAACAGTACAAAGGAGACACCCTCATCCCAACTTCTGTCCGTGTCATGGCAGTACTTTTTCAACATGGCCTTAAGTGTTTGGTGCCAACGCTCAAGTGCACCCTGCGACTCTGGGTGGTAAGCACTGGACACAGAATGAGAAATGCCAAGGGAGATTAAAGTCTGTCTAAATGCTCGGGATAAGAAGTTAGTTCCCTGGTCTGTTTGCACTGTTTTTGGGAGACCAAAGGTGGTAAAAAATTTGATTAGCGCCTTAGTAATGTTTGCAGTGGTGATCCTCCGCAGAGGAATTGCTTCGGGGAACCGCGTGGACAAGCACATTATGGTCAATAAAAACTGATTACCTGCCCGTGTTCTTGGCAACGGACCAACACAATCGACCAAAACATGCTCAAATGGCTCACCAACAGCAGGTATTGGACATAGTGGGGCGGGGGGCACAGTTTGGTTTGGTTTGCCCACCAGTTGACACGTGTGACAAGTATTACAATACTTTGCAACATCTGCCTTCATTGCCGGCCAGAAGAAGTGCTGCAGAACACGGTCATATGTTTTAGTTATCCCCAAATGTCCTGACCATGAATGGTCATGGGGCTAATTGTAGCACGTGCTGACGCAAACTCCACCTGCGCATTAACAGTCCATCACAAACAACAAATGTCTGCTTCCTGTCTCCTGTCGGACCATCGCTCTCATCTACGGCGGCAAAACATTTGGCTAACGACGGGTCCTCTTTCTGAGTGATCATAAGGGCCTCCCGTGTGAGGAGAGGGGGGGCTGTGGGTTCAGGAGCAGGCTCAGCTACTTCTTGAGCCAGTTCCTTGGCGTCAGGACCCACCTCCTCCTGGGAGGGCATCACATCCTTTTCCAAAATAGAGCCGACCACTGACTCTGACAAGTCAATCACTTCTCCCTGCCGATGGGTGTGTGACCGGGTAAGAACACCTACAGGAAATACATCCGGGTGTTGCCGGCTTAAAACATCTGACAAAGGACTTGGGTCAGGAGTCTTTGTGACCTCTGGGGTAGGATAAACCTTCCCGCCTGCAATGTCATTGTCCATTATGAAATCCACGCCATCAATTGGGAAGCAAGGACACACAGCTACAGGAAAAATACCACTTACTAGGTCACTCTGCACCCAAACTCGATGGAGGGGGGCGGGCACATAAGTCATTCCAACGCCTCTAACAATAACATCAATGCCGCTGGCAGTCTTTTCATCAAAGGCAAGTGCACTGGCCACTATGAGGGACTGTGAGCCACCTGTGTCATGTAAAATGGTCACAGTACGCTCATCTTCAGGCTCACCAGAGAGCGACACTGCTCCTTTGAAAATGAAGGGTTTAAAACATTCATCAGGTGTCTCAGTGCTAAGGGGTCTGTTAACAGGAGAAGCGATTTTAATCAGCCCTATCCCTTTTGGCTTACGTGGTGTTGAAGCTGGCTGTCTTCGCCTGTAGGCCTCGCAGTCCGCTATTAAATGGCCAGATTTAAAACAGTAGAAACATTTCCAGTCTGACTTGGGACGAGGCACAGGTACCTCTCCCCTTGTGTCTTGCTCACCACTAGCACCGCTATAGCCTTCGCTAGGGTGTCGCGTCGCTCATGCTTAATGACACTGGCTTTATGGACGAGTGCGAACTCGTCAGACAGTGTCGTGGCCTGCTGCAACGAGGAAACCTTCTGTTCATTCAGATATACTGCCATCCGCTCAGAGATGTAGTTTTTAAATTCCTGTAAACTCCCGTACTGAAACTAGGTCCACAGCTTTACAGGCCATACACCATCGGTCAAAGAGGACACTCTTTTTCCTCGCGAAATCCAGGAAGGATTGACCCTGCACCTTTTTCAACCCCCGAAATCGCTGCCTGTAAGCCTCGGGGACTAGTTCGTAGGCTAACAGGATTGCACTTTTCAGTTTGTCGTAGTCCAAACTGCATTCAGCGGACAACGAGGAACAAACTTCCTGTGCCTTGCCCACCAGCTTGCACTGCAGCAAGATGGCCCATGCATCCCGCGGCCAACGCAAGGCTGTCGCTATCCGCTCAAATGATTCAAAATAAATAAATCTCCACCTCAGTGTCACGAAATACAGGGACCAGACGGCTATTCCTTCCTACATCAAACTGTATCTCTGTCTGTGACAGCGAAGCCGCCACAGGAGGGGAGGAGGCCTGCTGGAGTTCCAGCTGTCGCAGCTTGACCTTAGTCTCCTCCTCCACCTTCATCAGCTCAACCTCCCTAGCCCTAGCCAGCTCCGCGTCCAAATGCCTAAGCTCTATCTCCCTTTTCAGCTGGAACTCTCTCTCACGCTGCTCCTTTTCCAGCTGGAGACGAGCCAGATGGACTTTGAGCCTAGCATCCTGCTTAGAACCCTGATGACTGGGTGGAGAGCGGATCAAAATGGGGCAGCGTCATTGGCCCGCCCTCAGGCAGCCCCTGGCCCACAGGTGGCCTGGCTTGTAACCTGAGGCAGTGCACTTGGTCCAGCTGGACCGGGTATGCTCGGGGGTTCTCGCCTTACAACCACCCCCTTCTCCAACAACCCAGACACCAGAGCGGCCTTCAGCTCCGCTTTGCGTAGGCCAGTGGAGACACTGATCCCGTAATATGTTGCCACCTCATGCAGATCCCTCTTCCTACAAACATCAAGCAGGGCAAGTGACGGCTCTGCCGTAAATCCAGAAATATCAAAAGTGGCCATGAAAACTCAAAACGGCCTGCAAAACACCAGCTAACCAAAAAAGGGCCACACAACACCTTCACTACACAACCAAAAACAGGCAAAATAAAATGTGTTGTATCAAGTCAACCATTAACTAAAATTCTGCCCACACTCTCCCCAGTCCTGCCTACTCAAAATTTAGCCTGACCTAGCTTCTGGAGCGTACCAGGCTCGAGGCCACTTTAAAGGCAAATCAAGTGCCAAAGGCACCGAAAAGCGTACCTCCAATAGAGAATTAATCCCCACCCGGCTTTGCTCCGAAAATAACGAAGGAAAAACAAAAAACGAATATCCGAAGGAAGAGCAAATGCTCAGCTAGACACTCCCCTGTGCTAGCCGGGGAGAGCAGCAGCTAGTCAAATGACCCTCACACAACACACAAACATCTATTCACACTCGTAAACAACTCAATTCCTTTCATTCCGATCCCGGACGAGCCCCCACTTTGTTACGTCCTCACATAAAATCTAGGCGATGAGGATGGGGGGCAGTAACAGTTGGATCCGGGTTGAAATGAAAAGAACACCAGGCAGAGGTAGTTAAAAATTGTTAAAAATGTTTTTGCTCATTATTGCCAAGTGCCCTCACCTTTTCTTTCAGTGTCTGTCTGGCTCTCATCAACAGATTTTAAGCAGAGGCTTCTAAGGTTGCTGTTTGGGGCTATTGAAACAAGCTTCGCTGCCAACTTACTGAATCCTCGGATTACTTTTTTGTCCACATCAGTTTTAAGTAACATGGAAGCCTCTTGAAGAAGCTAAAATAAAGGATAAACATATACATATTAGCTTTGTACCATAATATATACAATTATATAGCAAACCAGAACAATCATTATTTCACACATCAATTATCATTAGAGAACAAATTATAATTTTGCATTTATTTACTTTAATTCTCAAGTACACATTGCTGTGCAAAAGGGATGTTTAGACTATTCTTCCCAAAAAAAACTATCATTGGCATCAGATTGGTCCAAAATTATCCTGTAGCATGAAAATAAAACCAAAGAGAAAGACATAGTCAATGTGGCAATTTCTGTTAGTGTTCTGTTAGTGTACTTTTATTACTCATGAAATAAATCTGCTGATTCAGTCACTTTGCCTGTCCTGTAGGTACGTGATTATTAGAAGTCTGTATAAATGTGCAGCACATCAGTACATATTTGTGTTTTTGCCGTGCACTATTGTTATTGTTGTTTTTTGCTGCAGTTCTTGATAAAACACTCACCACAACAGGGATAGTGAGACATGGGAATTCTCGTAGAACCTCTTCAGTAGTATGCTGAAGAATGTAGTGTGTTCTTTACTTCTGTATTTTCCTGAGGTGCGTTCGAATGACATCCACATTTGGCCTAGTTTTTTGGCTTAATCACTGATACATGTTGGTCGGTGCTCCTTTCATCCTCCCCATTGTCAAGAGGATTGATATCCTGGTTATTAAAAAGTTTAGCAAATATTGAGAGAAAAAAAACCCCAAAACAATACTTTTAACTTTTATGTACAATTTAAAATGGCAAACAAACATTGAGCATATTTAACTTGCCTTGGTTTTTTCAAAAGGATACAGGGCTGGATATCTGATGATCTTTTTCTTCCTGGATTTGGAACTGAGTATTTCTGTGTCATTTTTTCAATTTCCTCTACGTCTACTAGTGGTCTTCTTTCCTTTTTAAACTTGTTCCTGAGAGACTCATGCAGAACATCCTACAAACGATAAAAATGTAACAAATTATTCATAAATAGGTGCAACTAGGTCCTCCCTTTATACAAGACATTTACCAGAAAACTTTGAGTGACATAAAGCTGGTAGGTTTGCTGTAATCATGTCATAATCTAATTAGTTCCTATTTACAGATCTCTTCTTTAACTCTTAGGAGTTGATCGAACACATGATATAAAGGTTTGGAGCACTTTAGATTGGCTACATACACTATAAAAGGTAGATAAAGATTAGATAAAGTATTAATGGCATTATGTCCTACAAGCATACTCATCATAATCTTTCAGTCTATATGTTAATACCTCTACCTTTTAATAATAAAAATAATAATGTATACTTTATTGATCCCCACAGGGAAATTTCTCTCTTTGCATTTAACCCATTCACTCAGTGAAGCAGTGGGCAGCCACTAATCAGGCGCCCGGGGAGCAGTGTGTAGGGACAGTACCTTGCTCAAGGGTACCTCAGGGTAGCCGTTCAGTTGATTCAAACCCCTGACCTTCCGATCATGGGGCAACCACACTACCTACTGAGCTATCCCTGCCCTATTTTCAAATTTAATTTTTTAAATACAAAAACTACACTATCCTGATACAAAGGCAAACAGAGCTAATATAATGCTGAATTTCACACCATTCACTTGAGAATTCACAGAGAAATGAAACATTAATTAATTTAAAAGAGCAATTGATATTTTATTTATTGTTTGACCATACTGGACGAGATCTGCCTCAAAAATCACAATACTAATACTTGTATTGTAGTGGCCACAAGGGAACAGATAACCTCTGAATATGTAACAATGAAAATGTTAGCATGTTACACTCGTTAGCCAATAATTAGGCAATTCAAAGACAATTTGTTGGACAATTTTATCAATGTTTGCTTTTCAGGAATACTTACATATCCAGAGCCATAACTCTCCTTCAAGAAAGGAAAACTCAGAAGGACAGTCCTCAGAAGCTCTACATACTGCACATGAGAGGGATACCTGCAAATTTTGAATGATGAACTTAAATTCTGATGTACATACTGTATTTTAAATGAATCAAATCTTAATTATATATAGACTTACATTGTCTCATTACTCAAGTGGTCAAACAGAGCTTGAACAAGCATGTTTTTGAGTCTGTTCTTGGTGGGTGACTTTAGTGCTGCATCTTTATTGGTCAACGCAGTGAGCACAGCTGGAGGAAACTGCACTTTGCAGTTAAACATAGGTTGGAGTGCTGACACAGTATGCTTTTCTTTGTGTTGCCTTCCACTGCAAGAAGAAGTAAGAAATCTGTTTAGAGTTTGTTACAAGACATGAATATGCGTGTCCTTGTATCCTGCATCAGGAATATCCGCATATTTAAAACGTACAATAACAGCTGCTGAACTACAGAAACAGAATCATAACAGAGAGTAAGAGTGGCTGTGACATTTCAATTTTGAAAGTAAATGGGTGTGTGATGCACATCAACGCTGGAGAAACAGAACAGGGCTTGCGTCAACCCCTTGCCCCCCACCCTCCAACACCGTAAACCTAGGGGAGGGGAAACACTGAATTGTATGAATGTACAATTCAGTGAATCATGTCCAGTCAACTTAAGACTCACTCTTTCAGCTTCTCTACAGCAGACAAAAATTTCACTTGGTCTTTCACTTTTGGAAAAAGACGCTCACTCATTCTTTCAGTCATCTGCAGAAGAGTCGATCCATCGATTTCATTGTCTGTGTCACAGAAAAACAATAAGACACGATCAAAACAGAAATGAGCATGTTCGAAGATAAAGAATAAAAATATCATAAAACATTACTAAAAAGACAGCTATGCGTTCATTAGTGACTGTAGATGATGACAGACATGTGGAATAGCCAAAAAGTGGTTAAAATCATTTTAACAGTGGTTGACAATTCCTAACTAAAAAGTCATGGTTTAGGATGTATCTTACCTAACTTTGGTATGAACTGCCTTAAAAGGTCGGTGGATCAGTGTAATGAAGTCTTGACCATCACATCTGTATGCGTCCAAAGCATGAAAGTCTACCTCATCCCCAGGCTTGAATATCAACAGATCATCAGTCTCTCTGATGTGGTATGATTGAAGGTGTCTTATAAACTCCAGTGTTGTAAAAAGTCTTCCAACAAGAAACCATTTTGCCCTGATATACACAATCAGGACTATTTTTTTTACAAACAGTGGAATTTGCTCTGCATGCACAAGTTCCAAAATGAAGAAATCTCCAACTGCATATTTTACAGAGTTTAAAATGATGCATTTACTCGTCCAGAGTTTCTCATCCACAGTAACGGCTGTCTCCAAGTTCTGCAAACAAATCTGCAAGTTCACTGGAAGTTCTTGAAGTGATAAGTTATTAACTGCTGCTTGTGTATGATCGCTCCTGATGATCCATTCAGGCTGCCACTCCCAGCATTGACGAAGCTGATTCCTCTTTGCCAAAGTCTGACAAATATTAATATAGTTATTGGTGATTCTTGCTACTGTCTTGAAAAATTGATGTCTGGCTTCAAACCTCATGCACCAATGAGAGCGGAGTGACCCATAATCAAGGATGAGCCGAGGATAATGTAGCAGAAAATGCAGCTTGGGTATAAACACACCAGTGTATGGTGTAACTGGCCCATGTAAAGTTCTCTATAAGTTCACTCAGAGCTCGTTCAGATGATTGGGGAAATTCAACAGTTTCCTGGATGACAGGGTCACAGTCTGGGGCAGACTCTAATCCTTGTTTCTGATATTTATGTTTCTTCCTTATGTGATTTTTCAAAGATTTCACAGACAAAAACTTTCTGGGACAGTCTTCTAGTCTGCAGACAATGAAGAATCCACATTCACTTTCGTGGTATCTGTTGATGTTTCAGCAGTTTTTCATATGTTGGTTTTCTTGTGGAGCACCGTGGACACTGATATGGCACATCCATAGAAATGCTCACCTACAAAGACCTGGGGTGGCTGTAGCTCAGGTGGCAGAGCGGATCAGCCACTAACCAGAAGGTCGGTGGCTCAATCCCAGGCTGCTCCAGTCTGCATGCCAAATATCCTTGGGCAAGATACTAACCCCATGTTGCTCTCCGATGCATCCATCGGAGTGTGAATGTGTATGAATGTTAGATACTTAGCACTAAAGCTTAGAAGTGCTTGTGTGATTGGGTGAATGAATTAGCTGTATAAAGCGCTTTGAGTGCTCGGACAGAGTAGAAAAGCGCTATATAAGAACCAGTCCATTTACCTGTTGATAATCTGCCAATTCATTTTCCCCAAGCCAAAGAGATACTTCTCCAACAGTCCACTGCTGAGCCATGATCTGTTAAAACAAAACAAAATGCCATTACATTGTTATTCTGTGACATCAAAAACTTATTTATTTATTTTTTGTTCAATCATTTTCCAAGCCACTTTATCATCATAAGGATCGGAGGGGTGCAGGAGCCTATCCCAGCTGTTTTTTTAGGCGGGGTAGACCCTGGACAGGCTGCCAGTCCATGGCCTTTTGACTGTTCCCAAAGTCAGGACACATACTCACGGAGAGGCAGCGTTTCAGTGGTATGGTCCTCATCTGTGGAACAGCCTGCCGGAGGAGCTCAGGGCCGCAGAGAACGTACATGTTTTTAAGAACAGGCTCAAGATCCAACTTTTTAATTTAGCTTTTATTTGACGTTTATTTATTTTATGCTTATTTATTCTATCCTGTTATTCTATTTATTAATTTAGGTTTTACCTAATATTTATCGATTTTATTCTTATTCATTTTTTATCTTCTTACTCTATTTACATTTATATTGTATCCCTTCTTATTTATTTTATCTTTTTACCCTGTATATATCCTATTGTGTCATATCTCCAGTGTTTCCTCGGAGGGCGCTCTCTGCACCGGCGCTGTAATCGACCGTGGCTGCTGGGGCTCTGGGGGTCCTCTCAGCCTGGCTGGGGGGCTTCTTTGCCTCTCACACGTACTAAGCAGTTGTCATACTCTCACACACACTAAGCGTAAGTGACGGAGTTACACTGTCCCGGGCCACAGACAGCTGATCTGGGCGCATACACACACCACCACCATTAGTTTCTACAATTACGGTGGCTGCGCGTCTTTTCGTCGACTGGGCAGATAAACAAAAAGGGGTGACAGGTATATTTTGAGCGGCGCAGAGGGTGGCCAACATATTTTTCCCACTTACCTTTAATAAAGTCGGTCGCGTAGACTCGCTGTGATCGCCGATTGTACGAGTGGTTATGCAAGCCGATGGTATGGTGTTCCGGGGTTCAAATAGTGGGTTCGGGCGCGCTTGAAAGGTCACGAGAACTGCATTATTTTTGTTTGTTTTTTTTGTTATTGTGAAACACTGTAGGCTGCCTGGAATTGGCCATAAATGTCTGTATTTACATATATATGTATTGTAGGAATACAGCTGGAAATAAGCTGAGGAGAAGAAATAATAAAGAGATGACGATTATGCCTAGTGGGAGGGGCCATGGGGTATAAAAGAAGGCTGTTTTTCGGTGAGATGTTACAGAGAGGGTAACATGCAGACTGTGTTTTGTATATAGATGTTTGTTTTGTGTTGACTTAAGTTAGTTTTCTATTTTCTTTGTAAATAATCTTTTGTGCACCTGGGAGGCCGGCAGAATAAACTATCCACACTGCATGCTTCCTGACTACGCCTGCATTTGTTCGGGAGAAGTTTCAGAGAGGACCCCGCGACATATGGTGTCAGGAGTGGGATGGCTAGTCGGAAGAGGAAAACGCGCCTCCCAGTTAAGCGCACAGGGCTGCGGTCCCAGCAGCATGAGCTTCCAGTGGAGAAGACAGCAGAGGACCTGGCATGGGACACAGTACCGGCGTTGTCTTCTTCAGCAGAGGAGGAGGAGGAGGTTTCTGGCAGGATTGGTCCAGCATTGCCTACAGCTTCAACCTCAGCATGTGACCCAAACGGAGAGCTGAAATGCGATGATGAGGGACTTCCTGGCGGGACAGCAAAGGAGAGAGGAGGTTTTGTTGGCAGAACTCAGGGGGCTGAGGACTGTTTCCCCTCCCAACGCTCAGCTGCATTCAGATTTTGCTGGTCAGGAAAGCCCAGCCCAAGCACCAGCCGGAGCAAGCACCACAGCAGCAACGGCCACGCCAAGCACCGCAACAGCAAGCAGCCCCAGAATGGTACTGCCTACACCTGCACACCAAAGAGGATACCGGGATCCCCCAGAGGAGGTTCCCTCTCGTCAGTCAAAAGCAGTGACCAACAGCCTCATCCAGTCAGTCTCAAAGTGGATGCGATCTGCTGGGCCGAAAATTCCACCCTTTCAGATGGGGGAAGACATTGAGAACTATTTGTGGAGTTTTGAGCGAGTTGCCAAAACCTGGAAATGGCCAGAGAGTGAATGAGCCGGTCATCTGGTTCCACTGCTATCGGGGAAGGCGTTGGAGGCCTACACTGCAATGGATGAAGAAAGAGCCAATCGTTATGAAGATTTAAAAGCTGCGTTGCTAACCAAATTTGACATTTCCTCTGAGACGTATCGGCAGAAGTTAAGGTCCAATACAGTTCCACCTGGTGAGAGCCCCACTGAGACCTATTATCGCCTGAAGGGCCTCTATCGGCGCTGGATCCGACCAGAGCAGCATATTAAAGAAGAGATGGGAGAAGCTATCATCTTGGAGCAGTTAATCCGGGTACTTCCAGGGGAGGTGAGGACCAGGGTGAGGGAGCATGAGCCAGCAGATGGACTGACTGCTGCTAAGCTGGTGTCACAGTACTTCAATGCGCGTAAAGGAGCACCACCTGCATGCTTATCTGGGACACCACAGCGACCACCACTCCCATCATCGGGTCTTCTGAAGAGGGAGAGCAACCCAAAGCCACCAGAAAACCCCAAGGCATCAAACTTACGAGCAGCGGGTAAGGACTGTCTTTGTTATTATTGCCAGCAGCCAGGTCATAAAGCCTCGGTATGCCCTATCCGGAAGGCTAAAGTCACTGGTGCCTGCTATGCACCCCGGCTGGAGATGGAGCCCACAAGGGTCCAGCCAGTGGATGTGCAACGCTATAAAAAAGTAAAGGTCAATGGTCAGCAGGCTACTGCTTTGCTGGACACTGGTAGTTTTATGTCTTTAATTAAGCATAGTTTGGTACCAGTGAACAGTGTGGACTATAGCAGACAGGAAGAAGTTTTATGTGCGCATGGTGATAAACATCCATACCCAAAAGTGGAGGTAACAGTGACTATTAATGAACAGCCCTACCTGTTGTCAGTTGGGGTGGTAAAGAACTTGCCTGTAGAGGTTATTCTGGGGATGAACTTGCCTGTACTCATAGACTTGCTGCAAGAAAAAGAAGAACAGTGGACAGAGACTGATGTGGGGGATAAGGGGAATGCTAAATTAAATGTGTCTGGCCCAGTGGTCACTAGAGCCCAGGCGAAGGCTGGATGCCAACCCTTGCCAGACTTTGACAGTAGTCTGTGTGAGGGTGGCACTAATGGGCCAAGAAAATCCCGCTGCCAACGCCGCTTTGAGAAGCAGCTATGGTCAAAGGGGCCGGACACAAAGAGCATGAAATGCGATGTACCAGAAAATATCCCTTTGTTGCAAAGGGAGGATGAAACATTGAAAGTTTTGTTTGCTAATGTGACTGAAGGGGAAACTGGAAAATGGGGAGGGAAAGAGAAGTTCATTGTTGACAAAAATGTGTTGTATGCTGTTGACGGTGACCACCAACAGCTTGTGATACCTTCTAGTTGTAGACCCCTCATTATGCACCTAGCACATACCCTCCCCTGGGCAGGTCATCTGGGTCGCCAAAAAACCTATATGCGAGTTAGCTCATGTTTCTTTTGGCCGTCAATGTACACAGACATACAAAAATATTGCCGTACATGCCCTACCTGCCAGAAAACCTGTCCAGCTCGCAAGTCTGACAGGGCCCTGCTACAGCCACTTCCGGTCATCTCCACCCCCTTCCGTAAGATAGCTATGGACATTGTGGGTCGTCTGGTAAAAAGTAGTCGGGGTCATCAGTACATTTTGGTGGTGTGTGATTATGCGACTCGTTTCCCAGAAGCTTTCCCTCTGCGTGCGCTCACGGCACCCAATGTTCTGCGTGCACTGGTACAGCTGTTCTCCCGGGTGGGGATACCAGATGAGATTTTGACCGACCAAGGGACTAACTTTACCTCTAGGTTGATGCAGCTCTTCCACAACCAGCTAGGCATCTCTGCCATCAGGACGTCACCCTACCATCCACAGACAGATGGGTTGGTGGAGAGGTTCAACCAAACTCTGAAGAGGATGCTGCAGAAGTTTGTGTCAGACACTGGGAAAGACTGGGACCAGTGGCTACCCTTCCTGCTGTTTGCGTACAGAGAAGTTCCCCAGGCTTCCACTGGTTTCTCACCATTCGAGCTACTCTATGGTTGGGATGTGCAGGGGCCGTTGGATCTCCTCCGGAAGGGTCGGGAGTCTCCTGCTTCTGCTCCAAATGATAAAGGAGTGGTGCAATTTGTGCTGGAAATGAGAGATCGGTTGGGGAGATACCATGAAGAGGCCGAGGTCAACCTGCGAGACGCTCAACGAAGCCAGAAGACCTGGTATGACCAATAGGCCCGGCAACGTGAATTTCAATCTGGTCAAAAGGTGTTGTTACTTCTCCCCTCAGCCAACAGTAAACTTCTGGCGAAATGGCAAGGGCCATACAAGGTTCTTCGCAGAATGGGGCCAGTGACCTATGAGATTCATCTTCCTGAAAAGAGGAAACCGAAGCAGACTTACCATGTGAATCTCCTGAAAGAATGGGAAGAGCGTGCCCACCAGGCCCCTGCGAAAGCTCTGATGGCAAGAGAAGTGCCAAGAGAAGGGAAGACAGAACCCGAGCAGGGAGCCGATCCAATGTCTCCGGTGCTGACTCATCTTACCCCACAGCAGGCTGCTGAGCTACTCCAAATCCTTCGGTAGACTCCATCTCTGTGTTCAGTTAACCCCGGCAGGACCACCCTTGTCGAACATGTGATATGCCTAAAGGATGGACATCCCAACGTCCATACCGGGTTCCACAACACTTAGTGGATAAATTGCGACAGGAGAAGATGCTGGTCTTGGGGTGATAGAGCCGTCCTGCTCAGAGTGGTGTAGCCCGGTGGTCATCATCTTCAAGAAAGATGGCTCCCTACGCATCTGCATTGATTTCCGGAAGCTTAATTCCATTTCAGAGTTTGATGCCTACCCCATGCCTCGAATCGAGGGTTTGCTGGAGAAGATTGGAGCGGCCAGGTACATCACCACCCTGGATCTGTGCAAAGGTTACTGGCAAGTGCCACTGGAGGAGTCTTCTCGACCGTACAACGCCTTCAGGACACCTGCCGGCCTGTTCCAGTTCACGGTGATGCCATTTGGGCTACATGGGGCTCCGGCCACCTTCCAAAGGCTGATGGACAAATTACTACAGGGGTGTGACCACTATAGTGCCGCCTACCTGGATGATGTAGTGATCTTCAGCAACACCTGGGAAGAGCATCAGCAGCACCTGTCCGAAGTCCTGGGAAGAATCCATAAGGCAGGGTTGACCCTCAACCCCTCTAAATGTGAGTGGGCACGGCAGGAGACCCGCTACCTTGGCTACCAAGTGGGCAGAGGTGTGGTGCGCCCGCAGATGGATAAAGTGGATTTTATCCAGAACTGCCCTCGGCCTCGCACCAGCCCCTTCCTGGGGCTGGTTGGCTGGTACCAAAGATTTGTGCCCCAGTTTGCAACTATTGCGGCCCCTCTTACTGCTATGACCAGCAAGGACCAACGGAATCCTGTCACATGGACAGCGGAATGTGAACAAGCTTTCAAAAGGCTGAAAACCTGCCTGTGTACGACCCCAGTTCTCAGGAGCCCAGACTTCAGGAAGAAATTTCTGGTCCAGGTGGATGCCTCCAAAAGCGGCCTGGGAGCAGTGCTGGCCCAAGGGGACCCTGGAGAAGAGCTTCCGGTCCTATACCTAAGCCAAAAGCTGCTGCCACGAGAGACCAACTACTCAACTGTGGAGAAGGAGGCCTTGGCCATTAAGTGGGCACTGGAGAAACTCAGGAATTATTTACTTGGAAGGGAGTTTGAGTTGGAAACTGATCACCGAGCGCTCACCTGGATCCATTCCATGAAGGATCATAACAGCCGACTGACACGCTGGTACCTTTCACTGCAGCCGTTCAGATTCACCATCCGTCAAAGACCAGGCAAGCTCACTGTAGTGGCAGATTATCTCTCCAGGTTGCCGCACAACGCCAACCTTCAGGTGGAAGGGGATGATGTAACGGAGTTACACCGTCCCGGGCCACAGACAGCTGATCTGGGCGCATACACGCACCACCACCATTAGTTTCTACAATTACGGTGGCTGCGTGTCTTTTCGTCGACCGGGCAGATAAACAAAAAGGGGTGAGAGGTATATTTTGAGCGGCGCAGAGGGTGGCCAACATATTTTTCCCACTTACCTTTAATAAAGTCGGTCGCGTAGACTCGCTGTGATCGCCGATTGTACGAGTGGTTATGCAAGCCGATGGTATGGTGTTCCGGGGTTCAAATAGTGGGTTCGGGCGCGCTTGAAAGGTCACGTGAACTGCATTATTTTTGTTTGTTTTTTTGGTTATTGTGAAACACTGTAGGCTGCCTAGAATTGGCCATAAATGTCTGTATTTACTTATATATGTATTGTAGGAATACAGCTGGAAATAAGCTGAGGAGAAGAAATAATAAAGAGATGACGATTATGCCTAGTGGGAGGGGCCATGGGGTATAAAAGAAGGCTGTCAGGGCCTACCTGGGTTTTTTCGGTGAGATGTTACAGAGAGGGTAACATGCAGACTGTGTTTTTTATATAGATGTTTGTTTTGTGTTGACTTAAGTCAGTTTTCTATTTTTTTTGTAAAAAATCTTTTGTGCACCTGGGAGGCCGGCAGAATAAACTATCCACACTGAATGCTTCCTGACTACGCCTGCATTTGTTCGGGAGAAGTTTCGGAGAGGACCCCGCGACAAGTTTACATACTCTCACACGCACTAAGCAGTTGACATACTCGGACACGCACTGAACAGTTGTCATACTCTCACATGCACTGAGCAGTTGACATACTCTCACATGCACTGAGCAGTTGACATACTCTCACATGCACTGAACAGTTGTCATACTCTCACATGCACTGAGCAGTTGACATACTCTCACATGCACTGAGCAGTTGACATACTCGGACACGCACTGAACAGTTGTCATACTCTGACACGCATTAAGCAGTTGTCATACTCTCACATGCACTGAGCAGTTGACATACTCTGACACGCACTGAACAGTTGTCATACTCTGACACGCATTGAGCAGTTGTCATACTCTGACACGCATTGAGCAGTTGTCATACTCTGACACGCACTGAGCAGTTGACATACTCTGACACGCATTGAGCAGTTGTCATACTCTGACACGCACTGAGCAGTTGACATACTCTGACACGCATTGAGCAGTTGACATACTCTCACATGCATTGAGCAGTTGACATACTCTGACACGCACTGAGCAGTTGTCATACTCTGACACGCACTGAGCAGTTGTCATACTCTCACATGCACTGAGAAGTTGTCATACTCTGACACGCACTGAGCAGTTGTCATACTCTCACATGCACTGAGAAGTTGTCATACTCTCAAACGCACTGAGCAGTTGTCATACTCTCAAACGCACTGAGCAGTTGTCATACTCTGACACGCACTGAGCAGTTGTCATACTCTCACATGCACTGAGAAGTTGTCATACTCTGACACGCACTGAGCAGTTGTCATACTCTCACATGCACTGAGAAGTTGTCATACTCTCAAACGCACTGAGCAGTTGTCATACTCTCAAACGCACTGAGCAGTTGTCATACTCTGACACGCACTGAGCAGTTGTCATACTCTCAAACGCACTGAGCAGTTGTCATACTCTGACACGCACTGAGCAGTTGACATACTCTCAAACGCACTGAGCAGTTGTCATACTCTGACACGCACTGAGCAGTTGTCATACTCTCACATGCACTGAGAAGTTGTCATACTCTCACACGCGCTGAGCAGTTGACATACTCTGACACGCATTGAGCAGTTGACATACTCTCAAACGCACTGAGCAGTTGACAAACTCTGACACGCATTAAGCAGTTGTCATACTCTCACATGCACTGAGCAGTTGTCATACTCTCACACGCGCTGAGCAGTTGACATACTCTGACACGCATTGAGCAGTTGTCATACTCTCACATGCATTGAGCAGTTGACATACTCTCAAACGCACTGAGCAGTTGACATACTCTCACACGCGCTGAGCAGTTGACATACTCTCACACGCATTGAGCAGTTGACATACTCTGACACGCATTAAGCAGTTGTCATACTCTCACATGCATTGAGCAGTTGACATACTCTCAAACGCACTGAGCAGTTGACATACTCTCACTCGCGCTGAGCAGTTGACATACTCTGACACGCACTAAGCAGTTGTCCCCCAAAGAAACCAAATTCCTAGAAATCCAATAACGGAAATGTTTGCACACAGTTGTCATTATGTGCAGAGGTCCACCCTACCAGCCAACCTCAGATCTCCACGCATACACAAACTAAGGCACATAAGTCTGCACACATCCAGACATTAACAGATACACACACATGGCCACCCTTTATATCGGTGGACCTCCACCAGGCCTCACTGCACTCCTCTTCTCAGAGAAAGCCTCAACAGAAGAGTTGAGAAACACAAAACTTGTGAGATCTGAATGTCCTGGTGAGTCTCCACCTGTTACAGGTGGGTGCTGCCTGGACTGTCTCAAGACAGACCAGACCAGGTGCACCACAAACACTTCAAACCTCATCTCAGGACAAAAACTAAAAGAACAACATAAACAAGGAGAAAACTTGCCTTAGAAAAATGCAGGGTTAGAGGAGACGGCAGCCATGTAGAGGTGAGCCTGTGTGAGTCCGTTTTCTTTTAGTGAACAACAGAAAAAAAGAAAAAAGAAAGAAAACTTACCTTAAAAATCTGTAGGGTTGTTTTCTCTGAGACATGTTGGAATCTGTAAACAGTTACTCCGAAAAGGATCCAGATGTTTCAAAATACTTCTCTGGCGAACGTTTCAATTCTGCGAACATAAATGCTGTGATTAATGGACTAAAAGTCATCGCTTCTCACCCCTATTTATGGATTCAAGGATCAAAGGATCAAATTGGTGGTAAGATTCTAAATATATGTGATGTCATAATCCTGTTAGTTTGGAATACACAAAACAATAAGCACAGTTGTACAGACACACACACACTCCCAAAAACTAGCCAGCCCTCATGAGGAGGTTGTGACGCCCTCCAGGTGCGGGAAAGAAAGCAGGAAAAACCGGGAGCGGGCCGCCTCACCGCTCTTTACATTAATGGACCGCCCCAAAGAAATCCAAACACGGAAATGCTTGCACACACATGTGATTATGCGCAGAGGTCCATCCTACCAGCCAACCTCAGATCTCCATGCAGGCACATATGAATGCACATACATTTACACACATCCAGAGATAAACTCCCCCAAAGAAATCCGAACATGGAAACTTTTGCGCACACTGCACACACATTCAGAGTTCATAACGCACTGGTGAGTCTCCACCTGTTACAGGTGGATGCAACCTGGACTGTCTCAAGACAGACGAGACCAGATCCACCAAAGAAACTGCAGATGTGAGGACATGCGTCTTTTTGAAATATATAAAACAATAAACACGGTCGTGCAGACACATACACTCACACAGGCTGAGAAAGTCTAGCCAGCCCTCGTGATGGGGTGGACCTCCTCCAGGCCTCACTGCCTTCCCCTCCTGAGAGAAACCCTTTATAGAAGAGTTGAGAAAGACACAATTTGTGAGGTCTGAATGTTCTGGTGAGTCTCCACCTGTTGCAGGTGAGTGCAGCCTGGACTGTCTCGAGACAGACCAGATCAGCTGCACCACAGACACTTCATACCTCATCTCAGGAGAAAAACTGAAAGAACAACATAAAAAAGGAGAAAACCGACCTCAGAAACATGGCCAACATCTGTTTGATTAGACTAACAAATAATGGTTGACCATTTTCAGGTGCTCGCCTAACCTTCAGTAGTTGTTCGAGGTCATTGAAACGCTTAGGTTTTATATATCCATGTTCCTTGGATTGATAATCTGTCTCGTATTGAAATTGTTCTTTGGTCAGTTTTGCCTGTTGCAGAATTTCAGGGTCGCTCTTGTTGACTTTAATAGCCACGATCTGTCTGTTTGCTCTGTGAATTGGTTAGAAACAAAACTGAACTTGTTTTGGTTTCTTTTGTAAAATGCTCTGAAAACATCTGGAAAGGGTTTGGGTTGGTGTCAGGTCAACGTCCGTTATGCCATAAAGTATAATGGGTGAGTGCTCGTATTATGGGTTTTGGGATCAAAGCAAAGCTACCGCGTCATGAAGGATCGAAGCAAAGCTACCGCGTCACAAGGGATCAAAGTGATTCTGATGTATGCGCAGGCGCACACACACACGTTTGTTTGTGTAATATTGTTCACACTAAATTTGACCGTAGGCAATTTAATATGAGTCAATCAAAGAAAATGTTAGTTTTGGAGAATTTTGAAATTACGAAAATGACAATTACGAGAATTTTTGTTCGTGTATTTTTTTTCTTTTGCATAACATGTCGAGCTTTTCTGTATATAGCCATGTCGTAGATTCCGAAGCAAACAAGAAATTGATGAAAATGTTCTATTTTATTTTAACAATCATCAACTGCATATGCAGGTTTCGTACGGGTGCTTGAAATCCTTGAAAAATCTTGGATATATTGTAGTGCTTCTATTTCGGATTTGGTGCTTAAAACGTCTTGAAACTGTATTTCATTCACCACAAATAACTATCTGACTGAATAGTTTTCTTATCAGATAGAGAAATAAAATGGCAAAGTCTAAAAGCAACATTTCTCTGCCTGGGCTGCCTTGTACCTCTGCACGTCAGTCTGTTTCAATGTGTGACCCCCCACCCCCTCCCCGAAAAGTCGGGGGTGAGCGCACTAACGTGCCTGGAGGCCGTTTTAATGAGTGTTTGCTGGAAAACGAAAAATACAAGAAGGAGTCTGCAAGAAGGATTTGTACGTTTTCACTGTGGAGGAGTTTGCGTAAGTCCTAGTAAATCATTTTCTCCAGTGTGTACGTTACACATGCTAATTTTTAAAATCGTTTTTATTATTTTGCTAGCTAGCAAACTCGCGGGATAAATGATTGAAATGCACTCAGTGTGATGCAATACGGTGCCGCTATTCTAACAGTTAGTTATTGCAGGGTAATTTCTGGAATATGCTGTGAATTTAACCAAGATTACACAGCAGTAGCAGTAATGCGAGTTACTTCCCCAAAGTGAAAGCTTTAAACGTTAGCCCGATGCTTAACTAGCCAACTCAAGCTTTCTGATTGAAGGCTAAAAGCAGCGTTGTCACCAAGTAAACAGAATATTGATTCTATTTTGGTGTATTGCTGCAGTTTTTTCAAGTATTAACTTGGTGCTTTTGGCAACCTTAGGGGGAAATAATGGTAATATGACTGATCCATATGTACACAAAGAATATAGACTTTTTTTGTGCTACCGAAGTTCCGTGGCTTTCATTCAAAATCTGTTTATCGTTAAACAACTTGAACATTATAATGGCTTCAAACTCACATTGAGGCCTGTGGGGTACTATCAGCCACTGAAACAGTAGACAAATGAATATTTCATACCTTAAGGCTGCCTGTTTATTTAAGGGAGATGAACAATACATTATAATTGTATATAATAATATCACAGATGATAGATTAAATAGGTTTTTGATAGATGCTTGTGCATTGTTAAAGTCTTATATGTTGAATTGATCTGAGTATGTCATCTGTTCAAAGCCTCTCCCAGTCAGTGCTGTTCTCTATGCCTGTCTTACTCTACATGATCTTTTTTAACATCAGCATGCTAAAGGACTTGTTTGGAAGAGACTGCTATTTTATACGCTAAAATATGTTTTTCTTCTGATTGGTGAAAACACTTTATTATCCTCTAATAGATTTTTTAAATGCTTGGTGATGGTAGTACCCAAAACTAGCTGCATCAGGTACTTCCCTGTGTATTTGGAGAGGATCAGAAGTCCCAGGAATAAAAAAGCAACTAATTATTTATCTGCACAGCCGTACAAGTGGCTGACTGCTAGTTTGTTCCTCTGAGGCCGTGTCCTAGTCAGTGTGTCTCGCTAGATTTCTCTCTCTTCTGTTAATTGAGCATTTTTGTTTGTTCTGTGCAGTTCTGGTTAATAAGTGAAATTAATAAAAGCCGCAGAAATATTTTCATTGCATTTCTGTTTGTTCTGTACTTGCTAACTGTCAGTTCAGAAGAAAATGTAGCTGCTGTTTGCCAACAAACTCAGTTCCTTTGCCCGATAATTTCCTTCAAAAAAATGCCTACATATATATTTATAAGCTGAGTTATTATATAGCTGAATAATTATATCTTTCAATTAATAACTAATAATGTTTTATTTTAAATTTGTGTCTTTTAGCTTCTTCTGCTTATTATTGTTATCCATCCATTTTCTTCTGCTTATCAAGGACTGGTTTACCCGGGCAGAAGCCTAAGCAGAGAAGCCCACATCTCCCTCTCCCCAGCCACCTCCTCCACTTCTTCTGGGATAACACCAAGACATCCTCAGGCCAGCTGAGAGATATAGCCTCTCCAGAGAGTCCTAGGTCTGCCCTGGGCCTCTTTCTCCTTTTCTCATCAGCCTCTCTTCAACGTGTAGGAATAGCAGCTCTACTCTGAGCCCCTTTTGAGTAACTGAACTCCTCAGCCTGTCTTTAAGGGAGAGGCAACACCCTTAGAGAAAGCTCGTGTTTTTCATCTGTCAGTCCTCTGCTCACCTGTCCCCAAACTCGTAAACAAGAGAAGATTAAAGTCCTCCGCTTGATGCTGCAAGTCATTGTTTTTTATTGTCTTTTTCTTAATATATTCAGATCATTCTAAAAATATATGTACAACAGTTTGTTTATGCAGTCAGCATTTGTATATATACAGCAGTATTCTCAAACAAGCAACAGTGAACGCACCTGTGTGAGGCAAATTCCACAATCACAGTTCAATCAGTCCCCCCACCCTGACACTTTTTTCCACTTTAAGTGAGGAAATGGAATTAAATCTGACACATCTTTATCTTTTTTGGACATATCAACATATCTTTTTAAGGTTAAGAGAATATGGTCATCAGATTGGAGAAGCTGAACAATCAGAGCTGTGATAATGATATTTAAGGATATTTAAGGTGTGTTGACTGGTTCATAACGTCAGCTCATGTGAGAAAACATCCCATGCTAAAGTTGCCGCTAGCTGCTGGTTGATGGTGAATTTATTGTGTGTTTCCACCGTCTGTACAGATGAAGAGTAGCAGAGCTGGAGATGAGGCAGGAGGAAGAGTTGACTCAATTCAAATTCAGTTTATTTATATAGCGTTAATCACAACAACAGTCACCTCAAGACACTTTATACTGCAAGGTGGAGGCCCTATTGTAATACAGAGAAAACTAAATGATCAAAACAAGCCCTTTGAGCGAGCACTTGGTGACTGTGGGAAGGAAAAACACCATTTTAACTGGAAGAAACTTCCAGTAGAAGCAGGTATAGGGAGGGGCAGCCTCTGAGGACTGGTTGGGGTTGAGGGGAGGGAGAAAGGACAAAGGACACGCTGTGGAAGAGAGCCACTCTATGAGCTGTTCATTCAGTTTGTGGTTTAGCTCGACTCCATGACGTTTCTGAACTAATGCTTTGCTCAGTTAATGTTGCAATGAATTATGGGTGGATTTTACTGATATTCTATCTTTATGTTGTCACCAAACACATCTACAGATTTAGGATTAGCTACAGGCTCCTCTACCCCTGCTAGCCCTTCTGTCCTGCCCAGGATGGCGCCCCTGGTGCCCCCTCATAAGGTCCAGCAGTCCTACTGTCCATCCAACAGCTCCTTCTCCCCTCTTACAGCCCCTATGGGAGCTCCATCTGTGGTGGCTACAGGCCTTACAGCTACAGCTACGGTGGCGGCTACAGCCTGGGAGGATACAGACACACACCTCACCTTGAGGACGTCCCCCCAGCAGGTTTGTGCAGCAGGCTGAAGAGATGGAACAGCAAGCACTCACATATTCATATGAGTACATTTAGTTGTTTTGAGAGGTGTACTCAACACAGGACAGTGGCTGCAGGTGCTAATTGTTTTGAGTTCAAAGTAATTAAGGCTGCTGTTGCAAAGTTTGATAATAGAATCTGAAGCTGGTAATGTTCAGGGCTGCAGTACACGTGTAAAGATGAGTCTGCTTGTATGACATCATATGTGCCTTTGTGTAACTCAGTGGCAAATAAATTGGGTACCATAGCTCCATATGCCATTAGTTACTTTACAAGTGTAAGGAAAAGCAGAAGGACTTGTTTTTGGTTCAGACCAGTTAAAATGATGAATGTCTTTCATTCAGTTTCCTTGCTTGGTTTAGACACTAACTGGGCGAGCGAGGAGGACGACCACGTGGTGGCCAGAGGAGAATATGACTTTACAGCTGCTTCTCAGGAGGAGCTTTCTATGCAAGCTGGAGAGATGCTCAACCTCGCTCCTAAAGGTGATGAGCTTTTTACTGGCTGCGGGACATTTGATTCTGAGTGCTTTGACCCAAAACCTTCTATTTTTGTTTTCCTTATCTTAGAAATAACAGATGAGGGCTCTTCTTTTGTGTGAGCGTGCCCCATGTTTACAACTATCTCCCTCGTGTTTAGAGCTACAGCCCCGTGTGCGTGGCTCGCTCCTGGCCAGCGTGGACGGTGAGACCACCGGCTCGTCCCAGCAAACTACGTTAAGATCCTCAGCAAGAGAAGAGACCGCCGGGCCACAGATGTGGAGAGGCTCGCTCAGGCCCAGCAGGCGAACACGCAGGCACCCCAAACAACCTCAGCTGCACAAATCTGTGTCTCTCCTGCAGCCCATAAACGTACAGCATCTACCCGCATCATGTACAGTACATGAATGACCCGTCTCGTCAGATTCATTAGGCTCAGCTGTGTCCCCCTCCTGTGTTTCCTCGTTTCCCTCTGTGTGTATTTATAGTAGTGATGGCCAAACAAAGCTTTCTGAAGCTTGTGTTGAAAAACGATTCATTACTGGAAGCTTTTTAACACAGTCCTCTGTGGTGACATCTGCTGGTCAAAAATATGAAGAGCAGCTTGAATCTACAAAAAAACTGAACTGCTTCATTATGATTGCCCACTCTGCAGAGTGGAATTCACAATTCACAATTGGACGTCACTGATCACGTGACTGTGGCCAAACGAATCGAGCATCGACAGAGTGCTTCTGAAGCGGTGTGTTGGTGTTTTTGACACACGCCGGAGCGTCAGCTTCAAGCGGGCCATCACTAATTTATAGCATTCGTCCTCTTGTGTGTGTTACTGGTCCGTCTGTGTTCCTCCATGCTGTTTTTCCTGCTTGTCATCCTTCGTGTTTTAACTCCATTCCCTTGTGTCCAGGTTTCTTATTTGGTTCTCAGCTTTCCCAGTTTAGGTTTTCCTAGTTTTGTTTCTCGCCTCCCTCGCCTTTGTTTGTATGTCACTCTCCATAAATAAAGCTCACTCACATCAGCAGTGCCTGCATCTTGGGTCCTCCATTCATATCTCAACACGCAAACCCTGACATTTATTGTGTAGTTACATACTGCTAGGAAGTGCTGACAAAATATGAAATTATGATGCTATTTATGTAGAGGCACAGTACCAACACAGAACAGCGGGGACACAGAACCAAAACCTAAGAACTAACAAAGACACATCAAGAAATCAAAGATTAATAAAACAAAACAGAAAACACTGAGCCAGCGACCCAGGACCGTGACATTCAGTTTCTCAAGGAGGAATCAAAGCAAACATTTTTTTCTTTTTATGAATAAGAGATTTCCTTTATGGGTTACGTGATGGTGTAAGTTCCAGCACAGCTCATTTAGTGTGCAGAAGTGCTCCGAGGCCCCTATGAAACACATGATTGAAAGAATCTAATAAATTAGAGGGTGCAGTAGCTGTAGTATGACTTTTTGTTCTCGTGCTGCATGACGACTTTACTTTTTTCTTTTTTTTTTGGTGGGAGGAAGTTGACATCTCAGTCCATTGTGACGTGCAGATCTTTGACTGGCTTATGAACTCCGTCAGGAGGAACTCAGCAGGAGAGGGAAACAAGGACCAACAAACCCGGCTTGGTAAAAAGGAACAAGAACAGAAAAAGTCAACATCATTACACATCCCTGAGCTGTCATTTACACCACCTGTGGCGCTTGATTTATTGGTCACTAAACGTGGTGTGTGTTTGGTGCGTCACTGGCTGCGTGTTCTGTGTTATTTGTCGGTCGTGTGGTTTGGGCGTTGATATTTGACATCACAGCAGAGAGACTGGATGTGATGTCAGACCCCTCTAAATCGTGTAATTTACAGATATTTAATTCCAATGATTTGACTGCATCATTGTGTCTTTGAGTTATGACCCAAACTCTCTTTCAACTTTGTGAATAAATTCACGTCCCCCTGTGACCTCATAATTACACCACAGTTCAGATGGGATGAATGAGTCATGAGGTCACACCAACAGTGACAACATCAGCAGTGACATCACTAAAGTTGAGTCCATAAATAGAACCCGTGACGTGGAGCAGGTACCGCCGTTTTGGACGATGCCACGACGCAGTTATAGACGCAAACGTGCTTCTCGCCCCGTTCGCAGACGCAGGAGAGCCCACAAGGCCTCGGGTGTCCGCAGACGTGGGAGAAGATACCGTCGCAGACATTAGACAATCTCAATAAACATGTAGGATGAACATCAAAACTGTGGTCCAAGTTTTTTTTAGATAATATATGTTGTTGTTGTTTTGTGTGTGTTTGTTATCAATGTTGTGAATAAAGTTAAGCTTAGTAAGCCATCAAGCACTGATTACTCGTAGAAGAGCACCAATAGGAGACAGAACTAATTAGAAGGTGTTATTATTCAGTCTGTACATCGAATAGAAGGCACTAACCACAAGGTGATCTTCAATGCATCTCTGTGTGAATGTGAACGGGGCGAGAAGACCCCCACTGACTGCATGTCTTTAGACTGTGGGAGGAAGCTGGAGAGAACATGCAGACTCCACACAAAGACCCCGGCCTGATGGGGTTAGGGTCCTGAGTTTGATACCCCAAACTGAACGCAGGACAGAGGAAGGGATGGGTGATGTTCATGTGTGCCCAGGTGTATGATGTGGCTCTTTGCGGTGACACAGTAAAAAATGTGGCTGTTTGTCTGTGACTGGTTGGCTGCCCCAGCCCTGGCCCTTTCTGAAGTATGACGGAAGGAAAAAGTTTCATATTTTTAAAAATATCCAATTTCATATGATCAAATTTATGTCAAAAAGTTCATATTTATTCCTCCTATGTCATGTGTGAGTACTGTACTGTAAATGTCATATATATCAGATGATACTGATAACCTAATGCTAATAACTATGCAGAGGTCTCTAGGCCTCGACTTTTATGGAGCATGTGGAGTTTGGGGCAGAGTGGACAAAGAAAAGTTTCTCAGCAGGTTCAACAGGTTGCTACAACACAGGCCGATGAAGTATTGCACTCACTCATCCAAACTGGCAAACATGTAACATACACCCTAAGACTTATCCTGCTTTTTACTCCTTTGCTATTATTTAATTTGATATTATGTAGCCATGGAGACAGTTTGCATAGATTAGAATGTTAGATTCCTGTGATGTCATCAATGCCCGATGTTTTGTTTTAATGTCTTGTGATAGTTCTAAGTGCAGACAAAGTCAGAGTTCAAGTGAGTTTAGTCCAATTTTGATGCAGTTTCTGACATGTGGTCAAAATCTTGGCCGACCTTTACCACACCACGTGCTGTGGGTGTGCGTAAATATCTAGGTGAGTAAAGTCCTTTACCTGTTAAATTCATCTTAATTTGGGGCTTTTACTTCAGGTGTTTTGATTCAGTAGTAACCAAGTGATCTTTGTACAAACTGCAGACCGCCACACTGATCCCTGGTTCCTCAGGATAGAGGACAGGACGTCAGATGGGCGAATCAAGAGCTCCAAACGGAAAGATTGTGCCACAGAAAGACTGGAAAAAGCTTCCCAAAGAAGCAAGGACAGCAAAAGTCCGGTTGGCCTCAGCCATCTTGTCTTGGAGAAGTGTAAGTGAGAGATTCAGAGATTTTTTGTTTTATAGTTATTGATCATCTGTAGGCCTGTGTGGAGTTCAGAGGTCAAATTGGTTTTGGTTTTTGCAGCTGCTTTTAGAAAGAAGAGCAGCAAAGGAAAGTCAAGCAGCGATGGAACAAAACAACCACGCAGTAAAAAGAGCAAGACATCAAGCTCACAGGAGGAGGCCAGCTGCTCCGTCTATGAGTCAGATACCCATAGCACATACAAAAGTCACACTAAAGGTAAGAAGTACATAGGTAACTTCAAACCACACCTGCAGTGATAGAGCCTCGTTCCCAAGCTCTCAGAGTTTAGCTGGTATCCATCTGCTAATCACTAGGAAGCTTCTAACAAAGACTGTATGAATGTGTACATTGAGGCAAAGTCAGCTTTCCTACATACAACTAATCACAACCCCTGTGTTTGTTTTGTCTCTCTGTAGAGGACTTTGAAGAAAAATACGAAGAGCAGGATAAGCTGGGTGAAGGAGGCTTTGGGACTGTCTTCTTTGGAAAACGCAGACAAGACAATTTCCCAGTATGGCTTCTTATGTGTGCACTTTACAATTCTTCTAGTTCCTCCTGTTCTCTTTTTCTAAAACACATTTTCTCTGTAATGCAGGTGGTGATTAAGCATGTTGCTCAGTTTTTAGTCAGCTACCTACCAGTGGTAAGAAATGTTTGTCTTTTTCTGTTGTTTTCCCCCAACGTGTTCCTCAAACAGCCTAATGTTTGAACACTGACCTTGATGTTCTGTTTCTCAAGCTTCTTAATGGTAAAATGACCGAGATTCCCAAGGAGGTGGCAATGCTAATAAAAGTGGGGGCAGGACCAGAGGCTACGAGCAGCAATGTGACGCCCGCATAAAACGACTGGTATGACTTGGAAGACGAACTCATTATGGTCTTTGAAAGGCCAAAAAAACATAGACTTGGAAGCCTACCTGGCAAACAGAAGAACCTTTGTGCACGAGAGGGAGGTTAAGGTCAGCGAGTGGCAAGATAACATATATGGCAAACTTTAATGGATAATGTAAATCTGATTATTTGAACGTATTTTTCATTTGTCTGTCTGGTCATAATGAGACAGCTGGTACATGCAGCCACTGAAATGCAATCCAAGGGTGTCTACCATCGAGACATTAAGCCAGACAACATTGTGTTTGACACATCGCCTGATCATCCAGCATTTCTATGTGTCAAATTCATCGATTTTGGTATTGGAGTCCCTTTTAGACCAGAAGCAGTCACACGAAGAAATGGTAGGTCGTCAGCCTCACTGTTTCAATGTCCTTGCCTGCCCACGCGCTTAGAGTCCACATGAATTCCTTACCATGAATAATTACTCTCTGGATTTTAGAGACCAAACCAACAACTTATGTTAGTTCTTCTTTAACTTGTAGTTCTAAATTAGAAGATTATTGTGATATTGAAATATAAAAATAAAAGTATGGTAAGTATGACTGCACAGGGGCTTTGTGGCCTGGCTGCAGAAGTCACTGGATAGAAAGCTGCTGACGTTTCACTGCATCCGGCACCAAGAGGCATTGTGTGCGCAAACCTTTCCTGTAGAATGCACAGAGGTCATAAATGTTGTCATTCAGATCATCAATTAAATAATGGCAAAAGGTTTAAATCCCAGTCAGTTCTGTTCATTACTGGATGAGGTGGAGAGCATTTACCCTGATCTCCTGCTGTATGACAGAGTCCTGCTGTCCAGAGGAGAGGTGCTGAAACGCTTTGCTGCATGTCTGGGAGAGGTGAAAGTTTTCATGAGCAGCAAAGGGCTCGCCTTTTCTGCTCATGAACATTACAGCGAACCAGAAGAAGCTGAATACAAGTCTTCGGGGGAGAGGAGGCACAGCGTTACACATGCTGGAGGAGGTGTTAGCGTTTGAGTGCAAACTGACAGTTAATAAATTCAGAGCATTTGCAGTCTGCAATCACCACAGTTATTTGGGAAATAATTCCACGAGTTCAGAGAGGAAAAACCCACATTATCCTTCCCCATCACTGCCCTGACCATCGATCCATCCCTGTTAAATGTGACTGGATTTTCAGGTGATACTGAGAACCTTGTTTGAAACATGGAATGCCATCCCGACACATAAACATGAAGAAATATGCATTTGGAGTCCTGACGATCTTCAGATCCACATACGTATGTGAGCAGCTGTTCTCCACCATGAACTGTGTTACAAACAAACACAGCTGACGCCTCACAGACGACAGCTTACAGTCCTGCGTAGATGAAAGTGACTTTGTAACTTGTATCTGTAAATTAAATGTGTAAGTGATATTTATATAGGTGTAAACTTATCCACAGCTTTATGCCTTGAATGTCCACTATTTAAACCTTTTGAATGTAGGATATTTTATTAAAGCAATTTAGCAGGAGGGGGGAAAAGCCAGCTCACATACTATGATCACATAATGAAATCACTTAATACTCATCTAATTAACCCACTCTGAGCTAATGTTGATCTTTTGAGGAGAGAGATTGAGGAGAGAACGGGCACATCCATGCCTGAAGAGGCCCTTATCTCTGTTTTGCATCCCTGCAACTTCAACACTCCAGGGATTCAGTTGAAATCCAAATCCTCTCAAAGTTATAATTCAAAATAAAACAAAATAAAATAAAATGGAAACTCTTGAAAGTTGTAATCCTGCAGGAAATCGACAGAAATCCAAATCCTCTTGAATTCATATTTCAAAAAAGAGCAGAGAAAAAGCCAAAAAATACAAAACCCAAGTGTAAGTGTGCAGTTCAGACAGCAGCTGATCTCTGGGCTCTAGAGTCTGACCAATTTGGTCACATTTGCGGCCAAATTTCTCACTGGTGCGACTAATAAAATCCTAGATCGCACCAGCGACCAGCCGTTCAGTACATTAAAAAAAAAGTCTCCGCAAGTCTGAAAGTGTCCGTGTGGTCAACAACTGACACACATTAGGCCCCTATCGTGGTCTAAACTAATCAGAGATAGTCAGGGGCGGGACCGCTCTGGCCGTGGTCCAGATATTCCCGTAGTCCTTCGTGTGTACGTTTGAAAGTGCAGGTGGATAGAGAGAGGTGAGTAGCTTGAATGAAGTGATATTGATTCATTAAATCCTGAATCGACTTTTAAATATAAATGTATTTTGCCAGAAACGCCAGAATCTCAGGTTAAGGCTCACAAAACTATTTCAACAACCACCAACCAGTAAATGAGAGCAGGTACACGGACTCCACACAAAGACGTAAACACAGACCCGAAGCATCACAATCAGCTTTCTCTTCCTCGGCTTTCTCACCCGACGGCCCGTACACGTACACACCGTCGGGGCTGAAAGCTGACAGCTCACTGACCGCGTCGGCGGTTTCCGTCTTTTTTGCGCTCGATTCTGAGCTGCAGGTTTTATCTCTCTCTAACCAAAATTCACTGAATATGAATATATGCTGCGATAAATGCCCAAGTGTCCCTCTAACACTGCCTTTCAGTGGCAGCGGGTCGTCAGAGGACACAGGATGACATCATACTGTATGCATATATGATATCAAGCCGTCTCGTTCCAGGACTTCAAGCTGAGTGCATACATGAGAAAGGCTTTATGACATAAATGACATCTGTGACAATATTGTGTTTTCCAGTCTTTCTGTGGCACAATCTTTCCGTTTGGAGGTCTTGATTCGTCCATCTGACGTCCTGTCCTCTATCCTGAGGAACCAGGGATCAGTGTGGCGGTCTGCAGTTTGTACAAAGATCACTTGGTTACTACTGAATCAAAACACCTGAAGTAAAAGCCCCAAATTAAGATGAATTTAACAGGTAAAGGACTTTACTCACCTAGATATTTACGCACACCCACAGCACGTGGTGTGGTAAAGGTCGGCCAAGATTTTGACCACATGTCAGAAACTGCATCAAAATTGGACTAAACTCACTTGAACTCTGACTTTGTCTGCACTTAGAACTATCACAAGACATTAAAACAAAACATCGGGCATTGATGACATCACAGGAATCTAACATTCTAATCTATGCAAACTGTCTCCAAGGCTACATAATATCAAATTAAATCATAGCAAAGGAGTAAAAAGCAGGATAAGTCTTAGGGTGTATGTTACATGTTTGCCAGTTTGGATGAGTGAGTGCAATACTTCATCGGCCTGTGTTGTAGCAACCTGTTGAACCTGCTGAGAAACTTTTCTTTGTCCACTCTGCCCCAAACTTCACATGGTCCATAAAAGTCGAGGCCTAGAGACCTCTGCATAGTTATTAGCATTAGGTTATCAGTATCATCTGATATATATGACATTTACAGTACAGTACACACACATGACATAGGAGGAATAAATATGAACTTTTTGACATAAATTTGATCATATGAAATTGGATTTTTTTAAAAATATGAAACTTTTTCCTTCCGTCATACTTCAGAAATATAATATATTAAGTTTTGAACATTTTAAAACATTTAAGTTTGCTCGTTGTATTTATAAGATCCTACATGGACGTGCTCCACAATCATTGGTCAGTCATGTTAAAATCCATTATCAGTGGAAAACAAACCTGATCCTCTACTAGAGGCGATTGTGCAATACCTTTTAGACATAACACTCAGCAGACAGTTATTATCAGTTAAAGTCAGTGAGATTTGGAGTGATACATGACACATGACGGAATAAGACACGCAGACTTAGCATGACGAACCGACGAGGAACACGTACACTGTAAATACATACAGAGGGAAAAGAGGACTAGAGATGAGACATGGACATAACTAAGCACAAACAGAACATGATGGCTGGGGGGAAAACACACGTGACAGAAGGAATGGGTCACAAGGGCAAAACATGTAAACGAGAGGAGGAGACGGGAGAAAAAGACATTACTGAAATACATGAAGGGCCAGGGCTGGGGCAGCCAACCAGTCACAGACAAACAGCCACATTTTTTACTGTGTCACCGCAAAGAGCCACATCATACACCTGGGCACACATGAACATCACCCATCCCTTCCTCTGTCCTGCGTTCAGTTTGGGGTATCAAACTCAGGACCCTAACCCCATCAGGCCGGGGTCTTTGTGTGGAGTCTGCATGTTCTCTCCAGCTTCCTCCCACAGTCTAAAGACATGCAGTCAGTGGGGGTCTTCTCGCCCCGTTCACATTCACACAGAGATGCATTGAAGATCACCTTGTGGTTAGTGCCTTCTATTCGATGTACAGACTGAATAATAACACCTTCTAATTAGTTCTGTCTCCTATTGGTGCTCTTCTACGAGTAATCAGTGCTTGATGGCTTACTAAGCTTAACTTTATTCACAACATTGATAACAAACACACACAAAACAACAACAACATATATTATCTAAAAAAACTTGATTGGACCACATTTTGATGTTCATCCTACATGTTTATTGAGATTGTCTAATGTCAACTAACACAGCCAATCCCTCAACATGTTATTCACATTGTCTTCATATTAAATCATTTTTTGCTTTTTAAAGAACTTATTTTACCATTGCACTCAACAACAAACAAATCCTCTCTAACAAAAAAAGTTCAAGGGCCAAATTGCATTATATTTCTTCACATCAATATACAAGTAGGGGTGATGTGGGACGCAGCGAGTTTGAGACCCCTGGTCTAAAACAAGTAATTGCTGATTTCTTTTACAAATCTTCTTATTAACATAACCTTCTCCTTCATTACGTTACACTTATTATGAACAGTGCTGTTCTGTAATATAGTCACAATTATTTATGGGATCTATAAAAATGATGTAAACACATTTTCTTATTGTCAGAGACTCGATGACCATGATTGAAAGTAAAACGAGGAAATGACATACTCTGAGGCTACCTTCCTAGCACTGCACAGGTTTCATACGTTTGTTGAAAGGGGCTTATGAGTGAGAGCAGAGAGGGGACAAGCACACCGGTGGCCTTTGGTTGAGATTTCAAGAAAGCTCCATCCTTGGCTTTAAACTGTCATCTAATTAAAAACATTGTGGCTAATATCACATTATGGTAAATTTGCCAGCAGTTTGTTGTCTCCGGCTAACATTGCGCCTTGTGAAACCAGTTTTATGACCTCTGTCAGTTTTCTCTTTGAGACATTTTCATGAGAACAGTATGGAGCTTTCCATCGTTCACCATTCTTCATCCTTCTTTCATCTGTGGTCTCCATTCCTGCAAAGTGGTATTGGATGTGATCTGATTTGTTAAACACCATTTCTCTCTTTCTCTCTGTCTCACACACACACACACACACACACACACACACACACACACACACACACACACAACAAAAGAGAGGGAGAGATTCATAACCTCACAGTTTTTAAGCGTGCTGCTGAGGGATTCAAACAAGAGAATTACAAAGCAGCTAAGCTGACAGTCTCTTTACAATCATAAGACTAACCTACATTCAAAAGACTATTCAAGAAAATATAGCTTTAATTTATGCATTTGCTTAAGTTGTTTTTTTTTGTTTTTTGTTTTGTCCATGGTGTTGAGAAAATTGTGTATAGCACAGTTTTGGGGGTTTTTTGAAAGAAGAGTTTTCACAAAGAATATAAGGCCAAAATACCACGTTTTTTGCCACGTAACATTCCCACAGATAAGAATCTCTGTGTGTGTGTGTGTGTGTGTGTGTGCGTGAGTATGCAAATTAGTTTAAGAGACAAAGAGAAAGAAAGTGGAAGACACACAGACTTGAAGGTGAAACTGTAGGTGTGAAACTCAGCAGGCACTAGTATATTGAAATTGAGGTGAATTGTTCGGAGACTCTAAAATAAATATTTGTCTGCAGCTGCATCAAAAAACGCTGAAACATGTCAAAAGAGAAAGAAAGGCATTATAGTTTGAAACCACTCAGCAAGTAAAAAAAGACAATCAAAGATTGCATTAAAACACAGTTTGGTTCATAATAAATCCTATCAGGTATACAACAGTATCAGTAAACAATATATCAACTTTCACGTTAAGATAACTACAAAAATCATAAAATCCTATTACAGTTTATGTTATATAATTTATTACGTAAGTCTGAAATTTACCACTAACACTCATGACTTAATCATAACATAATTAATCTAACTTTCACTGACTTACACTAAAGTAAGTGCTAATTTTTCAGGTTAAGGTCCTTTTCTCAGTAGTCATGAAAATATCATTATAGAGTTAAGTCATTATTTTTTAACCCAAGTTAAATGCTATAAGTGAGGAATTTAACTGATGAATGACATATGGGAAACCATAGTATGCTATCACAGACAAATATGACTTATATATGTTCTGTATTAAGGATATTTTAAAAACTTAGGGGGTCATATGATTGTTGGGTTTTTCTCTGAATTTTTTTTTTATTGTAAGGTCTGTTGTTTTGATTTGGTGGTGTATAAATTCTTGTGGTTTTCATTTTGCCTTAGTGCTCCTATTTGGGAAAGTCTTTATTTTGAATAGTTCAGGGAATCATTAATTTATGTGTTAATAAGATGCCTCTGATTAAAACCGCACGAAACCTTCAACAGCGACAGGAGACAAAACATGACAACAAAATACAATGGGGTGCTACAACAGTCGTTAGCGATCCATTAGTTTCATGATTGAATCTTGTTAATTTAAATGTGGGTGGGACTGCAAAAGGAGTATTCAGTTCATATAAAAGGAGACTCATGTCTAGGTAACCCTCATGGATTTGGAAACACAGACAACACAAGATATTCCAAAAGATCTTCCGGACTCACTGGTAAGGAAGAGCATTTATTACAAGTCTGTATTGTTGGTCCAACTCATGCAAGAACTTGTCTCTTGAATTCAGTAAGTGCATCTGCTTGGACCAGTTGTACACAACAACTGCTACAAATTCTACCTGACCCTTCAAGTTATGTCTATCAAATTGAGTTCTATGTTTCATATCAAGATCACTTTGAATGGAGACACTGATGGTGGTTGAATTCCAAAGTGCACCCACTCAAAGTGACCTTGCATGTGAGTTTACAACAATTAGACACTTTGAAGCAAACTTTAGTTAACATGGTTCACTTACAGAACATCTCAAGTAGAGACCCCTCAAATGGAAACACTTGTGGTTTTCCTTTTGCCTTAGTGCTCCTATTTGGGGAAGTCTTTATTTTGAATAGCTCAGGGAATCATTAATTTATGTGTTAATAAGATGCCTCTGATTAAAACCGCACGAAACCTTCAACAGCTACTGGAGACAAAAGATGACATCAAAATACAAAGGGGTGCTACAACAGTCGTTAGCCATCCATTAGTTTCATGACTGAATCCCGTTAATTTAAATGTGGGTGGGACCACAAGAGGAGTCTTGAGTTCATATAAAAGGAGACTCATGTCTAGGTATCCCTCATGGATTTGGAAACACAGACAATACAGGATATTCCAAAAGAGCTTTGGGACTCACTGGTAAGGAAGAGCATTCATTACAAGTCTGTATTATTGGTTCAACTCATGAAAGAACTTGTCTCTTGAATTCTGTAAGTGCATCTGCTTGGACCAGTTGTACACAACAACTGCTAGTAATTCTACCTGACCGTTCAAGTTATGTCTATCAAATTGAGTTCTATGTTTCATATCAAGATCAGTTTGAATGGAGACACTGATGGTGGTTGTATTCCTAAGTGCACCCACTCAAAGTGACCTTGAATGTGAGTTTACAGCAATTAGACACTTTGAAGCAAACTTTAGTTAACATGGTTCACTTACAGAACATCTCAAGTAGAGACCCCTCAAATGGAAACACTTGTGGTTTTCCTTTTGCCTTAGTGCTCCTATTTGGGGAATTCTTTATTTTGAATAGTTCAGGGAATCATTAATTTATGTGTTAATAAGATGCCTCTGATTAAAACCGCACGAAACCTTCAACAGCTACTGGAGACAAAAGATGACAACAAAATACAATGGGCCGCTACAACAGTTTTTAGCCATCGATTAGTTTCATGATTGAATCTCGTTAATTTAAATGTGGGTGGGACTGCAAGAGGAGTATTGAGTTCATATAAAAGGAGACTCATGTCTAGGTAACCCTCATGGATTTGGAAACACAGACAACATAGGATATTCCAAAAGATCTTCTGGACTCACTGGTAAGGAAGAGCGTTCATTACAAGTCTGTATTATTGGTTCAACTCATGCAAGAACTTGTCTCTTGAATTCAGTAAGTGCATCTGCTTGGACCAGTCGTACACAACAACTGCTAAAAATTCTACCTGATTACATTTAAAAAATTGAGTTCTATGTTTCATATCAAGATCACTTTGAATGGAGACACTGATGGTGGTTGTATTCCTAAGTGCACCCACTCAAAGTGACCTTCCATATGAGTTTTCAACAATTAGACACTTTGAAGCAAACTTTAGATTATATGTTTCACTTAAAGAACATCTCAAATAGACACGCTCATCGACTGCTACAAATTCTACCTGACCCTCCATTCTAGGTATATCAAATTGAGTTCTATGTTTCATATCAAGATCACTTTGAATGGAGACACTGATGGTGGTTGTATTCCTAAGTGCACCCACTCAAAGTGACCTTCCATATGAGTTTTCAACAATTAGACACTTTGAAGCAAACTTTAGTTAACATGGTTCACTTACAGAACATCTAAAATAGAGACCCTTCAAATGGAAAAACTTGTGGTTTTCCTCTTTACTTAGTGCTCCAATTTTGGGAATTCTCTATTTTGAATAGTTCGGGGAATCGTTGATTTATGTGTTAATAAGATGGCTCTGATTGAAATCGCACAAATCCTTCAACAGCTACTGGAGACAAAAGAGGAAACCAAAATACAATGGGCCGCTACTACAGTCGTTAGCCAGCCATTGGTTTCATGACTGAATGTCATTGACTTAAATGTGGGTGGGACTGCAAGAGGAGTCTTGAGTTCATATAAAAGGAGACTCATGTTCAAGCATCTCTCATGTATTTGTAAACACAGACAACACAGGATATTCCAAAAGAGCTTCGGGACTCACTGGTAAGGAAGAGCATTCATTATAAGTCTGTATTATTGGTCCAACTCATGCAAGAACTTGTCTCTTGAATTCAGTAAGTGCATCTGCTTGGACCAGTTGTACACAACAACTGCTACAAATTCTACCTGATCCATCAAGTTATGTCTATCAAATTGAGTTCTATGTTTCATATCAAGATCACTTTGAATGGAGACACTGATGGTGGTTTTATTCCTAAGTGCACCCACTCAAAGTGACCTTGCATACAAGTTTACAACAATTAGACACTTTGAAGCAAATTTTACATTATATGTTTCACTTAAAGAACATCTCAAATAGACACACTCATCGACTGCTACAAATTCTACCTAACCCTCCATGTTAAGTCTTTCGAATTGAGTTCTATGTTTCATATCAAGATCACTTTGAATGGAGACACTGATGGTGGTTGTATTCCTAAGTGCACCCATTCAAAGTTACCTTGAATGTGAGTTTACAGCAATTAGACACTTTGAAGCAAACTTTAGTTAACATGGTTCACTTACAGAACATCTCAAGTAGAGACCCCTCAAATGGAAACACTTGTTGTTTTCCTTTTGCCTTAGTGCTCCTATTTGGGGAAGTCTTTATTTTGAATAGTTCAGGGAATCATTAATTTATGTGTTAATAAGATGCCTCTGATTAAAACCGCACGAAACCTTCAACAGCGACTGGAGACAAAAGACGACAACAAAATACAATGGGGTGCTACAACAGTCGTTAGCCATCCATTAGTTTCATGACTGAATGTCAATAATTTAAATGTGGGTGGGACTGCAAGAGGAGTATTGAGTTCATATAAAAGGAGACTCATGTCTAGGTAACCCTCATGGATTTGGAAACACAGACAACACAGGATATTCCAAAAGATCTTCCGGACTCACTGGTAAGGAAGAGCATTTATTACAAGTCTGTATTATTGGTTCAACTCATGCAAGAACTTGTCTCTTGAATTCAGTAAGTGCATCTGCTTGGACCAGTTGTACACAACAACTGCTACAAATTCTACCTGATTACATTTAAAAAATTGAGTTCTATGTTTCATATCAAGATCACTTTGAATGGAGACACTGATGGTGGTTGTATTCCTAAGTGCACCCACTCAAAGTGACCTTCCATATGAGTTTTCAACAATTAGACACTTTGGAGCAAACTTTAGATTATATGTTTCACTTAAAGAACATCTCAAATAGACACGCTCATCGACTGCTACAAATTCTACCTGACACTTCAAGTTATGTCTATCAAATTGAGTTCTATGTTTCATATCAAGATCACTTTGAATGGAGACACTGATGTGGTTTTATTCTTAAGTGCACCCACTCAAAGTGACGTTGCATATGAGTTTACAACAATTATACACTTTGAAGCAAACTTTAGATAACACGGTTCACTTACAGAACATCTCAAATAGAAACCCCTCAAATGGAAAAACTTGTGGTTTTCCTTTTGCCTTAGTGCTTCTATTTGGGGAAGTCTTTATTTTAAATAGTTCAGGGAATCGTTGATTTATGTGTTAATAAGATGCCTCTGATTGAAGCAAGAACTGAAGAACTTCAGGACTCACTGGTAAGGAAGAGCATTCATTACAAGTCTGTATTATTGGTCCGATTCATGCAAGAACTTGAATCTTAAAAGAAGAGTATGATGTCATGTAGGCATTCAGTATGATGTCATATAGGCATACAGTATGATGTCCTATAAGGCATACAGTATGATGTCATATAGGCATCCAGTATGATGTCATATAGGCATACAGTATTTTAGCCGAGTGGTAAATTAATAATAATATTTTCCATTTCAGTTAACCAAATGTCCATTTAAGGTTCAAAAATGGGTCTTAAAATGTTGTGTCTTTGTTTCCATGTATGGTAAGACAAGAAGGTTATTGGGTAATTTCATGTTATTGCTTGTGCTATTTCTTTGGCTATCTGCATGTTGCGTGCACTTGAAGCTGTTAATTTTATAGGTTTGTGTAGTTGCATATTGTGGTCACTTGGGGGGGGGGTGCAGTTCTTAAGGGTTAACTGCAGTTTTCCAAAAAAAGACTTAACAAGAACTGCACCTCGGGACTTTTCTTTTTGTTGTGGATGTGGAACGGGAATGTTGTGAAGGAGTTAAATTGTTGGTAAGGAATTGTTAAATATGCACATAATTCATTGAAACATATTGGTATAATTGTAGTGCAGTGGCAAAACGTCAGTATTTTAACAAGATGATGTATTTCTGAAATGTATGATGCAAAGGACCTGTATGTGCAGCGTGGAGCGGCCATTTTCTCCATGCAAGGGATGAGTTGCGAGATCGTCTGTGTGCTCCAGTATCCGAGTGAGCTGAGATTTCTGTGGAATGTAAGTGTTTATAAAAATGTATGTAACACTTCCACAGTTTTTAAAGGAGCCTTGTGTGATTTAGCTCTTTGTATTTTGTTCTGCACAGACAGAGGTCACTGCCGTATTTTTGTGTTTTGTATTTCATTTCCTTTATTCCTCGTATTGTATTGGCGCAACTTTGTTTAGTCGGTTATTCTGTTACTTTGCCACGTTACCTCTCGTGCTGTCGATGTTCAGTACAAGTCCATATGGCTGCTGTTTGACAAAAGTAAAGGTCAAAGGACATTTTTTTTGTTTATTCAGTCTCATTGACAATAAAACTGCACATTAAGAACCCAGTAATTGTGTCCTGTGTGGCTAACCATTTCCCAGGCTACAGTATGATGTCATATAGGCATACAGTATGATGTCATATAAAGGCATAAAGTATGATGTCATGTATGACATGCAACCTTGATACGTTTGTATCTCAAACCTATTCACTAGAACTTTCAAGACAATTTAACTACACAGCAAAGCAAGACACGAGTAGGCAAAGTTCTTCATGTTTCTCGTGCACGGGAGAGAACTGGACAAACGCCGTTCCTTCGCTTGACCCCAGTCACTCTCATCCGCTCCCTCGTAACACTGCTCTTTTACTGAGGTTACATGAATATACATAGGTTCATTAACATATGACGTATACATACAAACAAAGAGTACCTTGCCTGTGCGTTGTGTAAGCATGTGTGTGTGTGTGTGTGTGTGTGTGTGTGTGAAGACTTCCCTAAACCTGCTGGTCTGGAAGTCCAGCAGTTCATCTAAACAAAAGGCACTTAGACTAAAACAGATATAGATACGTTCATCCTACCACAAAACAATAAGAGCAGGTACGACCTCTCCCATGCTCCCAGGATGTGGGTGTGAATGCCAGAACACTCTGGAATGCACACAAAGTCTTTGCAGACTCCTAAGGATCAACCCTCTACCAACATGACATTGACTATAAAACTCTAAGCATATATGACAATCAACAATATAACCCTGACAAGCTTCATGTCTTATAAGTCTTACAGGTTGATGTCATTTGTGTCACACAGCCTGATCTCATGTATGCCCTCAGCTTGAAGTCCTGGATCGAGACAGCTTGATGTCATATAAGTCTTAAAGTATGATGTCATGTCTGCATACAGCTTCATGTCATGTATGGTATCCAGCTTGATGTTGTCATGGTCTGGGTGCGTACCTGTAGGTTTCCAACAGCGGTCCTCCTCCTTTGGGCGGAGATCGGTTGCTCCTCCCTGGCTGAGCACCTGTGAGCAATTATTCCAGCAGCATATAAGATCTGTGCACTCAATCAGTCATGGCCTGAGTATCAGGTTAGTCAGTGATGTTTTATTGCTCAGTCCAGATCCTGTGTGAAAACTTACCTGCTTTTTCCTGTCTTCAGAGTCGGCTCCTGGAGTGGGGTTCTCGCCTCAGTCATCCCCGCTTTTCTGGACCTGGGCCACCAGCTGCTGGTACAGTATTGCCAACTAGCCTGAAACTCACCTGCCTGCCTCCTCGCACCTCGACCTCATCTGGGCCTTGCCCCCCACCTGTCCCCTTCACCTGAAACCAATGCCCTGGTCTCTTCACAGTATTTTTCCCAGCCCAGCTTCCAGCTCCCCACTGCCACAGCCGTCCCGCTGTATTCTAGAGCTGTCTAGTTTTCATTTAGTTGCCTTAGTTTTGACAGCGCACCCACTAGTGTAGTGGCTTCGTTTAAATTTGGCTTGTGTGTTTAATTTGTGGGGGAAGAAATGAACCTTCTTGATCACTCACTGTCTCGCTTCCGGTTTGGATCTTGCACTTGTGTCCATCCCATTTACCTCGTGCTGCTGGGCCGTGACAGATGTCATATAAGCATACAGTATGATGTCATATAGGCATACAGTATGATGTCATATAGGCATACAGTATGATGTCATCCTGTGTCCTCTGACGACCTGCTGCCACTGAAAGGCAGTGTTAGAGGGACACTTGGGCATTTATCGGAGCATATAATGTGTTTTCTGGATACACTGCTGCTTTTTCAGCGCCCAGAGATTGATGGCTGTGTGTCAGAGCTGGCTATGAATTTTAGAAGGATCAGGCCTTAACTTTAAAAGTTATCAGTAGTTCTTTCCACCTTTTTACCCACAGCTACATCCACTTCTGTCGGGCCTAGGCTGCTCACTACGGCTGGGTATCATCACTGATTTCTGTAATCCACTCAATTCACGAGGTCCTGATTCCATTCAATTTGATTTTGCCTCAGACAGTCAGAAATATTATAATTCTGATGATTTATCAGCGCTGACACATGTGAGACTTCATCAGAGGTGTGAGCATCACAGCAGAGGCCTTTGTGTCAAAGTAACTGAGGATAAAACAGAAAAACATGAAGGAGATTTTCCTGCCCTGTTTTCTATAGCAGATACACTTTATTGCATCGTTTTAAAAAGTTTACATTTCTTCAGTATTAAACAGCAGAAATTAGGCTTTCTTGTCCGAGCGGCCGACAGCGCTGTAAACAACGGTAGACTGGTGGGTGATAAGCGAATGAATGATGCAGGAAACAGAGATTTGAGACGGGAAACTGTTCTTGAAGTACAGAGAGAGAGAGAGAGCTGTGCAGGAAGTGTGATTTTTATCGTGCTGAAGCAAAAGTCAGAGGGCATTAATGACGACATTGATCAAATGTGGAGCGTAGTTTGGATCTTCTGCTGCTGCTTCAGTGAATTTTGGTTAGAGAGAGATAAAACCTGCAGCTCAGAATCGAGTGCAAAAAAGACGGAAACACAAAGCGACTTTCTCACACGGACAAGGCGTGTCCGTGTGAGAAAGTCGAGAAAGCTGATTGTGATGCGTCGGCTCTGTGTTTACGTTTTTGAACAGCTGGTCACACCGGTGCGACCAAAGATCTTTTTTAGTCGCATCATTGAAAAATATGGTCGCACTCTAGAGCCCTGAATACCATTATATTACAACGTTGCGACTCATTGGGATTTGGCTTTTACACTTATGTTACTTTGACAAACAACACCTAAACATGAGCCAAAGAAAGTAAAAGCAGTCGTGCCTCTCTCAGAGCTTCAGCGTAGGAACTCATGTCAGTGAGGATGACCAGCACATGTTTCTCACACTGGTAGGCCAGGTACTCTGCTGTAGTCAGCGCCAGGCGGGGAGTGATGATACGGGAGTGATACGGAGACTTTCAGATCGCAGAGACTTTGTTTTTAATGTACTGAACGGCTGGTCGCTGGTGCGATCTAGGATTTTATTAGTCGCACCAGTGAGAAATTTGGCCGCAAATGTGACCAAATTGGTCAGACTCTAGAGCCCAGAGATCAGCTGCTGTCTGAACTGCACACTTACACTTGGGTTTTGTATTTTTTGGCTTTTTCTCTGCTCTTTTTTGAAATATAACTTTGAGAGGATTTGGATTTCAACTGAATCCCTGGAGTGTTGAAGTTGCAGGGATGCAAAACAGAGATAAGGGCCTCTTCAGGCATGGATGTGCCCGTTCTCTCCTCAATCTCTCTCCTCAAAAGATCAACATTAGCTAAGAGTGGTTTAATTAGATGAGTATTAAGTGATTTCATTATGTGATCATAGTATGTGAGCTGGCTTTTCCCCCTCCTGCTAAATTGCTTTAATAAAATATCCTGCATTCAAAAGGTTTAAATAGTGGACATTCATTTTTTAACTCTTTCTAAAACAGCAACAAGGCATAAAGCTGTGGATAAGTTTACACCTATATAAATATCACTTACACATTTAATTTACAGTTACAAGTTACAAAGTCACTTTCATCTACGCAGGACTGTAAGCTGTCGTCTGTGAGGCGTCAGCTGTGTTTGTTTGTAACACAGTTCATGGTGGAGAACAGCTGCTCACATACGTATGTGGATCTGAAGATCGTCAGGACTCCAAATGCATATTTCTTCATGTTTATGTGTCGGGATGGCATTCCATGTTTCAAACAAGGTTCTCAGTATCACCTGAAAATCCAGTCACATTTAACAGGGATGGATCGATGGTCAGGGCAGTGATGGGGAAGGATAATGTGGGTTTTTCCTCTCTGAACTCGTGGAATTATTTCCCAAATAACTGTGGTGATTGCAGACTGCAAATGCTCTGAATTTATTAACTGTCAGTTTGCACTCAAACGCTAACACCTCCTCCAGCATGTGTAACGCTGTGCCTCCTCTCCCCTGAAGACTTGTATTCAGCTTCTTCTGGTTCGCTGTAATGTCCACAAAGTGCAGCTTTTTCAGCCACTCTGGCTGTTCCAGCGCAGAAAAGGCGAGCCCTTTGCTGCTCATGAAAACTTTCACCTCTCCCAGACATTTTCCAATTTCATTGTACTACTGTACTATGTATGACTGTGCAATGACAATAAAGAGTTATCTTATCTTACATGGAGCAAAGCGTTTCAGCACCTCTCCTCTGGACAGCAGGACTCTGTCATACAGCAGGAGATCAGGCTAAATGCTCTCCACCTCATCCAGTAATGAGGTGGAGAGCATTTAAACCTTTTGCCATTATTTTATTGATGATCTGAATGACAACATTTATGACCTCTGTGCATTCTACAGGAAAGGTTTGCGCACACAATGCCTCTTGGTGCAGGATGCAGTGAAACGTCAGCAGCTTTCTATCCAGTGACTTCTGCAGCCAGGCCACAAAGCCCCTGTGCAGTCATACTTACCATACTTTTATTTTTATATTTCAATATCACAATAATCTTCTAATTTAGAACTACAAGTTAAAAAAGAACTAATATAAATAAAATACACTTCAGCTAAATACTTTTCCCAAACCACGTGGAGCCGCACTATAAGTCTAAAGAGCTGCATGTTATCTTGCCACTCGCTGACCTTAACCTCCCTCTCGTGCACAAAGGTTCTTCTGTTTGCCAGGTAGGCTTCCAAGTCTATGTTTTTTTGGCCTTTCAAAGACCATAATGAGTTCGTCTTCCAAGTCATACCAGTCGTTTTATGCGGGCGTCACATTGCTGCTCGTAGCCTCTGGTCCTGCCCCCACTTTTATTAGCATTGCCACCTCCTTGGGAATCTCGGTCATTTTACCATTAAGAAGCAGAACATCAAGGTCAGTGTTCAAACATTAGGCTGTTTGAGGAACACGTTGGGGGAAAACAACAGAAAAAGAAAAACATTTCTTACCACTGGTAGGTAGCTGACTAAAAACTGAGCAACATGCTTAATCACCACCTGCATTACAGAGAAAATGTGTTTTAGAAAAAGAGAACAGGAGGAACTAGAAGAATTGTAAAGTGCACACATAAGAAGCCATACTGGGAAATTGTCTTCTCTGCGTTTTCCAACTACTACAATTTAAGGTCCTGCATAAGCTCCGTCTGTCTAAATTGAAGGTTTCAAGGATGTTTCCAGGTGCGGACTCAAGATGTGATCAATGTGGCCAGAATTCTGCCTCATTATCACATATGTTTTGGACATGTCCTAATATCACTACTTACTGGTCTAAAATATTTAAAACTTTGTCTGATATTTTTAAAAAACAGCCCCCCCCCCCCCCCCCCCGACCCAGTAATGGCACTATTTGGTGTAGCTACAGTTAAACACTTAAATAATAAACAAATTCGTGCTCTGAGTTTTATAACATTGCTTGCAAGACGCCTTATACCCCCAACTCATTCTGCTTTGTTAAGACACACAATGTATCATTTACAGTTGGAAAAAATTAAATTTTCACTGAGAGATAATGTCAAACAGTTTTACCTAATTTGGCAACCCTTTATAGATGGGATGGATGGCCTCCTCCCATATCTGCTCCAAGATTATACACATTGGCAGGTGTATTGGTTTTTTTTTGTTTTTCTTGGGGGGGGGGGGGTTGTTTGTTCTGGGGCTTTTTTTCTCCTTTCCCCCTCCTTTGTATATACTTATCTAGGTATATAAATGTGTATGTATAGACATAGATATATGATCGTTTATATAATGGTAATTATATTTTATGTAAAAAGGAGGGGGAGAGGAAGGAAGGGAAGGGGAAAAAAGGGAAAGAAAAAACTATGTCACTGTAAAAGAGATACTTTGTTGCCTGATTTGAATAAAAAAAAGGGAAAGAAATTGGACTAAACTCACTTGAACTCTGACTTTGTCTGCACTTAGAACTATCACAAGACATTAAAACAAAACATCGGGCATTGATGACATCACAGGAATCTAACATTCTAATCTATGCAAACTGTCTCCATGGCTACATAATATCAAATTAAATCATAGCAAAGGAGTAAAAAGCAGGATCAGTCTTAGGGTGTATGTTACATGTTTGCCAGTTTGGATGAGTGAGTGCAATACTTCATCGGCCTGTGTTGTAGCAACCTGTTGAACCTGCTGAGAAACTTTTCTTTGTCCACTCTGCCCCAAACTTCACATGGTCCATAAAAGTCGAGGCCTAGAGACCTCTGCATAGTTATTAGCATTAGGTTATCAGTATCATCTGATATATATGACATTTACAGTACAGTACTCACACATGACATAGGAGGAATAAATATGAACTTTTTGACATAAATTTGATCATATGAAATTGGATTTTTTTAAAATATGAAACTTTTTCCTTCCGTCATACTTCAGAAATATAATATATTAAGTTTTGAACATTTTAAAACATTTAAGTTTGCTCGTTGTATTTATAAGATCCTACATGGACGTGCTCCACAATCATTGGTCAGTCATGTTAAAATCCATTATCAGTGGAAAACAAACCTGATCCTCTACTAGAGGCGATTGTGCAATACCTTTTAGACATAACACTCAGCAAACAGTTATTATCAGTTAAAGTCAGTGAGATTTGGAGTGATACATGACACATGACGGAATAAGACACTCAGACTTAGCATGACGAACCGACGAGGAACACGTACACTGTAAATACATACAGAGGGAAAAGAGGACTAGAGATGAGACATGGACATAACTAAGCACAAACAGAACATGATGGCTGGGGGGAAAACACACGTGACAGAAGGAATGGGTCACAAGGGCAAAACATGTAAACGAGAGGAGGAGACGGGAGAAAAAGACATTACTGAAATACATGAAGGGCCAGGGCTGGGGCAGCCAACCAGTCACAGACAAACAGCCACATTTTTTACTGTGTCACCGCAAAGAGCCACATCATACACCTGGGCACACATGAACATCACCCATCCCTTCCTCTGTCCTGCGTTCAGTTTGGGGTATCAAACTCAGGACCCTAACCCCATCAGGCCGGGGTCTTTGTGTGGAGTCTGCATGTTCTCTCCAGCTTCCTCCCACAGTCTAAAGACATGCAGTCAGTGGGGGTCTTCTCGCCCCGTTCACATTCACACAGAGATGCATTGAAGATCACCTTGTGGTTAGTGCCTTCTATTCGATGTACAGACTGAATAATAACACCTTCTAATTAGTTCTGTCTCCTATTGGTGCTCTTCTACGAGTAATCAGTGCTTGATGGCTTACTAAGCTTAACTTTTTTTACAACATTGATAACAAACACACACAAAACAACAACAACATATATTATCTAAAAAAAAATTGATTGGACCACATTTTGATGTTCATCCTACATGTTTATTGGGATTGTCTAATGTCTGCGACGGTATCTTCTCCCACGTCTGCGGACACCCGAGGCCTTGTGGGCTCTCCTGCGTCTGCGAACGGGGCGAGAAGACCTCGCACGTTTGCGTCTATAGCTGCGTTGTGGCATCGTCCAAAACGGCGGTACCTGCTCCACGTCACGGGTTCTATTTATGGACTCACCTGGCAACTTTAGTGATGTCACTGCTGATGTTGTCACTGTTGGTGTGACCTCATGACTCATTCATGCCATCTGAACTGTGGTGTAATTATGAGGTCACAGGGGGACGTGAATTTATTCACAAAGTTGAAAGAGAGTTTGGGTCATAACTCAAAGACACAATGATGCAGTCAAATCATTGGAATTAAATATCTGTAAATTACACGATTTAGAGGGGTCTGACATCACATCCAGTCTCTCTGCTGTGATGTCAAATATCAACGCCCAAACCACACGACCGACAAATAACACAGAACACGCAGCCAGTGACGCACCAAACACACACCACGTTTAGTGACCAATAAATCAAGCGCCACAGGTGGTGTAAATGACAGCTCAGGGATGTGTAATGATGTTGACTTTTTCTGTTCTTGTTCCTTTTTACCAAGCCGGGTTTGTTGGTCCTTGTTTCCCTCTCCTGCTGAGTTCCTCCTGACGGAGTTCATAAGCCAGTCAAAGATCTGCACGTCACAATGGACTGAGATGTCAACTTCCTCCCACCAAAAAAAAAAGAAAAAAGTAAAGTCGTCATGCAGCAGGAGAACAAAAAGTCATACTACAGCTACTGCACCCCTCTAATTTATTAGATTCTTTCAATCATGTGTTTCATAGGGGCCTCGGAGCACTTCTGCACACTAAATGAGCTGTGCTGGAACTTACACCATCACGTAACCCATAAAGGAAATCTCTTATTCATAAAAAGAAACAAATGTTTGCTTTGATTCCTCCTTGAGAAACTGAATGTCACGGTCCTGGGTCGCTGGCTCAGTGTTTTCTGTTTTGTTTTATTAATCTTTGATTTCTTGATGTGTCTTTGTTAGTTCTTAGGTTTTGGTTCTGTGTCCCCGCTGTTCTGTGTTGGTACTGTGCCTCTACATAAATAGCATCATAATTTCATATTTTGTCAGCACTTCCTAGCAGTATGTAACTACACAATAAATGTCAGGGTTTAGGTGTTGAGTTATGAATGGAGGACCCAAGATGCAGGCACTGCTGATGTGAGTGAGCTTTATTTATGGAGAGTGACATACAAACAAAGGCGAGGGAGGCGAGAAACAAAACTAGGAAAACCTAAACTGGGAAAGCTGAGAACCAAATAAGAAACCTGGACACGAGGGAATGGAGTTAAAACACGATGACAAGCAGGAAAAACAGCATGGAGGAACACAGACGGACCAGTAACGCACACAAGAGGACGAATGCTATAAATTAGTGATGGCCCGCTTGAAGCTGACGCTCCGGCGCGTGTGTCAAAAACACCAACACACCGCTTCAGAAGCACTCTGTCGATGCTCGATTCGTTTGGCCACAGTCACGTGATCAGTGACGTCCAATTGTGAATTGTGAATTCCACTCTGCAGAGTGGGCAATCATAATGAAGCAGTTCAGTTTTTTTGTAGATTCAAGCTGCTCTTCATATTTTTGACCAGCAGATGTCACCACAGAGGACTGTGTTAAAAAGCTTCCAGTAATGAATCGTTTTTCAACACAAGCTTCAGAAAGCTTTGTTTGGCCATCACTACTATAAATACACACAGAGGGAAACGAGGAAACTCAGGAGGGGGACACAGCTGAGCCTAATGAATCTGACGAGACGGGTCCTTCATGTACTGTACATGATGCGGGTAGATGCTGTACGTTTATGGGCTGCAGGAGAGACACAGATTTGTGCAGCTGAGGTTGTTTGGGGTGCCTGCGTGTTCGCCTGCTGGGCCTGAGCGAGCCTCTCCACATCTGTGGCCCGGCGGTCTCTTCTCTTGCTGAGGATCTTAACGTAGTTTGCTGGGACGAGCCGGTGGTCTCACCGTCCACGCTGGCCAGGAGCCAGCCACGCACACGGGGCTGTAGCTCTAAACACGAGGGAGATAGTTGTAAACATGGGGCACGCTCACACAAAAGAAGAGCCCTCATCTGTTATTTCTAAGATAAGGAAAACAAAAACAGAAGGTTTTGGGTCAAAGCACTCAGAATCAAATGTCCCGCAGCCAGTAAAAAGCTCATCACCTTTAGGAGCGAGGTTGAGCATCTCTCCAGCTTGCATAGAAAGCTCCTCCTGAGAAGCAGCTGTAAAGTCATATTCTCCTCTGGCCACCACGTGGTCGTCCTCCTCGCTCGCCCAGTTAGTGTCTAAACCAAGCAAGGAAACTGAATGAAAGACATTCATCATTTTAACTGGTCTTAACCAAAAACAAGTCCTTCTGCTTTTCCTTACACTTGTAAAGTAACTAATGGCATATGGAGCTATGGTACCCAATTTATTTGCCACTGAGTTACACAAAGGCACATATGATGTCATACAAGCAGACTCATCTTTACACGTGTACTGCAGCCCTGAACATTACCAGCTTCAGATTCTATTATCAAACTTTGCAACAGCAGCCTTAATTACTTTGAACTCAAAACAATTAGCACCTGCAGTCACTGTCCTGTGTTGAGTACACCTCTCAAAACAACTAAATGTACTTTAATGTGTTTGGATTTCTTTGGGGCGGTCCACTACTGTAAAGAGCGGTGAGGCAGCCCGCTCCTGATTTATCCTGCTTTCTTTCCCGCACCTGGAGGGCGTCGCCACCTCCTCATGAGGGCTGGCTAGTTTTTGGGAGTGTGTGTATGTGTCTGTACAACTGTGCTTATTGTTTTGTGTATTCCAAACTGATTCGTGTCCTCATCTCTGCAGTGCTGCCGTCTCCTGCATCCCGGCATGTTTCTAAGGTACGTTTTCTCCTTTTTTATGTTGTTCTTGTGGTTTTTGCACTCACATGAGGTCTGAAATTGGGGCTATTTAACAGGATTATGACATCACATATATTTAGAATCTTACCACCAATTTGATCCTTTGATCCTTGAATCCATAAATAGGGGTGAGAAGCGATGACTTTTAGTCCATTAATCACAGCATTTATGTTCGCAGAATTGAAACGTTCGCCAGAGAAGTATTTTGAAACATCTGGATCCTTTTCGGAGTAACTGCTTACAGATTCCAACATGTCTCAGAGAAAACAACCCTACAGATTTTTAAGATAAGTTTTCTTTCTTTTTTCTGTTTTTCTGCGATTCAGAGTATTATAACTGCTTAATGCGTGTAAGAGTATGTCAACTGCTCAGTGCATGATGCATAATTCAATGTATCACTGAAATTTTACAGTGATTGTTGGCTGTAGAAGACATCAACAATACAGCAATAATGAGCACTTACTATATTCAGAATTCAAATAAGTGCTTGTGTTTCAATTTATTTATCAATTTCAATTTTATTTATATAGCGCCAAATCACAACAAAAGTTGCCTCAAGGCGCTTCATAGATACAGAGAAAAACCCAACAATCATATGACCCCCTATGAGCAAGCACTTTGGCGACAGTGGGAAGGAAAAACTCCCTTTTAACAGGAAGAAACCTCCGGCAGAACCAGGCTCAGGGAGGGGCGGCCATCTGCTGCGACCGGTTGGGGTGAGAGAAGGAAGACAGGATAAAAGACATGCTGTGGAAGAGAGACAGAGGTTAATAACATATATGATTCAATGCAGATAAGTCTATTAATACATAGTGAGCGAGAAAGGTGACTGGAAAGGAAAAAGGAAAAACTCAATGCATCATGGGAATCCCCCGGCAGCCTACGTCTATTGCAGCATAACTAAGGGAGGATTCAGGGTCACCTGGTCCAGCCCTAACTATATGCTTTAGCAAAAAGGAAAGTTTTAAGCCTAATCTTAAAAGTAGAGATAGTGTCTGTCTCCCGAATCCAAACTGGAAGCTGGTTCCACAGAAGAGGGGCCTGAAAACTGAAGGCTCTCCCTCCCATTCTACTTTTAAATACTCTAGGAACAACAAGTAGGCCTGCAGAGCGAGAGCGAAGTGCTCTAATAGGGTGATATGGTACTACAAGGTCATTAAGATAAGATGGGGCCTGATTATTTAAGACCTTGTATGTGAGGAGCAGGATTTTGAATTCAATTCTGGATTTAACAGGAAGCCAATGAAGGGAAGCCAAAACAGGAGAAATATGCTCTCTCTTACTAGTCCCTGTCAGTACTCTTGCTGCAGCATTTTGGATTAACTGAAGGCTTTTCAGTGAGTTTTTTGGACATCCTGATAATAATGAATTGCAGTAGTCCAGCCTGGAAGTAATAAATGCATGAACTAGTTTTTCAGCGTCACTCTGAGACAGGATATTTCTAATTTTAGAGATGTTGCGCAAATGGAAGAACGCAGTCTTACATATTTGTTATATATCTGCGTTGAAGGACATATCCTGGTCAAAAATGACTCCAAGGTTCCTCACAGTGTTACTGGAGGCCAAGGTAATGCCATCCAGAGTAAGAATCTGGTTAGATACCATATTTCTAAGCTTTTCAGCGCCGAGTACAATAACCTCAGTTTTATCTGAATTGATAAGCAGAAAGTTAGCGGCCATCCAGGTCTTTATGTCTTTAAGACATTCCTGCAGTTTAACTAATTGGTGTGTGTTATCTGGCTTCATGGACAGATAGAGCTGGGTGTCATCTGCATAGCAGTGAAAATGTATGCTATGTCTTCCAATGATGCTGCCTAAGGGAAGCATGTATAATGTAAACAGAAGTGGTCCTAGCACTGAACCCTGTGGAACTCCATAATTAACCTCAGTGTGTGAAGAGGACTCTCCATTTACATGCACAAATTGGAGTCTATTAGATAGATATGATACAAACCACTGCAGTGCAGTACCTTTAATACCCACAGCATGTTCTAATCGCTCTAAAAGGATATTATGGTCAACAGTATCGAATGCTGCACTAAGGTCTACTAGGACAAGCACAGAGATGAGTCCACTGTCAGAGGCCATAAGAAGATCATTTGTAACCTTCACTAAAGCTGTTTCTGTGCTGTGATGAGCTCTGAAACCTGACTGAAACTCTTCAAATAAACCATTCCTCTGTGGATGATCTGTTAGCTGTTTGACAACTACTCTCTCAAGGATTTTTGATATGAAAGGAAGGTTGGAGATTGGCCTATAATTAGCTAAGACTGCTGGGTCTAGAGATGGCTTTTTGAGTAAAGGTTTAACTACAGCCAGCTTGAAGGCCTGTGGTACATAGCCGATTATTAGAGATAGGTTGATCATATATAAGATCGAAGAATTAATCAATGGCAGGACTTCTTTGAGCAGTTTTGTAGGAATGGGGTCTAAAAGACACATTGATGGTTTGGAGGAAGTAATTATTGAAGTTAACTCAGAAAGATCAATTGGAGAAAAAGAGTCTAACTTAACATCAATGGTACTAAGAGTAGCTGTAGATAATATTACATCTGTGGGATGATTATTGGTCATTTTTTCTCTAATGATAAAAATTTTATTTGTGAAGAAGTTCATGAAGTCATTACTAGTTAACGTTAAAGGGATGGTTGGCTCAAAAGAGCTCTGACTTTTTGTCAGCCTGGCTACAGTGCTGAAGAGAAACCTGGGGTTGTTCTTATTTTCTTCAATCAGTGACGAATAGTAAGATGTTCTGGCTTTGCGGAGGGCTTTCTTATAAAGCAACAAACTATTTCTCCAGGCTAAATGATGATCCTCTAAATTTGTGACACGCCATTTCCTCTCCAGATTACGAGTCATCTGCTTTAGTGTACGTGTTTGAGAATTATACCACGGAGTCAGGTACTTCTGATTAGAGACCTTAGTTTTCACTGGAGCTACAGTATCCAGAGTTGTACGTAGTGAGGAGGTGAAATTATTAACCAGATAATCGACCTCTGTTGGGGTAGCGTTCAGATAGCTACTCTGCTCTGTGTTGGTACAGGGCATTGACGATGATAACAGTGGGTGGATTATATTCTTAAACTTAGTTACAGCGCTTTCAGAAAGACATCTACTTTGATAAAGTCTACTCTCCACTGCTGTGTAATCAATTATTGTAAATGTAAATGTTATCAGGAAATGATCAGACAGGAGAGGGTTTTCAGGAAACACTGTTAAATGTTCAGTTTCTATGCCATATGTTAAAACAAGATCTAGAGTGTGATTAAAGTGGTGGGTGGATTTTTTTACAGTTTAAGAGAAACCAATTGAGTCTAATAACAGATTAAATGCCATGTTGAGGCTGTCATTTTTAGCATCTACATGGATGTTAAAATCACCCACAATAATTATTTTATCTGAGCTCACAACTAAATTAGATATAAAGTCTGAGAAATCAGACAGAAACTCTGTGTAAGGCCCAGGTGGACGATAGATGATAACAAGTAAGACTAGTTTCTGAGTTAACAGCTCCCACCCCATACAGGCCACCCTGACAACACTAACACACTGTTTTCCCTCCAGTGATAGGCGGCTGCACCCACAGTGTGCAAAGGGGAGATTTTGGAGGCCTTTCCCTCCAGCTGCTGTCAGCCTGTACACTGCACAACAGCAGTGAATGTACACCACATATGCACAAACTGGGGTCTTTACATATATCAGTGTGCAATACCTGTTAATACCTATTAACACCCAACAACTGCACTATGAAATGTTTCATTCTTCTCCTAATAGTAATCTGTATTATTGCATCACATATATAGCGAACAGTTAGATTTGCTCACCCGGTGGCTGGGAGAAGAGTCGTCTAAGCATGCCAAACGTATACGCTCTGTCCATCTCAACAATCCAGCAGAGGGCCTACGTCGAGTTTGGACACGGCTACAAGAATGTTATGGCACTCTAGAGGCTATTGAGAAGTCGCTCCTTGACAGACTTGAACGCTTTCCTAGAGTGTCAAACAAAGACCCACAGAATCCCAGAGAACTTGGCGACCTACTTTCTGAAATTGATTCAGCCAAATCAGACGGCTCTTTACCTGGGCTAGTGTATTTGGACACATCACATGGCATTGCCCCGATAGTTGATAAGTTGCCAACAAATCTTCAACACAGGTGGATGTCAGAGGGGACTAAATACAAGCAGAGACATTATGTATATTTCCCTCCATTCTCATTCTTCTGTCGCTTCATACAAGATGAAGCGAAAATGAGAAATGACCCTGGTTTTAAGTCTACTGTATCAGGTCCCACATCCTATCCAATAACTCACGACAACCACTATACCAGATTTGTCAAGTCAAGACCGCCTGTTGCCATCCACAAAACAGAGGTAAACAAAACTCACAAACCAAGCTTAGGCAGCACAAGTGAGTTCACAAACAAACTGTGTCCCATCCACAAGAAATCGCACCCGTTAAGTAAGTGTAGAGGTTTCAGTGAAAAGACACTAGATTAGCGTAAGGCATACCTCAGAGAACACAACATATGTTTTAGGTGCTGCGATTCCTCAGCTCACCAAGCTAAAGACTGTAAGGAAGAGATTACTTGCCTAGAGTGCAACAGCAATAAACACGTTGCAGCGCTGCATGCAGGTCCAGCTCCATGGACACAAAACACAAAATCTCAAAACATTGCCCCACACCAGGACAGGGAGGAGCATGGTGGGGAGAGTAGCCTAGACTTGGAGACTAGCTCAGCATGCACTCAAGTTTGTGGGTACTTATGTGGGGGGCGTTCCTGCTCAAAAATATGTCAAGCCTACATTTATCCAAAAGGGCATCCAGACAAAAAAGTCAAGGTTTACGCTATCATAGATGACCAGAGCAATAGGTCATTAGCGAAGTCACAAATGGCCGCTTAGCTGATAACCTCAGTCCGTTGATGGCCAGTTCAGCTCTCCTCTGCCTTCTTTGTTCGAGTGTGACTCACTCCCAGACAACAAGAATGAAATCCCAACGCAAGAGATTGCTCTAGCCCATCCGCACCTCAAACACCTACCAAATCATATGCAGCCCCTAGACCTTGAGGCCAAGATTATGTTGCTGTTAGGCCGAGACATAATACAAGTGCACAAAGTGTATGAACGAGTGAATGGACCAGTCAATGCTCCATTTGCCCAGAGACTTGCACTTGGGTGGGTTATTGTAGGTGATGTATTCTTAGGAGGAGCCCATAAGCCAGCCATCATAGGCACATACAGAACGAGTGTTCTAGAGAACGGGCGTCCAAGTCTCCTAACACCCTGTCAGAACAGCTTTCATGTCAAAGAGCAGTCACACAACAAATCCTGGGACACTCGCAGTTCATGTCAAATAGGGAAACACATATTCCAGCAAAGTGAAAAGGACGAAGAGCTAGCCCCTTCCCTTGAGGACCAAGTCTTTCTGGAAATAATGGAAAGAGACTTTTACCAAGACGATGCAAATAGCTGGACAGCTCCACTTCCTTTCCGTACACCGACGACCTGCCTCCCAAACAACAGAAACCAAGCACTAAGTCGCTTAGAGTCGCTGCGCCGCACATTAAATAAACGCCCTGAGATGGAGAGACACTTTATGGATTTTATGCAGGGGTTGTTTGACAGAGATCACGCAGAACCATTCTGGATTGGACTATCTGAGTTAGTCGCAGACCGAGTAGAAGAGGACGGTGTGTGTGCCTGCCATGAACATTGCCTCACCTCCCTGGGATGTTTAAGAGTTTAGTGTTTAGTATTTCTGGTTCTGGAGCTGGAGGGCCCGGATCGATTCCCCAATGTGACAGCACTTTCAATTTTTCTTAATTTATTTTCTAATCACATATTGTCAACACGTGATAATGTTGGCCTGTCCTGTATTAGGCATTCAGGATTTTCTTTGATGGCTATTTAGCTCTTATGGCATGCACTTGCTCAGTGCATTAAATAAGTGCATAAATAAGATGTTAAAATCATCATCATGTCATCATATCAAACATGATAGATTTGGGGGGAGTTTGTTTGGCACATGCTGACTGCATTCTAATTATAACCAGAACAGGAGGCGAGAGCAGAGAACAAGAGTGCAGCAGTTTGGTGAAAGGAACAGGAAGGGTGAAGAAGAGGTGAGCATCCAAAAGACGAGCAAGAGGACAGTTTCAAAGGAGACATTATGGCACAATAAAAACTGTAAGAGCAGAGATTCGTTCATATCTTTCGTATTTTTTCTTTATTTTTTACTCCCGCTGCTTGCAATAAATCAAATATAAAGAACGAACAAGAACAACTCAAATTCCATTGATTGTTTAGTTCAGCGTTACTCTGTGATTGTTTGACATTTCATGTAAATGTGACTATAAAATATAGTCAATAATATTAAAAAGGTGCTGTTACTGAGTGATGCGGATGCTGCAGGCGGTGATGCTGCAGGCGGTGATGCTGCAGGCGGTGATGCTGCAGGCGGTGGCTGAACGGACCTCCCTGGACTGTCAGCAGACAAGACTTGATGCTGGCTAGGTTCTCCCGAACCCCCAGCTGACGAGGCGTGGTGCTGGACGGGCTCCTCGGGCCCTCCAGCCGACATAGCAGGAAGCTGGCTGGGTTCTCCTGAACACCCAGCCAATGTGACTTGAGGCTGGACAGGCTCCTCGGGCCCTCCAGCTGACGAGGCATGAGGCTGGGCGGGCTCCTCGGGCCCTCCAGCTGACGAGGTGTGAGGCTGGGCGGGCTCCTCGGGCCCTCCATCTGAAGCAGATGCAGGGCCAGAGGCAAGTGGGACCCCTGGCTGCATAGGTAGCTGAATTGGTGCTTGCACTAATTGCTGAGTTACCGGCTGGGCAGTTGACTGAAACAGAAGTTGTAGTGGTGGTTGTGATGATGGTTGTGCTGGTGGTAGTAATGGTTGGAACTTGCAACAGAGCTGGTAACCGACTCTCAGCATCTCTTCTCCGGGGAACAGGGATGGGTACTGGGCCTGGCCGAAAACCAGCCATCCCCACCTGAACAACAGATACAGGTCCAGGGAAGAGCTGTGTTCTGGCTGCCTTTACCCTGGGGGCCGGTGTGGGTGCAGGAGCTAACTGGACCACCACTGCTCCCACCCAAGGAGCAGGTACGGGTGCAGGGATGAACAGAGCCATAGTTTTCCTGGGACAGATCAGCTGGACCTCATCCACCCCCACCCAAGGAGCTGGTATGGATGCAAGGGAAAGCTGGGCCCGAGCTGCCCTGGGAACTGGAACTGGAGGCGGAGAGCAGAGCAGAGGAGCTGTAACAGTCACGGGGAAAACCAGGTTTATGGTACCAGACATGGTTCTAGAAAACCGAGACTTAGTGCAGGCTGACCTTGGTAAAACTGCTACTCTTAAGTCGTCCAGGTTGACATTAGCAGTCTTAGGAAAGGTGGGTTCAGGGGCAGTCACAGGTGCTGGAGAAATTATACAAGCCGTGTCTGAATAAACTGGGTGTGAAGCAACATTAAACACAGTCTTACAAAAGGCAGCCTGGGAAGTTCCACACACAGTTTCCAGGGCTACTGGCTGAAAAGCATGGCGCACAGAGTTATAAAGACATGATCGTGGAACCGAAACTCTAACTTGAGCAACCAACTCTGCAGTGTTCAAGCCAAGTATTTTTGCCAGCTTGTTAACAGCAGGTGACACCTTGTTGCTCTTAACCTGGACAATCACAGAACGCACAGTCTTGAAGAGTTCTCAATGAGCAACACAAACAGTCTTTGAATGAGCATACTCTGGGCTTGTGAAATTTAAGTCAGGAGAGGTTATGGAAACATGAGGTTTATCACAGGCAGCCTCAGAATGAACTGGCTGGTGAGCTGCGTAACACATGGGTGAAGCAACAACAACAACAGTCTCATGAGGTGTTGCCTGAACAGCATAGATGGAATTTGGCTGGGAAATTGAACTGTCCCTGTTTAATTTAGCAGTAGGAGACATTGTCTTTTGAGCAGAGCAGCAAATAGTCTTTTAAACAGCATTTTTAATGTCCTGAGTGAGATTATGTGTCACAGCTGGCGGGGTGAGCCGTGTGGTGTGGAGGAAAAGGAGGACCCAAAATGCATACAGCCGACTAATGATATGGGTGAGAGTTTATTTACAAGGTGGCAGTGGCAAAAACAGGCAACGAAGCGTGAGAAATTGCTAACGGAAACCTAAACTGGGAGAAACTAAATGACAAACCTGAGAGCATACAAAAGGGGTGAGAGACGCAGAGACAGGAACGGAAAACCATAGAACGCAGACAAGCCGACAACGAACACAGACCGACACCCACTAAATATACACACACAAGGTAATCAGGTAATCACACACAGGAGGGAAGAACAGCTGAACCCAATACACATGAGGACCGGAGGACACAAGCTGAACACAATGACAACAGACACAGACCTTCAGAACAAAACAGGAAAACTAGAACCCAAACCAGACACAAGGGGGGAGGACACAGAATAACTAGAACAGAGGAAAATAATCATAAAACACAAAACGCTGGATCAACGACCCAGCACCATGACATTATGATTGTCCAAGTCAGAAAATTCCATTACAGATTCACACATGTAATCTACATCTGAAAGCTCACTATTAATTAGCACTACCGAAGCCTTCCTTGTACTATTAACTGATCCAAAAACACGTGGCTCAGGATCAACATAACTTGGCACAGAAGTGAAAACAGAAACTCCAGTTTTCTCAGAGTTACATCCAGAAACTACACTCTTAGTTACAGAACACAAAACTTCATTCAACTCTGGTAAATTAAGGTCATTTGACTCCTGAATTTTCTCAAACTTAGAGGAAACAAAAAATGGATCATTAGAATGCTCAGAGTCCCAAAAAGCAACCTCAGAGTCAGCCATCTTGGGATCATCAGTTTCTATCCTTACAGACTCAGAGTTAACAGTCAAAAAGTTAACCGACTCTGGATTCACTGCCTCTGAGCTTAAAATTCCCCTCATCTCCTCGAGTGGACGAGGAGATGAGGGTGAATTGGGCCAGCTCCCGGGTTTTGGCTGCCTCCTTAGCCTGGGTCAGTGAACGGCTGAACTCCGAAGCTATAGAGAGCTGGCGCAGGTGAGGAATCCGTTGAATATGGCTTGTATTGCGTTCAGCCCGACTGAGAATGTCTGCAAATCCAAGGCGTGGCTAATGCGAGTCATCAGTCCGAGGATGCGAGCAAGGTCCACCTCTCTTTCTCGGTGAGGTGAGTCCGCTGGGTCCATGTTATGGTTGCGTCCTTCTGTCATGATGAGCTGTGTGGCTGTCAGTGGCTGGACCCAAGTGCAGGACTCGGAGACAAAACATTAACTTAAACGGCAGCTTAATTTGCTGGTGAGACACACTTGGCAATACATAAACAACAACTTAAACTAACTAGACTGGAGATGCATATGACTTTGCCTTTGACCTGAAGGTAGACGACGAAGAATACGCACACAACAAACGTGGAGGACGCAACAACTAGCAGGGAAAAACACAGGGCTTAAATACATACTGAGGTGATTAGGGAATGTGAAACAGGAGGAGAGCACAGCTGGGACTCATCAGACATGACAAGACAAGGGGAGGCAAAACTCAACACATTGACATTGACAGTGCCACGTATTGGAGAAGCAAGATGGCGCCTGTGTTTGGCTGTGCCGCTGCCTCCGTCCGTGTGTTTGTTTACTTTATATGTGATGCAAGTGTTCTTGCTACAGTTTTGTCCGGTGTCATCTCCCTTCGGATTTATGATCGCCATGCGTTACTGGCGATCAAATCTGCTATGGATAACTTTCAGAGTCAACGATACGACGTTGTTTTCCCACCGCCGCTTGAGCGTGACGCAGCACCCGGTTCACCTGCACTCTTGCCAGTCAGCTCAATTTTGCTCCAGAGGCCTCGTCGGAGGAAGCGGGGGAAGAGAGCCGGCTTTCTTGTCCTGCTCCGTCGTCTTTGAAAAGAGGCAGATCTTCGGGGGCTTTATTCCTGGGCTGCTAGCTGTAAGATCCGCCTGAGACTTGTCGGAGCTGGATTAATCCCCACAACCCACTGTGTTTACCACCCAAGCTCCCACCTAAAAGCATGGAAAGCAATGCCTCATCGCAGCAGGAACCCTGTTTTGCTGCGCACCTTACCGCATAGTATGAACTCTGTTCCTGGAAACTCTACCCCTGTCCCGGTGGGTCGCAGCGTTAAATGGATGTTAATTAATGCAAGTCATTTAACATATAAAAGACTTGTTGGCAACAAGTCTTATATCTTAAATGACTTGTTCTGTACGGAGAAGCTTGATTTTATGTTTATCTAGAGACGTGGCAGCGTGAGAATGAAGTCTCACATCTTTTAGAGCTGTGTCCCGCTGACTGTTCATTTCTCTGTGCACCTCGGATATCTGGACGAGGGGGTGGAACAGCGGTAATTTTCAAAAAGACATTCTTATGCCAGATGATCTCCTCAAGCTGTTACAACTCTTTTGAGATGATTATGATAAAAATTGGACGAGAACAGCCCATATACGGCATTTTAATTTATCGTCCACCTGGGTCTGCTGCATCTTTTCTGTCAGACCTACAAGAATTTTTAACTTCCACGATTAAACTGGGCAAGGTCATCATTGTTGGTGACTTCAACATTCATGCAGAGGACTCATCAAATAGTACCACTAAGGAGTTCCTGAGCATTATGGACTCTTTCAATTTTGTTTAACATGTATCAGGTCCTACTCACACAGCTGGGCATACTCTGGACTTGGTCTTCACCTGTGGTGTTTCCCTTGACCACATGAACTTAAATGATGTTTCTTTTAGCAATCATAAGTCAGTCTTTTTTAATGTATCGTTCAATTCAGAGTCTCTTCTGGCCAGATCCTCTTACTTCAATAATCTCATAAATCGTCATAAAAATAACCCAAGAATTCTATTTCAATAGTAGAGGCAGTTTCAATAGTATTGTTTCTCCTCCAACTCAGCATGCTGTGTTACTGAGAGGGGCTGGACTCTGTCTCAGTCTGGAGTTGCCCCTTGTGAGAGGCGGCGGGCTGGGGTGGGTATTTTAATATCCCCTCGGCTTGCTGCCGGTACGTTGGGGTTTTTCCCGGTGGACGAGAGGGTTTGTTCCCTGCGCCTTAGGGTCGGGGAACGGGTCCTGACTGTCATCTGCGCTTATGCGCCGAGTGGCAGTTCGGAGTACCCAGCCTTCTTAGAGTCCCTGGGGGGGAGGGGGGGGATGCTGGAAGGTGCTCCACCTGGAGACTCTGTTGTCCTGCTGGGAGACTTCAATCGTATCACCAGACGTGCGACCATATGTTCTGGACACTCGGGTAAAGAGAGGGGCTGAGCTGTCAACTGATCATCACCTGGTGGTGAGTTGGATCAGGTGGCGGGGGAGGACGCTGGACAGACCTGGTGCACCTAAACGCGTAGTGAGGGTGTGCTGGGAACGTCTAGCAGAGGCCCCAGTCCGCGAGATCTTCAACGCACACCTCCGGCAGAGCTTCAACAGCATTCCGAGGGAGACTGGGGACATTGAGTCCGAATGGACCATGTTCAGCGTCTCCATTGCCGAAGCTGCTGCATTGAGCTGCGGCCGCAAGTTGGTTGGTGCCTGCCGTGGTGGTAATCCCCGAACCAAATGGTGGACACCAGAGGTGAAGGGAGCCACCAGGCTGAAGAAGGAGTCCTATCGAGCTTGGTTAGCCTGTGGGACTCCGGAGGCAGCCGACAGGTATCGACAGGCCAAGCGGAATGCGGCTCGGGCAGTGGCTGAAGCAAAAACTCGGGTGTGGGAGGAGTTCGGAGAGGCCGTGGAAAAAGACTTTCGGACTGCCTCGAAGAGATTCTGGCAAACCGTCAGGCGACTCAGGAGGGGAAAGCGGTGCTCTACCTGCACTGTGTACAGTGCTGGCGGAGCGCTGCTGACGTCGACTGAGAAAATTGTCAGGCGGTGGAAGGAATACTTCGAGGACCTCCTTAATCCCACTGACACGTCTTCCGAGGAGGAAGCAGAGTCTGGGGATGAGGGGAATGACCCACCAATTTCCGGGGGCGAGGTCACTGAGGCAGTTAAACAACTCCTTGGTGGCAGAGCCCCTGGTGTTGATGAGGTCCGCCCCGAGTTCCTGAAGGCTCTGGATGTTGTAGGGCTGTCCTGGTTGACATGCCTCTGCAATGTTGCGTGGAGATCAGGGGCAGTACCCGTGGACTGGCAGACCGGGGTGGTGGTCCCCATCTTTAAGAAGGGGGACCGGAGGGTGTGTTCCAACTACAGGGGGATCACACTCCTCAGCCTCCCCGGGAAAGTCTATGCCAGGGTGCTGGAAAGGAGAGTTCGTCCGCTAGTCGAACCTCGGATACAGGAGAAACAATGCGGTTTTCGTCCGGGTCGTGGAACACTGGACCAGCTCTTTTTTGTCTCGAGGATACTTGAGGGTGCATGGGAGCTTGCCCACCCAGTCTACATGTGTTTTGTGGACTTGGAGAAGGCATTCGACTGTGTCCCTTGGGGTGTCCTGTGGGAGGTGTTGCGGGAGTATGGGGTGTCTGGCCCATTGCTACGGGCCATTCGATCCCTATAAAACCGTTGCAAGAGCTTGGTTCGCATTGCTGGCAATAAGTCGGGCTCGTTCCCGGTGGATGATGGGCTCCGCCAGGGCTGCCCTTTGTCACCGGTTCTGTTCATAATTTTTATGGACAGGATTTCTAGGCGCAGCCAAGTGGCGGAGGGCTTTCGCTTTGGTGGCCTCAGAATCTCATCTCTGATTTTTGCGGATGATGTGGTTTTGTTGGCTTCATCGGGTGAGGGCCTCCAGCTCGCACTGGAACAGTTCGCAGCCGAGTGTGAAGCAGCGGGAATGAGGATCAGCACCTCCAAATCTGAGGCCATGGTTCTCAGCCGGAAAAGGGTGGAGTGCCCACTCCGGGTCGGGGATGAGTTCCTGCCCCAAGTGGAGGAGTTCAAGTATCTCGGGGTCTTGTTCGCGAGTGATGGGAGAAGGGAGCCGGAGATCGACAGACGGATTGGGGCTGCAACTGCAGTAATGCAGACGCTGCACCGGTCCGTCGTGGTGAAGAGGGAGCTGTGTAAAAGCGAAGCTCTCAATTTACCGGTCGATCTACGTCCCTACCCTCACCTATGGCCACGAGCTGTGGGTAGTGACCGAAAGAACGAGATTGCGGATACAAGCGGCAGAAATGAGCTTCCTCCGAAGGGTGGCTGGCCTCTCCCTTAGAGATAGGGTGAGAAGTTCGGCCATCCGGGAGGGGCTCAGAGTAGAGCCGCTGCTGTTCCACATCGAAAGGAGCTAGCTGAGGTGGTTCAGGCATCTGACAAGGATGCCCCCTGGGCGCCTCCTGGGTGAGGTGTTCCAGGCATGTCCCACCGGGAGGAGGCCCCGCGGCAGAACCAGGACACGCTGGAGAGATTATATCTCTCGGCTGGTCTGGGAACGCCTTGGTGTTCACCCGGATAAGCTGGAGGAGGTGGCTGGGGAGAGGGAGGTCTGGGCCTCTTTGCTTAGGCTGCTGCCCCCGCGACCCGGCCTCGAATAAAGCAGAGGAAGATGGATGGATGGATGTATGTTTTAAGATCCTAGCAACGCTGGTATTTATGGCCACATTTTTCAAAGACACAAACTTTCTGGGTGCTGACTCAGGGGGACCACTTTAGTTCATTGAAACTTTAATGCCAGTTTAGTTTAAGACATCAAACTGGTCGCGTTTTGAATCCAATTGATAATAACAGAGCTATACTGAACATAAACAACTGTGTTAGTGTGACGCCCTGCATAACTGAAGGATTACAATAAACTTCAGTTCTTACTGAATCTGTAACATTGCCTTGACCTGCCTACATCATTTTAAAATGCATTTTTTTTAAATAGTTTGTGTTGTTAAATGAGTTTTGTGTCACTGTGCACAGAGAAAAACTCACCTGATGTAGTGGTAAGGCCATGTTCACCACTAGATGGTGACAACCTGGCACAGGTATTTTCTATACACACTAAATTTCACACTGAAAAGCCTTGGTGGGAATTTTTGTTTGCATGGAAAGTCAAGGAAAAAATGTCTTGAGGTTTTCCAGTGTTTTCAAAATTGTGTTTTTCAGATACACATCAAAACTTCACACAGAAAAACACACACACAAAACAACAAAATATGTCAAATTACATAAGATAAGATAACCTTTATTAGTCCCACACGTGGGAAATTTGTTTTGTTACAGCGGTGGACAGTGCAAAGTTACATGGAGAATTAGAAAAAAGAAAAACATCTCATTTGTAAAAAAATAAACCAAAACCATCCTTCAGCTGCTTTCAATCACATCTCCGAGTCTCTGTGAGCAGACGCAGCTCGTGCTCGTCTTCAGGGTGAAGCTTGACGTGCTAATAAAAGAAAACATGTTTGCAGCTCAATTTCAAAACACTGTGTGGGTTTCTCTGGTTCATTTGAGCAACTGTTTCTTGGTAAATTATACAAGAACAGGAAACATAAAAATGGCTGTTGTCATCCAACATGCCCATAAAAGGCTTCATGATATACTGCTGCTGTTCACCTGCTTGTCTTACTCTGCTGGACTTTTCAGAAGTCGACTGTTTCACATATAAAGTGCTGTTTCTTATTATTTTAATGTGCTGAATCCAAACCCGACAATTGAAATATCTGATTAGCTGCTGTCTCCAAGACATTTATTTTTACACTACATGTTGTTTAGATGAGTTTTTCATGTGTTTGGTAATATCTGACCTTTCTTCATTATGAAACAATAATCAGAGAAAGGTCAACACAGATTAGTCTTAATATGAAACATTAGAAAGCACAGCAGGGTTATTGCAGCCCCGCCCTCACATTGTGAGCAATGCTGTGACGTTTCTCAGTTACAATAATGTGACATAACTTCTGCCAAGCAGCTTCTGTGTTTGGTAGCGTTGGTGTCACTGTGTCTGTAAACACGATAACTGGAAACAGGCATGTAGAGTGGCCCAGTGTTAACAATCCATTCAGAAGTTGCCTGGCGTCCACTGAGGTCATCAAAGTCCGTCCACCTTCTTCCACTTATCAGGGTCGTGGGGGGCTGGAGCCTATCACAGCTGTCATAGGGCGAGAGGCGGGGTCAACCCTGGACAGGTCGCCAGCCTGTGGCAGGGCTAACACACAGACAACCATTCACACCAATCCCCACTGACTGCATGTCTTTAGACTGTGGGAGGAAGCTGGAGAGAACATGCAGACTCCACACAAAGACCCCGGCCTGATGGGGTTAGGGTCCTGAGCTTGATACCCTAAACTGAACGCAGGACAGAGGAAGGGATGGGTGATGTTCATGTGTGCCCAGGTGTATGATGTGGCTCTTTGCAGTGACACAGTAAAAAATGTGGCTGTTTGTCTGTTACTGGTTGGCTGCCCCAGCCCTGGCCCTTCATGTATTTCAGTAATGTCTTTTTCTCCCGTCTCCTCTCGTTTACATGTTTTGCCCTTGTGACCCATTCCTTCTATCACGTGTGTTTTCCCCTCCAGCCATCATGTTCTGATTGTGCTTAGTTATGTCCATGTCTCATCTCTAGTCCTTTTTTCCCTCTGTATGTATTCACAGTGTACGTGTTCCTCGTCGCTTCGTCATGCTAAGTCTGCGTGTCTTATTCCGTCATGTGTCATGTATCACTCCAAATCTCACTGACTTTAACTGATAATAACTGTTTGCTGAGTGTTATGTCTAAAAGGTATTGCACAATCGCCTCTAGTAGAGGATCAGGTTTGTTTTCCACTGATAACATGACTGACCAATGATTGTGGAGCACGTCCATGTAGGATCTTATAAATGCAACGAGCAAACCTAAATGTTTTAAAATGTTCAAAACTTAATATATTATATTTCTGAAGTATGACGGAAGGAAAAAGTTTCATATTTTTAAAAATATCCAATTTCATATGATCAAATTTATGTCAAAAAGTTCATATTTATTCCTCCTATGTCATGTGTGAGTACTGTACTGTAAATGTCATATATATCAGATGATACTGATAACCTAATGCTAATAACTATGCAGAGGTCTCTAGGCCTCGACTTTTATGGAGCATGTGAAGTTTGGGGCAGAGTGGACAAAGAAAAGTTTCTCAGCAGGTTCAACAGGTTGCTACAACACAGGCCGATGAAGTATTGCACTCACTCATCCAAACTGGCAAACATGTAACATACACCCTAAGACTGATCCTGCTTTTTACTCCTTTGCTATGATTTAATTTGATATTATGTAGCCATGGATACAGTTTGCATAGATTAGAATGTTAGATTCCTGTGATGTCATCAATGCCCGATGTTTTGTTTTAATGTCTTGTGATAGTTCTAAGTGCAGACAAAGTCAGAGTTCAAGTGAGTTTAGTCCAATTTTGATCCAGTTTCTGACATGTGGTCAAAATCTTGGCCGACCTTTACCACACCACGTGCTGTGGGTGTGCGTAAATATCTAGGTGAGTAAAGTCTCCTTTACCTGTTAAATTCAATTTGTTTTCTCTCTGTAGAGGACTTTGAAGAAAAATACAAAGAGCAGGATAAGCTGGGTGAAGGAGGCTTTGGGACTATCTTCTTTGGAAAACGCAGACAAGACAATTTCCCAGTATGGCTTCTTATGTGTGCACTTTACAATTCTTCTAGTTCCTCCTGTTCTCTTTTTCTAAAACACATTTTCTCTGTAATGCAGGTGGTGATTAAGCATGTTGCTCAGTTTTTAGTCAGCTACCTACCAGTGGTAAGAAATGTTTGTCTTTTTCTGTTGTTTTCCCCCAACATGTACCTCAAACAGCCTAATGTTTGAACACTGACCTCGATGTTCTGTTTCTCAAGCTTCTTAATGGTAAAATGACCGAGATTCCCAAGAAGGTGGCATTGCTAATAATAGTGGGGGCAGGACCAGAGGCTACGAGCAGCAATGTGACGCCCGCTTAAAACGACTGGTATGACTTGGAAGACGAACTCATTATGGTCTTTGAAAGGCCAAAAAAACATAGACTTGGAAGCCTACCTGGCAAACAGAAGAACCTTTATGCATGAGAGGGAGGTTAAGGTCAGCGAGTGGCAAGATAACATATATGGCAAACTTTAATGGACAATGTAAATCTGATTATTTGAACGTATTTTTCATTTGTCTGTCTGGTCATAATGAGACAGCTGGTACATGCAGCCACTGAAATGCAATCCAAGGGTGTCTACCATCGAGACATTAAGCCAGACAACATTGTGTTTGACACATCGCCTGATCATCCAGCATTTCTATGTGTCAAATTCATCGATTTTGGTATTGTAGTCCCTTTTAGACCAGAAGCAGTCACACGAAGAAATGGTAGGTCGTCAGCCTCACTGTTTAAATGTCCTTGCCTGCCCACAGGCTTAGTGTCCACGCGCTCAGTGTCCACATGAATTCCTTACCATGAATAATTACTCTCTGGACTTTAGGGACCAAATCAGCCGCTGTAAACTGGCAGGACTTTAATGCCACCACAGCAGATTGTGTCACAGTTTTGCAGCTACCTGGCAAGTAATCACTTGCCTTAAAAGTGTCGCCAGTCCCCTAGGCAACATGTGAAAGTGTTCAAGTGTGTACATCTGATCTGGGACCGCTGCAATCTTCGACTGCGCCTCCAGCTGACCCGATGTCCACATCATGGGGGAGGTAAGCGTTGGAGGTGGCGTTGGAAAGTGAGGGTGATGCGTCAGTGAGTGCTTATCAGTATCAGTATATGTATGTGTGTGCGTGTCCAGAGTTCAGCTGAGACAGTGTCCTTCGACCCGCCAGGCTAAGTAAACAGTCTTCCAGCCAACCCAGGTGGCCTTGTAGGGAATGGGAAGGACAGACTCAACACAGTCGTTATCAGGGAGTTTTTGTTCGGCTCCAGCCTTGAGCCCACAGCTGGCGCCGAAGGGGTAGCCGCATTATGATGGTTTTCTTTTGCAAACAACTCATGAAAATTTCAAGCTGTTTTTAACACTCCGACACTGGTCTCTCAATCTCCCGTTAATAGCTGCAAGTTTCTCCATGATGTTATTAGCCGTCGATTTCGTGGTCTTGTCACTCTTTTGCTCACATAGCAGATTCTGAGACCTCACGACCGCAGCCAACTGATCCGAGATGTAATCCAGCTTCCGCCCAGAGATGTTGTTCTGAGTTGATTCTTTCCTGATGTAATCCAACATACATACGCTCAGAGGTGTTATTCTGAGCATTCACTGCAGTCGTAAGCGCCTCCAAGCTCTTAACCATGCTGCCTTCAGTGAGCCCTTTCTGAGAAGTCCAGAAGAGACCAGTTGATCAAATCCATAATTCTCTTTTAGGTTTTAGACACAGACTGTGAGAGAGTGTTCCAGGGAAAGTAATCCAAAAAAGACACAAGACTAGACAAGGACATAAGAACTAGCAGGGAAGACAAGGGAGAGGAGAAAAAGTGCGTCCGCCTCCTCCGAGAGCCAAAGAAATGAAAATGTTTGATGCTGAGCTTGTGGTGATACTCTAAGTCAGTACTGTACTCTGGCTGTTTCAGAGTTTTCACAGTCACTGCTTTCAGGTGTCTCCATCCAGTCACGTCTCCCAACACGATCACTTCTTTTCTTTTGGTTCCCTCGACGTGGAAGTGGTCCCCCAGTGGTCAACAGGTAGGTCTTTCACGAGGTGTAGTACGGTGGCCCCTAGAGACAAAGCATTTACAAACTCCAAAACACTTACAAACTCCAAAACACTTACAAAATTCAAAACACATGCAAACTCCAAAACACAACGGAAGTGCTCCAGGATGCTAGGGGCAGTGTTGAGCTCGAATTGCAAAATAAACGGCAAGTTTGTTGCAAACACATGGGCTGTATGGGACGGTCTAGTCTCCGTAGCGCTGCCCAGGTTGCCTAGCAACCATGATACTAACCGCTGGAAACGTGTCATACAATTTTGTTTGACAGAAATGAAGGAGAGGTCGTCAGCCTCACTGTTTAAATGTCCTTGCCTGCCCACACGCTTAGAGTCCACATGAATTCCTTACCATGAATAATTACTCTCTGGATTTTAGGGACCAAATCAGCCGCTGTAAACTGGCAGGACTTTAATGCCACCACAGCAGATTGCGTCACAGTTTTGCAGCTGGGTGCGGTGATGGATTGGCTGGTACGTCACATCATCCTTGATGACAACAACACATCTGAGATGCACACTGACATTTCAGAGGGTAAGCTGAATGTTAATTCTTTAACCTGTCGCATTACAAAAACTTGAAAAAATCCCCTTTAAAGAACCTTTAAAGGTTTTTCAAAAAACCTTTTTTTTTAATGGTTTGAAGAACTATTTTCTGAGTGGTTCTTTAAAGAACCATTTTAAATCTTTCAAAATAAAATGCATCTTAAATTGAATTAACTAGAGTAGGGTAAAATAAATACAAACACATAGACATATTTTGGGGTGGCTGTAGCTCAGGTGGTAGAGCAGGTCATCTACTGATCGGAAGGTTGGTGGTTCGATTCCTGGCTTCCCCTAGTCTGCATGCCAAATATCCTTGGGCAAGATACTAACCCCAAATTGCTCTCCGATGCATCCATCGGAGTATGAATGTGTGTGAATGTTATCTAGAAAGCACTTAGAAAGATGTGCTTGTGCGAATGGGTCTGAATGGGTGAATGCACAAGTTGTGTAAAGCGCTTTGAGTGCTCAGATGAGTAGAAAAGCGCTATATAAGAACCAGTCCATTTACCATTTACATATATTAATGGTTTATTGGCACTTTGTATTACAGAAAAAGACAAAAAGGCATTTTAACGCTAAGCACAACACCACTACTAATAATAGCATATAAGTCATTTAAACAGTAATAATTGAATATCTTTACTATACTATAAATAAATACATATAAATATTATACTATAGATAAAACAACAATCATTACATTAGAAATAGCAATACTTTCATAACAGACAATTAAACAACACATTTTCATCAGCATGTTTGCATTTTCAGTAAAACTATTTCAAGAACAATCTTTTTATTTAAATGTCAATGAACTGCAGCCTTAAGTTATGTAAGTTAAGTTTAATGTGGGACTCATGGTCCTTTGTTAGTCCACATTGGGACAATTTCAGTCTCTCACCTGCACTATGCTGGCAATCTAGGAGATATTTAATGCATTTGCCACTCTTTGCACAGCTACTGGTACAGGTGTAGTCAGAGTTCCCAAGTTGAGAACAAATGCCTCCAAATAGCAAAATGTCTTTTTTAGTTCACTTGGATAGGCAACATTGTAGTTATGGTACAGGGAGAAGACAATACCCATCGCCAATGAAATGTCAATTTCCCCACTGTCCAGAATCATTTTTTGTCCATCCATCTGGACATTGCCCTCAGTTGAATCACTCAAGGGCTTGCCGTCACTGCTGCTGAGTACGATTGTAGGTATTGGGCTGTGTGGATCCTGAAACAGAAATTAAATTCTTGAAATGAGGAGTATAGTTTAAATAAGATTAAACAACAGGTGTCCCAATGAAAGTATAAAACTCCTGTAAAATACTGGATTAGTTTTAGACCCCCCCTCACCATACCAAAAAAAATCTAAATTTACCTTATTTATGACGGAGAGATGAGCGGCATTTTCTTTGAAAATAGATGGCAGGAGAAGAACAGCTGTGTTTACTATCTGACCTGGAAAATAAAGAGAAATATGTAAATATTTTCTGGCCAATTTTGTTAATACAAAGCAGTAAAGGCCATATGAGTACCTTCATCAGGAGTTGAATGTCTTGCAGAACATAAGCATTAGTGCAGTAAATGTATACCTAATTAACTTTTCAGTGTAATTCAGTGTAAATGTTAAGCATTTATACAAAACCCCCAAAATGTTGTTCACTTCTGTAAGTTGCTAGCTTTAAATAATTTGCCACTGCCTGTTTCACTTCCTGTTTGTTCCCCGTGTCAGCTTGTGTCATTAGTCAGATTATGTTCAGCCCTGTACTCACCTGTTTCCAATCATTGTCATCATTCAACCTGTGTATTTAAGTTCCTCAGTTTCACCAGTTCTTTGTCGTGTCATTGATGTTATGTTGTCATTTCCGCCAGCCAGCCAGCCAGCCACTCAGTCCGTCCGTCCGTCCGTCCGTCCGTCCGTCCTTCCTTCATTCATTCATTCAGTTAGTCGTCCAGCCAGCCAGCCATTTCCTACCTCTGTTCTGTTTGCTCACGCCATCACAATAAACACCAGTCTTCACCTACCTGTGAGTCCTGCGTTTGGGTTCCTTCTTCCTCGCCTCCACGCCTGACAGAATGACACGACCCGTGCCACGAAGACACGACTGGAACCCAGCGGACTCGGACCTTTTTGAGCGGCAGGAGGCAGCGCTCTCCTTGTGGGCGGAAAAGCTCAAGGAGAGACAGCGGCTCTTCGCGGAGCGAGAGCACGTCTTCGAGGGCACTGGCTTGGCTCTGGGTGGGCCTCGGAGACGCCGCGTTCAATTCAATTCAATTCAATTCAATTTTATTTATATAGCGCCAAATCACAACAAAAGTCGCCTCAAGGCGCTTCATAGATACAGAGAAAAACCCAACAATCATATGACCCCCTATGAGCAAGCACTTTGGCGACAGTGGGAAGGAAAAACTCCCTTTTAACAGGAAGAAACCTCCGGCAGAACCAGGCTCAGGGAGGGGCGGCCATCTGCTGCGACCGGTTGGGGTGAGAGAAGGAAGACAGGATAAAAGACATGCTGTGGAAGAGAGACAGAGATTAATAACAGATACGATTCAATACAGAGAGGTCTGTTAACACATAGTGAGTGAGAAAGGTGACTGGAAGGGAAAAACTCAATGCATCATGGGAATCCCCCGGCAGCCTACATCTATTGCAGCATAACTAAGGGAGGATTCAGGGTCACCTGGTCCAGCCCTAACTATATGCCTTAGCAAAAAGGAAAGTTTTAAGCCTAATCTTAAAAGTAGAGATAGTGTCTGTCTCCCGAATCCAAACTGGAAGCTGGTTCCACAGAAGAGGGGCCTGAAAACTGAAGGCTCTCCCTCCCATTCTACTTTTAAATACTCTAGGAACAACAAGTAGGCCTGCAGAGCGGGAGCGAAGTGCTCTAATAGGGTGATATGGTACTACAAGGTCATTGAGATAAGATGGGGCCTGATTATTTAAGACCTTGTATGTGAGGAGCAGGATTTTGAATTCAATTCTGGATTTAACAGGAAGCCAATGAAGGGAGGCCAAAACAGGAGAAATATGCTCTCTCTTTCTAGTCCCTGTCAGTACTCTTGCTGCAGCATTTTGGATTAACTGAAGGCTTTTCAGTGAGTTTTTTGGACATCCTGATAATAATGAATTGCAGTAGTCCAGCCTGGAAGTAATAAATGCATGAACTAGTTTTTCAGCGTCACTCTGAGACAGGATATTTCTAATTTTAGAGATGTTGCGCAAATGGAAGAACGCAGTCTTACATATTTGTTTAATATGTGCGTTGAAGGACATATCCTGGTCAAAAATGACTCCAAGGTTCCTCACAGTGTTACTGGAGGCCAAGGTAATGCCATCCAGAGTAAGAATCTGGTTAGATACCATATTTCTAAGCTTTTCAGCGCCGAGTACAATGACCTCAGTTTTATCTGAGTTAAGAAGCAGAAAGTTAGTGGCCATCCAGGTCTTTATGTCTTTAAGACATTCCTGCAGTTTAACTAATTGGTGTGTGTTATCTGGCTTCATGGAAAGATAGAGCTGGGTGTCATCTGCATAGCAGTGAAAATGTATGCTATGTCTTCTAATGATGCTGCCTAGGGGAAGCATGTATAATGTAAACAGAATTGGTCCTAGCACTGAACCCTGTGGAACTCCATAATTAACCTCAGTGTGTGAAGAGGACTCTCCATTTACATGCACAAATTGGAGTCTATTAGATAGATATGATACAAACCACTGCAGTGCAATATCTGTAATACCTACAGCATGTTCTAATCGCTCTAATAGGATATTATGGTCAACAGTATCGAATGCTGCACTAAGGTCAAGAAGGACAAGCACAGAGATGAGTCCACTGTCAGAGGCCATAAGAAGATCATTTGTAACCTTCACTAAAGCTGTTTCTGTGCTGTGATGAACTCTGAAACCTGACTGAAACTCTTCAAATAAACCATTCCTCTGCAGATGATCTGTTAGCTGTTTGACAACTACTCTTTCAAGGATTTTTGATATGAAAGGAAGGTTGGAGATTGGCCTATAATTAGCTAAGACTGCTGGGTCTAGAGATGGCTTTTTGAGTAAAGGTTTAACTGCAGCCACCTTGAAGGCCTGTGGTACATAGCCGATTATTAGAGATAGGTTGATCATATATAAGATCGAAGAATTAATCAATGGCAGGACTTCTTTGAGCAGTTTTGTAGGAATTGGGTCTAAAAGACATGTTGATGGTTTGGAGGAAGTAATTATTGAAGTTAACTCAGAGAGATCAATTGGAGAAAAGGAGTCTAACTTAACATCAATGGTACTAAGAGTAGCTGTAGATAATATTACATCTGTGGGATGATTATTGGTAATTTTTTCTCTAATGATAAAAATTTTATTTGTGAAGAAGTTCATGAAGTCATCACTAGTTAACGTTAAAGGGATGGTTGGCTCAAAAGAGCTCTGACTTTTTGTCAGCCTGGCTGCAGTGCTGAAGAGAAACCTGGGGTTGTTCTTATTTTCTTCAATCAGTGATGAGTAGTAAGCTGTTCTGGCTTTGCGGAGGGCTTTCTTATAAAGCAACAAACTATTTCTCCAGGCTAAATGATGATCCTCTAAATTTGTGACACGCCATTTCCTCTCCAGATTACGAGTCATCTGCTTTAGGGTACGTGTTTGAGAATTATACCACGGGGTCAGGTACTTCTGATTAGAGACCTTAGTTTTCACTGGAGCTACAGTATCCAGAGTCGTACGTAGTGAGGAGGTAAAATTATTAACAAGATAGTCGACCTCTGTTGGGGTAGCGTTCAGATAGCTGCTCTGCTCTGTGTTGGTACAGGGCATTGACGATGATAATAGTGGCTGGATTATATTCTTAAACTTAGTTACAGCGCTTTCAGAAAGACATCTACTTTGATAAAGTCCACTCTCCACTGCTGCGTAATCAATTATTGTAAATGTAAATGTTATCAAGAAATGATCAGACAGGAGAGGGTTTTCAGGAAACACTGTTAAATGTTCAGTTTCTATGCCATATGTTAAAACAAGATCTAGAGTGTGATTAAAGTGGTGGGTGGGTTCTTTTACATTTTGAGAGAAACCAATTGAGTCTAACAACAGATTAAATGCCATGTTGAGGCTGTCATTTTTAGCATCAACATGGATGTTAAAATCACCCACAATAATTATTTTATCTGAGCTCAGAACTAAATTAGATATAAAGTCTGAGAAATCAGACAGAAACTCTGTGTAAGGCCCAGGTGGACGATAGATGATAACAAGTAAGACTGGTTTCTGAGTTTCACAGCTGGGGTGGACAATGCTAAGCATCAGGCTTTCAAATGAATTAACAGTCTGTCTGGGTCTTTCATTAATTAATAGACTGGTGTGAAAAATTGCTGCCACACCGCCTCCTCAACCTGTGCTTCGAGATTTCTGGTAGTTAGAATGACTCGGGGGTGTTGATTCATTTAAACTAACATAATCATCCTGCTGCAACCAGGTTTCTGTAAGGCAGAGTAAATCAATTTGTTGATCAATTATTAAGTCATGTACTAACAGAGACTTGGAGGAGAGAGACCTAATATTTAATAATCCACATTTCACTGTTTTACTCTTTGGTTCAGATGTGGATACTGTATTGTTCTTTCTTTGTAAATGTTTAAGTTTTTTGTTGCTGGTTTTTAGTTTGTTTTTTGTCTTTTTGGAAGCAGACACAGTCTCTATGGAGATGGGTTTTTGGGGGGGTAGCAGGAGGAGAGAAGCTGCAGAGAGGCGTGTAAGACTGCAACTCTGCTTCCTGGTCCCAACTCTGGATAGTCATGTTTTGAGGGGTTTAATAAATTTGTCGATATTTCTAGAAATGAGAGCTGCTCCATCCAAAGTGGGATGGATGCCATCTCTCCTAACAAGACCAGGTTTCCTCCAGAAGGTTTGCCAATTATCTATGAAGCCCACATCGTTTCTGGGACACCACTCAGACAGCCAGCAATTTAAGGAGAACATGCGGCTAAACATGTCACTCCTGGTCTGATTGGGGAGGGGACCAGAGAAAACTACAGAGTCCGACATTGTTTTGGCAAAGTTGCACACCGATTCAATATTGATTTTAGTGACCTCCGATTGGCGTAACCGGGTGTCATTACTGCCGACGTGAATTATGATTTTATTGAATTTACGTTTACCCTTAGCCAGCAGTTTTAAATTTCCTTCAATGTCGCCTGCTCTGGCTCTGTTCACCCACCTGCTACCTCCCATGCACCGGAGCATCTGCCGCAGAGAGTGGGCATTTCGCGCCGCGCTTCGGCGACTCCCCCTCTCGCGGATCCGCTCCTCGCTCACACGTCACCTGCCTCATTTGCCGGACCCTCCACTTCGCCACGGCACAGCGGCTATGCCTCCCACCTCGGCTCAACAGAGGCTCCCGCGCCAGAGGTTCGGCTGTGTACCCCGCCCGCTTCCTCTTCCCGGAGAAAGCGGGGCACACGCCGCCATAACACGGACTATTTTCAGCAACTCCCGGTGGTGAGTTCCGGTAACTGTTTTCCACCCTCCTCATTTGACTCTTCACCCAGATTAACTAATAGACTCATCTCTGATTCATGGGATGTTTCCCTCCTGGAGGATTCTGTAGACTGGGAAGAGTTTTTCTGCTCTGCTCCTCCAAAGACTATAAATGGTGTTGGCAGAAGGACCAGAACAATCCCAGATAAACCTGCCTGTATCACACACCCAGTCACTATTTTCACACCCATTACTCAGCCATTTCCCACCAGCACGGCGGCCCAGATTCGGCCTTCCCTTTCAGCCGTTTCACCACCTCAGATGGCTAGGGCCCAGCCTACACCCACACCTGTGCCAGCTCCTAGGAAGAAGGCAGCTGCGACGCAGTCTACCTCCACATCCGCTCTTGTTTCCCGGGTGGGGGTAACTGGTGTCCAGCCACCTCCCGTGCCTGTCCCAGCGCCCAGGCTGACGGCAGCCTCAACCCAGCCTGACCTCCCTAGAGGCTTGAAAGAGCTAACCAGTCCACCTGCTACTTCACCACTTCCTCCACCTCCTCACTCAGCTTTCCACGCCCTGGCACTATCACTGGTTAGGCTAGCTGAGGTGTCCCCTGCTCAGGCACCAGCCTTATTAGCCCAGGCTGCAGTTTTATCCCCCTCGGTAACTCTGTCGTTAGCTCAGCCATTAGCATCGCCAACCTCTGTTCATCCCTTAGCTTCCCCACTCCAGTCAGTTCCCTCACCTGCTGTTCAGCTTCCACTCCAGTCAGTTCCCTCACCTGCTGTTCAGCTTCCACTCCAGTCAGTTCCCTCACCTGCTGTTCAGCTTTCACTCCAGTCAGTTCCCTCACCTGCTGTTCAGCTTCCACTCCAGTCAGTTCCCTCACCTGCTGTTCAGCTTTCACTCCAGTCAGTTCCCTCACCTGCTGTTCAGCCTTCCCTCCTGTCCCCTGTCGTCCAGTCTCCTCCTGTCCTCCTGTCCCCTGTAGTCCAGTCTCCTCCTGTCCTCCAGTTCCCTGTCCTCCAGTCTCCTCCTGTCCTCCAGTCTCCTCCCGTCCTCCAGTCTGTCCAGTCTGTAGTCCAGTCAGTCCAGTCACAGTGTCCTGTTCTCCAGTCACCTCCCGTCCAGTCAGTCCAGTCGCCTCCCGTCCAGTCAGTCCAATCAGTTCAGTCACTCATCCACCACCCTGTTCAGTTCCCGGACCTGCAGCCACAGCACCCAGAGCCAGCTGTGAGCCCTCCTGCTCTCCAGCCAGGGGCCTCCGCGCCCGCTGGCCCGGCCGCTCTCCAGCCAGGGGCTTCCGCACCCGCTGGCCGTGCCTGTCTCCAGCCAGGGGCTTCCGCGCCCGCTGGCCCTAAAGCTGTGGCTCTGTCACCCCCGGCTCCCGTGCCGTCGCCTGGTCCAGACTCAGACTCAGCCTCAGCTTCTGCTTCGCCTGGGCCAGCCTCAGACTCAGCCTCAGCTTCTGCTTCGCCTTGGCCAGCCTCAGCTTTAGCTTCTGCTTCGCCTGGTCCAGACTCAGCCTCAGCTTCAGCTTCTGCTTCGCCTGGTCCAGACTCAGCCTCAGCTTCAGCGTCTGCTTCCCCTGGTCCAGCCTCAGCTTCCGCTTCGCCTGGGCCAGCCTCAGCCTCGGGCTCAGCTTCAGCGTCTGCTTCGCCTGGTCCAGACTCAGCCTCAGCTTCAGCGTCTGCTTCCCCTGGTCCAGCCTCAGCTTCCGCTTCGCCTGGGCCAGCCTCAGCCTCGGGCTCAGCTTCAGCGTCTGCTTCGCCTGGTCCAGACTCAGCCTCAGCCTCAGCGTCTGCTTCCCCTGGTCCAGCCTCAGCTTCCGCTTCGCCTGGGCCAGCCTCAGCCTCAGCCTCAGCTTCAGCGTCTGCTTCGCCTGGTCCAGACTCAGCCTCAGCCTCAGCTTCCGCTTCGCCTGGTCCAGCCTCAGCTTCCGCTTTGCCTGGGCCAGCCTCAGCTTCCGCTTCGCCTGGGCCAGCCTCAGCTTCCGCTTCGCCTGGGCCAGCCTCAGCCTCAGCTTCAGCGTCTGCTTCGCCTGGTCCTGCGGCTGGACGTCATCGCCGGCGCGGCCGCCCACCGGACCTGCTCAGCGGCGGCCGCCGCCTTCCTCGCGGCTGCCCACCGGACCTGCTCAGCGGCCGCCGCCGCCTTCCTCGCGCCCGCCGCCGCCTTCCTCGCGCCCGCCCACCGGACCAGCTCAGCGGCCGCCGCCGCCTTCCTCGCGGCCGCCGCCGCCTTCCTCGCGGCTGCCCACCGGACCTGCTCAGCGGCCGCCGCCGCCTTCCTCGCGGCCGCCGCCGCCTTCCTCGCGGCCGCCGCCGCCTTCCTCGCGGCCGCCCACCGGACCAGCTCAGCGGCCGCCGCCGTCTTCCTCGCGGCCGCCGCCGTCTTCCTCGCGGCCGCCGCCGTCTTCCTCGCGGCCGCCGCCGCCTTCCTCGCGGCCGTCGCTGCCTTCCTTGCGGCCGCCCACCTGAACAGTCTCGTCTCAGCCGCCGGCCACGTGGCCGCCCACCTGAACCGTCTTGTCTCGGCTGCCTGCCCCGTGGCCGCCCACCTGAACTGTTTCTGTTTTGGACTCCGTCCCTCCGTCCTGGGCCCCCTCCACCCGCCCTGTTCTGGTTTTTCTTTCTTTTGGCCGTCGGGTGCCGGCCTTTGGGGGGGGGGGGGGGGGGTACTGTCAGGGTTCCTGGGTCATCGACCCAGTGCTTTCAGTTTTGTTCATGTTCAGTTTATTTTGCCACTGCCTGTTTCACTTCCTGTTTGTTCCCCGTGTCAGCTTGTGTCATTAGTCAGATTATGTTCAGCCCTGTACTCACCTGTTTCCAATCATTGTCATCATTCAACCTGTGTATTTAAGTTCCTCGGTTTCACCAGTTCTTTGTCGTGTCATTGATGTTATGTTGTCGTTTCCGCCAGCCAGCCAGCCAGCAACTCAGTCTGTCCGTCCTTCCTTCATTCATTCATTCAGTCAGTCGTCCAGCCAGCCAGCCAGCCATTTCCTACCTCTGTTCTGTTTGCTCACGCCATCACAATAAACACCAGTCTTCACCTACCTGTGAGTCCTGCGTTTGGGTTCCTTCTTCCTCGCCTCCACACCACGCCTGACAATGTCAGTCTGTGGATATTGTAAGGGACACTGTGTTTACTAATGTGCTGTATGTGAAACCTTAAAAAGTGGTATCTGAGATAGGAGTTAAAAATGTTTTTGCTCATTATTGCCAAGTGCCCTCACCTTTTCTTTCAGTGTCTGTCTGGCTCTCATCAACAGATTTTAAGCAGAGGCTTTTAAGGTTGCTGTTTGGGGCTATTGACACAAGCTTCGCTGCCAACTTACTGAATCCTCGGATTACTTTTTTGTCCACATCAGTTTTAAGTAACATGGAAGCCTCTTCAAGAAGCTAAAATAAAGGATAAACATATACATATTAGCTTTGTACCATAATATATACCATTATATAGCAAACCAGAACAATCATTATTTCACACATCAATTATCATTAGAGAACAAATTATAATTTTGCATTTGTTTACTTTAATTCTCAAGTACACATTGCTGTGCAAAAGGGATGTTTAGACTATTCTTCCCAAAAAACTATCATTGGCATCAGATTGGTCCAAAATTATCCTGTAGCATGAAAATAAAACCAAAGAGAAAGACATAGTCAATGTTGCAATTTCTGTTAGTGTTCTGTTAGTGTACTTTTATTACTCATGAAATAAATCTGCTGATTCAGTCACTTTGCCTGTCCTGTAGGTATGTGATTATTAGAAGTCTGTATAAATGTGCAGCACATCAGTATATATTCGTGTTTTTGCCGTGCACTATTGTTATTGTTGTCTTTTGCTGCAGTTTTTGATAAAACACTCACCACAACAGGGATAGTGAGACATGGGAATTCTCGTAGAACCTCTTCAGTAGTATGCTGAAGAACGTAGTGTGTTCTGTACTTCTGTATTTTCCTGAGGTGTGTTCGAATGACATCCACATTTGGCCTAGTTTTTTGGCACTCTTGCTTAATCACTGATACATGTTGGTCGGTGCTCCTTTCATCCTCCCCATCGTCAAGAGGATTGATATCCTGGTTATTAAAAAGTTTAGCAAATATTGAGAGAAAAAAACCCCAAAACAATACTTTTAACTTTTATGTACAATTTAAAATGGCAAACAAACATTGAGCATATTTAACTTGCCTTGGTTTTTTCAAAAGGATACAGGGCTGGATATCTGATGATCTTTTTCTTCCTGAATTTGGAACTGAGTATTTCTGTCTCATTTTTTCAATTTCCTCTACGTCTACTAGTGGTCTTCTTTCCTTTTTTAAACTTGTTCCTGAGAGACTCATGCAGAACATCCTACAAACGATAAAAATGTAACTAATTATTCATAAATAGGTGCAACTAGGTCCTCCCTTTATACAAGACATTTACCAGAAAACTTTGAGAGACATAAAGCTGGTAGGTTTGCTGTAATCATGTCATAACCTAATTAGTTCCTATTTACAGATCTCTTCTTTAACTCTTAGGAGTTGATCGAACACATGATATAAAGGTTTGGAGCACTTTAGATTGGCTACATACACTATAAAAGGTAGATAAAGATTAGATAAAGTATTAATGGCATTATGTCCTACAAGCATACTCATCATGATCTTTCAGTCTATATGTTAATACCTCTACCTTTGAATAATAAAAATAATAATGTATACTTTATTGATCCCCACAGGGAAATTTCTCTCTTTGCATTTAACCCATTCACTCAGTGAAGCAGTGGGCAGCCACTAATCAGGCGCCCGGGGAGCAATGTGTAGGGACAGTACCTTGCTCAAGGGTACCTCAGGGTAGCCGTTCAGTTGATTCAAACCCCCGACCTTCCGATCATGGGGCAACCACACTACCTACTGAGCTATCCCTGCCCTATTTTCAAATTCAATTTTTTAAATACAAAAACTACACTATCCTGATACAAAGGCAAACAGAGCTAATATAATGCTGAATTTCACACCATTCACTTGAGAATTCACAGAGAAATGAAACATTAATTAATTTAAAAGAGCAATTGATATTTTATTTATTGTTTGACCATACTGGACGAGATCTGCCTCAAAAATCACAATACTAATACTTGTATTGTAGTGGACACAAGGGAACAGATAACCTCTGAATATGTAACAATGAAAATGTTAGCATGTTACACTCGTTAGCCAATAATTAGGCAATTCAAAGACAATTTGTTGGACAATTTTATCAATGTTTGCTTTTCAGGAATACTTACATATCCAGAGCCATAACTCTCCTTCAAGAAAGGAAAACTCAGAAGGACAGTCCTCAGAAGCTCTACATACTGCACATGAGAGGGATACCTGCAAATTTTGAATGATGAACTTAAATTCTGATGTACATACTGTATTTTAAAAGAATCAAATCTTAATTATATATAGACTTACATTGTCTCATTACTCAAGTGGTCAAACAGTGCTTGAATAAGCATGTTTTTGAGTCTGCTCTTGGTGGGTGACTTTAGTGCTGCATCTTTATTGGTCAACGCAGTGAGCACAGCTGGACAAAACTGCACTTTGCAGTTAAACATAGGTTGGAGTGCTGACACAGTATGCTTTTCTTTGTGTTGCCTTCCACTGCAAGAAGTAGTAAGAAGTATGTTTAGAGTTTGTTACAAGACATGAATATGCGTGTCCTTGTGTCCTGCATCAGGAATATCTGCATATTTAAAACGTACAATAACAGCTGCTGAACTACAGAAACAGAATCATAACAGAGAGTAAGAGTGGCTGTGACATTTCAATTTTGAAAGTAAATGGGTGTGTGATGCACATCAGCGCTGGAGAAACAGAACAGGGCTTGCGTCAACCCCTTGCCCCCCACCCTCCAACACCGTAAACCTAAGGGAGGGGAAACACTGAATTGTATGAATGTACAATTCAGTGAATCATGTCCAGTCAACTTAAGACTCACTCTTTCAGCTTCTCTACAGCAGACAAAAATTTCACTTGGTCGGTCTTTCACTTTTGGAAAAAGACGCTCACTCATTCTTTCAGTCATCTGCAGAAGAGTCGATCCATCGTTTTCATTGTCTGTGGCACAGAAAAACAATAAGACACGATCAAAACAGAAATGAGCATGTCGAAGATAAAGAATAAAAATATCATAAAACATTACTAAAAAGACAGCTATGCGTTCATTAGTGACTGTAGATGATGACAGACATGTGGAATAGCCAAAAAGTGGTTAAAATCATTTTAACAGTGGTTGACAACTCCTAACTAAAAAGTCACGGTTTAGGATGTATCTTACCTAACTTTGATATGGACTGCCTTAAAAGGTCGGTGGATCAGTGGATCAGTGTAATGAAGTCTTGTGGTCAAGATGTGATGGTTCACATCTGTATGCGTCCAAAGCATGAAAGTCTACCTCATCCCCAGGCTTGAATATCAACAGATCATCAGTCTCTCTGATGTGGTATGATTGAAGGTGTCTTATAAACTCCAGTGTTGTGAAAAGTCTTCCAACAAGAAACCATTTTGCCCTGATATACACAATCAGGACTATTTTCACAAACAGTGGAATTTGCTCTGCATGCACAAGTTCCAAAATGAAGAAATCTCCAACTGCATATTTTACAGAGTTTAAAATGATGCATTTACTCGTCCAGAGTTTCTCATCCACAGTAACGGCTGTCTCCAAGTTCTGCAAACAAATCTGCAAGTTCACTGGAAGTTCTTGAAGTGATAAGTTATTAACTGCTGCTTGTGTATGATCGCTCCTGATGATCCATTCAGGCTGCCACTCCCAGCATTGACGAAGCTGATTCCTCTTTGCCAAAGTCTGACAAATATTAATATAGTTATTGGTGATTCTTGCTACTGTCTTGAAATATTGATGTCTGGCTTCAAACCTCATGCACCAATGAGAGCGGAGTGACCCATAATCAAGGATGAGCCGAGGATAATGTAGCAGAAAATGCAGCTTGGGTGTAAACACACCAGTGTATGGTGTAACTGGCCCATGTAAAGTTCTCTATAAGTTCACTCAGAGCTCGTTCAGATGATTGGGGAAATTCAACAGTTTCCTGGATGACAGGGTCACAGTCTGGGGCAGACTCTAATCCTTGTTTCTGATATTTATGTTTCTTCCTCATGTGATTTTTCAAAAGATTTCCCAGACAAAAACTTTCTGGGACAGTCTTCTAGTCGGCAGACAATGAAGAATCCACATTCACTTTCATGGTATATCTGTTGATGTTTCAGCAGTTTTTCATATGTTGGTTTTCTTGTGGAGCACCGTGGACACTGATATGGCACATCCATAGAAATGCTCACCTACAAAGACCTGTTGATAATCTGCCAATTCATTTTCCCCAAGCCAAAGAGATACTTCTCCAACAGTCCACTGCTGAGCCATGATCTGTTAAAACAAAACAAAATGCCATTACATTGTTTTATTCTGTGACATCAAAAACTTATTTATTTATTTTTTGTTCAATCATTTTCCAAGCCGCTTTATTGTCATAAGGATCGGAGGGGTGCTGGAGCCTATCCCAGCTGTTTTTTTAGGAGGGGTAGACCCTGGACAGGTTGCCAGTCCATGGCAGGGTCGTCATTCAGATATGTATGTCTTTGGATTGTGGGTGGAAACCCACACAGAAACAGGGAGAAGATTGTGGGTGGAAACCCACACAGAAACAGGGAGAACATGCAAACTCCACACAAAAAGGCACCTGGTTGACTCCGGGAATTGAACAGAGTCTTTCTAGCAGTGAGGCATCAGCGCTAACCACTATACCACCGTTTATTCTAACTTTTAAGCCTTCTTCAGATAAATATTGATTATTTTATGCTTTGGATTATCTGGTCTTGTTAGTATAATGACCTCTTTTTTGCCTAATGTATGATGTTGGATAAATGAAATGTACATAAAAAATTTAACTATTTTAAAAAAGGACATTATCTTGGTAACATCAAATGACCGGAGCATAATTTGTCAACTACTCTGAAAATAAGTTATACAGTAACAGTCAAAGACACAACTTCTCATGTGTCATATTTCTATTTATTCAAAACACTTATGCATTGCTGTATTTTATGCAGCTACTCCACAATTCAAAGTACAGGATACTGAATTTCTGAGTTTTGTAGACCAGACACAGAGCTCACACAACAGGCTTCAGGCGCCATTTTGGTGACTTTAACAATATTATTAATTTTAATATCTGTCTAGCTGACATTAGTTTATGTACGCAGCACGCAATAGAGCCACATATTTTAGAGGCCAAATTAATTGGGAGCACCTTCACTTAATTGTAACAGTGGTTTTGTTAGGAAAACAGTTCTATATACCAGATACTAAACTGCGTTAATGTCAAAGGCTAACATATCTAACATAGCTAACCATTACTGTTAGCACAACATTAACAGCAAGCTACAATGACAAGTAACTCGTCATCTTTGACTCTGAGCTTAGTTTTATCCCACATATTAAACATGTAACCAAAATTGGATTTTATCATCTAAAAAATATAGCCAGAGTCCGCTCTATTCTCTCTCGGGCCAACACGGAGATGTTGATGCATGCTTTTATTACCAGTCGCATTGATTACTGTGATGTCCTGCTCTCTGGTCTCCCAAAAAAGAATATTTCACCTTTACAACTTTTACAAAACTCTGCAGCTCGTGTGCTGACAAAGACCAGAGGGCGGGCCCACATTACACCGGTTTTAGAATCACTGCATTGGCTCCCCGTGTGTTTCAGGATCGATTTTAAAGTTTTTTTATTGGTTTTTAAATGTCTTAATGGTCTTGGGCCTTCTTATCTCTCAGATCTGCTTTTACCATATGAACCCTCGCGGACCTTGAGGTCCTCTCGTACTGGCCTTTTGACTGTTCCCAAAGTCAGGACACATACTCACGGAGAGGCAGCGTTTCAGTGGTATGGTCCTCATCTGTGGAACAGCCTGCCGGAGGAGCTCGGGCCGCAGAGAACGTACATGTTTTTAAGAACAGGCTCAAGACCCACCTTTTTAATTTAGCTTTTACTTAACGTTTATTTATTTTATACTTATTTATTCTATCCTATTATTCTATTTATTATCTTTTCGTCGACTGGGAAGATAAACAAAAAGGGGTGAGAGGTATATTTTGAGCTGCGCCAACATATTTTCCCACTTACCTTTAATAAAGGTGGTCGTGTAGACTCGCTGTGATCGCCGATTATACGAGTGGTTATGCAAGCCGATGGTATGGTGTTCCGGGGTTCAAATAGTGGGTTTGCGCGCGCTTGAAAGGTCACATGAACTGCATTGTTTTTGTTTGTTTTTTTTGTTATTGTGAAACACTGTAGACTGCCTGGAATTGGCCATAAATGTCTGTATTTACATATATATGTATTGTAGGAATACAGCTGGAAATAAGCTGAGGGGAAAAGAGTGTTTGGTAAAAGAAATAATAAAGAGATGACGATTATGCCTAGTGGGAGGGGCCATGGGGTATAAAAGAAAGCTATCAGGGCCTACCTGGGTTTTTTCGGTGAGATGTTACAGAGAGGGTAACATGCAGACTGTGTTTTGTATATAGATGTTTGTTTTGTGTTGACTTAAGTTAGTTTTCTATTTTCTTTGTAAATAATCTTTTGTGCACCTGGGAGGCCGGCAGAATAAACTATCCACACTGAATGCTTCCTGACTACGCCTGCATTTGTTCGGGAGAAGTTTCAGAGAGGACCCCGCGACATATGGTGTCAGGAGTGGGATGGCTAGTCGCGCCTCCCAGTTAAGCGCACAGGGCTGCGGTCCCAGCAGCATGAGCTTCCAGTGGAGAAGAAAGCAGAGGAGCTGGCATGGGACACAGTGCCGGCGTCGTCTTCTTCAGCAGAGGAGGAGGAGGAGGTTTCCAGCAGGATTGGTCCAGCATTGCCTACAGCTTCGATCTCAGCACGTGACCCAAATGGAGAGCTGATTGCGATGATGAGGGACTTCCTGGCGGGACAGCAAAGGAGAGAGGAGGTTTTGTTGGCAGAACTCAGGGGGCTGAGGACTGTTTCCCCTCCCAATGCTCAGCTGCATTCAGATTTTGCTGGTCAGGAAAGCCCAGCCCACGCACCAGCCGGAGCAAGCACCACAGCAGCAACGGCCACACCAAGCACCGCAACAGCAAGCAGCCCCAGAATGGGACTGCCTACACCTGCACGCCAAAGAGAATACCGGGATCCCCCAGAGGAGGTTCCCTCTCATCAGTCACAAGCAGTGACCAACAACCTCGACCAGTCAGTCTCAGAGTGGATGCGATCTGCTGGGCCAAAAATTCCACCCTATCAGATGGGGGAAGACATTGAGAACTATTTGTTGCGTTTTGAGCGAGTTGCCAAAACCTGGAGATGGCCAGAGAGTGAATGGGCCTGTCGTCTGGTTCCACTGCTATCGGGGAAGGCGTTGGAGGCCTACACTGCAATGGATGAAGAAAGAGCCAATCGTTATGAAGATTTAAAAGCTGCATTGCTAACCAAATTTGACATTTCCCCTGAGACGTATCGGCAGAAGTTCCAGTCCAATACAGTTCCACCTGGTGAGAGCCCCACTGAGACCTATTATCGCCTGAAGGGCCTCTATCGGCGCTGGATCCGACCAGAGCAGCATATTAAAGAAGAGATGGGAGAAGCTATCATCTTGGAGCAGTTAATCCGGGTACGTCCAGGGGAGGTGAGGACCTGGGTGAGGGAGCATGAGCCAGCAGATGGACTGATTGCTGCTAAGCTGGTGTCACAGTACTTCAATGCGGGTAAAGGAGTAATACCGCGGAAGCACTAGCTGGTAGTCGGGCCGTACGCGTGTCTTAGTGCAGTTGAACATAATCCACAAAGTCCGCTTGTAGTCGAAAAACAAACAGGCAAACATTTATTTCCACAGTGATCCACAAATACAGTGATCCGTTTGAATGTTCATGCACACTGCAAACACGGTAAGAAACTGCTTTTCTCCGCAGCTAGTTAAAGCCCCCGTTGCTCCACACTGCCCGTCGCGAACACTCCCCCCGTGCACAGTTACCGTGTGTTAAAGGAACAGTACGTAAAAATTAAATAAGGCAAGAAAAAATACAATTTAACTGTAAATCTTACGCTAAACAAATTATAAAGTAAAAACTGAAATTCCACATTATCTTACACTTATCCTTATCCAAAATGATTCAAATTATTAACAAATATACACTGTGCAATCTGAGTAAACTAAGAGAAGATTAGACCTTTATCCTATACAAGGAGCACCACCTGTACGCTCATCTGGGACGCCACAGCGACCACCACTCCCATCATCGGGTCTTCTGAAGAGGGAGAGCAACCCAGAGCCACCAGAAACCCCCAAGGCATCAAACTTACGAGCAGCGGGTAAGTACTTTCTTTGTTATTATTGCCAGCAGCCAGGTCATAAAGCCTTGGTATGCCCTATCCGGAAGGCTAAAGTCACTGGTGCCTGCTATGCACCCCGGCTGGATATGGAGCCCACAAGGGTCCAGCCAGTGAATAGAACAGAATAGAATTCAACTTTATTGTCATTGCACATGCACAGGTACAGGGCAACAAAATGCAGTTTGCATCCATCCAGAAGTGCTTTAGTGATATAGATATATTACAATATATATTAGCAATAATATAGTTATGTAAGTATATTACAGAAATGGGTCTATTATGGTATGTTATAATGTGCACGGTATGAAGTATGTTATGAATATTCTATAACTATAAGTATGTACAGGCTGTAGTGAGTACAAGCTATGTACAGGCTATGAACAGGATATAAATATGAAATTAAAAAAACTATACAGAAATCTGAGATATACAGTTATACAGAACTGTGAACTATGCAAGTTATAAACAGTTGTAGGATTAAAAATTACCATATTTACAGAATGATTATTTACAAAGCTATACAGTAGTGCAGTTAAGATGAGTGAGATATGTGGATAATTTCTACAGAGGCTATATAAAGTGCTAGTAGTTGTGAGTGGTGGTTCAGTCCATGTTATTATTGTGTGTTTGAGGGTACGGTTGTCCATTGTGTGTGTGTGTAGGTGGTTGTGGGTGTGTGTATGTCCAGTCCATGAGTTTAATGTGGGTCAGATGTCAGGAGGCAGAGTTCAGGAGTCTGACCGCTGTGGGGAAGAAGCTGTTCCGGTACCTGGTGGTCTTAGTCCGGAGGCTCCTGTAGCGCCTCCCAGAGGGCAGGAGGGTGAAGAGTCCATGTGATGGGTGACTGGGGTCTTTGATGATTTTCCCAGCCCTTTTCAGACACCGCTTCCTGTAGATGTCTTTTATGGCAGGAAGTGGTGCTCCGGCGATGCGCTGGACGACCCTCTGCAACGCCTTTCAGTCCGAGGCAGAGCAGTTCCCGTACCAGACTGTTATACAGTTGGTCAGGATGCTCTCGATGGTGCAGCGATAGAAGTTCACCAGGGTGTCTGAGGACAGGTGGTTCTTCCTCAGAGTCCTCAAGAAGAAGAGGCGCTGGTGAGCCTTCTTGACCAGCTTGGAGCAGTTGGTCGTCCAGATGAGATCCTCGGAGATGTGGACTCCCAGGAACTTGAAGCTGCTCACACGCTCCACAGCCGTCCCCTTAATGTGGATGGGTGGATGTGGGTCAGCATTCCTCCTGTAGTCCACGATGAGCTCCTTGGTCTTCTCGGTGTTAAGCAGCAGGTTGTTTCTGTCGCACCACTCAGCCAGACAATCCACCTCCTCCCTGTAGGCGGCCTCATCGTTGTCACTGATGAGGCCAATCACCGTGGTGTCATCTGCAAACTTAATGATGGTGTTGGAACCATCAGCAGGTCTGCAGTCGTGGGTGAAGAGGGAGTAGAGGAAAGGGCTCATCACACAGCCTTGTGGTACACCGGTGTTCATTGTGATTGTAGATGAGCAGCGGTTATCCAGCCAGACATGTTGGGGGCGGTTGGTCAGGAAGTCCAGTAACCATTTGCAGATGAGGGAACTGATGCCCAGGTCTGTCAGTTTCCTGATGAGTTGTGAGGGGTGGATTGTATTGAATGCTGAACTGACGTCTATAAACAGCATTCTGGCGTATGTGTTGTTGTTGTCCAGGTGTGAGAGGACAGAGTGCAGTGCTGGCGGTATGCGAATTGGTGGGGGTCCAGGGTGGGGGGGGAGACAAGATTTGAAGTGTGCTAGGACCAGCTGCTCTAAGCACTTAGTGATGATGGGGGTGAGTGCTACTGGGCGGTAGTCATTGAGGCAAGATGGGTTGGAGTTTTTGGGTATCGGGACGATGGAGGTGGATTTGAAGCAGGCCGGTACCACAGCGTGGGCCAAGGACAGATTGAATATGTCTATGAGCACTCCTGCGAGCTCCCCAGAACACGCTCTGAGAACACGCCCTGGATGCCATCAGGACCTGCAGCCTTGTGGACATTGATCCTGCTCAGCACCGCTCCTACATCGGTGGGGGAGAGAGTCAGAGGTTGGTGGTCTGGCGTCATGTCTGTTTTGGTTGTGGTTGTGGGGTTCCCTCGCTCAAAACGAGCATAAAAGTTGTTGAGCTCGTTGAGGAAGGAGACATCAGAGGGTGCGGGGGAGGGTTTGGTGGTCCTGTAGTCTGTAATGGTCTGGAGTCCTTGCCACATGCGTCGGGGGTTGGAGTTGGAGAAGTGTTCTTCTACCTTCTTTTTGTAATGGTGTTTGGCTTTTTTGATGCCCTTCTTTAGATTAGCCCTGGCTGTACTGTAGGCGTGTGCATCTCCTGACCTAAAGGCAGTGTTGCGGGCCTTCAGGAGGAGACGAACATCCCGGTTCATCCAAGGCTTCTGGTTGGGGTACATGGTGATCCGTTTCTGGGTGGTGACACTGTCTATGGTTTCGGAGATGTAATCCAGTACAGATGAGGCGTACTGGTCCAGGTCTGTGTGGGTGAACATATTCCAGTCTGTGTTTTTAAATCTGTCCTGGAGCACTGCGTCTGTCCCCTCTGGCCACACTTTAATTGTCCTCACAGCAGGTTTCACACGTTGGATGAGTGGTGAATACCTAGGTGTGAGGAACAGGGAGAGATGGTCCGATTATCCAATGTGGGGGAGGGGTGTGGCTTTATAGGCTCCAGACAGGTTGGAATACACATGGTCTAAAGTCTTGTCTCCTCTGGTGTGGCAGAAGACATGTTGGTGGAATCTGGGGAGGACTGTCTTTAAGTTGGTGTGGTTGAAGTCGCCAGCAACAATAAAAGCAGCCTCGGGGTGTTTATTCTGGTGTTTGTTAATGGCTGCAGAAAGTTCTTTCATGGCCAACCTAGCATTAGCGTCGGGGGGGATATACACTGCAGTGAGTATGATCGAAGTGAGTTCTCTGGGGAGATAATAAGGTCTGCATTTGACCATTAAAAACTCCGCATTAGGTGAGCAGTGACTCTCAGTAGTAGTGGAGTTCATGCACCAAGCATTGTTAATATAAATGCACAAACCTCCACCTCTGGTCTTGCCGGAGTCATCTGCTAGCCTGTCGGCTCGGTGTGTGTGGCGTCCTGCTAACTCGATAGCATTGTCCGGGCAGCTGTTGTTCAACCATGTTTCGGTGAAAAACATGACATTTGAGTCCATAATGCGTCTGTTGTTAGTGATGGAGAGCCGTAACTCATCCATTTTGTTTGCCAGAAAACGGACATTGGCGAGGAAAATACTGGGTAAAGGCATCCGGTGTGGTGTTAGCTTTAGCTTAGCCCGTAAGCCCGTAGCCCTCCGCGCCTACCTCGCCTTTGTTTACCATCTCGGCGCCGTCTGCGTGCACTTCCGCCCGGCCGGGGAGAGTGGGCAGCCTCCGGTGTTCTGGAGATCTCTGGGATGAGTCAGAGATCGGCGATAAAACTGTTGGAGTTATGAGTCCAGATGTCCAGAATCTCTTGTCTGCTGTAGGTCAGCAACGCACAGCAATTCTGGATGAATAATCCGGTTAAAAGTAGATAAAAAACCGCTAAATAGCACATTCTGGAGAGACACTGAGCCTCGCGTTGTTCACGCGCCGCCATCTTGGTGGACGTGCAACGCTATAAAAAAGTTCTGTACCACCAGTTGGAGTGGTACAGAACTTGCCTGTAGAGGTTATTCTGGGGATGGACTTGCCTGTACTCATGGACTTGCTGCAAGAAAAAGAAGAACAGTGGACAGAGACTGATGTGGGGGATAAGGGGAATGCTAAATTAAATGTTTCTGGCCCAGTGGACACTAGAGCCCAGGCGAAGGCTGGATGCCAACCCTTGCCAGACTTTGACAGTAGTCTGTGTGAGGGTGGCACTGATGGGCCAAGAAAATCCCGCCGCCAACGCCGCTTTGAGAAGCAGCTATGGTCAAAGGGGCCGAACACTAAGAGCATGAAATGGGATGTACCAGAAAATATCACTTTGTTGCAAAGGGAGGATGAAACGTTGAAAGTTTTGTTTGCTAATGTGACTGAAGGGGGAACTGGAAAATGGGGAGGGAAAGAGAAGTTCATTGTTGACAAAAATGTGTTGTATGCAGTTGACGGTGACCACCAACAGCTTGTGATACCTTCTAGTTGTAGACCCCTCATTATGCACCTAGCACATACCCTCCCCTGGGCAGGTCATCTGGGTCACCAAAAAACCTATATGCGAGATAGCTCACGTTTCTTTTGGCCGTCAATGTACACAGACACACAAAAATATTGCCGTACATGCCTTACCTGCCAGAAAGCTTGTCCAGCTCGCCAGTCTGACAGGGCCCTGCTACAGCCACTTCCGGTCATCTCCACCCCCTTCCGTAGGATAGCTATGGACATTGTGGGTCTTCTGGTAAAAAGTAGTCATAAATTTTGGTGGTGTGTGATTATGCGACTCGTTTCCCAGAAGCTTTCCCTCTGTGTGCGCTCACGGCACCCAATGTTCTGCGTGCACTGGTACAGCTGTTCTCCTGGGTGGGGATACCAGATGAGATTTTGACCAACCAAGGGACTAACTTTACCTCTAGGTTGATGCAGCTCTTCCACAACCAGCTAAGCATCTCTGCCATCAGGACGTCACCCTACCATCCACAGACAGATGGGTTGGTGGAGAGGTTCAACCAAACTCTGAAGAGGATGCTGCAGAAGTTTGTGTCAGACACTGGGAAAGACTGGGACCAGTGGCTACCCTTCCTGCTGTTTGCATACAGAGAAGTTCCCCAGGCTTCCACTGGTTTCTCACCATTCGAGCTACTCTATGGTTGGGATGTGCAGGGGCCGTTGGCTCTCCTCCGGAAGGGTTGGGAGTCTCCTGCTTCTGCTTCAAATGATAAAGGAGTGGTGCAATTTGTGCTGGAAATGAGAGATTGGTTGGGGAGATACCATGAAGAGGCCGAGGTCAACCTGCGAGATGCTCAACGAAGCCAGAAGACCTGGTATGACCAATAGGCCCGGCAACGTGAATTTCAACCTGGTCAAAAGGTGTTGTTACTTCTCCCCTCAGCCAACAGTAAACTTCTGGCGAAATGGCAAGGGCCATACACAGTTCTTCGCAGAATGGGGCCAGTGACCTATGAGATTCATCTTCCTGAAAAGAGGAAACCGAAGCAGACTTACCATGTGAATCTCCTGAAAGAATGGGAAGAGCGTGCCCACCAGGCCCCTGCGAAAGCTCTGATGGCAAGAGAAGTGCCAAGAGAAGGGAAGACAGAACCCGAGCAGGGAGCCGATCCAATGTCTCCGGTGCTGACTCATCTTACCCCACAGCAGGCTGCTGAGCTACTCCAAATCCTTCGGTAGACTCCATCTCTGTGTTCAGTAAACCCCGGCAGGACCACCCTTGTCGAACATGTGATACGCCTAAAGGATAGACATCCCATCTGCCAATGTCCATACCGGGTTCCACAACACTTAGTGGATAAATTGCGACAGGAGGTGGAGAAGATGCTGGAGCTTGGGGTGATAGAGCCGTCCTGCTCAGAGTGGTGTAGCCCGGTGGTCATCATCTTCAAGAAAGATGGCGCCCTACGCATCTGCATTGATTTCCGGAAGCTTAATTCCATTTCAGAGTTTGATGCCTACCCCATGCCTCGAATCGAGGATTTGCTGGAGAAGATTGGAGCAGCCAGGTACATCACCACCCTGGATCTGTGCAAAGGTTACTGGCAAGTGCCACTGGAGGAGTCTTCTCGACCGTACACCACCTTCAGGACACCTGCCGGCCTGTTCCAGTTCACGGTGATGCCATTTGGGCTACGTGGGGCTCCGGCCACCTTCCAAAGGCATATGGACAAATTACTACAGGGGTGTGACCCCCATAGTGCCGCCTACCTGGATGATGTAGTGATCTTCAGCAACACCTGGGAAGAACATCTGCAGCACCTGTCCGAAGTCCTGGGAAGAATCCATAAGGCAGGGTTGACCCTCAACCCCTCTAAATGTGAGTGGGCACGGCAGGAGACCCGCTACCTTGGCTACCAAGTGGGCAGAGGTGAGGTGCGCCCGCTGATGGATAAAGTAGAAGCTATCCAGAACTGCCCTCGGCCTCGCACTAGCCCCTTCCTGGGGCTGGTTGGCTGGTACCAAAGATTTGTGCCCCAGTTTGCAACTATTGCGGCCCCTCTTACTGCTTTGACCAGCAAGGACCAACGGAATCCTGTCACATGGACAGCGGAATGTGAACAAGCTTTCAAAAGGCTGAAAACCTGCCTGTGTACGACCCCAGTTCTCAGGAGCCCAGACTTCAGGAAGAAATTTCTGGTCCAGGTGGATGCCTCCAAAAGCGGCCTGGGAGCAGTGCAGGCCCAAGGGGACCCTGGAGAAGAGCATCCGGTCCTATACCTAAGCCAAAAGCTGCTGCCACGAGAGACCAACTACTCAACTGTGGAGAAGGAGGCCTTGGCCATTAAGTGGGCACTGGAGAAACTCAGGAATTATTTACTTGGAAGGGAGTTTGAGTTGGAAACTGATCACAGAGCTCTCACCTGGATCCATTCCATGAAGGACCATAACAGCCGACTGACACGCTGGTACCTTTCACTGCAGCCGTTCAGATTCACCATCCGTCAAAGACCAGGCTAGCTCAATGTAGTGGCAGATTATCTCTCCAGGTTGCCGCACAACGCAAGGGGATGATGTGACGGAGTTACACCGTCCCAGGCCGCAGACAGCTGACCTGGGCACATACACGCACCACCACCATTAGTTTCTACAATTACCGTGGCTGCGCGTCTTTTTGACGACCGGGCAGATAAACAAAAAGGGGTGAGAGGTATATTTTGAGCGGCGCAGAGGGTGGCCAACATATTTTTCCCACTTACCTTTAATAAAGCCGGTCGCGTAGACTCGCTGTGATCGCCGATTATACGGGTGGTTATGCAAGAAGATGGTATGGTGTTCCTGGGTTCAAATAGTAGGTTCGGGCGCGCTTGAAAGATCACGTGAACTGCATTATTTTTGTTTGGTTTTTTTTGTTATTGTGAAACACTGTAGGCTGCCTGGAATTGGCCATAAATGTCTGTATTTACATATATATGTATTGTAGGAATACAGCTGGAAATAAGCTGAGGAGAAAAGAGTGTTTGGTAAAAGAAATAATAAAGAGATGACGATTATGCCTGGTGGGAGGGGCCATGGGGTAAAAAAGAAGGCTGTTTTTCGGTGAGATGTTACAGAGAGGGAAACATGCATACTGTGTTTTGTATATAGATGTTTGTTTTGTGTTGACTTAAGTTAGTTTTCTATTTTCTTTGTAAATAATCTTTTGTGCACCTGGGAGGCCGGCAGAATAAACTATCCACACTGAATGCTTCCTGACTACGCCTGCCTTTGTTCGGGAGAAGTTTCGGAGAGGACCCCGCGACAAGTTGACATACTCTCACACGCACTGAGCAGTTGTCATACTCTCACACGCACCGAGCAGTTGTCATACTCTCACACGCACCGAGCAGTTGACATACTCTCAAACGCACTGAGCAGCAAACTCAGAAACCAGTCTTACTTGTTATCATCTATCGTCCACCTGGGCCTTACACAGAGTTTCTGTCTGATTTCTCAGACTTTATATCTAATTTAGTTCTGAGCTCAGATAAAATAATTATTGTGGGTGATTTTAACATCCATGTTGATGCTAAAAATGACAGCCTCAACATGGCATTTAATCTGTTGTTAGACTCAATTGGTTTCTCTCAAAATGTAAAAGAACCCACCCACCACTTTAATCACACTCTAGATCTTGTTTTAACATATGGCATAGAAACTGAACATTTAACAGTGTTTCCTGAAAACCCTCTCCTGTCTGATCATTTCTTGATAACATTTACATTTACAATAATTGATTACGCAGCAGTGGAGAGTGGACTTTATCAAAGTAGATGTCTTTCTGAAAGCGCTGTAACTAAGTTTAAGAATATAATCCAGCCACTGTTATCATCGTCAATGCCCTGTACCAACACAGAGCAGAGCAGCTATCTGAACGCTACCCCAACAGAGGTCGATTATCTTGTTAATAATTTCACCTCCTCACTACGTACGACTCTGGATACTGTAGCTCCGGTGAAAACTAAGGTCTCTAATCAGAAGTACCTGACCCCGTGGTATAATTCTCAAACACGTACCCTAAAGCAGATGACTCGTAATCTGGAGAGGAAATGGCGTGTCACAAATGTAGAGGATCATCATTTAGCCTGGAGAAATAGTTTGTTGCTTTATAAGAAAGCCCTCCGCAAAGCCAGAACAGCTTACTACTCATCACTGATTGAAGAAAATAAGAACAACCCCAGGTTTCTCTTCAGCACTGTAGCCAGGCTGACAAAAAGTCAGAGCTCTTTTGAGCCAACCATCCCTTTAACGTTAACTAGTGATGACTTCATGAACTTCTTCACAAATAAAATTTTTATCATTAGAGAAAAAATTACCAATAATCATCCCACAGATGTAATATTATCTACAGCTACTCTTAGTTCCATTGATGTTAAATTAGACTCTTTTTCTCCAATCGATCTTTCTGAGTTAACTTCAATAATTACTTCCTCCAAACCATCAACGTGTCTTTTAGACCCCATTCCTACAAAACTGCTCAAAGAAGTCCTGCCATTGATTAATTCTTCGATCTTATATATGATCAACCTATCTCTAATAATCGGCTATGTACCACAGGCCTTCAAGGTGGCTGCAGTTAAACCTTTACTCAAAAAGCCATCTCTAGACCCAGCAGTCTTAGCTAATTATAGGCCAATCTCCAACCTTCCTTTCATATCAAAAATCCTTGAAAGAGTAGTTGTCAAACAGCTAACAGATCATCCACAGAGGAATGGTTTATTTGAAGAGTTTCAGTCAGGTTTCAGAGTTCATCACAGCACAGAAACAGCTTTAGTGAAGGTTACAAATGATCTTCTTATGGCCTCTGACAGTGGACTCATCTCTGTGCTTGTCCTTCTTGACCTTAGTGCAGCATTCGATACTGTTGACCATAATATCCTATTAGAGCGATTAGAACATGCTGTAGGTATTACAGGTATTGCACTGCAGTGGTTTGTATCATATCTATCTAATAGACTCCAATTTGTGCATGTAAATGGAGAGTCCTCTTCACACACTGAGGTTAATTATGGAGTTCCACAGGGTTCAGTGCTAGGACCAATTCTGTTTACATTATACATGCTTCCCCTAGGCAGCATCATTAGAAGACATAGCATACATTTTCACTGCTATGCAGATGACACCCAGCTCTATCTGTCCATAAAGCCAGATAACACACACCAATTAGTTAAACTGCAGGAATGTCTTAAAGACATAAAGACTTGGATGGCCACTAACTTTCTGCTTCTTAACTCAGATAAAACTGAGGTCATTGTACTCGGCGCTGAAAAGCTTAGAAATATGGTATCTAACCAGATTCTTACTCTGGATGGCATTACCTTGGCCTCCAGTAACACTGTGAGGAACCTTGGAGTCATTTTTGACCAGGATATGTCCTTCAACGCACATATTAAACAAATATGTAAGACTGCGTTCTTCCATTTGCGCAACATCTCTAAAATTAGAAATATCCTGTCTCAGAGTGATGCTGAAAAACTAGTTCATGCATTTATTACTTCCAGGCTGGACTACTGCAATTCATTATTATCAGGATGTCCAAAAAACTCACTGAAAAGCCTTCAGTTAATCCAAAATGCTGCAGCAAGAGTACTGACAGGGACTAGAAAGAGAGAGCATATTTCTCCTGATTTGGCTTCCCTTCATTGGCTTCCTGTTAAATCCAGAATTGAATTCAAAATCCTGCTCCTCACATACAAGGTCTTAAATAATCAGGCCCCATCTTATCTTAATGACCTTGTAGTACCATATCACCCTATTAGAGCACTTCGCTCCCGCTCTGCAGGCCTACTTGTTGTTCCTAGAGTATTTAAAAGTAGAATGGGAGGGAGAGCCTTCAGTTTTCAGGCCCCTCTTCTGTGGAACCAGCTTCCAGTTTGGATTCGGGAGACAGACACTATCTCTACTTTTAAGATTAGGCTTAAAACTTTCCTTTTTGCTAAAGCATATAGTTAGGGCTGGACCAGGTGACCCTGAATCCTCCCTTAGTTATGCTGCAATAGATGTAGGCTGCCGGGGGATTCCCATGATGCATTGAGTTTTTCCTTTCCAGTCACCTTTCTCACTCACTATGTGTTAATAGACCTCTCTGTATTGAATCGTATCTGTTATTAATCTCTGTCTCTCTTCCACAGCATGTCTTTATCCTGTCTTCCTTCTCTCACCCCAACCGGTCAATTCAATTCAATTCATCCATCCATCCATCTTCATCCGCTTTATCCGGGGCCGGGTCGCGGGGGCAGCAGCCTAAGCAAAGAGGCCCAGACCTCCCTCTCCCCAGCCACCTCCTCCAGCTCATCCGGGGGAACACCAAGGCGTTCCCAGGCCAGCCGAGAGATATAATCTCTCCAGCGTGTCCTGGGTCTGCCCCGGGGCCTCCTCCCGGTGGGACATGCCTGGAACACCTCACCCAGGAGGCGCCCAGGGGGCATCCTTACCAGATGCCCAAACCACCTCAGCTGGCTCCTTTCGATGTGGAGCAGCAGCGGCTCTACTCTGAGCCCCTCCCGGATGGCCGAACTTCTCACCCTATCTCTAAGGGAGATGCCAGCCACCCTTCGGAGGAAGCTCATTTCCGCCGCTTGTATCCGCGATCTCGTCCTTTCGGTCACTACCCACAGCTCGTGGCCATAGGTGAGGGTAGGGACGTAGATCGACCGGTAAATTGAGAGCTTCGCTTTTACACTCAGCTCCCTCTTCACCACAACGGACCGGTGCAGCGTCTGCATTACTGCAGCTGCAGCCCCAATCTGTCTGTCGATCTCCGGCTCCCTTCTCCCATCACTCGCGAACAAGACCCCGAGATACTTGAACTTCTCCACTTGGGGCAGGACCTCATCCCCGACCCGGAGTGGGCACTCCACCCTTTTCCGGCTGAGAACCATGGCCTCAGATTTGGAGGTGCTGATCCTCATTCCCGCTGCTTCACACTCGGCTGCGAACCGCTCCAGTGCGAGCTGGAGGCCCTCACCCGATGAAGCCAACAGAACCACATCATCCGCAAAGATCAGAGATGAGATCCTGAGGCCACCAAAGCGAAAGCCCTCCGCCACTTGGCTGCGCCTAGAAATCCTGTCCATAAAAATTATGAACAGAACCGGTGACAAAGGGCAGCCCTGGCGGAGCCCATCACCCACCGGGAACGAGTCCGACTTATTGCCGGCAATGCGAACCAAGCTCTTACAACGGTTGTATAGGGATCGAATGGCCCGTAGCAATGGGCCAGACACCCCATACTCCCGCAACACCTCCCACAGGACACCCCGAGGGACACGGTCGAATGCCTTCTCCAAGTCCACAAAACACATGTAGACTGGTTGGGCAAACTCCCATGCACCCTCAAGTATCCTCGAGAGGATGAAGAGCTGGTCCAGTGTTCCGCGACCAGGACGAAAACCGCATTGTTCCTCCTGCATCAGAGGTTCGACTAGCGGACGGACTCTCCTTTCCAGCACCCTGGCATAGACTTTCCCGGGGAGGCTGAGGAGTGTGATCCCCCTGTAGTTGGAACACACCCTCCGGTCCCCCTTCTTAAAGATGGGGACCACCACCCCGGTCTGCCAATCCACGGGTACTGCCCCTGATCTCCACGCAACATTGCAGAGGCGTGTCAGCCAGGACAGCCCTACAACGTCCAGAGCCTTCAGGAACTCGGGGCGGACCTCATCAACACCAGGGGCTCTGCCACCAAGGAGTTGTTTAACTGCCTCAGTGACCTCGCCCCCAGAAATTGGCGGGTCATTCCCCTCATCCCCAGACTCTGCTTCCTCCTTGGAAGACGCGTCAGTGGGATTGAGGAGGTCCTCGAAGTATTCCTTCCACCGCCTGACAATTTTCTCAGTCGACGTCAGCAGCGCTCCGCCAGCACTATACACAGTGCAGGTAGAGCACCGCTTTCCCCTCCTGAGACGCCTGACGGTTTGCCAGAACCTCTTCGAGGCAGTCCGAAAGTCTTTTTCCATGGCCTCTCCGAACTCCTCCCACACCCGAGTTTTTGCTTCAGCCACTGCCCGAGCCGCATTCCGCTTGGCCTGTCGATACCTGTCGGCTGCCTCCGGAGTCCCACAGGCTAACCAAGCCCGATAGGACTCCTTCTTCAGCCTGGTGGCTCCCTTCACCTCTGGTGTCCACCATTTGGTTCGGGGATTACCACCACGGCAGGCACCAACCACCTTGCGGCCGCAGCTCAATGCAGCAGCTTCGGCAATGGAGGCGCTGAACATGGTCCATTCGGACTCGATGTCCCCCGCCTCCCTCGGAATGCTGTTGAAGCTCTGCCGGAGGTGTGCGTTGAAGATCTCGCTGACTGGGGCCTCTGCTAGTCGTTCCCAGCACACCCTCACTACGCGTTTAGGTGCACCAGGTCTGTCCAGCGTCCTCCCCCGCCACCTGATCCAACTCACCACCAGGTGGTGATCAGTTGACAGCTCAGCCCCTCTCTTTACCCGAGTGTCCAGAACATATGGTCGCAGGTCTGGTGATACGATTACAAAATCGATCATCGACCTACGGCCTAGAGCGTCCTGGTGCCACGTGCACTTATGGACACTCTTATGTTCGAACAAGGTGTTCGTTATGGCCAAACTGTGATTAGCACAGAAGTCCAATAACAAAGCACCGCTCGGGTTCAGATCAGGGAGGCCGTTCCTCCCAATCACGCCCCTCCAGGTCTCGCTGTCGTTACCCACGTGAGCATTGAAGTCTCCCAGCAGGACAACAGAGTCTCCAGGTGGAGCACCTTCCAGCACCCCCCCCCCCAGGGACTCTAAGAAGGCTGGGTACTCCGAACTGCCACTCGGCGCATAAGCGCAGATGACAGTCAGGACCCGTTCCCCGACCCTAAGGCGCAGGGAACAAACCCTCTCGTCCACCGGGAAAAACCCCAACGTACCGGCAGCAAGCCGAGGGATATTAGAATACCCACCCCAGCCCGCCGCCTCTCACCAGGGGCAACTCCAGACTGAGACAGAGTCCAGCCCCTCTCCAGGAGACTGGTTCCAGAGCCCAAGCCGTGCGTAGAGGTGAGCCCGACTATATCTAGCCGGTACCTCTCAACCTCACGCACTAACTCAGGCTCCTTCCCCACCAGAGAGGTGACATTCCATGTCCCTATTGCCAGTCTTGGCAGCCGGGGGTCAGTCCGCCAGGGCCTCCGCTCCTGGCCGCCACCCGGCACACAATGCACCTGACCCCTATGGCGCCTCCTGCGGGTGGTGGGCCTGCGGGAGGATGGGCCCATGTCTCCTCTTCGGGCTGTGCCCGGCCGGGCCCCATGGACTAAGGCCCGGCCACCAGACGCTCGCCCTCGGGCACCCTCCCCGGGCCTGGCTCAAGGGCGGGGCCCCGGTAACCCTATCCCGGGCAGGGTAAACTGTTCCCTCTCTGTTTTTTTCATAGGGGTCTTCTGAATCGCTCTTTGTCTGGTCCCTCACCCAGGACCAATTTGCCATGGGAGACCCTACCAGGGGGCAAAAGCCCCCAGACAACATAGCCCCTGGGATCCCTGGGACACACAAACCCCTCCACCACGATAAGGTTGCGATTCACGGAGGAGAGTCAATTCAATTCAATTCAATTCAATTCAATTCAATTTTATTTATATAGCGCCAAATCACAACAAATGTCGCCTCAAGGCGCTTCATAGATACAGAGAAAAACCCAACAATCATATGACCCCCTATGAGCAAGCACTTTGGCGACAGTGGGAAGGAAAAACTCCCTTTTAACAGGAAGAAACCTCCGGCAGAACCAGGCTCAGGGAGGGGCGGCCATCTGCTGCGACCGGTTGGGGTGAGAGAAGGAAGACAGGATAAAAGACATGCTGTGGAAGAGAGACAGAGATAAATAACAGATACGATTCAATACAGAGAGGTCTGTTAACACATAGTGAGTGAGAAAGGTGACTGGAAAGGAAAAACTCAATGCATCATGGGAATCCCCCGGCAGCCTACATCTATTGCAGCATAACTAAGGGAGGATTCAGGGTCACCTGGTCCAGCCCTAACTATATGCTTTAGCAAAAAGGAAAGTTTTAAGCCTAATCTTAAAAGTAGAGATAGTGTCTGTCTCCCGAATCCAAACTGGAAGCTGGTTCCACAGAAGAGGGGCCTGAAAACTGAAGGCTCTCCCTCCCATTCTACTTTTAAATACTCTAGGAACAACAAGTAGGCCTGCAGAGCGGGAGCGAAGTGCTCTAATAGGGTGATATGGTACTACAAGGTCATTAAGATAAGATGGGGCCTGATTATTTAAGACCTTGTATGTGAGGAGCAGGATTTTGAATTCAATTCTGGATTTAACAGGAAGCCAATGAAGGGAAGCCAAATCAGGAGAAATATGCTCTCTCTTTCTAGTCCCTGTCAGTACTCTTGCTGCAGCATTTTGGATTAACTGAAGGCTTTTCAGTGAGTTTTTTGGACATCCTGATAATAATGAATTGCAGTAGTCCAGCCTGGAAGTAATAAATGCATGAACTAGTTTTTCAGCGTCACTCTGAGACAGGATATTTCTAATTTTAGAGATGTTGCGCAAATGGAAGAACGCAGTCTTACATATTTGTTTAATATGTGCGTTGAAGGACATATCCTGGTCAAAAATGACTCCAAGGTTCCTCACAGTGTTACTGGAGGCCAAGGTAATGCCATCCAGAGTAAGAATCTGGGTAGATACCATATTTCTAAGCTTTTCAGCGCCGAGTACAATGACCTCAGTTTTATCTGAGTTAAGAAGCAGAAAGTTAGTGGCCATCCAAGTCTTTATGTCTTTAAGACATTCCTGCAGTTTAACTAATTGGTGTGTGTTATCTGGCTTCATGGACAGATAGAGCTGGGTGTCATCTGCATAGCAGTGAAAATGTATGCTATGTCTTCTAATGATGCTGCCTAGGGGAAGCATGTATAATGTAAACAGAATTGGTCCTAGCACTGAACCCTGTGGAACTCCATAATTGACCTCAGTGTGTGAAGAGGACTCTCCATTTACATGCACAAATTGGAGTCTATTAGATAGATATGATACAAACCACTGCAGTGCAATACCTGTAATACCTACAGCATGTTCTAATCGCTCTAATAGGATATTATGGTCAACAGTATCGAATGCTGCACTAAGGTCAAGAAGGACAAGCACAGAGATGAGTCCACTGTCAGAGGCCATAAGAAGATCATTTGTAACCTTCACTAAAGCTGTTTCTGTGCTGTGATGAACTCTGAAACCTGACTGAAACTCTTCAAATAAACCATTCCTCTGTGGATGATCTGTTAGCTGTTTGACAACTACTCTTTCAAGGATTTTTGATATGAAAGGAAGGTTGGAGATTGGCCTATAATTAGCTAAGACTGCTGGGTCTAGAGATGGCTTTTTGAGTAAAGGTTTAACTGCAGCCACCTTGAAGGCCTGTGGTACATAGCCGATTATTAGAGATAGGTTGATCATATATAAGATCGAAGAATTAATCAATGGCAGGACTTCTTTGAGCAGTTTTGTAGGAATGGGGTCTAAAAGACACGTTGATGGTTTGGAGGAAGTAATTATTGAAGTTAACTCAAAAAGATCGATTGGAAAGAAAGAGTCTAACTTAACATCAATGGAACTAAGAGTAGCTGTAGATAATATTACATCTGTGGGATGATTATTGGTAATTTTTTCTCTAATGATAAAAATTTTATTTGTGAAGAAGTTCATGAAGTCATCACTAGTTAACGTTAAAGGGATGGTTGGCTCAAAAGAGCTTTGACTTTTTGTCAGCCTGGCTACAGTGCTGAAGAGAAACCTGGGGTTGTTCTTATTTTCTTCAATCAGTGATGAGTAGTAAACTGTTCTGGCTTTGCGGAGGGCTTTCTTATAAAGCAACAAACTATTTCTCCAGGCTAAATGATGATCCTCTAAATTTGTGACACGCCATTTCCTCTCCAGATTACGAGTCATCTGCTTTAGGGTACGTGTTTGAGAATTATACCACGGGGTCAGGTACTTCTGATTAGAGACCTTAGTTTTCACTGGAGCTACAGTATCCAGAGTCGTACGTAGTGAGGAGGTGAAATTATTAACAAGATAATCGACCTCTGTTGGGGTAGCGTTCAGATAGCTGCTCTGCTCTGTGTTGGTACAGGGCATTGACGATGATAACAGTGGCTGGATTATATTCTTAAACTTAGTTACAGCGCTTTCAGAAAGACATCTACTTTGATAAAGTCCACTCTCCACTGCTGCGTAATCAATTATTGTAAATGTAAATGTTATCAAGAAATGATCAGACAGGAGAGGGTTTTCAGGAAACACTGTTAAATATTCAGTTTCTATGCCATATGTTAAAACAAGATCTAGAGTGTGATTAAAGTGGTGGGTGGGTTCTTTTACATTTTGAGAGAAACCAATTGAGTCTAACAACAGATTAAATGCCATGTTGAGGCTGCCATTTTTAGCATCAACATGGATGTTAAAATCACCCACAATAATTATTTTATCTGAGCTCAGAACTAAATTAGATATAAAGTCTGAGAAATCAGACAGAAACTCTGTGTAAGGCCCAGGTGGACGATAGATGATAACAAGTAAGACTGGTTTCTGTCACGGTTCTGGGTCAGTTTCGACCCAGTATTTTGAGTTTTGGATTGTTAGTTTATTTTTGGATAATTGTCGTGGTTTTGGGCACTATGAGGTTTATTATTATTATTAGAATTCTGTTTCTGTTTATTCATGTTAAGGATTTGTTCTCGGTTGTATCTCACGTTTAGTTTAGTTCAGGTTCCATGTGTCATTCTCCGTCTGTCTCTCAGTGTCAGGTCTGCGTCTTCCTGTAGTGTTCTCATTTCCTGTTTTATTGTGAAGGTTTGAGTCTCATGTGAGTGTGTTCAGTTTTCCCTCTGTCTCGTCTTGTTGATTATTCCCAGCTGTGTCCACCACCGGTGTGTAATTCCCGTGTTTCTCTATGTGTATTTAAGTCGTGTCCTCTGTCATTGTAGTTGCTGGTCCGTCTGTGTTTCCTCCATGTTTCGTCTGTGTGTTCCCTGCCGTCACCATCTTGTACCGTCGTCCACCTTGCTTCATGTTTGAGTTTCGGTTCGTATTCAGTAGTTTAGTTGTCTCCAGTATAGTTTAGTGTGATCTCTGTTTCCGTTTTTCCACTGGCGCATTGTGTTAAATAAACCACCTTCACTCCTCCACTACTGCCTGCGATTGGATCCTCATTTATTATTTTATACGGCTCATCTCACTCGCCGTGACAGTTTCTGAGTTTCACAGCTGGGGTGGACAATGCTAAGCATCAGGCTTTCAAATGAATTAACAGTCTGTCTTGGTCTTTCATTAATTAATAGACTGGTGTGAAAAATTGCTGCCACACCGCCCCCTCGACCTGTGCTTCGAGATTTCTGGTAGTTAGAATGACTCGGGGGTGTTGATTCATTTAAACTAACATAATCATCCTGCTGCAACCAGGTTTCTGTAAGGCAGAGTAAATCAATTTGTTGATCAATTATTAAGTCATGTACTAACAGAGACTTGGAGGAGAGAGACCTAATATTTAATAATCCACATTTCACTGTTTTACTCTTTGGTTCAGATGTGGATACTGTATTGTTCTTTCTTTGTAAATATTTAAGTTGTTTGTTGCTGGTTTTTAGTTTGTTTTTTGTCTTTTTGGAAGCAGACACAGTCTCTATGGAGATGGGTTTTTGGGGGGGGGTCGCAGCAGATGGCCGCCCCTCCCTGAGCCTGGTTCTGCCGGAGGTTTCTTCCTGTTAAAAGGGAGTTTTTCCTTCCCACTGTCGCCAAAGTGCTTGCTCATAGGGGGTCATATGATTGTTGGGCTTTTCTCTGTATCTATGAAGCGCCTTGAGGTGACATTTGTTGTGATTTGGCGCTATATAAATAAATTGAATTGAATTGAATTGAATTGTCATACTCTCACACGCACCGAGCAGTTGACATACTCTCAAACGCACCGAGCAGTTGTCATACTCTCACATGCACCGAGCAGTTGTCATACTCTGACACGCACCGAGCAGTTGTCATACTCTCACACGCACCGAGCAGTTGACATACTCTCAAACGCACCGAGCAGTTTTCATACTCTGACATGCACCAAGCAGTTGTCATACTCTGACACGCACTGAGCAGTTGTCATACTCCCACACGCACTGAGCAGTTGACATACTCTCAAACGCACTCAGCGGCTGATAAACTCCCCCAAAGAAATCAAATTCCTAGAAATCCAATAACGGAAATGTTTGCACACACTTGTCATTATGTGCAGAGGTCCACCCTACCAGCCAACCTCAGATCTCCACGCATACACAAACTAAGGCACATAAGTCTGCACACATCCAGACATTAACAGATACACACACATGGCCACCCTTTATATCGGTGGACCTCCACCAGGCCTCACTGCACTCCTCTTCTCAGAGAAACCCTCAACAGAAGAGTTGAGAAACACAAAACTTGTGAGATCTGAATGTCCTGGTGAGTCTCCACCTGTTACAGGTGGGTGCTGCCTGGACTGTCTCAAGACAGACCAGACCAGGTGCACCACAGACACTTCAAACCTCATCTCAGGACAAAAACTAAAAGAACAACATAAACAAGGAGAAAACTTGCCTTAGAAACATGCAGGGTTAGAGGAGACGGCAGCCGTGTAGAGGTGAGCCTGTGTGAGTCCTTTTTCTTTTAGTGAACAACAGAAAAACAGAAAAAAGAAAGAAAACTTACCTTAAAAATCTGTAGGGTTGTTTTCTCTGAGACATGTTGGAATCTGTAAACAGTTACTCCGAAAAGGATCCAGATGTTTCAAAATACTTCTCTGGCGAACGTTTCAATTCTGCGAACATAAATGCTGTGATTAATGGACTAAAAGTCATCGCTTCTCACCCCTATTTATGGATTCAAGGATCAAAGGATCAAATTGGTGGTAAGATTCTAAATATATGTGATGTCATAATCCTGTTAGTTTGGAATACACAAAACAATAAGCACAGTTGTACAGACACATACACACACTCCCAAAAACTAGCCAGCCCTCATGAGGAGGTTGCGACGCCCTCCAGGTGCGGGAAAGAAAGCAGGAAAAACCGGGAGCGGGCCGCCTCACCGCTCTTTACATTAATGGACCGCCCCAAAGAAATCCAAACACGGAAAAGCTTGCACACACATGTGATTATGCGCAGAGGTCCATCCTACCAGCCAACATCAGAACTCCACACATGCACACATTAATGCACATACATCTGCACACATCCAGAGATAAACTCCCCCAAAGAAATCTGAACATGGAAACTTTTGCGCACACTGCACACACATTCAGAGTTCATAATGTACTGGTGAGTCTCCACCTGTTACAGGTGGATGCAACCTGGACTGTCTCAAGACAGACGAGACCAGATCCACCAAAGAAACTGCAGATGTGAGGACATGCGTCTTTTTGAAATATATAAAACAATAAACACGGTCGTGCAGACACATACACTCACACAGGCTGCGAAAGCCTAGCCAGCCCTCGTGATGGGGTGGACCTCCTCCAGGCCTCACTGCCTTCCCCTCCTGAGAGAAACCCTTTATAGAAGAGTTGAGAAAGACAAAAATTTGTGAGGTCTGAATGTTCTGGTGAGTCTCCACCTGTTGCAGGTGAGTGCAGCCTGGACTGTCTCGAGACAGACCAGATCAGCTGCACCACAGACACTTCATACCTCATCTCAGGAGAAAAACTGAAAGAACAACATAAAAAAGGAGAAAACCGACCTCAGAAACATGGCCAACATCTGTTTGATTAGACTAACAAATAATGGTTGACCATTTTCAGGTGCTCGCCTAACCTTCAGTAGTTGTTCCAGGTCATTGAAACGCTTAGGTTTTATATATCCAGTTTCCTTGGATTGATAATCTGTCTCGTATTGAAATTGTTCTTTGGTCAGTTTTGCCTGTTGCAGAATTTCAGGGTCGCTCTTGTTGACTTTAATAGCCACGATCTGTCTGTTTGCTCTGTGAATTGGTTAGAAACAAAACTGAACTTGTTTTGGTTTCTTTTGTAAAATGCTCTGAAAACATCTGGAAAGGGTTTGGGTTGGTGTCAGGTCAACGTCCGTTATGCCATAAAGTATAATGGGTGAGCGCTCGTATTATGGGTTTTGGGATCAAAGCAAAGCTACCACGTCATGAAGGATCGAAGCAAAGCTACCGCGTCACAAGGGATCAAAGTGATTCTGATGTATGCGCAGGCGCACACACACACGTTTGTTTGTGTAATATTGTTCACACTAAATTTGACCGTAGGCAATTTAATATGAGTCAATCAAAGAAAATGTTAGTTTTGGAGAATTTTGAAATTACGAAAATGACAATTACGAGAATTTTTGTTCGTGTATTTTTTTTCTTTTGCATAACATGTCGAGCTTTTCTGTATATAGCCATGTCGTAGATTCCGAAGCAAACAAGAAATTGATGAAAATGTTCTATTTTATTTTAACAATCATCAACTGCATATGCAGGTTTCGTACGGGTGCTTGAAATCCTTGAAAAATCTTGGATATATTGTAGTGCTTCTATTTCGGATTTGGTGCTTAAAACGTCTTGAAACTGTATTTCATTCACCACAAATAACTATCTGACTGAATAGTTTTCTTATCAGATAGAGAAATAAAATGGCAAAGTCTAAAAGCAACATTTCTCTGCCTGGGCTGCCTTGTACCTCTGCACGTCAGTCTGTTTCAATGTGTGACCCCCCACCCCCTCCCCGAAAAGTCGGGGGTGAGCGCACTAACGTGCCTGGAGGCCGTTTTAATGAGTGTTTGCTGGAAAACGAAAAATACAAGAAGGAGTCTGCAAGAAGGATTTGTACGTTTTCACTGTGGAGGAGTTTGCGTAAGTCCTAGTAAATCATTTTCTCCAGTGTGTACGTTACACATGCTAATTTTTAAAATCGTTTTTATTATTTTGCTAGCTAGCAAACTCGCGGGATAAATGATTGAAATGCACTCAGTGTGATGCAATACGGTGCCGCTATTCTAACAGTTAGTTATTGCAGGGTAATTTCTGGAATATGCTGTGAATTTAACCAAGATTACACAGCAGTAGCAGTAATGCGAGTTACTTCCCCAAAGTGAAAGCTTTAAACGTTAGCCCGATGCTAAACTAGCCAACTCAAGCTTTCTGATTGAAGGCTAAAAGCAGCGTTGTCACCAAGTAAACAGAATATTGATTCTATTTTGGTGTATTGCTGCAGTTTTTTCAAGTATTAACTTGGTGCTTTTGGCAACCTTAGGGGGAAATAATGGTAATATGACTGATCCATATGTACACAAAGAATATAGACTTTTTTTGTGCTACCGAAGTTCCGTGGCTTTCATTCAAAATCTGTTTATCGTTAAACAACTTGAACATTATAATGGCTTCAAACTCACATTGAGGCCTGTGGGGCACTATCAGCCACTGAAACAGTAGACAAATGAATATTTCATACCTTAAGGCTGCCTGTTTATTTAAGGGAGATGAACAATACATTATAATTGTATATAATAATATCACAGATGATAGATTAAATAGGTTTTTGATAGATGCTTGTGCATTGTTAAAGTCTTATATGTTGAATTGATCTGAGTATGTCATCTGTTCAAAGCCTCTCCCAGTCAGTGCTGTTCTCTATGCCTGTCTTACTCTACATGATCTTTTTTAACATCAGCATGCTAAAGGACTTGTTTGGAAGAGACTGCTATTTTATACGCTAAAATATGTTTTTCTTCTGGTTGGTGAAAACACTTTATTATCCTGTAATAGATTTTTTAAATGCTTGGTGATGGTAGTACCCAAAACTAGCTGCATCAGGTACTTCCCTGTGTATTTGGAGAGGATCAGAAGTCCCAGGAATAAAAAAGCAACTAATTATTTATCTGCACAGCCGTACAAGTGGCTGACTGCTAGTTTGTTCCTCTGAGGCCGTGTCCTAGTCAGTGTGTCTCGCTAGATTTCTCTCTCTTCTGTTAATTGAGCATTTGTGTTTGTTTTGTGCAGTTCTGGTTAATAAGTGAAATTAATAAAAGCCGCAGAAATATTTTCATTGCATTTCTGTTTGTTCTGTACTTGCTAACTGTCAGTTCAGAAGAAAATGTAGCTGCTGTTTGCCAACAAACTCAGTTCCTTTGCCCGATAATTTCCTTCAAAAAAATGCCTACATATATATTTATAAGCTGAGTTATTATATAGCTGAATAATTATATCTTTCAATTAATAACTAATAATGTTTTATTTTAAATTTGTGTCTTTTAGCTTCTTCTGCTTATTATTGTTATCCATCCATTTTCTTCTGCTTATCAAGGACTGGTTTACCCGGGCAGCAGCCTAAGCAGAGAAGCCCACATCTCCCTCTCCCCAGCCACCTCCTCCACTTCTTCTGGGATAACACCAAGACATCCTCAGGCCAGCTGAGAGATATAGCCTCTCCAGAGAGTCCTAGGTCTGCCCTGGGCCTCTTTCTCCTTTTCTCATCAGCCTCTCTTCAACGTGTAGGAATAGCAGCTCTACTCTGAGCCCCTTTTGAGTAACTGAACTCCTCAGCCTGTCTTTAAGGGAGAGGCAACACCCTTAGAGAAAGCTCGTGTTTTTCATCTGTCAGTCCTCTGCTCACCTGTCCCCAAACTCGTAAACAAGAGAAGATTAAAGTCCTCCGCTTGATGCTGCAAGTCATTGTTTTTTATTGTCTTTTTCTTAATATATTCAGATCATTCTAAAAATATATGTACAACAGTTTGTTTATGCAGTCAGCATTTGTATATATACAGCAGTATTCTCAAACAAGCAACAGTGAACGCACCTGTGTGAGGCAAATTCCACAATCACAGTTCAATCAGTCCCCCCACCCTGACACTTTTTTCCACTTTAAGTGAGGAAATGGAATTAAATCTGACACATCTTTATCTTTTTTGGACATATCAACATATCTTTTTAAGGTTAAGAGAATATGGTCATCAGATTGGAGAAGCTGAACAATCAGAGCTGTGATAATGATATTTAAGGATATTTAAGGTGTGTTGACTGGTTCATAACGTCAGCTCATGTGAGAAAACATCCCATGCTAAAGTTGCCGCTAGCTGCTGGTTGATGGTGAATTTATTGTGTGTTTCCACCGTCTGTACAGATGAAGAGTAGCAGAGCTGGAGATGAGGCAGGAGGAAGAGTTGACTCAATTCAATTTCAGTTTATTTCTATAGCGTTAATCACAACAACAGTCACCTCAAGACACTTTATACTGCAAGGTGGAGGCCCTATTGTAATACAGAGGAAACTAAATGATCAAAACAAGCCCTTTGAGCGAGCACTTGGTGACTGTGGGAAGGAAAAACACCATTTTAACTGGAAGAAACTTCCAGTAGAAGCAGGTATAGGGAGGGGCAGCCTCTGAGGACTGGTTGGGGTTGAGGGGAGGGAGAAAGGACAAAGGACACGCTGTGGAAGAGAGCCACTCTATGAGCTGTTCATTCAGTTTGTGGTTTAGCTCGACTCCATGACGTTTCTGAACTAATGCTTTGCTCAGTTAATGTTGCAATGAATTATGGGTGGATTTTACTGATATTCTATCTTTATGTTGTCACCAAACACATCTACAGATTTAGGATTAGCTACAGGCTCCTCTACCCCTGCTAGCCCTTCTGTCCTGCCCAGGATGGCGCCCCTGGTGCCCCCTCATAAGGTCCAGCAGTCCTACTGTCCATCCAACAGCTCCTTCTCCCCTCTTACAGCCCCTATGGGAGCTCCATCTGTGGTGGCTACAGGCCTTACAGCTACAGCTACGGTGGCGGCTACAGCCTGGGAGGATACAGACACACACCTCACCTTGAGGACGTCCCCCCAGCAGGTTTGTGCAGCAGGCTGAAGAGATGGAACAGCAAGCACTCACATATTCATATGAGTACATTTAGTTGTTTTGAGAGGTGTACTCAACACAGGACAGTGGCTGCAGGTGCTAATTGTTTTGAGTTCAAAGTAATTAAGGCTGCTGTTGCAAAGTTTGATAATAGAATCTGAAGCTGGTAATGTTCAGGGCTGCAGTACACGTGTAAAGATGAGTCTGCTTGTATGACATCATATGTGCCTTTGTGTAACTCAGTGGCAAATAAATTGGGTACCATAGCTCCATATGCCATTAGTTACTTTACAAGTGTAAGGAAAAGCAGAAGGACTTGTTTTTGGTTCAGACCAGTTAAAATGATGAATGTCTTTCATTCAGTTTCCTTGCTTGGTTTAGACACTAACTGGGCGAGCGAGGAGGACGACCACGTGGTGGCCAGAGGAGAATATGACTTTACAGCTGCTTCTCAGGAGGAGCTTTCTATGCAAGCTGGAGAGATGCTCAACCTCGCTCCTAAAGGTGATGAGCTTTTTACTGGCTGCGGGACATTTGATTCTGAGTGCTTTGACCCAAAACCTTCTATTTTTGTTTTCCTTATCTTAGAAATAACAGATGAGGGCTCTTCTTTTGTGTGAGCGTGCCCCATGTTTACAACTATCTCCCTCGTGTTTAGAGCTACAGCCCCGTGTGCGTGGCTCGCTCCTGGCCAGCGTGGACGGTGAGACCACCGGCTCGTCCCAGCAAACTACGTTAAGATCCTCAGCAAGAGAAGAGACCGCCGGGCCACAGATGTGGAGAGGCTCGCTCAGGCCCAGCAGGCGAACACGCAGGCACCCCAAACAACCTCAGCTGCACAAATCTGTGTCTCTCCTGCAGCCCATAAACGTACAGCATCTACCCGCATCATGTACAGTACATGAATGACCCGTCTCGTCAGATTCATTAGGCTCAGCTGTGTCCCCCTCCTGTGTTTCCTCGTTTCCCTCTGTGTGTATTTATAGTAGTGATGGCCAAACAAAGCTTTCTGAAGCTTGTGTTGAAAAACGATTCATTACTGGAAGCTTTTTAACACAGTCCTCTGTGGTGACATCTGCTGGTCAAAAATATGAAGAGCAGCTTGAATCTACAAAAAAACTGAACTGCTTCATTATGATTGCCCACTCTGCAGAGTGGAATTCACAATTCACAATTGGACGTCACTGATCACGTGACTGTGGCCAAACGAATCGAGCATCGACAGAGTGCTTCTGAAGCGGTGTGTTGGTGTTTTTGACACACGCGCCGGAGCGTCAGCTTCAAGCGGGCCATCACTAATTTATAGCATTCGTCCTCTTGTGTGCGTTACTGGTCCGTCTGTGTTCCTCCATGCTGTTTTTCCTGCTTGTCATCCTTCGTGTTTTAACTCCATTCCCTCGTGTCCAGGTTTCTTATTTGGTTCTCAGCTTTCCCAGTTTAGGTTTTCCTAGTTTTGTTTCTCGCCTCCCTCGCCTTTGTTTGTATGTCACTCTCCATAAATAAAGCTCACTCACATCAGCAGTGCCTGCATCTTGGGTCCTCCATTCATAACTCAACACGCAAACCCTGACATTTATTGTGTAGTTACATACTGCTAGGAAGTGCTGACAAAATATGAAATTATGATGCTATTTATGTAGAGGCACAGTACCAACACAGAACAGCGGGGACACAGAATCAAAACCTAAGAACTAACAAAGACACATCAAGAAATCAAAGATTAATAAAACAAAACAGAAAACACTGAGCCAGCGACCCAGGACCGTGACATTCAGTTTCTCAAGGAGGAATCAAAGCAAACATTTTTTTCTTTTTATGAATAAGAGATTTCCTTTATGGGTTACGTGATGGTGTAAGTTCCAGCACAGCTCATTTAGTTTGCAGAAGTGCTCCGAGGCCCCTATGAAACACATGATTGAAAGAATCTAATAAATTAGAGGGTGCAGTAGCTGTAGTATGACTTTTTGTTCTCCTGCTGCATGACGACTTTACTTTTTTCTTTTTTTTTTGGTGGGAGGAAGTTGACATCTCAGTCCATTGTGACGTGCAGATCTTTGACTGGCTTATGAACTCCATCAGGAGGAACTCAGCAGGAGAGGGAAACAAGGACCAACAAACCCGGCTTGGTAAAAAGGAACAAGAACAGAAAAAGTCAACATCATTACACATCCCTGAGCTGTCATTTACACCACCTGTGGCGCTTGATTTATTGGTCACTAAACGTGGTGTGTGTTTGGTGCGTCACTGGCTGCGTGTTCTGTGTTATTTGTCGGTCGTGTGGTTTGGGCGTTGATATTTGACATCACAGCAGAGAGACTGGATGTGATGTCAGACCCCTCTAAATCGTGTAATTTACAGATATTTAATTCCAATGATTTGACTGCATCATTGTGTCTTTGAGTTATGACCCAAACTCTCTTTCAACTTTGTGAATAAATTCACGTCCCCCTGTGACCTCATAATTACACCACAGTTCAGATGGGATGAATGAGTCATGAGGTCACACCAACAGTGACAACATCAGCAGTGACATCACTAAAGTTGAGTCCATAAATAGAACCCGTGACGTGGAGCAGGTACCGCCGTTTTGGACAATGCCACGACGCAGTTATAGACGCAAACGTGCTTCTCGCCCCGTTCGCAGATGCAGGAGAGCCCACAAGGCCTCGGGTGTCCGCAGACGTGGGAGAAGATACCGTCGCAGACATTAGACAATCTCAATAAACATGTAGGATGAACATCAAAACTGTGGTCCAAGTTTTTTTTAGATAATATATGTTGTTGTTGTTTTGTGTGTGTTTGTTATCAATGTTGTGAATAAAGTTAAGCTTAGTAAGCCATCAAGCACTGATTACTCGTAGAAGAGCACCAATAGGAGACAGAACTAATTAGAAGGTGTTATTATTCAGTCTGTACATCGAATAGAAGGCACTAACCACAAGGTGATCTTCAATGCATCTCTGTGTGAATGTGAACGGGGCGAGAAGACCCCCACTGACTGCATGTCTTTAGACTGTGGGAGGAAGCTGGAGAGAACATGCAGACTCCACACAAAGACCCCGGCCTGATGGGGTTAGGGTCCTGAGTTTGATACCCCAAACTGAACGCAGGACAGAGGAAGGGATGGGTGATGTTCATGTGTGCCCAGGTGTATGATGTGGCTCTTTGCGGTGACACAGTAAAAAATGTGGCTGTTTGTCTGTGACTGGTTGGCTGCCCCAGCCCTGGCCCTTTCTGAAGTATGACGGAAGGAAAAAGTTTCATATTTTTAAAAATATCCAATTTCATATGATCAAATTTATGTCAAAAAGTTCATATTTATTCCTCCTATGTCATGTGTGAGTACTGTACTGTAAATGTCATATATATCAGATGATACTGATAACCTAATGCTAATAACTATGCAGAGGTCTCTAGGCCTCGACTTTTATGGAGCATGTGAAGTTTGGGGCAGAGTGGACAAAGAAAAGTTTCTCAGCAGGTTCAACAGGTTGCTACAACACAGGCCGATGAAGTATTGCACTCACTCATCCAAACTGGCAAACATGTAACATACACCCTAAGACTTATCCTGCTTTTTACTCCTTTGCTATTATTTAATTTGATATTATGTAGCCATGGAGACAGTTTGCATAGATTAGAATGTTAGATTCCTGTGATGTCATCAATGCCCGATGTTTTGTTTTAATGTCTTGTGATAGTTCTAAGTCCAGACAAAGTCAGAGTTCAAGTGAGTTTAGTCCAATTTTGATGCAGTTTCTGACATGTGGTCAAAATCTTGGCCGACCTTTACCACACCACGTGCTGTGGGTGTGCGTAAATATCTAGGTGAGTAAAGTCCTTTACCTGTTAAATTCATCTTAATTTGGGGCTTTTACTTCAGGTGTTTTGATTCAGTAGTAACCAAGTGATCTTTGTACAAACTGCAGACCGCCACACTGATCCCTGGTTCCTCAGGATAGAGGACAGGACGTCAGATGGGCGAATCAAGACCTCCAAACTGAAAGATTGTGCCACAGAAAGACTGGAAAAAGCTTCCCAAAGAAGGAAGGACAGCAAAAGTCCGGTTGGCCTCAGCCATCTTGTCTTGGAGAAGTGTAAGTGAGAGATTCAGAGATTTTTTGTTTTATAGTTATTGATCATCTGTAGGCCTGTGTGGAGTTCAGAGGTCAAATTGGTTTTGGTTTTTGCAGCTGCTTTTAGAAAGAAGAGCAGCAAAGGAAAGTCAAGCAGCGATGGAACAAACCAACCACGCAGTAAAAAGAGCAAGACATCAAGCTCACAGGAGGAGGCCAGCTGCTCCGTCTATGAGTCAGATACCCATAGCACATACAAAAGTCACACTAAAGGTAAGAAGTACATAGGTAACTTCAAACCACACCTGCAGTGATAGAGCCTCGTTCCCAAGCTCTCAGAGTTTAGCTGGTATCCATCTGCTAATCACTAGGAAGCTTCTAACAAAGACTGTATGAATGTGTACATTGAGGCAAAGTCAGCTTTCCTACATACAACTAATCACAACCCCTGTGTTTGTTTTGTCTCTCTGTAGAGGACTTTGAAGAAAAATACGAAGAGCAGGATAAGCTGGGTGAAGGAGGCTTTGGGACTGTCTTCTTTGGAAAACGCAGACAAGACAATTTCCCAGTATGGCTTCTTATGTGTGCACTTTACAATTCTTCTAGTTCCTCCTGTTCTCTTTTTCTAAAACACATTTTCTCTGTAATGCAGGTGGTGATTAAGCATGTTGCTCAGTTTTTAGTCAGCTACCTACCAGTGGTAAGAAATGTTTGTCTTTTTCTGTTGTTTTCCCCCAACGTGTTCCTCAAACAGCCTAATGTTTGAACACTGACCTTGATGTTCTGTTTCTCAAGCTTCTTAATGGTAAAATGACCGAGATTCCCAAGGAGGTGGCAATGCTAATAAAAGTGGGGGTAGGACCAGAGGCTACGAGCAGCAATGTGACGCCCGCATAAAACGACTGGTATGACTTGGAAGACGAACTCATTATGGTCTTTGAAAGACCAAAAAAACATAGACTTGGAAGCCTACCTGGCAAACAGAAGAACCTTTGTGCACGAGAGGGAGGTTAAGGTCAGCGAGTGGCAAGATAACATATATGGCAAACTTTAATGGATAATGTAAATCTGATTATTTGAACGTATTTTTCATTTGTCTGTCTGGTCATAATGAGACAGCTGGTACATGCAGCCACTGAAATGCAATCCAAGGGTGTCTACCATCGAGACATTAAGCCAGAAAACATTGTGTTTGACACATCGCCTGATCATCCAGCATTTCTATGTGTCAAATTCATCGATTTTGGTATTGGAGTCCCTTTTAGACCAGAAGCAGTCACACGAAGAAATGGTAGGTCGTCAGCCTCACTGTTTCAATGTCCTTGCCTGCCCACGCGCTTAGAGTCCACATGAATTCCTTACCATGAATAATTACTCTCTGGATTTTAGAGACCAAACCAACAACTTATGTTAGTTCTTCTTTAACTTGTAGTTCTAAATTAGAAGATTATTGTGATATTGAAATATAAAAATAAAAGTATGGTAAGTATGACTGCACAGGGGCTTTGTGGCCTGGCTGCAGAAGTCACTGGATAGAAAGCTGCTGACGTTTCACTGCATCCGGCACCAAGAGGCATTGTGTGCGCAAACCTTTCCTGTAGAATGCACAGAGGTCATAAATGTTGTCATTCAGATCATCAATTAAATAATGGCAAAAGGTTTAAATCCCAGTCAGTTCTGTTCATTACTGGATGAGGTGGAGAGCATTTACCCTGATCTCCTGCTGTATGACAGAGTCCTGCTGTCCAGAGGAGAGGTGCTGAAACGCTTTGCTGCATGTCTGGGAGAGGTGAAAGTTTTCATGAGCAGCAAAGGGCTCGCCTTTTCTGCTCATGAACATTACAGCGAACCAGAAGAAGCTGAATACAACTCTTCGGGGGAGAGGAGGCACAGCGTTACACATGCTGGAGGAGGTGTTAGCGTTTGAGTGCAAACTGACAGTTAATAAATTCAGAGCATTTGCAGTCTGCAATCACCACAGTTATTTGGGAAATAATTCCACGAGTTCAGAGAGGAAAAACCCACATTATCCTTCCCCGTCACTGCCCTGACCATCGATCCATCCCTGTTAAATGTGACTGGATTTTCAGGTGATACTGAGAACCTTGTTTGAAACATGGAATGCCATCCCGACACATAAACATGAAGAAATATGCATTTGGAGTCCTGACGATCTTCAGATCCACATACGTATGTGAGCAGCTGTTCTCCACCATGAACTGTGTTACAAACAAACACAGCTGACGCCTCACAGACGACAGCTTACAGTCCTGCGTAGATGAAAGTGACTTTGTAACTTGTATCTGTAAATTAAATGTGTAAGTGATATTTATATAGGTGTAAACTTATCCACAGCTTTATGCCTTGAATGTCCACTATTTAAACCTTTTGAATGCAGGATATTTTATTAAAGCAATTTAGCAGGAGGGGGAAAAGCCAGCTCACATACTATGATCACATAATGAAATCACTTAATACTCATCTAATTAACCCACTCTTAGCTAATGTTGATCTTTTGAGGAGAGAGATTGAGAGAACGGGCACATCCATGCCTGAAAAGGCCCTTATCTCTGTTTTGCATCCCTGCAACTTCAACACTCCAGGGATTCAGTTGAAATCCAAATCCTCTCAAAGTTATAAGTCAAAATAAAACAAAATAAAATAAAATGGAAACTCTCTGAAGTTGTAATCCTGCAGGAAATCGACAGAAATCCAAATCCTCTTGAATTCATATTTCAAAAAAGAGCAGAGAAAAAGCCAAAAAATACAAAACCCAAGTGTAAGTGTGCAGTTCAGACAGCAGCTGATCTCTGGGCTCTAGAGTCTGACCAATTTGGTCACATTTGCGGCCAAATTTCTCACTGGTGCGACTAATAAAATCCTAGATCGCACCAGCGACCAGCCGTTCAGTACATTAAAAAAAAAGTCTCCGCAAGTCTGAAAGTGTCCGTGTGGTCAACAACTGACACACATTAGGCCCCTATCGTGGTCTAAACTAATCAGAGATAGTCAGGGGCGGGACCGCTCTGGCCGTGGTCCAGATATTCCCGTAGTCCTTCGTGTGTACGTTTGAAAGTGCAGGTGGATAGAGAGAGGTGAGTAGCTTGAATGAAGCGATATTGATTCATTAAATCCTGAATCGACTTTTAAATATAAATGTATTTTGCCAGAAACGCCAGAATCTCAGGTTAAGGCTCACAAAACTATTTCAACAACCACCAACCAGTAAATGAGAGCAGGTACACGGACTCCACACAAAGACGTAAACACAGACCCGAAGCATCACAATCAGCTTTCTCTTCCTCGGCTTTCTCACCCGACGGCCCGTACACGTACACGCCGTCGGGGCTGAAAGCTGACAGCTCACTGACCGCGTCGGCGGTTTCCGTCTTTTTTGCGCTCGATTCTGAGCTGCAGGTTTTATCTCTCTCTAACCAAAATTCACTGAATATGAATATATGCTGCGATAAATGCCCAAGTGTCCCTCTAACACTGCCTTTCAGTGGCAGCAGGTCGTCAGAGGACACAGGATGACATCATACTGTATGCATATATGATATCAAGCTGTCTCGTTCCAGGACTTCAAGCTGAGTGCATACATGAGAAAGGCTTTATGACATAAATGACATCTGTGACAATATTGTGTTTTCCAGTCTTTCTGTGGCACAATCTTTCCGTTTGGAGGTCTTGATTCGCCCATCTGACGTCCTGTCCTCTATCCTGAGGAACCAGGGATCAGTGTGGCGGTCTGCAGTTTGTACAAAGATCACTTGGTTACTACTAAATCAAAACACCTGAAGTAAAAGCCCCAAATTAAGATGAATTTAACAGGTAAAGGACTTTACTCACCTAGATATTTACGCACACCCACAGCACGTGGTGTGGTAAAGGTCGGCCAAGATTTTGACCACATGTCAGAAACTGCATCAAAATTGGACTAAACTCACTTGAACTCTGACTTTGTCTGCACTTAGAACTATCACAAGACATTAAAACAAAACATCGGGCATTGATGACATCACAGGAATCTAACATTCTAATCTATGCAAACTGTCTCCATGGCTACATAATATCAAATTAAATCATAGCAAAGGAGTAAAAAGCAGGATCAGTCTTAGGGTGTATGTTACATGTTTGCCAGTTTGGATGAGTGAGTGCAATACTTCATCGGCCTGTGTTGTAGCAACCTGTTGAACCTGCTGAGAAACTTTTCTTTGTCCACTCTGCCCCAAACTTCACATGCTCCATAAAAGTCGAGGCCTAGAGACCTCTGCATAGTTATTAGCATTAGGTTATCAGTATCATCTGATATATATGACATTTACAGTACAGTACTCACACATGACATAGGAGGAATAAATATGAACTTTTTGACATAAATTTGATCATATGAAATTGGATTTTTTTAAAAATATGAAACTTTTTCCTTCCGTCATACTTCAGAAATATAATATATTAAGTTTTGAACATTTTAAAACATTTAAGTTTGCTCGTTGTATTTATAAGATCCTACATGGACGTGCTCCACAATCATTGGTCAGTCATGTTAAAATCCATTATCAGTGGAAAACAAACCTGATCCTCTACTAGAGGCGATTGTGCAATACCTTTTAGACATAACACTCAGCAAACAGTTATTATCAGTTAAAGTCAGTGAGATTTGGAGTGATACATGACACATGACGGAATAAGACACGCAGACTTAGCATGACGAACCGACGAGGAACACGTACACTGTAAATACATACAGAGGGAAAAGAGGACTAGAGATGAGACATGGACATAACTAAGCACAAACAGAACATGATGGCTGGGGGGAAAACACACGTGACAGAAGGAATGGGTCACAAGGGCAAAACATGTAAACGAGAGGAGGAGACGGGAGAAAAAGACATTACTGAAATACATGAAGGGCCAGGGCTGGGGCAGCCAACCAGTCACAGACAAACAGCCACATTTTTTACTGTGTCACCGCAAAGAGCCACATCATACACCTGGGCACACATGAACATCACCCATCCCTTCCTCTGTCCTGCGTTCAGTTTGGGGTATCAAACTCAGGACCCTAACCCCATCAGGCCGGGGTCTTTGTGTGGAGTCTGCATGTTCTCTCCAGCTTCCTCCCACAGTGTAAAAACATGCAGTTAGTGGGGGTCTTCTCGCCCCGTTCACATTCACACAGAGATGCATTGAAGATCACCTTGTGGTTAGTGCCTTCTATTCGATGTACAGACTGAATAATAACACCTTCTAATTAGTTCTGTCTCCTATTGGTGCTCTTCTACGAGTAATCAGTGCTTGATGGCTTACTAAGCTTAACTTTATTCACAACATTGATAACAAACACACACAAAACAACAACAACATATATTATCTAAAAAAACTTGATTGGACCACATTTTGATGTTCATCCTACATGTTTATTGAGATTGTCTAATGTCAACTAACACAGCCAATCCCTCAACATGTTATTCACATTGTCTTCATATTAAATCATTTTTTGCTTTTTAAAGAACTTATTTTACCATTGCACTCAACAACAAACAAATCCTCTCTAACAAAAAAAGTTCAAGGGCCAAATTGCATTATATTTCTTCACATGAATATACAAGTAGGGGTGATGTGGGACGCAGCGAGTTTGAGACCCCTGGTCTAAAACAAGTAATTGCTGATTTCTTTTACAAATCTTCTTGTTAACATAACCTTCTCCTTCATTACGTTACACTTATTATGAACAGTGCTGTTCTGTAATATAGTCACAATTATTTATGGGATCTATAAAAATGATGTAAACACATTTTCTTATTGTCAGAGACTCGATGACCATGATTGAAAGTAAAACGAGGAAATGACATACTCTGAGGCTACCTTCCTTGCACTGCACAGGTTTCATACGTTTGTTGAAAGGGGCTTATGAGTGAGAGCAGAGAGGGGACAAGCACACCGGTGGCCTTTGGTTGAGATGTCAAGAAAGTTCCATCCTTGGCTTTAAACTGTCATCTAATTAAAAACATTGTGGCTAATATCACATTATGGTAAATTTGCCAGCAGTTTGTTGTCTCCGGCTAACATTGCGCCTTGTGAAACCAGTTTTATGACCTCTGTCAGTTTTCTCTTTGAGACATTTTCATGAGAACAGTATGGAGCTTTCCATCGTTCACCATTCTTCATCCTTCTTTCCTCTGTGGTCTCCATTCCTGCAAAGTGGTATTGGATGTGATCTGATTTGTTAAACACCATTTCTCTCTTTCTCTCTGTCTCTCACACACACACACACACACACACACACACACACACACACACACACACACACACACACACACACACACACACACAACAAAAGAGAGGGAGAGATTCATAACCTCACAGTTTTTAAGCGTGCTGCTGAGGGATTCAAACAAGAGAATTACAAAGCAGCTAAGCTGACAGTCTCTTTACAATCATAAGACTAACCTACATTCAAAAGACTATTCAAGAAAATATAGCTTTAATTTATGCATTTGCTTAAGTTGTTTTTTTTTGTTTTTTGTTTTGTCCATGGTGTTGAGAAAATTGTGTATAGCACAGTTTTGGGGGTTTTTTGAAAGAAGAGTTTTCACAAAGAATATAAGGCCAAAATACCACGTTTTTTGCCACGTAACATTCCCACAGATAAGAATCTGTGTGTGTGTGTGTGTGTGTGTGTGTGTGTGTGTGCGTGAGTATGCAAATTAGTTTAAGAGACAAAGAGAAAGAAAGTGGAAGACACACAGACTTGAAGGTGAAACTGTAGGTGTGAAACTCAGCAGGCACTAGTATATTGAAATTGAGGTGAATTGTTCGGAGACTCTAAAATAAATATTTGTCTGCAGCTGCATCAAAAAACGCTGAAACATGTCAAAAGAGAAAGAAAGGCATTATAGTTTGAAACCACTCAGCAAGTAAAAAAAGACAATCAAAGATTGCATTAAAACACAGTTTGGTTCATAATAAATCCTATCAAGTATACAACAGTATCAGTGAACAATATATCAGCTTTCACGTTAAGATAACTACAAAAATCATAAAATCCTATTACAGTTTATGTTATATAATTTATTACGTAAGTCTGAAATTTACCACTAACACTCATGACTTAATCATAACATAATTAATCTAACTTTCACTGACTTACACTAAAGTAAGTGCTAATTTTTCAGGTTAAGGTCCTTTTCTCAGTAGTCATGAAAATATCATTATAGAGTTAAGTCATTATTTTTTAACCCAAGTTAAATGCTATAAGTGAGGAATTTAACTGATGAATGACATATGGGAAACCATAGTTTGCTATCACAGACAAATATGACTTATATATGTTCTGTATTAAGGATATTTTAAAAACTTAGGGGGTCATATGATTGTTGGGTTTTTCTCTGAATTTTTTTTTTATTGTAAGGTCTGTTGTTTTGATTTGGTGGTGTATAAATACTTGTGGTTTTCATTTTGCCTTAGTGCTCCTATTTGGGAAAGTCTTTATTTTGAATAGTTCAGGGAATCATTAATTTATGTGTTAATAAGATGCCTCTGATTAAAACCGCACGAAACCTTCAACAGCGACTGGAGACAAAACATGACAACAAAATACAATGGGGTGCTACAACAGTCGTTAGCCATCCATTAGTTTCATGATTGAATCTTGTTAATTTAAATGTGGGTGGGACTGCAAAAGGAGTATTCAGTTCATATAAAAGGAGACTCATGTCTAGGTAACCCTCATGGATTTGGAAACACAGACAACACAAGATATTCCAAAAGATCTTCCGGACTCACTGGTAAGGAAGAGCATTCATTACAAGTCTGTATTGTTGGTCCAACTCATGCAAGAACTTGTCTCTTGAATTCAGTAAGTGCATCTGCTTGGACCAGTTGTACTTTTACAAATTCTACCTGATTACATCTAAAAAATTGAGTTCTATGTTTCATATCAAGATCACTTTGAATGGAGACACTGATGGTGGTTGTATTCCTAAGTGCACCCACTCAAAGTGACCTTCCATATGAGTTTTCAACAATTAGACACTTTGAAGCAAACTTTAGATTATATGATTCACTTAAAGAACATCACAAATAGACACGCTCATCGACTGCTACAAATTCTACCTGACCTTCTATGCTAGGTCTTTCAAATTGAGTTCTATGTTTCATATCAAGATCACTTTGAATGGAGACACTGATGGTGGTTTTATTCCTAAGTGCACCCACTCAAAGTGACCTTGCATATGAGTTTACAACAATTAGACACTTTGAAGCAAACTTTAGATTATATGATTCACTTAAAGAACATCTCAAATAGACACGCTCATCGACTGCTACAAATTCTACCTGACCTTCTATGCTAGGTCTTTCAAATTGAGTTCTATGTTTCATATCAAGATCACTTTGAATGGAGACACTGATGGTGGTTTTATTCCTAAGTGCACCCACTCAAAGTGACCTTGCATATGAGTTTACAACAATTAGACACTTTGAAGCAAACGTTAGTTAACATGGTTCACTTACAGAACATTTCAATTAGAGACCCTTCAAATGGAAACACTTGTGGTTTTCCTTTTGCCTTAGTGCTCCTATTTGGGGAAGTCTTTATTTTAAATAGTTCAGGGAATCGTTAATTTATGTGTTAATAAGATGGATCTGATTGAAGCCGCACAAAACCTTCAACAGCTACTGGAGACAAAAGAGGAAACCAAAATACAATGGGCCGCTACTACAGTCGTTAGCCAACCATTTGTTTCATGACTGAATGTCATTGACTTAAATGTGGGTGGGACTGAAAGAGGAGTCTTGAGTTCATATAAAAGGAGACTGATGTTCAAGCATCTCTCATGGATTTGGAAACACAGACAACACAGGATATTCCAAAAGAGCTTCGGGACTCACTGGTAAGGAAGAGCATTCATTACAAGTCTGTATTATTGGTCCAACTCATGCAAGAACTTGTCTCTTGAATTCAGTAAGTGCATCTGCTTGGACCAGTTGTACACAACAACTGCTACAAATTCTACCTGACCCTTCAAGTTATGTCTATCAAATTGAGTTCTATGTTTCATATCAAGATCACTTTGAATGGAGACACTGATGGTGGTTTTATTCCTAAGTGCACCCACTCAAAGTGACCTTGCATATGAGTTTACAACAATTAGACACTTTGAAGCAAACGTTAGTTAACATGGTTCACTTACAGAACATTTCAATTAGAGACCCTTCAAATGGAAACACTTGTGGTTTTCCTCTTTACTTAGTGCTCCAATTTTGGGAATTCTTTATTTTGAATAGTTCGGGGAATCGTTGATTTATGTGTTAATAAGATGCCTCTGATTGAAATCGCACAAATCCTTCAACAGCTACTGGAGACAAAAGAGGAAACCAAAATACAATGGGCCGCTACTACAGTCGTTAGCCAACCATTGGTTTCATGACTGAATGTCATTGACTTAAATGTGGGTGGGACTGTAAGAGGAGTCTTGAGTTCATATAAAAGGAGACTTATGTTCAAGCATCTCTCATGGATTTGGAAACACAGACAACACAGGATATTCCAAAAGAGCTTCGAGACTCACTGGTAAGGAAGAGCGTTCATTGCAAGTCTTTATTGTTGGTCCAACTCATGCAAGAAATTGACTCTTGAATTCAGTAAGTGCATCTGCTTGGACCAGTTGTACACAACAACTGCTACAAATTCTACCTGACCCTTCAAGTTATGTCTATCAAATTGAGTTCTATGTTTCATATTAAGATCACTTTGAATGGAGACACTGATGGTGGTTGTATTCCTAAGTGCACCCACTCAAAGTGACCTTGCATACAAGTTTACAACAATTAGACACTTTGAAGCAAATTTTACATTATATGTTTCACTTAAAGAACATCTCAAATAGATACGCTCATCGACTGCTACAAATTCTACCTGACCCTCCATGTTAGGTCTATCAAATTGAGTTCTATGTTTCATATCAAGATCACTTTGAATGGAGACACTGATGGTGGTTGTTTTCCTAAGTGCACCCACTCAAAGTGACCTTGAATGTGAGTTTACAGCAATTAGACACTTTGAAGCAAACTTTAGTTAACATGGTTCACTTACAGAACATCTCAAGTAGAGACCCCTCAAATGGAAACACTTGTGGTTTTCCTTTTGCCTTAGTGCTCCTATTTGGGGAAGTCTTTATTTTGAATAGCTCAGGGAATCATTAATTTATGTGTTAATAAAATGCCTCTGATTAAAACCGCACGAAACCTTCAACAGCGACTGGAGACAAAAGATGACATCAAAATACAATGGGGTGCTACAACAGTCGTTAGCGATCCATTAGTTTCATGATTGAATCCCGTTAATTTAAATGTGGGTGGGACCACAAGAGGAGTCTTGAGTTCATATAAAAGGAGACTCATGTCCAGGTATCCCTCATGGATTTGGAAACACAGACAATACAGGATATTCCAAAAGAACTTCGGGACTCACTGGTAAGGAAGAGCGTTCATTACAAGTCTGTATTATTGGTTCAACTCATGCAAGAACTTGTCTCTTGAATTCAGTAAGTGCATCTGCTTGGACCAGTCGTACACAACAACTGCTAAAAATTCTACCTGATTACATTTAAAAAATTGAGTTCTATGTTTCATATCAAGATCACTTTGAATGGAGACACTGATGGTGGTTGTATTCCTAAGTGCACCCACTCAAAGTGACCTTCCATATGAGTTTTCAACAATTAGACACTTTGAAGCAAACTTTAGATTATATGTTTCACTTAAAGAACATCTCAAATAGACACGCTCATCGACTGCTACAAATTCTACCTGACCCTCCATGTTAGGTCTATCAAATTGAGTTCTATGTTTCATATCAAGATCACTTTGAATGGAGACACTGATGGTGGTTGTTTTCCTAAGTGCACCCACTCAAAGTTACCTTGAATGTGAGTTTTCAACAATTAGACACTTTGAAGAAAAATTTAGATTATATGTTTCACTTAAAGAACATCTCAAATAGACACGCTCATCGACTGCTACAAATTCTACCTGACCCTCCATGTTAGGTCTATCAAATTGAATCCACAAGGAAGCTGTCCCACTCAGACCCATAGTCAGTAGCATAAACTCAGCCACTTATAACATTGCAAAACACCTTGCTACCATCCTTGCTCCTCTCGTGGGGAACACCCCACACCACATCAAGAACTCCACCGACTTCACTGACAAGGTCCAGAAACTTACCCTTGATCCAGATGAAACCATGGTGTCCTTTGATGTAGTCTCTCTCTTCACTTGCATACCCACCACGGAGGTAGTGGAGACTGTCAGAAAACGACTACAAGAAGACAGCTCCTTGGAAGACAGGACCAACTTCACACCCGATCAGATTTGCACACTGTTAGACCTCTGCCTCACCACTACATATTTCAAAAACAACGAAGGCTTTTACAGAAAAAACATGGCTGTGCCATGGGCTCCCCCATGTCACCTATTGTAGCCAACCTTTACATGGAGGAAGTGGAAAGGAAGGCTCTTGGCTCTTTCAAAGGAAGAGTACCCAGCCACTGGTACAGATATGTAGACGACACCTGGGTCAAAATCAAGACACAAGAAGTGGAATCCTTCACTACGCACATTAATGCTGTGGATAAAAGCATCAAGTTCACCAGGGAAGACACAAAGGAGAACTGTTTGCCTTTCCTGGACTGCACTGTGCACATTGAAGAGAATGGCAACTTCAACATCGAAGTTTACCGGAAGCCCACACACGGACCAGTACCTCCTCTTTGACTCCATCACCCTCTGGAACACAAACTTGGAGTAATTAGGACCCTACACCACCGGGCAGAACATGTTCCCTCTAAGCCTGAAGGGAAAAAGAAGGAACACACACGTGTAAAGGAAGCACTCAAAACGTGCGGCTATCCTAAATGGGCGTTCTTAAAGTCAGCAAAGAGGCACAGAAAAGAAGATCAGACACCAGCGAGGGAGGATAAGAAGGACAGACGCAACAACATTGTCATCCCCTATGTAGCCGGTGTATCAGAAAAACTCAGGAGAGTTTTCTCCAAGCATGACATCCCGGTGTACTTCAGACCCAGCAACACGCTCAGACACAAACTGGTTCACCCGAAAGACAAAACTAAAAACACAGACTTAACAATGTGGTGTATGCTGTACAGTGCAGCGAGGAATGCCAAGACCTCTACATTGGAGAGACAAACAGCCACTTCACAAGCGCATGGCACAACACAGAAGAGCCACTCCACAGGACAAGACTCAGCTGTCCATCTGCATCTTAAGGATAAAGGACACTCTTTCGAGGATGCCAATGTTCACATTTTGGACAGAGAGGACAGATGGTTTGAAAGAGAAGTGAAAGAAGCCATCTATGTCCACTGTGAGCGACCATGTTTGAACAGAGGCGGTGGTTTACGACACCAACTCTCTGTCATCTATAATCCAGTTTTGACATCCCTTCCCAGACGCCTTAACGCCCACTCACATCCTGGGCCATCTGACCTCAGGAATTTGCATGATAAGGTGGGGCCAGGTTTCACAATGAGCTCACCTGAAACTCTGGCTGATTGGGACCCACACCCAGTTTCACACCTTGGCTCAGGCGATTAGAGGATCATCAGGGGGTCCTTTTGTCCCTCCGTGGGGGGATACTCCCACTAGGTTTATATCTGGGACTCTCCACCATTTGACCTTAGAACTGAAGAAGCTTCTCGGATGAGAGGTGAAACGTCTTCAAGCAACTTATAGAAGTCCAGACGCTTTTTCTTTGCAAGCTCCTTTGGCCTATCAAATTGAGTTCTATGTTTCATATCAAGATCACTTTGAATGGAGACACTGATGGTGGTTTTATTCCTAAGTGCACCCACTCAAAGTTACCTTGCATATGAGTTTACAACAATTAGACACTTTGAAGCAAACTTTAGATAACATGGTTCACTTACAGAACATTTCAAGTAGAGACCCCTTAAATGGAAACACTTGTGGTTTTCCTCTTTACTTAGTGCTCCAATTTTGGGAATTCTTTATTTTGAATAGTTCAGGGAATCATTAATTTATGTGTTAATAAGATGCCTCTGATTGAAATCGCACGAAACCTTCAACAGCTACTGGAGACAAAAGAGGAAACCAAAATACAATGGGCCATTACTACAGTCGTTAGCCAACCATTAGTCTCATGACTGAATGTCATTGACTTAAATGTGGGTGGGACCACAAGAGGAGTCTTGAGTTCATATAAAAGGAGACTCGTGTTCAAGCATCTCTCATGGATTTGGAAACACAGACAACACAGGATATTCCAAAAGAGCTTCGGGACTCACTGGTAAGGAAGAGCATTCATTACAAGTCTGTATTATTGGTCCAACTCATGCAAGAACTTGTCTCTTGAATTCAGTAAGTTCATCTTCTTGGACCAGTTGTACACAACAACTGGTACAAATTCTACCTGACACTTCAAGTTATGTCTATCAAATTGAGTTCTATGTTTCATATCAAGATCACTTTGAATGGAGACACTGATGTGGTTTTATTCTTAAGTGCACCCACTCAAAGTGACCTTGCATATGAGTTTACAGCAATTAGACACTTTGAAGCAAACTTTAGTTAACACGGTTCACTTACAGAGCATCTCAAATAGAAACCCCTCAAATGGAAAAACTTGTGGTTTTCCTTTTGCCTTAGTGCTTCTATTTGGGGAATTTTTTTTTTTAAATAGTTCAGGGAATCGTTGATTTATGTGTTAATAAGATGCCTCTGATTGAAGCAAGAACTGAAGAACTTCAGGACTCACTGGTAAGGAAGAGCATTCATTACAAGTCTGTATTATTGGTCCGATTCATGCAAGAACTTGAATCTTAAAAGAAGAGTATGATGTCATGTAGGCATTCAGTATGATGTCATATAGGCATACAGTATGATGTCATATAAGGCATCCAGTATGATGTCATATAGGCATACAGTATTTTAGCCGAGTGGTAAATTAATAATAATATTTTCCATTTCAGTTAACCAAATGTCCATTTAAGATTCAAAAAGGGGTCTTAAAATGTTGTTTCTTTGTTTCCATGTAAGGTAAGACAAGAATGTTATTGGGTAATTCCATGTTATTGCTTGTGCTATTTCTTTGGCTATCTGCATGTTGCGTGCACTTGAAGCTGTTAATTTTATAGGTTTGTGTAGTTGCATATTGTGGTCACTTGGGGGGGGCAGTTCTTAAGGGTTAACTGCAGTTTTCCAAAAAAAGACTTAACAAGAACTGCACCTCGGGACTTTTCTTCTTGTTGTGGATGTGGAACGGGAATGTTGTAAAGGAGTTAAATTGTTGGTAAGGAATTGTTAAATACGCACATAATTCATTGAAACATATTGGTATAATTGTAGTGCAGTGGCAAAACGTCAGTATTTTAACAAGATGATGTATTTCTGAAATGTATGATGCAAAGGACCTGTATGTGCAGCGTGGAGCGGCCATTTTCTCCATGCAAGGGATGAGTTGCGAGATCGTCTGTGTGCTCCAGTATCCGAGTGAGCTGAGATTTCTGTAGAATGTAAGTGTTTATAAAAATGTGTGTAACACTTCCACAGTTTTTAAAGGAGCCTTGTGTGATTTAGCTCTTTGTATTTTGTTCTGCACAGACAGAGGTCACTGCCGTATTTTTGTGTTTTGTATTTCATTTCCTTTATTCCTCGTATTGTATTGGCGCATCTTTGTTTAGTCGGTTATTCTGTTACTTTGCCACGTTACCTCTCGTGCTGTCGATGTTCAGTACAAGTCCATATGGCCGCTGTTTGACAAAAGTAAAGGTCAAAGGACATTTTTTTTGTTTATTCAGTCGGCATTGACAATAAAACTGCACATTAAGAACCCAGTAATTGTGTCCTGTGTGGCTAACCATTTCCCAGGCTACAGTATGATGTCATATAGGCATACAGTATGATGTCATATAAAGGCATAAAGTATGATGTCATGTATGACATGCAACCTTGATACGTTTGTATCTCAAACCTATTCACTAGAACTTTCAAGACAATTTAACTACACAGCAAAGCAAGACACGAGTAGGCAAAGTTCTTCATGTTTCTCGTGCACGGGAGAGAACTGGACAAACGCCGTTCCTTCGCTTGACCCCAGTCACTCTCATCCGCTCCCTCGTAACACTGCTCTTTTACTGAGGTTACATGAATATACATAGGTTCATTAACATATGACGTATACATACAAACAAAGAGTACCTTGCCTGTGCGTTGTGTAAGCATGTGTGTGTGTGTGTGTGTGTGTGTGTGTGTGTGTGTGTGAAGACTTCCCTAAACCTGCTGGTCTGGAAGTCCAGCAGTTCATCTAAACAAAAGGCACTTAGACTAAAACAGATATAGATACGTTCATCCTACCACAAAACAATAAGAGCAGGTACGACCTCTCCCATGCTCCCAGGATGTGGGTGTGAATGCCAGAACACTCTGGAATGCACACAAAGTCTTTGCAGACTCCTAAGGATCAACCCTCTACCAACATGACATTGACTATAAAACTCTAAGCATATATGACAATCAACAATATAACCCTGACAAGCTTCATGTCTTATAAGTCTCACAGGTTGATGTCATTTGTGTCACACAGCCTGATCTCATGTATGCCCTCAGCTTGAAGTCCTGGATCGAGACAGCTTGATGTCATATAAGTCTTAAAGTATGATGTCATGTCTGCATACAGCTTCATGTCATGTATGGTATCCAGCTTGATGTTGTCATGGTCTGGGTGCGTACCTGTAGGTTTCCAACAGCGGTCCTCCTCCTTTGGGCGGAGATCGGTTGCTCCTCCCTGGCTGAGCACCTGTGAGCAATTATTCCAGCAGCATATAAGATCTGTGCACTCAATCAGTCATGGCCTGAGTATCAGGTTAGTCAGTGATGTTTTATTGCTCAGTCCACATCCTGTGTGAAAACTTACCTGCTTTTTCCTGTCTTCAGAGTCGGCTCCTGGAGTGGGGTTCTCGCCTCAGTCATCCCCACTTTTCTGGACCTGGGCCACCAGCTGCTGGTACAGCATTGCCAACTAGCCTGAAACTCACCTGCCTGCCTCCCCGCACCTCGACCTCATCTGGGCCTTGCCCCCCACCTGTCCCCTTCACCTGAAACCAATGCCCTGGTCTCTTCACAGTATTTTTCCCAGCCCAGCTTCCAGCTCCCCACTGCCACAGCCGTCCCGCTGTATTCTAGAGCTGTCTAGTTTTCATTTAGTTGCCTTAGTTTTGACAGCGCACCCACTAGTGTAGTGGCTTCGTTTAAATTTGGCTTGTGTGTTTAATTTGTGGGGGAAGAAATGAACCTTCTTGATCACTCACTGTCTTGCGTCCGGTTTGGATCTTGCACTTGTGTCCATCCCATTTACCTCGTGCTGCTGGGCTGTGACAGATGTCATATAAGCATACAGTATGATGTCATATAGGCATACAGTATGATGTCATATAGGCATACAGTATGATGTCATCCTGTGTCCTCTGACGACCTGCTGCCACTGAAAGGCAGTGTTAGAGGGACACTTGGGCATTTATCGCAGCATATAATGTGTTTTCTGGATACACTGCTGCTTTTTCAGCGCCCAGAGATTGATGGCTGTGTGTCAGAGCTGGCTATGAATTTCAGAAGGATCAGGCCTTAACTTTAAAAGTTATCAGTAGTTCTTGCCACCTTTTTACCCACAGCTACATCCACTTCTGTCGGGCCTAGGTTGCTCACTACGGCTGGTATCATCACTGATTTCTGTAATCCATTCGATTCACGAGGTCCTGATTCCATTCAATTTAATTTTGCCTCAGACAGTCAGAAATATTATAATTCTGATGATTTATCAGCACTGACACATGTGAGACTTCATCAGAGGTGTGAGCATCACAGAAGAGGCCTTTGTGTCAAAGTAACTGAGGATAAAACAGAAAAACATGAAGGAGATTTTCCTGCCCTGTTTTCTGTAGCAGATACACTTTATTGCATCGTTTTAAAAAGTTTACATTTCTTCAGTATTGAACAGCAGAAATTAGGCTTTCTTGTCCGAGCGGCCGACAGCGCTGTAAACAACGGTAGACTGGTGGGTGATAAGCAGTGTTGGGTAAGTACTAGTTACTTCTATCAAAAGTAACTCAGTTACTTCAAGTTACTCGTTACTTTCAAAGTAACTAGTTACTAGGGAAAGTAACTTTGGTTTTACTCAGAATTCTCTTATTAATGTGTAGCTTCCATAACTTTGCCAGTCTTCTAGCTTGCTTACTTGCCACACTGCACTGTGCCACCTACCAATAGAAAGGAAAAGATAATGTGCACATTTCCACGAGAGAAATCCCACGCCTGGACCATCATTGACCGCTGCCATGATTCTAGCCTACGTCACAGCGTCATGTGCGCCTTTTACATCCAACACAAAAACTGCAGTCGTGGTGCTTTGATTGTACTCAGAACTCGGAAATTCTGCCTTCTGAATAGGAAGATGTAGGTAACACCACACTGCAGATGAGCGGCATACAGGGAAAAATCATAAAGCCTTTGAATGAAAACAAACGCTGTTGTGACAGTGATGTACACTGTTTTGATGGTATATCTGCATCAATCTATCAATCGTTTGTTGTAAGATTCAGATAATTATTTTTTAAAAGCTAGACATTTTAAATGAGAATAAGAAAGAAAAGTATTTGTTTGTGCCCCCCTCTCCCTGTTAATGCCCTACCTGGCCCCCCTGGCAAAACTTTGCTAGATCCGCACCTGCACAGTTACCAGCTGTCAGCTACCTAAAAAAGGATCCTGGTGTTATTTGTCTCTCAGAAACAGTTCATAACTTCCCTTCAACTCATTCATGTCACCTAAAAGGTAAACCTGTTTCTCCATCACCTGTTCAGCTCTGATGATTCAGTAAGGACATCTCCTGGTTTCATCTTCATGTTTCCCTCTCACCAGATAACCAAACCCACATCATGACCAGCAGCTTTTTTGCAGCTGTGGCTCCAGCAAACATCAGCTGATACTAGAAATTAATATTAAATAAATTCTAACAACAGCTGATCAAGCTTAAACGTGCTGCTGTTATTTAACGCGACATCGGTTGGTTTCCTCTTTCTGGCGCAAAGTGGGCGATAAACAAACAAGAGAGCCGATCAGCTGATCATTGATCAGTTTTCATGATTGAAGTAGAAACAGGAGAGAGAGGGGAGAGAATGAAAGAAGAAGAGGCAGCTGTGCAGCAAACACAGAATAACTCCAGCTTTGTGCCTTTTTCATTGTAGCTGAATTACGGGACAAACTGTTCCTTTTCACCTCAATAAGAAACACGTAATATTTTATCTGAATACCAGACGGGACGATTGGCAATTCTAATAACTTATGAACAAAATAAAGTTCAACATCATTAACTTCATAGCACCCACCCAGCTCTATAGAAACTCCGTCATGCTAGCTAGTACGCAATACGGAAAAAGTCAGAATAACGAAAATAAACTCCACCTAAACTTGGTTTATATCTGACTCGGATAGCCTGCAGGTCATAACTTCTTACCTGAAGTTCAGTTCACACTTGGACCGGCCGCCTCGGGTCTCTTTTCCTTCTGCGTCCCCTTTCCCTCATCCACCTGCTGGCCTCCACCACTTGCTAATGTTACAGAATCTGTGGAAGCTCCGCGATAGCCACCACACGAAGTAACGAGTAACGACCCTATCTAAATCCCAGTAACGACTAACGCGTTCCTGATTTTAGCATAATAACTAGTTACCGTGCTCGTTACCACAATAATAACGTAGTTACTGTAACGCGTTACTTAATAACGCGTTAGTCCCAACACTGGTGATAAGCAAATGAATGATGCAATGATGCGAATCAATGATGATGATATCAAATTAAATCATAGCAAAGGAGTAAAAAGCAGGATCAGTCTTAGGGTGTATGTTACATGTTTGCCAGTTTGGATGGGTGAGTGCAATACTTCATCGGCCTGTGTTGTAGCAACCTGTTGAACCTGCTGAGAAACTTTTCTTCTTCTGTGCAAGTTTTGGATTGGACTCTTGGATTTTGATTTATATTGTATTTTGACATTCCGAAATCTTTATCCATCCATTCGCTTCCGCTTATCCTTTTCAGGGTCGCGGGGGGGCGCTGGAGCCTATCCCAGCTGTCATAGGGTGAGAGGCAGGGTACACCCTGGACAGGTCGCCAGTCTGTCGCAGGGCTTACACAGAAGGACAGACAACCATTCACACTCACATTCATTCACACATTCACACCTAGTGGCAATTTGGATTATCCAATTAACCTATCCCCACAAGCTGCATGTCTTTGGACGGTGGGAGGAAGCCGGAGTACCCGGAGAGAACCCACGCAAACACGGGGAGAACATGCAAACTCCACACAGAAAGACCCCGGCCTGATGTTGGAATTGAACTCAGGACCTTCTTGCTGTGCGGCAACAGTGCTAACCACCGTGCCACCGTGCTGCCCGAAATCTTTATGTCCTGTTAAAATAAAATTCCTTATTACAACTTAAGCGTAAAACTTTCCTTTTTTCTAAAGCATATAGTTAGGGCTGGATCAGGTGACCCTGAGTCCTCCCTTAGTTATGCTGCAATAGGTGTAGACTGTTGGGGGATTCCCATGATGCACTGAGTATTTCCTTCTAGTCACCTATCTCACTCAACATGTGTTAATAGATCTCTCTGCATTTAATCACACTCGTTATTAATCTCTGGCTCTCTTCCACAGCAGGGAGTTAATCCTTCCCAGTATCACCAAAGTTCTTTCTCATAGGGGGTCATATGATTGTTGGGTTTTTCTCTGAATTCTTTATTGTAAGGTCTACATACAATATAAAGCGCCTTGAGACGTCTGTTGTTGTGATTTGGTGGTGTATAAATACAGTTGAATTGAACTGAGTTGTCAAGATTTCATGGAATGAAAATGGAATGATTCTTTTTTTCCCAAGTGCTTCCTTTGAGATAATCTTGGATTGGGTTCACATCAGGATGAAACAATGACATCATTTAAGGAATTATTCACCATCATAACAAAAAAGACTATTACCAACTGGAATTTTAGGTTCTGTAAGTGTTAGCAATTATACTCTTGATCTCAGCAACAAAGCATTACATTCAAAACATCAGCTTTTTCACTGATACCCTTGTTATATATGTATTCAATAAGCATAAGATTGGTCATGAACATTACAGAGACTTAAGCACTTACTTGGATTCTGAGTACATTACGTGCTAATTATTGTTGTACTCATTAGGTCTAATATAGTAATCATGGATTAGAGATATACTTAAGAAATTCATAAATATTTGAAGCTACATGTCCTGCGCTTCATATCAATGGTGGTTCTTTTCCTAAGTGCACCCAATCAAAGTGAACCTGCATATGAGTTAACAGCAATTTGACACTTTGAAGCAAACTTCAAATAGAAGAAAATTCTATGTGGCTTTACTGTATATGTTTCACTTAAAGAACATCTCAAGTAGGGAAGTCTTTTTTTTGAATAGTTCAGGGAATCATTAATGTATGCGTTAATAAGATGCCTCTGATTAAAACCGCACGAAACCTTCAACAGCTACTGGAGACAAAAGATGACAATAAAAAGAGCAAACCAAAATACAATGGGGTGCTACAACAGTCGTTAGCCAACCATTAGTCTCATGACTGAATGTCATTGACTTAAATGTGGGTGGGACTGCAAGAGGAGTCTTGAGTTCATATAAAAGGAGACTCATGTTCAAGCATCTCTCATGGATTTAGAAACACAGACAACACAGGATATTCCAAAAGAGCTTCGTGACTCACTGGTAAGGAAGAGCGTTCATTGCAAGTCTGTATTGTTGGTCCAACTCATGCAAGAACTTGACTCTTGAATTCAGTAAGTGCATCTGCTTGGACCAGTTGTACACAACAACTGCTACAAATTCTACCTGACCCTTCAAGTTATGTCTATCAAATTGAGTTCTATGTTTCATATCAAGATCAGTTTGAATGGAGACACTGATGGTGGTTGTATTCCTAAGTGCACCCACTCAAAGTGACCTTGCATATGAGTTTACAACAATTAGACACTTTGAAGAGAACTTTAGATAACACGGTTGACTTACAGAACATCTAAAATAGAGACCCCTCAAATGGAAACACTTGTGGTTTTCCTTTTGTGTTAGTGCTCCTATTTGGGGAAGTCTTTATTTTAAATAGTTCAGGGAATCGTTAATTCATTTGTTAATAAGATGGCTCTGATTGAAGCTGCACAAAACCTTCAACAGCTACTGGAGACAAAAGAGGAAACCAAAATACAATGGGCCGCTACAACAGTCATTAGCCAACCATTGGTTTCATTACTGAATGTCATTGACTTAAATGTGGGTGGGACTGCAATAGGAGTCTTGAGTTCATATAAAAGGAGACTCATGTTCAAGCATCTCTCATGGATTTGGAAACACAGACAACACAGGATATTCCAAAAGAGCTTCGGGACTCACTGGTAAGGAAGAGCATTCATTACAAGTCTGTATTATTGGTCCAACTCGTGCAAGAACTTCTCTCTTGAATGCAGTAAGTGGATCTGCTTGGACCAGTTGTACACAACAACTGCTACAAATTCTACCTGATTACATCTAAAAAAATTGAGTTCTATGTTTCATATCAAGATCACTTTGAATGGAGGCACTGATGGTGGTTTTATTCCTAAGTGCACCCACTCAAAGTGACCTTGCATATGAGTTTACAACAATTAGACACTTTGAAGCAAACGTTAGTTAACATGGTTCACTTGCAGAACATTTCAAGTAGAGACCCCTCAAATTGAAAAACTTGTGGTTTTCCTCTTTACTTAGTGCTCCAATTTTGGGAATTCTTTATTTTGAATAGTTCGGGGAATCGTTGATTTATGTGTTAATAAGATGCCTCTGATTGAAATCGCAGGAATCCTTCAACAGCTACTGGAGACAAAAGATGACAACAAAATACAATGGGGTGCTACAACAGTCGTTAGCCATCCATTAGTTTCATGATTGAATCTCGTTAATTTAAATGTGGGTGGGACTGCAAGAGGAATATTGAGTTCATGTAAAAGGAGACTCATGTCTAGGTAACCCTCATGGATTTGGAAACACAGACAACACAGGATATTCCAAAAGAGCTTCGGGACCTTGCATATGAGTTCACAACAATTAGACACTTTGAAGCAAACTTTAGATATCATGGTTCACTTAAAGAACATTTCAAGTAGAGACCCCTCAAATGGAAAAACTTGTGGTTTTCCTTTTGCCTTAGTGCTCCTATTTGGGGAAGTCTTTATTTTAAATAGTTCAGGGAATCGTTGATTTATGTGTTAATAAGATGCCTCTGATTGAAGCAAGAACTGAAGAACTTCAGGACTCACTGGTAAGGAAGAGCATTCATTACAAGTCTGTATTATTGGTCCGATTCATGCAAGAACTTGACTCTTAAAAGAACAGTAAGATGTCATGTAGGCATACAGTATTATGTCATATAAGGCATACAGTATGATGTCATATAGGCATCCAGTATGATGTCATATAGGCATACAGTATTTTAGCCGAGTGGTAAATGTGGGATTATGATATTATTTTATGCCATGTTAGACCCCTAATTAAAGATTGTGAATTATTATGTAGTTTTCAGTTTGCATTATGCTCCTGAACTAGAAGAAGGTGATAATTATTACATTTGGTAAACTGATTTGCATTACATTAGACTGTTGATTTATTGTGAATGAATGATATTGTTTTATGATGCATTATACTGCTGAGTTATAAGAAATACTGTTCACAGAAAGTCATCGTCTCATTTGTCTGATTAGAAGAGAACAGAGCATACTGCCCCATTTCATCAGGAGCAGATAAACAGGGAGCCAAGGTCGTAGCTTAGGCGCTGTGTGAGAAAGAATGTTTAGGCTCTGATGATTAGGAGGGGGCCACTAGAGGCTATAAGAGTTTGATCAAGGCTCCACCATTTTGAGATCTGATGCTGTCTGTGTATGGTGTCCATCTCCCACGCGTGTGTTCATTAAATCATCGTTTGACTTGACCCGGCCGGACCAGTGTTGTTATTTTGGTTTTCCTCTTGTATCCATTCCCAATATTTGAATCCGTAACAGTTTTGGGGGCTCGTCCTGTGGTATTGGGATGGAAGTTTTGGAGGCTTGGACGGTCCGAGGTGGTCAGACGGGCAGACATTATCCGGCAATCGAACTGAGTGGACAGGCGCCTTTATAAAAGAGGTAGGCACAGGCCTGTTGATTTGATCCGAAGTGTGCTGAATTGGACGATGAAATTAAATGTCTATTCAGTAAAAGTTGCCGGTGAGTGTCTGTTTTGATTGTGATGAAAATCTCATGAGTTTTGAAACTTGAAATAAGCTTAAAGGTAAAAATACTGAGTTAGAGTCTCAGGTAAAGGTAAAAATACTGAGTTAGAGTCTCAGGTAAAGGTAAAAATACTGAGTTAGAGTCTCAGGTAAAGGTAATAATACTGAGTTAGAGTCTCAGGTAGATGGATAGGGAATTGGTCAGTTTGGGAGTTAGAGTCTCCATTGGTCTAAAGATTGCATCTGTGTTGGTCATTTTGCGAGTTAGAGTCTCCAATGTCGATAACGTTGCATCTGCATCAGTCATACTCTTGTTTTTGGGTGTTGTCTGTTGTTTAAAAGTATTATAAATTTTGTTAGAACGGTGGTTGGAGTCCACTAAGAGGCGCATAGCCCGGAGGTTACGCTCCCTCCTGGCCGCGGACGCGCGACCTTGACCTGTCGGCGAACAGGGTTAGTTCAGTTGGCTTGACTGTGGGGTACAGGGCATCCTGGAACAAGCTAGGAGTTAGAGTCTCCTTATCTGCGCTTTTTTGGGCACTGTAAATTGACTTAGGGATTTTAGAGATGAGGCCAGATACAGTTAGAGTCTGATACTGGTTAATTGATTACAAAAAAGTTGGACTTTCTTCGGTTGGACCCGTTAACTTAAATTTGTCAAAATTGTGTAGGCGCTAAAACTTTCAGGCCTGAGAGTGATTGTAAATATAAGACGTCTTTGTAAAATAATAGAGAGTTGAGTGTGAAACGAGGCTGTGTGTGACGACAGCGCGCTGCAAGCTATTTTTAGACGGTGTGTGAACATGCAAATGAGGTGGTTGCTGTGAAGCCCACAGAGGACTTCCTGTTTAGCGTGTTATTGAGTTTTATATACGTATGATTTGCAAACAATGATACATGCCTGTAATTAAAACGCTGATTTTGCTGATTATAATATTACAAATAAAGTTTTGAATGACTACGGTGAATGTTTAATGTTTGGCTGAGTTTTGATATGGGAGAGACGGCTTCGCAGCTGTTGGGGGTAAGTGACCGGAAACTTGCATGCCCATAAAAGGCAACTGCCTGACTGTGTGAACTATGCACCAAGAGAGAGAGTAAAATCTAGGTGGATGAATTAAATGGATGTTGTAAGAAAAATAGTAAATGAATGTTTTAGTCTCTTAATACAGGTGGATTTCTCTCAACCAGGAGACCTGAGTACAGCAGCAAAAGGATAGATTAATAAAATTGGGACGACACACATGCCAAGCTCTGGCTCAAAATTTTACAGGTTGACCTATCACTTTGTCCCCACCCGAAAAAGAAGCTTAAAGGACATCTTCTCCTCCAGTTATCGGTTACCATCACTGGAAATTTTCAGGCAAGTTTTTCACTGAATTGTTTTTGGCACCATGTGTCCCTGAATCTCACAAGCAAGCTCTAATTCCTGGCTGAAGACATGGAATGCTGTTATTTAAGGTGGGAAATCAAAATTTGGGAAACAAAATTAAAAACATACACAATTAGAGAAATGCCTTGTTTGAGAAAAAAAGTTAAAATATCCCACCCACAAACGCACATACACGCAATGAAGAAACAGCTTACATTCATGAACACGTGAAGATTTTCCAGCAAGTTTAAAGCAGCGAAACTTAACATACACCTGATGTTAAATGATAAAGTCTATCCACTACTAACAATTAAACTCTCTGGGTTGCAGGACAACAACTTGACTTCAAAAAGACAGACACTGGTAAATCACAAACCAGTGATGAAACAACAAATTTAGTGGTTAAAAGAGTCAAATTGTGACATGTTTTCCTCTGATTGATTAATATAAGTGATTACTGAATGAAATAAAATTCCTTTTTTGAATTATTAAACATGATCTTAAGAATTTTAACGTGTACCTGTGTTGTCCTGTCAACTTGGTGGGTTATGAGTTGATTATATAGTGAGAAAAAACAAAAAAAGGGGGGGAGAAGGCTGACACAGGGCCTGGCCCCTCTCTGAATAACATAGCCAAAACAACATTATTTTCAAACAACATCATTTTCCTGTTCGTCTGTTTTTGTTTTGTTTTTGTTTTTTCTCTTTATGCTTAATACAGGCTGCTTTGTCGGCCCGGAAAGCCGAGGCTGACCTGGACTCCTGCTCTCCCCTCTACCATCTTTGCTCTCCCCTCTACCATCTTTGATGTGACCCTGACCAAATGCTACAGCAGCTGGACCCACAACAACAGCCTGAGAATGTCAACAGTCCTGCAGGAAAAAGATCTCATGCAGCGGAGACGGAGAACGTTAAATCCAAGGCCCGTTTCACTACACGGGGGAGATTTCCAGACAGCTTCAGCTGACAGAGCTGTGACGAGACGCCTATTAAGCCCGGATGAAAAGTGAGGCCGAGCAAAAGAATGCTGACCTTAACAACTCTGCATTAAAACTGTGCAGGACAGTGACGGACCAACACGGAGGATCGGGCAGCAAAAAGGGCGTGCCAGAGACACGAGGAGTAACTGAGGTCAGAAGGCACCTCAGATTGGACAAAAGCAGCAGAAGAACATAAGCTGAAGGCACAGGTGTCGGGGCTCAGCCAGGAGCTGACCTCTGAGAAGAGCCGAACAGCAGAGCTGCAGAAGGCCGTGGAGCAAAGCAAGGAAAACATCAATAAACTTCAATCTGACGTGTACGGAAAAGACTCTGAGGTTTCTGCCCTCAGTGAGAGCTCAAGACATCAGAGCAGAAACTGAGCATGGCTCAGGAGGAGCTGGCTGCTAATCGAACCCATCAGTCAGGCTTAGAGTCCCAGATACAGGACTTGAAATCAGCCCGGAGCTTGCTGGAGCAGGAGGTTGCCAAACCTGACAAGAAGCTCCAACACAGGAGCAAACCCTGAAGGACCTACAGAAGCAAAAAGGGTCAAGTTAAGGAGAAGCTGGACAAGGAGAAGATGCAGGACACTGGAGAAAAGGACTGCCTCAATTGGGGCCAGAACCAGTATGGAGAGAACTTTGGGCAGCAGCACCAATGGACCCAAATGGACTGAAAAGGAGGAGAGCAGGACCCCAGAGCACGCTTCAGGCCATGGTTTACCCAGAACACCAGAACAGGAAAGTGATGAACACAAACACACACACACACAAACACACACATTTACATACACTGACTCAGAATCAAGAGAAACACACACATATGAACACATATGCACTTGTTGATTGACTGAGAAATGACACACACACATGCACACAAATCAAAATGCTGATTCAATTCACTGAGAAGTGATCCACACACACACTCACATACACACATACACATACACATGTTTGTGCAATGAAGAGTGATACACACACGCTGCTGCAATGAAGAATGCTTTACTAACAAATGCTATGCTGATACGCAAAATGCTGCACACAAACGTCCAAATACAGAATTTGTTACAACAACAAGAAGCCATTGATTGTTAATTGGTTAAATGCATTTCATGACACCCAGAGGGCATTTGTGTAGATTTAGGGGACAGGGTCTGGAGCAGTTTGGTTATGAAAACAATGTCTGTGAGTGATGTCTGTTTATGGCTCAAGGCCTCAACTGAATTGTTTACTGTGCTTCACACAGCCTGATAAGGAGCAGTGGTACAGAGTGAAAATGATGAATTAACGGTGTGAGCCTTACTTCGGAGCACCACATTTTTGTGATTGAGATTTAATTGAAGGAGGAACACACTAAAAAAATAATAATAAAAATAAAAATAATAACAATAATAAAATATAAAATAAAAAGAAGAAAAGGGGGCCAGCCCTTGGATTTACGTAAGCATCCCACATGTATTTAACACAATTGCCTCAGGCTTTAAAGATCTGTACAAAATTCAACAGGAAATCATAGCTTCCCTGTATTTCCTACATTGTTGGCATGCTGGTGAGTGCTGTTGCTCCACAGTAAGAAGGTCCTGGGTGCAAGTCCACAGTCTGGCTAGTTTGCAGTAGTCTCTCTCTGGGTATTCTGGTTTCCTGCCACAGTGAAAAGTCATGAAGCTATTAGAGTTAGGTTAATTGATGATTCTAAATTATCCGTGAATGTAAGTGTAAATGGTTGTTTGTTTCTAGGTGATAGACTGGTGACCTGTTCGGGGTGCACCCTGCCTGGTAACGTATCACTTTAGAGTTATTTCCCAGCCCTCGTGCAATTAGGATAAAGATAGGAGGATGGTAGTTGGTGTAGACCCATTCAATTTTTATGGTAATCAGAATTTAGACTTTGTTGAACCGTAGGCAATATGAAGACAACATGTAGTATTTAAGGGACCGAGTAGAATTTGGATAAAAGTTATTGAATAGTGTTGAAAAAAAATGACAGAATTGTGAAGGATTAAAATATTCCAGGAGCTTAACTTACTCCATCTGAACATGTCTTAATCATGTAATATGAACTCAAAATGCACAGGTTTACTGAATATGAAAAGGTTGTGTTGATTTAACTCAGTTGTTTAAGTTTCTACCAAAGCAAAACATTTGTGTGCAACTAGTGTCCACTATTGACTGAAGTAAGTCCAACATGTTTTTGTCAGTGCAAAAAGAAGTTACGGTACCTGTATGCTTACACAATATTGTCCCGGGACGGAGAAAAACTTTCTGGTGAAGTTTTGGTTGATTTTGGGTTTTGCTTAACACTAGGTTGATTTTATCAGTGAGGTTTGGATTGTTTTCTTTCTCTAAGAGAGAGAAAGATGGTTTTATGCTTGGACATGTTTCCAACGGGCCCCAGTATTTGTTATTATATGAGTATTTTATTGGTTACGTTTGTCTTTGCTTTTGTTACAGTGCACTGAAATAAGAACATCTGAGAGGAGTGATCCACCGGTGGTGATATTTTGGTATTTTGTGAGTTCCTGATTTAACAAATCAGCTCTTTAATCCAGGCCTGAGAGATTGAACTTTAAAGCGCTATAAAACATGATTACTAGAAACAGTTGCAAAGTATTTTTCTCCATAATTATAATGGGCTCTGGAGAAATTCACTTATATGGGACATTGATCACATGAGAAGTCCTGAGCCTAAAAGGATTGCAGCGAGTCAATCCAGTCCAAAAAAAACAAGGAACTGTTTTCCTTTAAAATGATGACGTCATCTTGCTGGTGATGGAGCCTCGAATAGGTTGCGTGTGAGACTCCATTATCAGCAATATCTGGTATGAATGTGTGTGAATGTATGCATGTGACTGGACTGTGATGGACTGACGACTAAATGTTTAAACTGACTTGACACTGAGACAAAAACGGTACCGACTTTAGGATTAGTACATGTCTACAAACAATTCACCCAGCTTGTAAAAGAAGGGTGGATGTTTTGTCTCGCTTTGTTTTGTTTTTGCAGGAGTAGGAGGACAGAGACTAGGGGGGGAGGCTGTAGTTTCACATGAGTGTGAACTGCAGACTTAACCCTTTGGTTGCTAATTTTGAGCTACTGATGTTTCCATCAAGAAAATTGTGTTTTATTAGCTGTGTTTCGATTAATGTATCACTTTATATTGTTGGGAATGTTAAATGCTAAAGTGAAGAGAAGCTTTGATTTCACTCATGACTGAACATGTTATTATTAACCATAGCGGGCCACTGTGAAAAGTCAATCAATTTTGATAGAAAAAGCAAGAAAAAACTCTATTGATACCTACACAGCAAATCCAGCATGTCCAAATTAACACTGTCAGATTTGATTTCAACACTTTTAAAGTGTCTATATGGGTCCATACCAGAGAGTGTTAATTTGACTCTTTTTGGAGAGTTGGTACGTTAGCTCTGATTTAGTGTTAAACACCAAATCTCTCTGGAGTTGATAATTTGGCACTTGGTGTTAAGAGTTTATATATTAACTCTCAAAGAGTATTTTAGTTTGGCTACGTAAGAGTTATCTTCTAATTAATTCTAAAAAGCGGGAATTTTACTGTTCTGAACTTCTAGAAATTTCTTTTGGAAATAAACATTTACTAAAAAGACACAATGGTTTTTGAAAAACATTTATTCTGAACTGTGCACCACAATTTCAAAACATTTTCTGAAAGATGTAACAGTGTACATGTTCTCACTTTCATTACAATTTCGTTTATCAAAAGGTCTGACATAGGTGAGCTGGTAAATGCAAATAACAGCATTCTCATCACTTATTTCAATAAATACAAAATACAATATGCATGTCCTTCATTCATCACTTTGTGGAGCTTCGACGCACTTCTGCTCTCCCCCATATTCCATCTTCACAAGCATATCCTATGTGGAGATTGAATAAAAATTAGTTGACACTAATTAATGGCACAAATCAATTGCAGCACAGTAAAAAAAAAAAAAAAAAAAAAAGGAATCCTTTTTGAGCCATTACTTGTGTAAAGTATTTTCCCAAAAGACAAGGACACAGACAACAGGTAATACTGAACTAAATGTAAAACCTCAACCTTTTTCATTTTTACCTAAAACCGTGTGCACAAAACTCTGGAGGGATCTAAATGCTAACGTAGAACTCAGTCGGGACTTGGGACATCGGCTACTGCTGTTTGCTCGTTTTTTATGGGAGATCGTTTTCAGGCTTCAAGTAGCACCATTATATCAACATTTCACATTCTAGACATTGTTTTAAGTGTATTTGACCAAGAAATTTGACTGAAAATTCACATGCAAGCTTTTTTTCAAGGCTGTGGTATTTGCCCGCAAACAATACCTTTCAGCTAGCTAAAACAGAATATTATGCTATCAGCGAGCAACATGGCTAATGCCTTTCACACAGCTTTGTCTCAACTCCAAAGAGCCACAGAAGTAAAAGCTAATAACAATAATTGAAACAATCTTTGAAAACATGACTTACCAAGCATGGCAAACAACTCAAATATGTAGAGCAAAATGTTCTGAAACGGCTTCACTTCAGCTTCGATTGGAGCCGTGCTGGGGGCGGAGTCTGTGAATTTACTCTATTGGTGTCATAGCCCCTGTAGGAGTTCAGAGTTAAGAGGTCAAGAGTTAATGTTTCCATTGTAACACCTCCAGATTTGAAATAGAAACACTCATTTTTAACACTCGATTTTAACTACTATCATTTTACACCTCAGAGTTACATTAAAAGAAGGTGACTCTACTTAGAGTAAAATTAACTCTAAGACTACTAACACCAAAACATTTAACACTTTTGAATTTGCTGTGTATGAATAACAGGGGAATGATAGACTTGTCACATTCAAAATAGAGATATGTAATGACAAACCTTGGTCCACGTCATTTAGGTTCTCCATTGAAATAGTCAATAATTTAGAAAAGTAAGATAGAACCGACAGGGGCATGTGGTGCTGCACAAGAACAAGAGCAAAATAAAGAAAAATTATTGTGTTTAGCTTTGATAAATTAAAATTAAAATGTACCATTACACTCAGAGGATCAATATGAAATTCAATATATGCTAATTTTGTATGAAGTACATGCCTGATGACTGTTCTGTCCTGAGCTTTTGTTTTTACGGCGCCCACTTGACCACACCAACAGTTTCTCGCCACCAAAACGGGGTACTTGCAAAGAATAGGGAGGAATATCATCAGAAGTGGGAAAGGTAAGCCCCGATGGGGGTGATAATGTAACACACCCAAAGAAAGATTTTAGGTCTGACCAACCGTCTCAGTCGTGGGCAAAACGATGACAGTCAATAACATTCTAAAAGATAATTTAGTGACAAAAAATATCAAGAGATAAAAGATAAAACAGTCCAGTGTCCCATTCATGAATCAAATAAAAACACACAGTCCCAAGGCCAGAGCCAGCTATGCCACACGGCCAGTTGCACTCCACATGTTGCCTTTAACAGGGGTAGAAGTTGTCCTTGGAGACCAACTACCCTGCAAGCATATAGCCAGTGATCACTCGAGCCTGTGAAACTCTGCTGCCTTTAGGCTGTGGCATATAATAGGCCCTGGCCTGCACAGAGAGACAAAATGACACAGCAGTGTTTGTAGTGTGGGCTATAAGTAGACCAGTGTATCAGTGCAATCAAGTACACCTGCCTCTAATTAGTCCAACCCCATTCCAGCCATTGGCTAACCAAAAATGTGACACACACACAAAAAACCACTCCCAACCCAGTGCAACTTCACACAATAATATGGAGCTGAATTAACACAGGCACACTAGTCTACCATGTTACAATAACACCATTAATTTCACGTATGGTCAAATTCTTAAAACTTGACCCCAAACATGAAAAATTCTTCAAACATTTAGAGACAGAGTGGAGTTCTAGATAAACATAATGCAACAAATCACATAAGGATGGAGCGTTGAAATTAATAAGATGGGGAAATAACACGCAGGAAAAATGTTGATCATGTTGAATATGTTTATTCCAGTGTGCAGAGATTGGCTAATCTGACCAGGAAATGTTATAAATGGATTGTCGGAACAATCAGCGTTAAAATCACCTTTGACAGTCCAGACTAAGATGGCGTTGGACATCTTCAGGGCGGAAAAGGGTTGGTGTGACCAAAGTGTGGTTTGGCTTGTTGTATGTATATTTGATAATGATATAGCTCTGGATGGACCAGTTACCAGGGCATGGAAGGAGGACAGACTTATTAAATGAGGAGAAAGAATTTTCTGGGATTGGAGATCCTGTGGGTGAGTGGTTGACTAAAAGCATGCATAAAATAAAAGCTATTTTTTGTTATTGATTGGTAATAGATTGATAATTGGCCACATTCACAGTTGTATTGACTTGTAGTGGATGTAGTCTACTTCATGTTTAAGCACTCTAATTAACAGATTGAAAATAGTGACATTAAAGGAAGAATAGGCAGCGCCACCCTGTCAAATGCCAGTGCCGGTGGGGCTCAGTGATGAATCAGGTGAGCTGGATTCATGGCTGAATCAAAACATAGAGGCCCCTGCTGTGGTCAGTAAGGGATAAAAAGGGTGTGTTTTACTGTTATTTTAGCATCAGCATTATTGTTACATCAGAATCATATAACAAGCATTGCATTGAACATTTATTGAAGCTATTGACATATTAATATTTGTATTACAGTGATTGTTATAACCCCATGTTAATCTTCTATCTACAGGTGTCAAAAGTAGTCAACAAGTTCATGTTGAAGTGAAGTTCATAATAATACAGGTTTTGTTTGTAGACGATTGTGAAGACGCAGGCTCTGGGCGGAGCCAGGTGTTGAACAGATCTAACATGACAATTAAATTGATTTCATTCCCTAACACAGAATAACAAGACTGGAGCAACGACACTGGACAGGAGAAAGTCTGATACTTTCTAAGATATGAGCTCGCTAACCTTGTTTTTTAATTTTCTAGCTTAATTGAATGGACACATGTTAGAATTAGAAATGGCTAATTTGTTTTTGATGTCTTTTATTAGAATGAGTGGTTTTAATCATTTTTATATATATCTTGCAAATGTGCTTATAATGAGTTGGCACTCGGTCTTTTGAAGGTCATAAGCTTCGTTCGGCGATAGTCCGGACTGATAAAGTGTAAGAAATGCCTTGAGTGCAGCAGGCTAAATGCAAACACGCTTACACACACATACACTAAATTAGGATAAGTCCTTGGGACATTCTGAATATTCTAAACAAATTCTGAATCACCAAAAGATCAGTAGACAGCAACATTAGATTGTTAGAGCTGGGAAGAGAGGTGTTTTGGTTTTCTGTCTCTTACAGAGAAAGGAACAGACACCAGACGAGGTCACAGATATACGAGGATCCTTGGCAGCAGAGACAGACACGGTGACTGCTGAAACATCAACTGGGTTCAAGTGTCATGGCATTTTGGGCTCCAGTTAGTCACGTAAAAAGGATGGATCCCATAAACACAGCGATAACCACGAAGGGGTTGACGGAAATCCAGGAACACCACACCAACGACGTTCGAGAGGCTGTTGGTCATAAGGAGAACACCTTTCTGTTCCTTTTCCTGGGGAACACAGCTGTGATCCCAGAATACACAGATCATTGTTTGAAATCGGGGCAGAATAATCCCCTGATCTGTGCAACGACTGAAGGGTTGTCTAACCCCTGAGGTTGAAGGAAACAAGAGCAGAGAATAACCGACTGGAAGACACTGGTGCCTACAGCAATAAAATAAAGGTTAAAAGCTCCTCGGACAGAGGTTCTAGTCTGAGTACGTTTGGAGGGTATAAGGTAGCACCGAAATAAAGCTGTGGGAGAACTGGGGAGTGATGGGAGTATCATCTGTACCTACTGTTGTTGTTGTAATAAAAGTTTTTCTTGCATCTGAACTGCGTAAACACAGAGGTCATCTCACATATGGTTCACCCAACAGGGGGACAAAAGGCCTCAGGAGTAAGGAGAAATGAACCCGGCAACACTGGATTGCAGGGTGTAAGTGAGCTCTTTATGTCTAAAGAGCTCATCAGGGGGAATTGTGGGATTATGATATTATTTTATGCCATGTTAGACCCCTAATTAAAGATTGTGAATTATTATGTAGTTTTCAGTTTGCATTATGCTCCTGAACTAGAAGAAGGTGATAATTATTACATTTGGTAAACTGATTTGCATTACATTAGACTGTTGATTTATTGTGAATGAATGATATTGTTTTATGATGCATTATACTGCTGAGTTATAAGAAATACTGTTCACAGAAAGTCATCGTCTCATTTGTCTGATTAGAAGAGAACAGAGCATACTGCCCCATTTCATCAGGAGCAGATAAACAGGGAGCCAAGGTCGTAGCTTAGGCGCTGTGTGAGAAAGAATGTTTAGGCTCTGATGATTAGGAGGGGGCCACTAGAGGCTATAAGAGTTTGATCAAGGCTCCACCATTTTGAGATCTGATGCTGTCTGTGTATGGTGTCCATCTCCCACGCGTGTGTTCATTAAATCATCGTTTGACTTGACCCGGCCGGACCAGTGTTGTTATTTTGGTTTTCCTCTTGTATCCATTCCCAATATTTGAATCCGTAACATAAATTAATAATAATATTTTCCATTTCAGTTAATCAAATGTCCATTTAAGTTTCAAAAATGGGTCTTAAAATGTTGTGTCTTTGTTTCCATGTAAGGTAAGACAAGAATGTTATTGGGTAATTTCATGTTATTGCTTGTGCTATTTCTTTGGCTATCTGCATGTTGCGTGCACTTGAAGCTGTTAATTTTATAGGTTTGTGTAGTTGCATATTGTGGTCACTTGGGGGTGGGGGGGGGGGGTGGGGGGGCAGTTCTTAAGGGTTAACTGCAGTTTTCCAAAAAAAGACTTAACAAGAACTGCATCTCGGGACTTTTCTTTTTGCTGTGAATGTGGAACGGGAATGTTGTGAAGGAGTTAAATTGTTGGTAAGGAATTGTTAAATATGCACATAACTCATTGAAACATATTGGTATAATTGTAGTGCAGTGGCAAAACGTCAGTATTTTAACAAGATGATGTATTTCTGAAATGTATGATGCAAAGGACCTGTATGTGCAGCGTGGAGCGGCCATTTTCTCCATGCAAGGGATGAGTTGCGAGATCGTCTGTGTGCTCCAGTATCCGAGTGAGCTGAGATTTCTGTGGAATGTAAGTGTTTATAAAAATGTATGTAACACTTCCACAGTTTTTAAAGGAGCCTTGTGTGATTTAGCTCTTTGTATTTTGTTCTGCACAGACAGAGGTCACTGCCGTATTTTTGTGTTTTGTATTTCATTTCCTTTATTCCTCGTATTGTATTGGCGCATCTTCGTTTAGTCGGTTATTCTGTTACTTTGCCACGTTACCTCTCGTGCTGTCGATATTCAGTACAAGTCCATATGGCCGCTGTTTGACAAAAGTAAAGGTCAAAGGACATTTTTTTTGTTTATTAAGTCGGCATTGACAATAAAACTGCACATTAAGAACCCAGTAATTGTGTCCTGTGTGGCTAACCATTTCCCAGGCTACAGTATGATGTCATATAGGCATACAGCTTCATGTCATATAGGCATAAAGTATGATGTCATATAAAGGCATAAAGTATGATGTCATGTATGACATGCAACCTTGATAGGTTTGTAGCTCAAACCTATTCGCTGGAACTTTCAAGACAATTTAACTACACAGCAAAGCAAGACACGAGTAGGCAAAGTTCTTCATGTTTCTCGTGCACGGGAGAGAACTGGACAAACGCCGTTCCTTCGCTTGACCCCAGTCACTCTCATCCGCTCCCTCGTAACACTGCTCTTTTATTGAGGTTACATGAATATTCATTAACATATGACGTATACATGCAAACAAAGAGTACCTTGCCTGTGCGTTGTGTAAGCATGTGTGTGTGTGTGTGTGAAGACTTCCCTAAACCTGCTGGTCTGGAAGTCCAGCAGTTCATCTAAACAAAAGGCACTTAGACTAAAACAGATATAGATACGTTCATCCTACCACAAAACAATAAGAGCAGGTACGACCTCTCCCATGCTCCCAGGATGTGGGTGTGAATGCCAGAACACTCTGGAATGCACACAAAGTCTTTGCAGACTCCTAAGGATCAACCCTCTACCAACATGACATTGACTATAAAACTCTAAGCATATATGACAATCAACAATATAACCCTGACAAGCTTCATGTCTTATAAGTCTTACAGATTAATGTCATTTGTGTCATACAGCCTGATCTCATGTATGCCCTCAGCTTGAAGTCCTGGATCGAGACAGCTTGATGTCATAAATCTTAAAGTATGATGTCATGTCTGCATACAGCTTCATGTCATGTATGGTATCCAGCTTGATGTTGTCATGGTCTGGGTGCGTACCTGTAGGTTTCCAACAGCGGTCCTCCTCCTTTGGGCCCCACCTGTCCCCTTCACCTGAAACCAATGCCCTGGTCTCTTCACAGTATTTTTCCCAGCCTAGCTTCCACCTCCCCACTGCCACAGCTGTCCCGCTGTATTCTAGAGCTGTCTAGTTTTCATTTAGCTGCCTTAGTTTTGACAGCGCACCCACTAGTGTAGTGGCTTCGTTTAAATTTGGCTTGTGTGTTTAATTTGTGGGGGAAGAAATGAACCTTTTTGATCACTCACTGTCTTGCTTCCGGTTTGGATCTTGCACTTGTGTCCATCCCATTTACCTCGTGCTGCTGGGCCGTGACAGATGTCATATAAGCATACAGTATGATGTCATATAGGCATACAGTATGATGTCATATAGGCATACAGTATGATGTCATATAGGCATACAGTATGATGTCATCCTGTGTCCTCTGACCTGTTTGCCACTGAAAGGCAGTGTTAGAGGGACACTTTGTGAAGTAGCGTGACATAAGCAGTATGGAAGGTGATAGGAAGACAGCATCTGCAGACTGTTCAAGTTTCTTTTAAGTATTCTTTATTTTCTGGCGTCACCTTTCAACAATTATTTCACAAAACATAAGAACCTCTCAGTCAAAATCTCACCTGCTTTATATAAAATTCTCCTCACACCTGGATCTCATTAACCTCCACCATTGGGAAAACAGGGTAGACTAAATAACACAGTCTAGTCCAAAGAAACAGGAATAAAATCATTTTTCCACTTAACAAACTCATTCACCCAACTAAACAGTTTGAAAAGTCAATCTCTTCACTTACAGACTCATGAGGTTATTTTAAATGAAATAAACAATTTTACACAAAAGAAACACCCCTTCATTTGGTTACACCCAATTGACATGATCAGTGACATCATATCCTATAAAACCAGGAAGTACTGGGGCGGCCATTCCCACATACCCGTTTTACACATAGGACCTGTCCAGAGGAACACACAATGGTAACTATAACCAAACTACATAAACAAATGAAAGATTCAAATTAATTAATGACGAAGTGACATTTAGCTTTAAGTACATTTGCACAGATGAAATGAATATAACCAATGCTACCACAAACAGACCCGGGATAGTATGTAGAGCCAAGGCTACATGTGCTGTGTTTACATTAAAGCATTATGATAAACTATAAGATAACAGAACACAGAATAACAACATACACAAGTGACAAATGGCAAATGACTTATCTCCTAGCCACTTTGTCACATTCCCCCCCCCTTAAGTCTGTTACTCTTCATAGGAACGGGAAAGGAAGTCTGCCACAACATTCTTTTTCCCTGCTCTATACTGAATCTTAAAACAATATGGCTGCAGTGAAAGATACCACCTCGTGATTCTTGCGTTGGTGTCTCTCATTCTGCTCATCCACTGCAAAGCTCGATGATCGGTTTCAAGCACAAATTCACCTCCCAGTAGATAGTATTTCAGAGTGTCCAAAGCCCATTTTATTGCCAAATCTTCTTTTTCAATTGTGGAATACTTCATTTCTCTTCTGGAAGAGCTTACGGCTTATGTACTGCACAGGTCTTTGGTCCTCTCCATCACCTTGCAGCAACACAGCTCCCATCCCAACTCCTGAAGCATCAGTCTGTACAATAAATGGGCACGTAAAGTCCGGACACTGCAACACAGGCTCATTACACAAACAGTTTTTCAAATCCATGAATGCAGCCTCACACTCTGGAGTCCATTTAATTTTGTTGGGGCATGATTTGCAAGTTAAATCACTAAGAATAGCTGATCTGGTAGAGAAATTGGGGATGAAACGACGATACCAGCCAGCTAAACCCAGGAAGGATCTCAACTTTTTCTTTGTAGTTGGAGGAGGACAAGAGGCAAGGTTCTCGACCTTACTCACCTGAGGGCGGATGACCCCACCCCCAATGACGTATCCCAGGTACTCCACCTCGGTCTGTGCAATGTGACACTTTCCAGGGTTGATGACTAGTCCAACTGTTCTGATGCGTTGCAGGACATCAGCCAGATGTTTCAGATGGTCCTCCCATGTCTCGCTGAATACCACAATGTCGTCAATATACGCTGCTGCATAGCCATCAGCTCCTTTCAGAACCAAGTCCACCAGCCTCTGGAACGTGGCTGGAGCTCCATGTAGTCCGAAAGGCATAGTTCTGAAACGATAAAGTCTGCTGGGAACCCTGAATGTAGTTAAATCCCTTGAGGACTCTGTTAGGGGGACTTGCCAATAACCTTTACAAAGGTCGAGTGTTGTGAGGTACTTAGCATTACCCAAGCGCTCAATCAATTCATCCACTCTTGGCATAGGATATGCATCAAAAACAGAGACAGCATTAAGTTTTGAGAAGTCAACACAAAATCTCTGTCTTGCATCATTTTTCTTGGGGACGAGTACCACAGGGCTACACCACTCACCTCTAGATGGCTCTATAATCCCCGTTGCAAGCATTTCTTCCACCTCCTGTTTCAATGCTGGCATTAGCTTTGCTGGAACTCTGGAGGTGGTATCCCTGATGGGTGGTTGATTCGGACAACGCAGGCGTATGTCATGCTGAATAAGATGGGTGTAGCCTGGCTTTGTGCTGAAAAGCTCCTGTGGCATTATGGCCGCGAGCTCCTCCTGTAGTTCTGATGATAGATGGCTCAAATCCGGAAATAGCTCTTCTTCAGTACTGGTGGGAAAGAATTGCTCTTGAGGCTCTTCTTCCTGCAGTACAACACGAGCCCACAACTGAAGTGATTGCTCTGGCTTCTCAATCCACTCCCTCAACATGTTGACATGAAACACCTGGTGTTTTTTACGACGATCTGGCATATTGAGCTCATAAGTGACAGGGCCAACCCTCCTGTTTATCACAAATGGCCCCTGCCATTTGGCTAAGAGACTGCTTTCAGTGGTTGGCAAGAGCAGCAACACTTTTTGTCCTTCTTTAAAGGCCCTCCTGCGAGCAGTCTTATCATAGTTCTGTTTTTGACGTTGCTGGGCACTTACTAGGTGACAATGAGCCAGTTCCTGAAACTGTTCAAGCTTGTCCCTCATTTTCAACACATAAGAGAGGGAAGAGCACTGTTTTTCAAGGCTAGCTTCCTCCCAAGCTTCCCTAAGTACATCCAGTGGACCTCTGACATTATGGCCATACAAGAGCTGAAATGGAGAAAATCCAGTTAATGCTTGTGGTACCTCTCTATAGGCGAAAAGCAAAAATGGAAGCCATTGGTCCCAGTCTTTTCCTGATTCTCTTACGAACCTCCTCAGCATTGATTTCAGGGTTTTATTAAACCTCTCAACAAGTCCATCAGTTTGTGGATGATAAGGGCTCGTTTTGATTCCGGTAATTCCCAGAAGTTTGTAGACTTCCTTCAACAGGTTAGAAGTGAAGTTTGAGCCTTGGTCTGTCAAGATTTCTTTGGGAATACCCACCCTTGAAAACATCTGTATCAGACAATTAGCTATTTGGCGGGCTTTGACCCTTCTCAATGGGAACGCTTCAGGATACCTTGTTGCATAATCACAGATCACTAGAATGTACCTATGCCCTGAACTACTTCTCTCCAATGGGCCAACAATATCCATGGCAACACGAGAAAACGGGATGTCTATCACAGGCATAGGAATGAGTGGGGCTCTGTCACCTTTCCTACTCGGGGCTGTCAACTGACACTGTGGACATGATTTGCAAAATTGGACAGTGTCTGAAAAGTGCTGTGGCCAAAAAAAACGAGTTACCATTCTGGAAAAGGTTTTAAGATGTCCTAAATGGCCTGCCCAAGGAACTGAATGAGCCAACTGCAAGACTACAGGCCTTAAGCTTTTGGGAACAACCAACTGGTCACCAACTTTGCTACGACGATATAGTCGTTCGTTCTTAGCAATGAATACTTCCCGTACTCTGTCTGTAATCTGTGCTGATTCTTGGGTGCTCTTAGCAAACAGGGGTGCTAAAGAGGGGTCCTCCCTTTGGAGTTGGACAATATTGCTCGGGACAACCAAGAGCTCATCAATCTCTGGTTCAGGAAGTGACTCAGCAATTTCTGTCCCCCTCACTTTTTCCTGTCTTCTCTGCATTTTACTTTTCTTTATATGCGGCCTACTGAGTCTGTCAATATCTGGAATTTCATTGTCTGCATAGGGCAACTCACTCAAACCTAGCTCAGAATGAGAAGCTTTATTACCAGACCTAGTGACTACTAGCAGACCTTCACATGGAACATGCAGATTCTTCTCTTCTCTGTCCTTCTCTGTCTTTGCTAATAACTCCCCAAGAATTGGCATGTCCCGGCCCAACACAATCTGGTAGGGAAGTTTATCAATTACTCCAACTGTAAGTACATACTCCTTTTCATTAACTTGAAGGCAAACGTTGGCAATAGGATAATCAACATTATCACCATGAACACACCAGACTTTCACTTTACCACAAAATGTGGTGTCGCTAGGGAGACAATCTTGTCTGACAAGTGTGCGGCTACTGCCTGAATCCAAGAGGGCAACACACGGTTTTCCCTCAATGAAAACACAGATAGTGTGCTCCTGATCACTGGAGGGTACTAGAGACTCTGTTTCTTCCTCTAGCAAGTCAAAACACTGTGGTGAAAGACACATGTAAGTCTTACTGACTTGCTGACCTGGGCAATCTGCCTTAAAGTGACCTGCTTGACCACAGGCATGACACACCAACGGGCCTCTCTGCCTTACTTCTCTAGCACGGCTACTGCTAGTGATTGGGAAACTTTGTTTAGGGCTTTTAGCTCTGTACCCATTCCCACCCCCTGACTTACCCACAAATACAGGGGCTGAACTGGGTTTTCCTACCATGTACCCTTTTTGTGATCGTCGGGCTGCAAGAAAAGCCTCTGCCATCTCTGCAGCTTCTTTTGAAGTGGTGGGGTTGCGCTCTTTCACCCAGGTCCTCAGCTCTGGGTTAAGAACTCTGAGAAACTGCTCCATCACTATGACATCTCCTATTTGGTCCTTTGTCTTCTCCTTTGGAAACATCCACTTTTCATATAGGTCTTTAAGGCGCGTTCGCAGCTCTTTGGGTGTCTCATCGTCCTTCACCGTCATGTTGCGGAACCTGATTCGGTAAGTCTCAGCGCTTATTTCAAATTTTTCAAGAACGGCAGTTTTTACTTTATCATAGTCCATTGTCTCTTCAGTGTCCATAGCAACATATGCCGCACGTGCTTTACCACTAAGAAGTGGAGCCAGATGCAGTGCCCATTCTTCTTGTGGCCACTGACATCCTGTTGCAATCCTCTCAAAAGTGGTTAAATAATGTTCAATATCTTCATCCTCACCATAGGGCTGCATCTTCGGGCCTTTCCAGCCGCTTACTCTGCCCAGATTGGATGACTGTGGTGCTGTGGAAGACTCAGGGGGGTTTCCTCTCTGTTGAACAGGTTGCTGCACCTTTTGCCGCACTGAGGGGCTCAGAGGCGTGCCGGAATCAGCTACTGCACCTTCCAACAGCATCTGATGCTCCCGGCGCTCCGACTGGACCTCCTGTTGCAGTTGGCTGAACTGGTGTTGGATTCTACGCCACCGTTCATCCTGGCGTTGTCTGTCCTGGTCCCATTTTGCCTCACGATCAGCATGCTGTTCCATCAGGCCTTTTAATAAAGTTGAGAGCTCTGAGAGACTTTGTACTTCCGTGCTGTGCTCACCCGTAGCTTCTGGCAGGTGGCCATCATCTTGGGCCTCCTCTGGGGGAAAATCTGTTGGCCCTTGAGGTTTCCTTGACTTGGTTGATTTCTGCATTGTTATCACCTATTGGCCTGGAGCCACTGCTGCCACCATTTGTGAGGTAGCGTGACATAAGCAGCATGGAAGGTGATAGGAAGACAGCATCTGCAGACTGTTCAAGTTTCTTTTAAGTATTCTTTATTTTCTGGCGTCGCCTTTCAACAATTATTTCACAAAACATAAGAACCTCTCAGTCAAAATCTTACCTGCTTTATATAAAATTCTACTCACACCTGGATCTCATTAACCTCCACCATTGGGAAAACAGGGTAGACTAAATAACACAGTCTAGTCCAAAGAAACAGGAATAAAATCATTTTTCCACTTAACAAACTCATTCACCCAACTAAACAGTTTGAAAAGTCAATCTCTTCACTTACAGACTCATGAGGTTATTTTAAATGAAATAAACAATTTTACACAAAAGAAACACCCCTTCATTTGGTTACACCCAATTGACATGATCAGTGACATCATATCCTATAAAACCAGGAAGTACTGGGGCGGCCATTCCCACATACCCGTTTTACACATAGGACCTGTCCAGAGGAACACACAATGGTAACTATAACCAAACTACATAAACAAATGAAAGATTCAAATCAATTAATGACGAAGTGACATTTAGCTTTAAGTACATTTGCACAGATGAAATGAATATAACCAATGCTACCACAAACAGACCCGGGATAGTATGTAGAGCCAAGGCTACATGTGCTGTGTTTACATTAAAGCATTATGATAAACTATAAGATAACAGAACACAGAATAACAACATACACAAGTGACAAATGGCAAATGACTTCTCTCCTAGCCACTTTGTCACACACTTGGGCATTTATCGCAGCATATAATGTGTTTTCTGGATACACTGCTGCTTTTTCAGCGCCCAGAGATTGATGGCTGTGTGTCAGAGCTGGCTATGAATTTCAGAAGGATCAGGCCTTAACTTTAAAAGTTATCAGTAGTTCTTTCCACCTTTTTACCCACAGCTACATCCACTTCTGTCGGGCCTAGGCTGCTCACTACGGCTGGGTATCATCACTGATTTCTGTAATCCACTCGATTCACGAGGTCCTGATTCCATTCAATTTGATTTTGCCTCAGACAGTCAGAAATATTATAATTCTGATGATTTATCAGCACTGACACATGTGAGACTTCATCAGAGGTGTGAGCATCACAGCAGAGGCCTTTGTGTCAAAGTAACTGAGGATAAAACAGAAAAACATGAAGGAGATTTTCCTGCCCTGTTTTCTATAGCAGATACACTTTATTGCATCGTTTTAAAAAGTTTACATTTCTTCAGTATTGAACAGCAGAAATTAGGCTTTCTTGTCAGAGCGGCCGACAGCGCTGTAAACAACGGTAGACTGGTGGGTGATAAGCGAATGAATGATGCAGGAAACAGAGATTTGAGACGGGAAACTGTTCTTGAAGTACAGAGAGAGAGAGCTGTGCAGGAAGTGTGATTTTATCGTGCTGAAGCAAAAGTCAGAGGGCATTAATGACGACATTGATCAAATGTGGAGCGTAGTTTGGATCTTCTGCTGCTGCTTCAGTGAATTTTGGTTAGAGAGAGATAAAACCTGCAGCTCAGAATCAAGCGCAAAAAAGACGGAAACACAAAGCGCCGACGCGCCGACGTATCAGAGTCAGCGAGCTGTCGGCTTTCAGCCGCGACGGCGTGTCCGTGTGAGAAAGAGAAAGCTGATTGTGATGCGTCGGCTCTGTGTTTACGTTTTTGAACAGCTGGTCACACCGGTGCGACCAAAGACCTTTTTTAGTCGCATCATTGAAAAATATGGTCGCACTCTAGAGCCCTGAATACCATTATATTACAACGTTGTGACTCATTGGGATTTGGCTTTTACACTGATGTTATTTTGACAAACAACACCTAAACATGAGCCAAAGAAAGTAAAGGCAGTCGTGCCTCTCTCAGAGCTTCAGCGTAGGAACTCATGTCAGTGAGGATGACCAGCACATGTTTCTCACACTGGTAGGCCAGGTACTCTGCTGTAGTCAGCGCCAGGCGGGGAGTGATGATACGGGAGTGATACGGAGACTTTCAGATCGCAGAGACTTTTTTTTAATGTACTGAACGGCTGGTCGCTGGTGCGATCTAGGATTTTATTAGTCGCACCAGTGAGAAATTTGGCCGCAAATGTGACCAAATTGGTCAGACTCTAGAGCCCAGAGATCAGCTGCTGTCTGAACTGCACACTTACACTTGGGTTTTGTATTTTTTGGCTTTTTCTCTGCTCTTTTTTGAAATATAACTTTGAGAGGATTTGGATTTCAACTGAATCCCTGGAGTGTTGAAGTTGCAGGGATGCAAAACAGAGATAAGGGCCTCTTCAGGCATGGATGTGCCCGTTCTCTCCTCAATCTCTCTCCTCAGAAGATCAACATTAGCTAAGAGTGGGTTAATTAGATGAGTATTAAGTGATTTCATTATGTGATCATAGTATGTGAGCTGGCTTTTCCCCCTCCTGCTAAATTGCTTTAATAAAATATCCTGCATTCAAAAGGTTTAAATAGTGGACATTCATTTTTTAACTCTTTCTAAAACAGCAACAAGGCATAAAGCTGTGTATAAGTTTACACCTATATAAATATCACTTACACATTTAATTTACAGTTACAAGTTACAAAGTCACTTTCATCTACGCAGGACTGTAAGCTGTCGTCTGTGAGGCGTCAGCTGTGTTTGTTTGTAACACAGTTCATGGTGGAGAACAGCTGCTCACATACGTATGTGGATCTGAAGATCGTCAGGACTCCAAATGCATATTTCTTCATGTTTATGTGTCGGGATGGCATTCCATGTTTCAAACAAGGTTCTCAGTATCACCTGAAAATCCAGTCACATTTAACAGGGATGGATCGATGGTCAGGGCAGTGATGGGGAAGGATAATGTGGGTTTTTCCTCTCTGAACTCGTGGAATTATTTCCCAAATAACTGTGGTGATTGCAGACTGCAAATGCTCTGAATTTATTAACTGTCAGTTTGCACTCAAACGCTAACACCTCCTCCAGCATGTGTAACGCTGTGCCTCCTCTCCCCTGAAGACTTGTATTCAGCTTCTTCTGGTTCGCTGTAATGTCCACAAAGTGCAGCTTTTTCAGCCACTCTGGCTGTTCCAGCGCAGAAAAGGCGAGCCCTTTGCTGCTCATGAAAACTTTCACCTCTCCCAGACATTTTCCAATTTCATTGTACTACTGTACTATGTATGACTGTGCAATGACAATAAAGAGTTATCTTATCTTATCTTACATGCAGCAAAGCGTTTCAGCACCTCTCCTCTGGACAGCAGGACTCTGTCATACAGCAGGAGATCAGGCTAAATGCTCTCCACCTCATCCAGTAATGAGGTGGAGAGCATTTAAACCTTTTGCCATTATTTTATTGATGATCTGAATGACAACATTTATGACCTCTGTGCATTCTACAGGAAAGGTTTGCGCACACAATGCCTCTTGGTGCAGGATGCAGTGAAACGTCAGCAGCTTTCTATCCAGTGACTTCTGCAGCCAGGCCACAAAGCCCCTGTGCAGTCATACTTACCATACTTTTATTTTTATATTTCAATATCACAATAATCTTCTAATTTAGAACTACAAGTTAAAAAAGAACTAATATAAATAAAATACACTTCAGCTAAATACTTTTTCCAAACCACGTGGAGCCGCACTATAAGTCTAAAGAGCTGCATGTTATCTTGCCACTCGCTGACCTTAACCTCCCTCTCGTGCACAAAGGTTCTTCTGTTTGCCAGGTAGGCTTCCAAGTCTATGTTTTTTTGGCCTTTCAAAGACCATAATGAGTTCGTCTTCCAAGTCATACCAGTCGTTTTATGCGGGCGTCACATTGCTGCTCGTAGCCTCTGGTCCTGCCCCCACTTTTATTAGCATTGCCACCTCCTTGGGAATCTCGGTCATTTTACCATTAAGAAGCAGAACATCAAGGTCAGTGTTCAAACATTAGGCTGTTTGAGGAACACGTTGGGGGAAAACAACAGAAAAAGACAAACATTTCTTACCACTGGTAAGTAGCTGACTAAAAACTGAGCAACATGCTTAATCACCACCTGCATTACAGAGAAAATGTGTTTTAGAAAAAGAGAACAGGAGGAACTAGAAGAATTGTAAAGTGCACACATAAGAAGCCATACTGGGAAATTGTCTTCTCTGCGTTTTCCAACTACTACAATTTAAGGTCCTGCATAAGCTCCGTCTGTCTAAATTGAAGGTTTCAAGGATGCTTCCAGGTGCGGACTCAAGATGTGATCAATGTGGCCAGAATTCTGCCTCATTGTCACATATGTTTTGGACATGTCCTAATATCACTACTTACTGGTCTAAAATATTTAAAACTTTGTCTGACATTTTTAAAAAACAGCCCCCCCCCCCCCCCCCCCCCCCCCCAGACCCAGTAATGGCACTATTTGGTGTAGCTACAGTTAAACACTTAAATAATAAACAAATTCGTGCTCTGAGTTTTATAACATTGCTTTTTTTTTTTCTTGGGGGGGGAGGGGGGGGGGGTTGTTTGTTCTGGGTTTTTTTTCTCTTTTCCCCCTCCTTTGTATATACTTATCTAGGTATATAAATGTGTATGTATAGACATAGATATATGATCGTTTATATAATGGTAATTATATTTTATGTAAAAAGGAGGGGGAGAGGAAGGAAGGGAAGGGGAAAAAAGGGAAAGAAAGAAGAAAAAACTATGTCACTGTAAATGAGATACTTTGTTGCCTGATTTGAATAAAAAAAAAGGGAAAAAAATTGGACTAAACTCACTTGAACTCTGACTTTGTCTGCACTTAGAACTATCACAAGACATTAAAACAAAACATCGGGCATTGATGACATCACAGGAATCTAACATTCTAATCTATGCAAACTGTCTCCAAGGCTACATAATATCAAATTAAATCATAGCAAAGGAGTAAAAAGCAGGATCAGTCTTAGGGTGTATGTTACATGTTTGCCAGTTTGGATGAGTGAGTGCAATACTTCATCGGCCTGTGTTGTAGCAACCTGTTGAACCTGCTGAGAAACTTTTCTTTGTCCACTCTGCCCCAAACTTCACATGCTCCATAAAAGTCGAGGCCTAGAGACCTCTGCATAGTTATTAGCATTAGGTTATCAGTATCATCTGATATATATGACATTTACAGTACAGTACTCACACATGACATAGGAGGAATAAATATGAACTTTTTGACATAAATTTGATCATATGAAATTGGATTTTTTTAAAATATGAAACTTTTTCCTTTCGTCATAATTCAGAAATATAATATATTAAGTTTTGAACATTTTAAAACATTTAAGTTTGCTCGTTGTATTTATAAGATCCTACATGGACGTGCTCCACAATCATTGGTCAGTCATGTTAAAATCCATTATCAGTGGAAAACAAACCTGATCCTCTACTAGAGGCGATTGTGCAATACCTTTTAGACATAACACTCAGCAAACAGTTATTATCAGTTAAAGTCAGTGAGATTTGGAGTGATACATGACACATGACGGAATAAGACACGCAGACTTAGCATGACGAACCGACGAGGAACACGTACACTGTAAATACATACAGAGGGAAAAGAGGACTAGAGATGAGACATGGACATAACTAAGCACAAACAGAACATGATGGCTGGGGGAAAACACACGTGACAGAAGGAATGGGTCACAAGGGCAAAACATGTAAACGAGAGGAGGAGACGGGAGAAAAAGACATTACTGAAATACATGAAGGGCCAGGGCTGGGGCAGCCAACCAGTCACAGACAAACAGCCACATTTTTTACTGTGTCACCGCAAAGAGCCACATCATACACCTGGGCACACATGAACATCACCCATCCCTTCCTCTGTCCTGCGTTCAGTTTGGGGTATCGAACTCAGGACCCTAACCCCATCAGGCCGGGGTCTTTGTGTGGAGTCTGCATGTTCTCTCCAGCTTCCTCCCACAGTCTAAAGACATGCAGTTAGTGGGGGTCTTCTCGCCCCGTTCACATTCACACAGAGATGCATTGAAGATCACCTTGTGGTTAGTGCCTTCTATTCGATGTACAGACTGAATAATAACACCTTCTAATTAGTTCTGTCTCCTTTTGGTGCTCTTCTACGAGTAATCAGTGCTTGATGGCTTACTAAGCTTAACCTTTTTCACAACATTGATAACAAACACACACAAAACAACAACAACATATATTATCTAAAAAAAACTTGATTGGACCACATTTTGATGTTCATCCTACATGTTTATTGAGATTGTCTAATGTCTGCGACGGTATCTTCTCCCACGTCTGCGGACACCCGAGGCCTTGTGGGCTCTCCTGCGTCTGCGAACGGGGCGAGAAGACCTCGCACGTTTGCGTCTATAACTGCGTCGTGGCATCGTCCAAAACGGCGGTACCTGCTCCACGTCACGGGTTCTATTTATGGACTCACCTGGCAACTTTAGTGATGTCACTGCTGATGTTGTCACTGTTGGTGTGACCTCATGACTCATTCATCCCATCTGAACTGTGGTGTAATTATGAGGTCACAGGGGGACGTGAATTTATTCACAAAGTTGAAAGAGAGTTTTGGTCATAACTCAAAGACACAATGATGCAGTCAAATCATTGGAATTAAATATCTGTAAATTACACGATTTAGAGGGGTCTGACATCACATCCAGTCTCTCTGCTGTGATGTCAAATATCAACGCCCAAACCCCACGACCGACAAATAACACAGAACACGCAGCCAGTGACGCACCAAACACACACCACGTTTAGTGACCAATAAATCAAGCGCCACAGGTGGTGTAAATGACAGCTCAGGGATGTGTAATGATGTTGATTTTTTCTGTTCTTGTTCCTTTTTACCAAGCCGGGTTTGTTTGTCCTTGTTTCCCTCTCCTGCTGAGTTCCTCCTGACGGAGTTCATAAGCCAGTCAAAGATCTGCACGTCACAATGGACTGAGATGTCAACTTCCTCCCACCAAAAAAAAAGAAAAAAGTAAAGTCGTCATGCAGCAGGAGAACAAAAAGTCATACTACAGCTACTGCACCCCTCTAATTTATTAGATTCTTTCAATCATGTGTTTCATAGAGGCCTCGGAGCACTTCTGCACACTAAATGAGCTGTGCTGGAACTTACACCATCACGTAACCCATAAAGGAAATCTCTTATTCATAAAAAGAAACAAATGTTTGCTTTGATTCCTCCTTGAGAAACTGAATGTCACGGTCCTGGGTCGCTGGCTCAGTGTTTTCTGTTTTGTTTTATTAATCTTTGATTTCTTGATGTGTGATGTTAGTTCTTAGGTTTTGGTTCTGTGTCCCCGCTGTTCTGTGTTGGTACTGTGCCTCTACATAAACAGCATCATAATTTCATATTTTGTCAGCACTTCCTAGCAGTATGTAACTACACAATAAATGTCAGGGTTTGCGTGTTGAGTTATGAATGGAGGACCCAAGATGCAGGCACTGCTGATGTGAGTGAGCTTTATTTATGGAGAGTGACATACAAACAAAGGCGAGGGAGGCGAGAAACAAAACTAGGAAAACCTAAACTGGGAAAGCTGAGAACCAGATAAGAAACCTGGACACGAGGGAATGGAGTTAAAACACGAAGGATGACAAGCAGGAAAAACAGCATGGAGGAACACAGACGGACCAGTAACGCACACAAGAGGACGAATGCTATAAATTAGTGATGGCCCGTGTTAAGGTTCAATATTGAGGAGGGGTAGAGGAGGTAATCTACTTCCATAATAACAACACTGGTCCGGCCGGGTGGAGTCAAACGATGATTTTAATGCACACGCGTGGGAAGACCGCCCGCTGTACGCAGACAGCGCCGATCCCCAACTTACAGAGCATAAGCAGGTGTTTTATACCTTTCAGGGCTTAAATTTACTGACGCCTCTTGACGTCACTCAGATACAGTTCATACATAGGATTCAAAACCACAATGACTTAATACAGTTTAAAATAACATTGTCTCCGTCTCCACAACAGATGCTTCCTGCCATCTGACTTTCACTTCCCGTCTGGAAAACCAAACTGTTCCTCTTTTTGCAGAGACAATTTTAGAGTTACAAGCAAACATGATTAACCTCTCACCTATACATGAGATAAAGTCTACTGTGTGTTTGTGTCAGCATGAACTGCACTCAGTTTCATCTTGTAACCTTTTCCACCAGACAGAAGGCCAGCACATACACATTTAAGATTATAACAAGCATTCAAAAGCATTTAAGATTATAGATTCAACTCAACAGTTTAAAATGGTTATAACTGCACCTGTAATAAAGGCTAATTGGGTACCAATATGTTTAAACATCTGAATACAATATCAATACTGTAGATTATGTTATTAATGCAATGGTAATGAGGATGATGATTAACAATAGCAGTAAAATATATTTCTAATCCCCCACATTCCCTCTCTTGGTGACCACACTTATTTGTGTCATTGCTCCGACCCTCTCTAGCAGTCTTCTGGCCCAGCAAATCAGACAACAACATCATGTCATCTAAGTGGTCCAGTAATAAACGTCAGCTCCCCCTTAAGAACAGTCCATGCATGAGATTAGGTTTTTTCTGGGTCCCTCTCTTGTGGTATGTCAGGCCTCGGGCCTCCAGGATCCTCACCCCCTGTGGTAGCCGAGATGTCCTGCAAAGGGAACAAAACACCTTTTCCTACGCCTCCCTAACTTATCATGTTCATCAATTGTTCTCTTTATTCAAACTTGGTTCAACCTATTATGTCTGGGACTCTTTAATCAAAAGCATGATCCTAATTATGTTTTGACTTATTAACTATTATTTATACATATTCTTCAACATTACTCATCTCAGTACTCATCATTTCAACACTCTTAAAACGTTGCTTTCACGTCCCTGCATATGTTTCCTGTTGCTCGCTCTATTCTCCCTTATCTAATCATCAACCTCCTGTACACAAAACTGTCGCTGCTGCAAGTGCCTCCACTCTGACCTAAAAGTCACCTTTCACAAAAAATCACAAGAAAATCATTATAAGCGCCTATTCTACTAAAAGATCAAAAAGAAAACAACCATTTTAATCAATTAAGTTTAAGCATATAAGCAATTACTCATGCGTAAATTTCATCAGAGCTAAACGCTGCCCAGAAACAACTCCTGTGTTAACACTAACTTCATTTTAAAACTCACATTTCCTGTGTCATAACCTATTGTTGATATAGCATCTTTATCTCATTTTGCTCCTCTGTAAACTAGAGTTAACTTCTACAGTGGCCTCTCTTGTTAATGGCCTGAATTGTATCAACAAGTTTCTCCTCTTTCAGCCAGATTCAGTTATAAGCTAAATGAATTTCAAGTTTATGGATTCTATGTGTTTGTAAGCATGTGCGCCCCTTTATGCTCCAAGTCTCCCCCAATATATCAACCAAGACGTCGCGCTCGGTGAAGCTTATAACCTTCAATAGACTGAGCCACAACTCTTTAATAAGCACAAAATGCAATGTGTAAAAATCATTTCTACGTATAAGCTCTCTCCTCTATCCTAAAAATAAATCTATGTAATATCTGTATGTGTAAGCCTACATTATAACCACTTCTTCTAGAAATCAAAAAGAAATCAAACATTTTCTACTCCTACAATCTTCACTAGTTTCCCCAAAGCATATCTTTTATTCCCACAGTTTCCGTTTAAGTCTTGTACACTGCTTCTTATATACACCGGCAATTTATCTTCTAAGCAGGATTCAGTTCACTTTAATCCTCTAACCTTAACATAAAATAACAATTTCTGCTTCAGTTTTACCATATCTAGATTATCAAAAAAAACCCAAAAGTCATAAAATGATCATAAAATGATCCTAAAACCTATTTCAAACCTTAAATTCCCCCTTTTTTGACACATATAATGTGTCAAACTAAAAATGCTTCACCCAAGCTTAGAAAATTAAAAAAGTTAGTCATCCCAACTTTGGTCCAGTCACACAAATCCACTCACACGCATTCACACCAGGTTTTTGCTGATACTGGAGACTCCCGCGCAAGTAATCAGATTCTCCAATCTCAGCAAAATGAGCTCATTCATTTGTCTTATTTTGTTTTAGGAAAATAGTTCTTTATGCTTTTGGACTGGATTGAATCGCTACAATCCTTTTAGACAGGGACTTACGACCTGATTAGGTCCCCACAGGTAGCCTTCTCCTCAGCCAGTTGTAATCTGGAAAGCCCACCTTATATTTGTTCTCCCGAGAATTTGTCAGCGCTGTTATTCACTGTTGCAGGCCTGCTTAGAACAAAATGAGAAAAAGAGAGCTGATTATTAGCTCATCAAAACACAAAACAAAATCACCTGACAGGTTTTCTCTAAGTGCACTGTTACAAAAATAATGGGGCCAATTCTAGACATGTCCATGTTTAATAAAACTCCCTCTATTAAAAAATAAAAAACAAAAACAACCCAAACCTAACTGACCGAATCAAAAACCTTAAACACACCAAAGTTTTGCCACCAGAGTCCTGGCACTCCCAGGTCAACTGACGTAATTTCACCTCCTCAATACGCCGAAAATCTTGTTAAAACCACACAATTTGCACACAATAATCTCCCCCTTTATGCACTTTAACATACTTAGATTCAGCATAAGATGTAAACCCAATACAACAACGTATCATCACTAAACTATAAATTTCCTATCCAAAGCTGCACTTCTGAACAGTCTGCTATGCTTCCTCTCCCGAAAATCTGTCACACACACACACACAGGAAGCTTCCTCATCACCACTCACTCCAGCTAATTTGCATACTTAGTCATATCTTAAAAAGTTGCCGTAACAAGAGAAATACCTGTTTAAACATTACCACATTATTGAATTACTTTCATTTTCTTTCAATACTAATCACTTGCTTTGATCAATCAATACAAGAGCACTCCCAAGTCACTCTTATAAAAACTACTTTAATCCCTTTTCTTTTCCATAACTCACTCCCTCTGTCATATAACTTCTTTGAGTTATTCCTCATCTTCAAGCTCTAAGTGTATTTTATTAACCATTCACACCATTTTAACACTCATACAAGTAGCAAGCTGATTTTCATTGCATATGTTTATGTTCTTAGCCAGGTTTAACCAAAATCTATGCATTAATCTTCATGAGCTTGTCCTCGTAAGGTTAATGCATTTTCTGCTTGTGTATGTGATTTTGCATATGTTGCTTTTTGCAGTGTTTCAGACTCCTTCACAATTCTCCACTTAAGCAGTCAGTTTTCTCTTCCCCAAATTTGCTAACCCAAATTTTGATTTCCCACCTGAAATAACAGCATCCCTTGTCCTCAGCCATAGGTCAGGGCTTGCTTGTGAGGTTCAGGGACACATGGCGCCGTGAAGAATTCAACCAGAAACTTGCCTTAACATGTCCAGTGATGTTAACCTAGAACTTTCTTCCGACCGCTGCATGTGGAAAATTGATCCAGGTCTGCTTTGCCCCTGAAAATAACACAACTGAGACATTTCCATTATTATCATCAGTGCTTAAACTACCCGTTTTTTCTCTCTCTGGTCAGAAATGCCAACTTATGTCATGTATGTAAGCATGTTCTTCATTTCATATGTATTCATGTTCAGTGAGTGTAAGCTGTTTCTTCATTGCATTTCATGTTATATGATCATGTTAATGAAGTGTAAGCTGCTTCTTCATTGCATATGTATGTTATCGTCAGGTTTAATTCATGCATCTTTTCACTGAGTTCTGCATTCAAACTATCTCACTTCTGATTCTTTCCAAAAATAATTTCACATGTAACAATTTGTGTATGTGTGTTTTCTATAGAGATGGCACGATACCACTTTTTTATGTCCGATACCGATATCATAAATTTGGATATCTGCCGATACCGATATGAATCCGATATAGTGTGTTTTTTAATCAATAAAACATTTTTTTTAATATCTTGCTGCATTTTGTATAAGTTTATACTCAAGTTTAAATAAATAACAACACTAAAGCTATTCTGTTATACCTGTATGTAAAAAATACACTGCGCCCAAAATATTTCATAGTTCAGCAAAACTGATCAATCTAATAAACTTAAACCTGCTCCATCCTCCCTATTCTGGTATTTTAAAGAGTACTTAGCAGAAATATCAAGCAACCTAACTAATAGGGTTGCAAACTCCCAGCAAAAAAAAAAATAGGGAACCACCCCCCACCCTCCAGCTCATGATGCTTAATCGATGTAATCAAATTTAATTTGATGCAGGGGGAAAAATGCACAGAAAGAAATTATTTTTCAAGAATAATTAAATAGATTCAACATCTTTCTTCAACAGAATTGCAGACTGCACAGATGGTATCTTCCCAAAGGAAAAAGTAGTATAGCTTACTAGGGTATATTAGACTTAACAGTTACTATATACAGTAATGGACTTCTATATATTTTACATCAGATTAAAACTTTGGGTGTAAGAGTCAGATAATTATTTATTAAAAGCTAGATATTTTAAATGAGAACAAGAAAGAAAAGTATGTCTTTGTGCCCCCTTTTCCCTGTTCATGCCCTATCGGCCCCCCTGGCTAAACTTTGCTAGATCCGCCCCTGCACAGTTACCAGCCGTCAGCTACGTAGAAAAAGATCCTGGTGTAGAAAGTAATATTAAATAAATTCTAACAACAGCTTATCAAGCTTAAACGTGCTGCTGTTGTTCAGCCGCTGGTTTCCTCTTTCTGGTGAGAAGTGGGCCAAAAACTAAGAAGAGAGACGGACTTGCGACAGAAAAGCCGATCAGCTGATCATTGATCAGTTTCAGATTGAAGTAGCAGCAAGAGAGAGAGAGAGAGAGAGGCAGTCGCTCCATATATCTGTTGCTAAGCTTAAGGTGGGAATGCTTTACAAACATTCAGAGATGAACTTACACACTTGCTTTACTTCTCTCTGGGAAAACTTCCTCGGAGATGAAATGCTGGTTTGCTAGCAAGGCTGCAAATACACACAGCGGCTCTATCACGTGACGCATACTGCTGCAACGTGCTACGGTTATGAGCCGAGTTACGCCGTGTAGCAAGCTTTGTGAGGTGCTTTTTGATATTTAATGGATCGGATTACATTTTTTATTTCTCGCCGATATCCGATCCAATAATTTGGGTCAGTATCGGACCGATACCGATACGTAATATCGGATCGGTCCATCTCTAGTTTTCTATTTTCTGTTTACCTCTTTGTTGTGATCTAGGGGACATCTCTAAACCATCATGAGTTCAGGCTTCAATTTCAACCCAATTATACCCTGTATTCTCGCAGTCGAACTTGTCTGGGCTTCACCTCTCACTCGACTCCGTCCTCTTTTCACAGTGTCCTGTGTTGTCTTGAAATCTCCAGCAACTTTAGTCCCAAGTCAACTGCTTGCTTCTTCTCTGTTTCTTCTCCGTTGATCTTTTCAGTTGTCTCTTTCAAGATTGCTCCAAGCATGGCAAATCTGAAAATCAGTGTCCAGTGCTTTCCCACAGTTCTTTAGCCCACTGTTCAACTGCCCAGCCTGTAATTCAGAGTACATGTTGCATCACGTGCTTTCTTACATGCTGCTGCTGGTGTCGTCAGTCGTTGTCAGTCTTAATGGTTCAGTTGCACTGTCTTTTGCCTGCTGTTAATTCTTCAAGTCCACGATGTTCTGTCGGTCTTCATCAGGAGATTAACTGTCCTTTGAGCTTCTTCTCAGGATGGGGACAAAGTGAGAGGTCAAGCTGTAAAATTTGAAGCCAAAACCTGGCCTGTTTTTCTCCCAATTCTGTTAATCTATGGTTTTGCCGCTGTACTCAAGATTCCAGGTTGAGAGAAGTCCACCTCTTTTACGCGCTAAAGCATACAATTAATATCCTTTTCATTTCTTTTCTTAAAACCTCCATTTGCTTCATCTGCCTAGAGTTTAACTCGTCTGTTTCTCTCTCTGGGTGCTCCCTTGTCACAGTCAGTTCCTTTTATGGGCATGCAGTTCCTGTCACACACACATCTGCTATTTTCTCTCACACTTCCACTTTTTCACTCACTCTACTATCCACTTGCTTTTCTTGCTTATTATTTTTGTACAAATCGCACCCAATCACTCAAACCTGCTTCTCACAGCATTCACACTCTTAAACTGTGACAGAAGTTGAGGAATATAACTCAAAATACGCTTTCCTAAGAGTATTTTAGACATGCCTTTCATAATTCAGAAAGAGCAAGTCAAAAAAATTGAAACCTCTATTAATTCTCACAGCACACACAAGAAATTAAAAAAAATAAAACACACCAGCATTTATTGCTGAAGAAAGGTTACTACTGAAAGTAATATGTTAGTCTTAAGTATATACAATGCACTCAATCTATTTATATATATATCCAAACTCAGTCACAGATCACACATTCACAGCAATCCATTCAAACTCTATTTATACTCTCGTAATGAGCAAAACCAGCATCTTAGTTACAGGCATTTAGCAATATTTGCAAACAATAGTTATAAAGCTCAATAACACTCTAAACCAAAAGCAACAATCTCCATGCGCGTCACCGCTCCTCATTTGCATTCACACACACACCGTCTAAAAATAGAAGTCAGCAGGCAGTGCACTGTTGACCCAGAAACTCCTTTCACACTAAGATCCATTATTTTATATACACAGACGTCTTATATTTACAACTGCACAGATTTTTAGGCCTTTTAGCACCTACACAATTTCGGAAAATTTAACCTAACCGCCCAGCGGATAAACTCTTATAAGTTTTTTGCGACCACTTCTCCAGTCTCAGACTCGAACTGTTTCTGGCCTAATCTCTAACATCCCTAACTCAATTTAAAAGCGTCAACCAACCCAAACTTTGCCTGAAGCTCTATTTTTGGCCTTTCACAGCCAAGGCTTCCCCAAAGTTTTAAGTTAAAGTTACACGCCCGAAGTCCAACTTCTGCTGGCCAAAAAAGCGCAGACTACCGTTCCAAACGGTAAAGTGGTGCAACCACTAGTTATTCTGGAGTGCCCCAAGCTCCACAGTGACCAACTGACTATCCCTCTAAGAGGACAAGGCCTAGGAGTCCCTGGCCTTGGCAAGCGTTACCTCTGAGCACTGCGCCTCCTAGTGGACTCGAACCACCGTCCTCAAGTAATTTATAATACTTTAAACAACAGTCCACACCCAAAAAAGTGTAAGACTGAAGCAGGTCCAACCTGTCTGACCAATTTGGGACTCGAACCCATAAATGACCAAATTCCCTAAATCCTACGTGAGACTCGAACTCACTTTCACTGTTTTCCTTTTCCTTGGGACTCGAACCCATAAAATTCCTTAAATCCTAGTGAGACTCGAACTCACTTTTACTTATAGACCTTCACCAAAATCAAAACAGACATTCACCAGTAATTTCAGTGAGTAGACTTTAATTCTTCCATGTCCAATTTGGCACGCTTTGGAAATCATTCAACAGGTAGTGCCTTACCTTTGGATAAGCCGGCTTATGCCCACTCACTTTGACCACTGATATTCATGCCTGCCCGTCTGACCACCTCGGATCCCGGATTTCTCCATCTACACCTCCAACTCACTCTCCCTCCTCAAATCCCGGACGAGCCCCCAAAATGTTAAGGTTCAATATTGAGGAGGGGTAGAGGAGGTAATCTACTTCCATAATAACAACACTGGTCCGGCCGGGTGGAGTCAAACGATGATTTTAATGCACACGCGTGGGAAGACCGCCCGCTGTACGCAGACAGCGCCGATCCCCAACTTACAGAGCATAAGCAGGTGTTTTATACCTTTCAGGGCTTAAATTTACTGACGCCTCTTGACGTCACTCAGATACAGTTCATACATAGGATTCAAAACCACAATGACTTAATACAGTTTAAAATAACATTGTCTCCGTCTCCACAACAGATGCTTCCTGCCATCTGACTTTCACTTCCCGTCTGGAAAACCAAACTGTTCCTCTTTTTGCAGAGACAATTTTAGAGTTACAAGCAAACATGATTAACCTCTCACCTATACATGAGATAAAGTCTACTGTGTGTTTGTGTCAGCATGAACTGCACTCAGTTTCATCTTGTAACCTTTTCCACCAGACAGAAGGCCAGCACATACACATTTAAGATTATAACAAGCATTCAAAAGCATTTAAGATTATAGATTCAACTCAACAGTTTAAAATGGTTATAACTGCACCTGTAATAAAGGCTAATTGGGTACCAATATGTTTAAACATCTGAATACAATATCAATACTGTAGATTATGTTATTAATGCAATGGTAATGAGGATGATGATTAACAATAGCAGTAAAGTATATTTCTAATCCCCCACACCCGCTTGAAGCTGACGCTCCGGCGCGTGTGTCAAAAACACCAACACACCGCTTCAGAAGCACTCTGTCGATGCTCGATTCGTTTGGCCACAGTCACGTGATCAGTGACGTCCAATTGTGAATTGTGAATTCCACTCTGCAGAGTGGGCAATCATAATGAAGCAATTCAGTTTTTTGTAGATTCAAGCTGCTCTTCATATTTTTGACCAGCAGATGTCACCACAGAGGACTGTGTTAAAAAGCTTCCAGTAATGAATCGTTTTTCAACACAAGCTTCAGAAAGCTTTGTTTGGCCATCACTACTATAAATACACACAGAGGGAAACGAGGAAACTGCACACAGGAGGGGGACACAGCTGAGCCTAATGAATCTGACGAGACGGGTCATTCATGTACTGTACATGATGCGGGTAGATGCTGTACGTTTATGGGCTGCAGGAGAGACACAGATTTGTGCAGCTGAGGTTGTTTGGGGTGCCTGCGTGCTCGCCTGCTGGGCCTGAGCGAGCCTCTCCACATCTGTGGCCCGGCGGTCTCTTCTCTTGCTGAGGATCTTAACGTAGTTTGCTGGGACGAGCCGGTGGTCTCACCGTCCACGCTGGCCAGGAGCCAGCCACGCACACGGGGCTGTAGCTCTAAACACGAGGGAGATAGTTGTAAACATGGGGCACGCTCACACAAAAGAAGAGCACTCATCTGTTATTTCTAAGATAAGGAAAACAAAAATAGAAGGTTTTGGGTCAAAGCACTCAGAATCAAATGTCCCGCAGCCAGTAAAAAGCTCATCACCTTTAGGAGCGAGGTTGAGCATCTCTCCAGCTTGCATAGAAAGCTCCTCCTGAGAAGCAGCTGTAAAGTCATATTCTCCTCTGGCCACCACGTGGTCGTCCTCCTCGCTCGCCCAGTTAGTGTCTAAACCAAGCAAGGAAACTGAATGAAAGACATTCATCATTTTAACTGGTCTTAACCAAAAACAAGTCCTTCTGCTTTTCCTTACACTTGTAAAGTAACTAATGGCATATGGAGCTATGGTACCCAATTTATTTGCCACTGAGTTACAAAAAGGCACATATGATGTCATACAAGCAGACTCATCTTTACACGTGTACTGCAGCCCTGAACATTACCAGCTTCAGATTCTATTATCAAACTTTGCAACAGCAGCCTTAATTACTTTGAACTCAAAACAATTAGCACCTGCAGCCACTGTCCTGTGTTGAGTACACCTCTCAAAACAACTAAATGTACTCATATGAATATGTGAGTGCTTGCTGTTCCATCTCTTCAGCCTGCTGCACAAACCTGCTGGGGGGACGTCCTCAAGGTGAGGTGTGTGTCTGTATCCTCCCAGGCTGTAGCCGCCACCGTAGCTGTAGCTGTAAGGCCTGTAGCCACCACAGATGGAGCTCCCATAGGGGCTGTAAGAGGGGAGAAGGAGCTGTTGGATGGACAGTAGGACTGCTGGACCTTATGAGGGGGCACCAGGGGCGCCATCCTGGGCAGGACAGAAGGGCTAGCAGGGGTAGAGGAGCCTGTAGCTAATCCTAAATGTGTAGATCTGTTTGGTGACAACATAAAGATAGAATATCAGTAAAATCCACCCATAATTCATTGCAACATTAATTGAGCAAAGCATTAGTTCAGAAACGTCATGGAGTCAAGCTAAACTACAAACTGAATGAACAGCTCATAGAGTGGCTCTCTTCCACAGCGTGTCCTATGTCCTTTCTCCCTCCCCTCAACCCCAACCAGTCCTCAGAGGCTGCCCCTCCCTATACCTGCTTCTACTGGAAGTTTCTTCCAGTTAAAATGGTGTTTTTCCTTCCCACAGTCACCAAGTGCTCGCTCAAAAGGGCTTGTTTTGATCATTTCGTTTTCTCTATATTACAATAGGGCCTCCACCTTGCAGTATAAAGTGTCTTGAGGTGACTGTTGTTGTGATTAACGCTATATAAATAAACTGAAATTGAATGGAGTCAACTCTTCCTCCTGCCTCATCTCCAGCTCTGCTACTCTTCATCTGTACAGACGGTGGAAACACACAATAAATTCACCATCAACCAGCAGCTAGCGGCAACTTTTAGCATGGGATGTTTTCTCACATGAGCTGACGTTATGAACCAGTCAACACACCTTAAATATCCTTAAATATCATTATCACAGCTCTGATTGTTCAGCTTCTCCAATCTGATGACCATATTCTCTTAACCTTAAAAAGATATGTTGATATGTCCAAAAAAGATAAAGATGTGTCAGATTTAATTCCATTTCCTCACTTAAAGTGGAAAAAAGTGTCAGGGTGGGGGGACTGATTGAACTGTGATTGTGGAATTTGCCTCACACAGGTGCGTTCACTGTTGCTTGTTTGAGAATACTGCTGTATATATACAAATGCTGACTGCATAAACAAACTGTTGTACATATATTTTTAGAATTATCTGAATATATTAAGAAAAAGACAATAAAAAACAATGACTTGCAGCATCAAGCGGAGGACTTTAATCTTCTCTTGTTTACGAGTTTGGGGACAGGTGAGCAGAGGACTGACAGATGAAAAACACGAGCTTTCTCTAAGGGTGTTGCCTCTCCCTTAAAGACAGGCTGAGGAGTTCAGTTACTCAAAAGGGGCTCAGAGTAGAGCTGCTATTCCTACACGTTGAAGAGAGGCTGATGAGAAAAGGAGAAAGAGGCCCAGGGCAGACCTAGGACACTCTGGAGAGGCTATATCTCTCAGCTGGCCTGAGGATGTCTTGGTGTTATCCCAGAAGAAGTGGAGGAGGTGGCTGGGGAGAGGGAGATGTGGGCTTCTCTGCTTAGGCTGCTGCCCGGGTAAACCAGTCCTTGATAAGCAGAAGAAAATGGATGGATAACAATAATAAGCAGAAGAAGCTAAAAGACACAAATTTAAAATAAAACATTATTAGTTATGAATTGAATGATATAATTATTCAGCTATATAATAACTCAGCTTATAAATATATATGTAGGCATTTTTTGAAGAAAATTATCGGGCAAAGGAACTGAGTTTGTTGGCAAACAGCAGCTACATTTTCTTCTGAACTGACAGTTAGCAAGTACAGAACAAACAGAAATGCAATGAAAATATTTCTGCGGCTTTTATTAATTTCACTTATTAACCAGAACTGCACAAAACTAACAAAAACGCTCAATTAACAGAAGAGAGAGAAATCTAGCGAGACACACTGACTAGGACACGGCCTCAGAGGAACAAACTAGCAGTCAGCCACTTGTACGGCTGTGCAGATAAATAATTAGTTGCTTTTTTATTCCTGGGACTTCTGATTCTCTCCAAATACACAGGGAAGTACCTGATGCAGCTAGTTTTGGGTACTACCATCACCAAGCATTTAAAAAATCTATTAGAGGATAATAAAGTGTTTTCACCAACCAGAAGAAAAACATATTTTAGCGTATAAAATAGCAGTCTCTTCCAAACAAGTCCTTTAGCATGCTGATGTTAAAAAAGATCATGTAGAGTAAGACAGGCATAGAGAACAGCACTGACTGGGAGAGGCTTTGAACAGATGACATACTCAGATCAATTCAACATAAAAGACTTTAACAATGCACAAGCATCTATCAAAAACCTCTTTAATCTATCATCTGTGATATTATTATATACAATTATAATGTATTGTTCATCTCCCTTAAATAAACAGGCAGCCTTCAGGTATGAAATATTCATTTGTCTACTGTTTCAGTGGCTGATAGTGCCCCACAGGCCTCAATGTGAGTTTGAAGCCATTATAATCTTCAAGTTGTTTAACGATAAACAGATTTTGAATGAAAGCCACGGAACTTCGGTAGCACAAAAAAGTCTATATTCTTTGTGTCCATATGGATCAGTCATATTACCATTATTTCCCCCTAAGGTTGCCAAAAGCACCACGTTAATACTTGAAAAAACTGCAGCAATACACCAAAATAGAATCAATATTCTGTTTACTTGGTGACAACGCTGCTTTTAGCCTTCAATCAGAAAGCTTGAGTTGGCTAGTTACCCAGATAGCAAGGAAACATTGAAACAACGTTGAGTCAATATCAGGCGACGTCATTGAATCAACGTTGAAGTGTGACGTTGACCTAACGTCACTCTTGCACCCTTTTTTAATGTTGAAACAACGTCAGGTTTTGATGTTGAATCAATGTTGAAACCTGACATTGAAACAATGTCAGATTCTGATATTGAAACACTGTTGAGCTATGGTGTTGATTTTCCACCTCTTTCGCACAGTTGCTTTTTATTAAAACAACAGTTAAATCATGACTGGAAATCTACCTTTCTTTATAGGTATTTTAACCAATACTAAACTACTGCATGTTTCCATCAATACTTAAACCACCTAAACACATAATTGTACTTATTCCTCAAATTGGACACCCTTTATAAAAAAAACAACAACAAATGTCTCACAATGTATCATGTCAATATTAATATCCTAAAATAAGAAAGCATTGCATGTGATGTAACAGAGAAAAAAAAGAAACAAAAAAAGGTCAATAGGCATGTTTCGTTTGCTAAATACTTTATTAAAAGACAGTTTCCTATTTACATTTATATGTTTCACAGAAGTTTGTAATTTTTTACTCTGGGATGGGATGCATGATGTGCGTCCTGCACCACCCATACCCATACGATCTGGGGCGTATCGGAGCCATTTCTGCACTGCTTGTGCAAAGACAAACTCGGACATAGAGTTTGCCCCTAACTGCTGCGTCAGGCCATCCAGGAAAAAAATACACACACACAAACAAAAAAAGTGAATTAGAGCACATGAATAAGCTCTTGTTAACTGTCTTCAGCGGGGAGAAAGTATGTAAACTCCTAGGCTGATAAACATGAAAGTCACCAGGCGTAAATCTGCAAACTGCCGCATTTGATTCCCAAAGAGCTATGAGCGGAAAAAGTGATAAGTCTTAGCATGGTGTGCCGTGTATCCTTTAAAACAAAATAAACATGGGGTCCTCGGGCTGTACAACTACAACCCGAGGTCTAAACAAGCCAAAGACCAAAGACTCCATCTCCAGATTAACCGGACATGAAAGTCTTGTTATTAAGAAAGACAAAGTAATATAGCAAAAAAACTGTAAAACTTACCACCATATATGCATTTGCAGAGCGCTGTATCTTTAAATGCCATTTTTTGCTTTGTCTGGTCCTTGGTTTTTTTCCCTGCCCAGTTGAGTACCGAGGCCAGCTCGTTTGTAATGGCATAAGCCATTACATGGCGGACTCGCACCTCCAGTGTGGTCCCTCCAATCAAGGCAAAGCGTCTCACCTATAGACACATTTTAAGAGATGGAATTAGCGTGTCTCATGTCTTAAATGTGTATGCAAGTGCTTGTGTGTTTAATCAACAGGCCGTTGTTATGTATTTAAATCACATCTGACAGCTATTACACTTTATAGTTACAAAGTGTACATAACCTTTATATACTTACCATTGTCTTATTTGCCTCTTATGATTGAAGAGCTGCCTCTGCATTGTTTAGCTCCTCAATGTTGTGCAAGGGCAAATCCAGAGGCAGTACCCCAGCATCTACCGATTCACTGCAGCAGGGATGGCGGATGGCTCTGACCTCCTCACGGAGTTTGTTAACAGCTGTTGTCAGGTCTGACAGCATAGCTAATATCTTTTGTGAGGTCGCATCTGTTTAAAAAAACAATTCCAGAAAGATTAATGGCTTAAGCAGTGAGAGGCGAAAAACTAATAAATAAATAATAAAACGCAGTTTACGTGTGGACAAAAGGTGCAAACGCAAGGTAGGTGAGCGTGCAACGTAAAGTTAGGTGAGCGTGCAACGTAAAGTTAGGTGAGCGTGCAACGTAAAGTTTGAATTGAGTGCGAATCGAAGCGGGTGCTCTCCAATCATTAAAAGTAACAAAGTCATTGAACACATTTATACAGTTACCTTTACGTTTATCAATCATATATCACAGATTTACAATTTTTTGTAGTACTATGCTAAAAAGCAACTACAGAGCGAAAGTCTGGGTCAAGCGCCGAGGCGACGGCAAGAACAAAGGAACCCTCGAAGCGTTAAAGCTAGCTTTGTAAGGGAATATAACGGAAAAGTATGAAACGAAAATGTTTTCTTTGTTGACTTTGTTCGCAGTGCAATTTATTTGTTGCCGGATTGTAAGATGAAAATAGACACAATTTCGGGCTCCCACATTTTGTCCGAAACTTTACATTAACAAGTTTGTTTGTTTTTTACTGTTATTCAAATGCAACCGTGGAAATAACGAATAGAACAAAAGTCATTCATTCTTACCTTATATTAATCGTGGTGCAGGCCAGTGCAGTGCATGAACTGATGCCTTCTCCGGTCAATTCCGCTGAGAGTAAATCTAATGTCCCGCTCTACTGTACAAGACAATGGTTACCTGAAGGGATGTACCACTGTGAGAGGGGGGGCTATGGAATAGTCCAAGTGGTAGCAGCTTTAATTTCCCGCTGAACCATAAATCAATGGTTTTTCAACGTGATTGTTGTCACCTTCTCAACTATAAATAGATCAACAATCAACGATGACAGAACAACACTGACACACTGACATTGAAATAACACTGACATTGAAATAATAATCAATGTTATTTCAATGTCAGTGTCAGGTTTCATCAGTATTTCAATGTTGTTTCAACATTGGTTTTGTGTTGACATTTCAAGCCTGACGATTCTGATGGTTCAGATGGAAAATCAACATCTGTTCAATGTCTCCTTGCTATCTGGGTAAGCATCGGGCTAACGTTTAAAGCTTTCACTTTGGGGAAGTAACTCGCATTACTGCTACTGCTGTGTAATCTTGGTTAAATTCACAGCATATTCCAGAAATTACCCTGCAATAACTAACTGTTAGAATAGCGGAACCGTATTGCATCACACTGAGTGCATTTCAATCATTTATCCCGCGAGTTTGCTAGCTAGCAAAATAATAAAAACGATTTTAAAAATTAGCATGTGTAACGTACACACTGGAGAAAATGATTTACTAGGACTTACGCAAACTCCTCCACAGTGAAAACGTACAAATCCTTCTTGCAGACTCCTTCTTGTATTTTTCGTTTTCCAGCAAACACTCATTAAAACGGCCTCCAGGCACGTTAGTGCGCTCACCCCCGACTTTTCGGGGAGGGGGTGGGGTGTCACACATTGAAACAGACTGACGTGCAGAGGTACAAGGCAGCCCAGGCAGAGAAATGTTGCTTTTAGACTTTGCCATTTTATTTCTCTATCTGATAAGAAAACTATTCAATCAGATAGTTATTTGTGGTGAATGAAATACAGTTTCAAGACGTTTTAAGCACCAAATCCGAAATAGAAGCACTACAATATATCCAAGATTTTTCAAGGATTTCAAGCACCCGTACGAAACCTGCATATGCAGTTGATGATTGTTAAAATAAAATAGAACATTTTCATCAATTTCTTGTTTGCTTCGGAATCTACGACATGGCTATATACAGAAAAGCTCGACATGTTATGCAAAAGAAAAAAAATACACGAACAAAAATTCTCGTAATTGTCATTTTCGTAATTTCAAAATTCTCCAAAACTAACATTTTCTTTGATTGACTCATATTAAATTGCCTACGGTCAAATTTAGTGTGAACAATATTACACAAACAAACATGTGTGTGTGCGCCTGCGCATACATTAGAATCACTTTGATCCCTTGTGACGCGGTAGCTTTGCTTCGATCCTTCATGACGTGGTAGCTTTGCTTTGATCCCAAAACCCATAATACGAGCGCTCACCCATTATACTTTATGGCATAACGGACGTTGACCTGACACCAACCCAAACCCTTTCCAGATGTTTTCAGAGCATTTTACAAAAGAAACCAAAACAAGTTCAGTTTTGTTTCTAACCAATTCACAGAGCAAACAGACAGATCGTGGCTATTAAAGTCAACAAGAGCAACCCTGAAATTCTGCAACAGGCAAAACTGACCAAAGAACAATTTCAATACGAGACAGATTATCAATCCAAGGAAACTGGATATATAAAACCTAAGCGTTTCAATGACCTCGAACAACTACTGAAGGTTAGGCCAGCACCTGAAAATGGTCAACCATTATTTGTTAGTCTAATCAAACAGATGTTGGCCATGTTTCTGAGGTCGGTTTTCTCCTTTTTTATGTTGTTCTTTCAGTTTTTCTCCTGAGATGAGGTATGAAGTGTCTGTGGTGCAGCTGATCTGGTCTGTCTCGAGACAGTCCAGGCTGCACTCACCTGCAACAGGTGGAGACTCACCAGAACATTCAGACCTCACAAATTTTGTCTTTCTCAACTCTTCTATAAAGGGTTTCTCTCAGGAGGGGAAGGCAGTGAGGCCTGGAGGAGGTCCACCCCATCACGAGGGCTGGCTAGGCTTTCGCAGCCTGTGTGAGTGTATGTGTCTGCACGACCGTGTTTATTGTTTTATATATTTCAAAAAGACGCATGTCCTCACATCTGCAGTTTCTTTGGTGGATCTGGTCTTGTCTGTCTTGAGACAGTCCAGGCAGCATCCACCTGTAACAGGTGGAGACTCACCAGGACATTCAGATCTCACAAGTTTTGTGTTTCTCAACTCTTCTGTTGAGGGTTTCTCTGAGAAGAGGAGTGCAGTGAGGCCTGGTGGAGGTCCACCGATATAAAGGGTGGCCATGTGTGTGTATCTGTTAATGTCTGGATGTGTGCAGACTTATGTGCCTTAGTTTGTGTATGCGTGGAGATCTGAGGTTGGCTGGTAGAGTGGACCTCTGCACATAATGACAACTGTGTGCAAACATTACCATGTTTGGATTTCTAGGAATTTGGTTTCTTTGGGGGACAACTGCTTAGTGCGATTCAAAGTATGACAACTGCTTAGCGCGTGTGAGAGTATGACAACTGCTCAGTGCGTGTGAGAGTATGACAACTGACTCTAAGCCAATACAGTCCCTCTGGTCCACTTCACGTCGTCCTCCACAGAACCCCGACAGGGCTGCTGACCCCAGTGTTTTAGCCACCCTTCCCAGGTCGGCTAACACCTCTGTCCCCTGACAACTCCGATGTCAACTTCGGCCTCCTTAACATCCGCTCGCTTACGAGCAAGGGTCATCTAATTCGGGATCTACTCACAAATCGTAAGTTTGACTTTTTCTGTTTGACCGAGACGTGGCAACAGCCCAGTGACTTTTCGCCGCTCAACGACTCTACCCCCCCGGGGTTTGTTTATACCTGCCAACCTCGTAAGTCCGGCCGTGGTGGAGGTCTCGCGGTAATCTATCGCGAGAACTGGAAAGTCACACCGTTGTCTGTACCTGTCTACAGTTCCTTTGAATCCATTGTCTGTCAACTCTCAGGACCTGTTCCAACTGTCATAGCTGTTATTTACTGCCCCCCCAAAGTCTTCATAAGTGACTTTGTTGATCTCCTGACTCACATAACTACTGTTTCCCCTAATATAATACTTCTGGGAGACTTTAATATTCATATGGATAACAGTGATCATCCACTCACCAAAGACTTCTCATCCTTCCTCGATAGTTTTGGCTTTAAACAACACATAAACTTTCCTACTCATACTAAGGGCCATACTTTGGACCTAGTTTGTTGCTCTGGACTTACTCCTTTCAACTGCAAAGCTGATGAACTGCTAATTTCTGACCACTTGCTTCTTTCTTTCAATATCAAAATGACCTTTTCTATAACCAAGAACCTTCGTACCATCTCTTTTCGGGATATTAAGAAAATCAATCGTGATACTCTTTCTTTTGCTTTCTCTAGTCATTTGCATTTTCATAACCTGCTTACCCAAGAGGACTTAGTTTCCTATTATAACTCTAGTCTCAATAGTATTTTAAACTCTGTTGCCCCACTCAAAACCAAATCTATATCATTCTCTCAGTCAGCACCCTGGTTTACAGCTGAACTCAGGCTCCTGAAAGCAAAAGGACGACGACTTGAACGCCTTTATAAGAAAACTGGTCTGAATATCCACAAGGAAATGTTTAATAATCATATTATGTGTTATAAGGAGTGTATTAATCAAACAAAATCTGCTTACTACTCCACCATTATCTGTTCAAATGATGACTCAACCAAGATACTGTTTTCACTGTTCAACTCTTCTTTCAGGTCACCAGATTTTTTACCTGCTCACCTTTACTCGTCCTCCTTTTGTGATTCTTTAATGTTATTTTTCATTGAGAAAATTCACAAAATACACCAAGATCTGTTTTCCGAGGTTCCATCTAGCTCTTCCTGTGTAATTCCTCTCCCATCACACTGTTTTTCTGCTTTCCAGCTCCCCTCGGTTACTGATATTTCAGATTTCATCTGTAAGTCAAAACCTTCTACATGTCAGCTAGACCCCATTCCTACAGTTTTAGTTAAGGCATGTCTACCTTCTTTGCTTCCCCTCATATCTGCCATCATCTGCTCTTCACTTACCACTGGAACTGTTCCTTGTTCCCTCAAAATTGCCGCCATCACCCCAATATTGAAAAAAACTGGTCTAGATCCCAATAATTTTGAGAATTTTCGGCCTATTTCCAATCTACCATTTCTTTCAAAAATTCTTGAGAAAATCGTTGCCACACAACTCCACTCACATTTAACTAATAATAATCTGTATGAACAGTTCCAGTCTGGTTTTCGCCCCTCCCATAACACTGAAACAGCACTTATAAATATTACCAATGATCTTCTTATGGCAGCTGACTCCGGTTTACTTTCCATTCTTATTCTCCTCGATCTGAGTGCTGCTTTCGACACTATTTCTCACTCCATTCTTCTCAGTAGGCTAGCCTCCATCGGTCTCTCCCATACTCCACTAGCCTGGTTTAATTCATACCTGTCTGATCGCACTCAGTTAATTCAACTCAAATCCTTTACTTCTCAGCCCTTTCCTCTGACCACTGGCGTGCCCCAGGGATCTGTCCTGGGGCCCCTTCGTTTCATTATCTACCTTCTTCCGCTTGGACACATTTTCTGTAAATACAATATCAATTTCCACTGTTATGCCGATGACACCCAGCTTTATCTGTCCACTAAACCTGATTCTGTTCTTCCCCCATCCTCCCTCACCCTCTGCTTAGCTGAACTAAATTCATGGTTCTCTTCTAATTTTCTCAAACTCAATAGTAACTAGAAAAAGTTGCATTTCCTGCGAAAATGCAGTGTGAATGCCTCGTATTGGAATCTGCTGAAAAAAAGCTCAAAAAGCATAATTATCTGCTGAAAAGAGGTGTAGAAGCAGAAGTGCTTGCTGAAGATGGCTGTATGTGTAAGGATACACTGGAGAGTGTCAAGAAAGCAGAGAGTATGCAAGCAAGGAACATGTGTGGCAACTGTCACAGGTAGGATTCGAACCTCAGCCACCGGGTCTCACGGCAGCTGCTCAACCCTCTGAGCCAAATGAGTTCAGGTCACAAACAAAGATATAATGAGAGGAAAAATGTGCACTGTGGAGCAGAAGCTGAAATTAGCAGAAAAGAGGTGAAGAGGAAGAAATCTGTTGTGAAATGAGGTAAAGAAACTGAAATTTGTGCTTAAAACAAGTAAAAAAGCTGAACTCTGAAATCCTGCTAAAATAGCAGAAGAGGCTGATATTTTCCAGCTACTCATTGAGCCAAACTGGTTCTCACGTATCTGAAAAAAGCTAAAAGAGGTGAAGAAACTGAAATTTGTGCTTAAAACAAGTGAAAAAGCTGAACTCTGAAATTCTTCTGAAAGTGCAGAAGAGGCTGACATTTTTCAGCTACTCATTGAGCCAAACTGGTTCTCACGTAACTGAAAAAAGGTGAAAAAGCTTAAAATTCTAATAAAAACAGCAGAAGAGGCTGAGATTTGTGCTGATAAGAGGTGAAAATGCTGAACCAATCAGAGGTACTGCTTCTGTCTGCTTCATCAGGCTGTGTACTTGTATGTATTTCTGCCATGGAGCGTTAACAAGAATCTGAGGTTCATATTAGAAAAGCTGCCAAAATCATAAAACGTTGCAGAATTGTAATAAATTATCAATATGAATTACAGGTCTGTGATAGTGTATCAATTTGTAGTGAAAAAAAAATGTTGAACAAGGTGGAATCGAACCCACGAACTTTGGTCTGAAGATCCGTTTCATTACCAATCACGCCACTGGCAAAGAGAATTAGCACCTGATTGATGAGCAGTCAGAATTAGATTGCGGTGAGAGGCGAAAAACGCAGTTTTTTGGAGTTACAAAACGTCGTGTAACTCAAAAACTAGGTGGGATAGTGGGTGTCAGAGTATGTCAACTGCTCAGTGCGTGTGAGAGTATGTCAACTGCTCAGTGCGTGTGAGAGCATGACAACTAGGGATGGGTATCGAAAACTGGTTCTTGTTGAGAACCGGTTCCCCCTGTTTCAATTCCTTGGAATTGTTTGCCATTTTTGCAAACATTCCCTTATCGATTCCAGTCGCCCCGAATGATGTCACCATGTTGCGGAGCGTCATTTACCTGGCAGGAAACACGGCGCCTAAGCGGCTCAAACATTCAAAAGTTTGGTTATACTTTACGAGAACGGATGACAACAGGGCAACTTGCAATACTTGCAAAGTAGATATTTCATTTAAGGGAGGAAACACTACGAATATGCAAAAGCATTTGCTCACAAAACACGCGATGACCTTAAATGAATGTCGTGTTTTTAATTCCGCTCCGGACTCGTGAATCTCAACCCAGCAGCAGCAGTAACGTTTGCACGTCCTCTCCCGTTAATGCAGCAACTGCTGCGTGTGTGTGTGTGTGAGCTGACACACACACACACACACTCTCACACACGTTCTTGCACATGCATACACATGCACACGTGCATACACGTGCACACACATACACACATAGTGCCTTGTCTTTTAGAACCACAGGGGGGTTTTACGAGGGGAGGTGCTTGTGTAAACTGTAACTGTCATGGAAATAAATAGCTGTGAGGAGGGCTGCTTGTTGAAGAAGTTGGTTTGGAGACAGGTGAGGAGCGTTGAGCTCCAAGAGCTTGGTTTCGACCATCCTTCCCTTCCTAGCAAGTAAAAGATGCTTGTCTTGTTTTTGTCGTTAACAAGAATATGTTTCTAAACGAGCTAAACAATCTGATCAGGGTTTTGTCATCAGTGCCAACAAAACGCTCATTTGTATTTTAGCTGTGTCTATCATCAAAATTGAGTTGGAGTGTTTTAACTCTGATGACAATCTCTCCCTAACAAGTCCACTTTATTGTGTGCTCATTTTCTCCTATTAGTGGCTCATACGTATATAATTAGTAAACATGCATTAAGTGCACTAATTTCTCTCGCTTATCAGTGGCTCATGGTTGCTTAAGGCCTATGTCTGTACTTGACCACAGAGGCAGAGCATCATTCAATCCTGCCAGCTGCCTATCTTAGGAGCTTGTCAAGGATGACAGACTCCACTTTCTCTGCAGCAACACAGCTCATAACTTTTTTACAGTGTCTCCCTGTCCTCATACTCATCTCAGCTTACTAGTGACCCAGCATTTTTCCAAATACAGCAGCGCTAACCAACATCCTTTTTTCAAGTAATATAAAAATCAATTTTATATATTACCTTTTTAAACATCCCATTTTTCTTTCTAATGTCATTAAAACAAGTTTGCACATTTGTATAACAACAGTCAGACCTCCAGATCTTTTAAGCTTTCAGTTTTTTTCTCAGTGTCACACAGATTAGTTTTCGTCTCTTTCAATAAGAAAGTCAAATCTTCAAACCCTGAAGCAATCTTTGTTTCTTTCAATCATTCCAATATTTTTCATCTCCTGTAATATAATTGCAGTTAACCAGGGCTTAGCTACTCTGATCCACAGTGATTTTGGGGGTGTGGATACTTGGGTTTTTTTCACAGGTGCAGAGCCTTTTTCTACAAAATTCCGAATAAACTGCATTTTTTAAAAGTACCATTAACATTAATGTAGACCGACAAGTAACTCAACATTTAACACAGTGATCAGTAGAGAAGAAAGAAAATAACCCATTTTAAAATTTCTAGTTCAGATCAAAATTATTGTTCTGATTAAGGAAACAGTAAATCTGGCCACATTATTGTCCAGATCCTCCAATTTTCCCTTTCCAATGTGACTAAATACAATTCAACTTTTTAAAATAAAAGCAGATGCACACCCAGATATTTCTTACAGTAAGAATCCTCCAACAACCTTTCAAAAGAAACATTTTTTGTCTTTCCTCAATTTTTAGACCAACTGAATCCACAAACCTGAAGCTGCAGACCCCAAACTAATCAAATGTAATGTTTCCATAATCAGCACAGTAATTTTTCAGTCTCTGTGTGTTATGTTCACTCACAGTTTTGATGCTTGCTTCTTCGACTTGATCCATGATTAGCTCTGCACCATCGCTCTGCTGTTTCCTCTCTCCTCATGCTTCTCCTTCATGCGTCCTGTCCTCAGATATAATCCAACCAGCTGCCTCCTTGTTTCCTCCTTGACTTGTATTTGCAAAATTTCCAGTTAAATTAAGAGAAATCCAGAAAGGTTTTCCTGCTTCAAAAGCTCTTCCAGTTGCCTGTCTTCTTGTCCTCCTTTAAATGTGCATTTTTGTATATTTGTATTTATTTGACTTCATATTGCCATGACAACATAACACAGAGCATCTTGGTAGATTAAAGCAGGGAGTTCTGTTCTCTGCAGAAATGCTGGTGTTCCATAGTGATGTAAAAGTATGTTAATAATATTTAAACAGACACTCACTGATCCTGTAAGAGCTGGAATTTAACTACAAACCCTCTTAGTCCCCATCAGTATCATTCATTCTGCTCTGCCGCAATGGTCACAGTGGCTAGTTTAAGTACATTTGCCCCATAGAAATCCACTGATGTTCAGTGAGCCCCTTTGATACATATTTAGACCTTCATAATTTTCAGGGTGCATGAGTGTTATATCTCCGTCTCATCCTAAATATTTCACCAACATGTAAAAGGCATACGTCCACAAGATTTTGATTTGTTTAATTGTAATTTAAACTTGTGTTAGTCTGTGTTGCATGCTTTGAATAATCTTCTTCAGAGTAGACTTTTGGTGTAAGCTGATAGTGAATAAAAAAAAACTATAAAAAGTTGCTGTGGTTTTTATTTTCCAAGAGAGGTAATGCACATAATGCAGAGACGAGCGCACGGGGGATATCCAAATTCTAGGAAGGCAGCCTGCTGCTGTACACAGGCGGATTCTTCTCAGTCATAGTTCTTAACAACTTGACTGTTTTCTCAAACCACACAAAGAGTGCTGTTCCCATTAATTATAAATAGCGATATATGAGCAGCTATATTAGCTTTGACTTAACATATGTTAAATAGTATACTTTCCTGTTTTAAAATTTATGATGGCTCAAAATTCAAACCTTACAAATTAAAACCCTGAATCATCACCACTTGTGTGAACTACAAGGGTGCCATCATTTTTCTTTTAAATCCATACGGCTGACACTGACGAACATCTTACAGTGCAGTATAAGAGTCCCGCCACAAGGAGACACTAAAGGCTTTCAAACCAACAGTTTCTGCTTCCAAAGCGGTGCCAACCGTCACCACCGATCATCGTACTTATGTAACATAGACCATGGATGCATGTTTGAGTTGATACATCACTTAAAGCCACCACTGTTCAGGCATCACATCTGTCCATTAGGTTTCCCTTTCATACACAACATTTTTATCCCATGGTACTAACTTTTTTGTTGTTGTTGACTGTTTATTTATTTGTTTGTTTGTCTGTTTGTCCAATGTTCTTGTTGCACTGCTAAATAGGCTGTAGCCAACATGATTTATAAAGGGATTATAAAACTAAGAAATTACTGCATTATTTTACCTACTCCTATTAAACTAACTTTCCTAAAAACTGATTGCAGCTTCTACTTTGTGATGTCAATGTTATGTCTCTAAATGATTTCATATCATTCATGGGAGATATGCTTGACAAATGAGAAGTTAACAAGTCACTGCTACCAGCTGAATCAATTCATTGGGGCGACCTGCGTGTTGTGTTGCATTGTCTGATTTGGTCATAGTGTGTAAACACCTCTAGAGGTCACTGTTGTATAGCTGCTGCAAACTGAATGTGCCCGTACCAGAGGTTATACGTAAAATGGCAGCTGCCAGGAAGTCTCTTTGAAAATTTGTGTCCGCCCTTTATGAAATAGATATGTTGTATTACAAGGTACTAATGCACCCTTGCATTGGTAAAATAAATTCTACTAGAATAGCTGATACTCCCTCACAGAAGATTTATTTTGACCTTTCCAAAGCCTTCTTTAAAATTTA